>NC_091441.1:102222848-102844926 GCF_964237555.1 Oryctolagus cuniculus
CCCGACGTGAAGCTGCTGTGTGCGGTTATCTTGTCTAGGGAGGGAGATGTCCTAAGTTCTGCTTCTGTACCTCCAGTCATAAATCTGTTTTATAAGCCTGCCCCAGTATCTCTTTTATAAACATACTGGACCCACCGACCATTGGAAGTGTGGCTAAGGCATGATGCTGATGAACCTGCAAGAATTGTAAGTAACTTGGGATCGTTGCTTAGTTCTCAGGAAACAATTCCAGCTGAGCCTGCTTCTATCCTCCACTGTCTCTGGTGCCTGTTTGAAGGAGGGAGTTTTCCCACCCCAGGTTTCTGTAACATTTTGATACCTTGGCCCCAGCTGTGCCCATTAACAAGTGCTGAGAGACCACCCCCCTCTGCTGTGTTCAAACATGGCTGGCCTTTTGAGCCTCAACCTGCAGGATTGGGCCAGACCGGGGCTGGGGCTGGGGCTGGGGCTGGGGCAGGGGCGGGTGCGGGGGCGGGGGCCCAGGCCCAGCCGGGACGACTGGAAGGCGAGCCTCCCGACTCATTCTCTGGGATCCTAAGTCCCCCGACTGACGCCCCACGGCCGACTGTACGGGACAAGTGGACAGGTCCTCCTGAACTTCAGGACCCGGTAAGACGCCCCGGGGTGCCCAGTACTCAGGGCCGCCTTTGTGCGGAAGAGGGAGATTGATCACCTCCCAGCAATCATTGCGATTGCTCCTGTTGGGTCCTCACAAGGAGGTACCCGTCCCGTGTCTGTAGCGGAAGAGAGTGTGTGTGTGGTGTGGATGTGTTTGTGGCTCCACGGCCCTGCGGCTACGGAGTCTGATTGAGCCCTCACCTGCGCTCCGTGTTCTCCGCAAGGGGAGCGGCCAGGTGGGCGAGGCGACCGCAGTCCGGGTCAGTGCCTGCTCCGGAGGTCTTTGTCTCTTGTTTTGCGACACCGACCAAGGGGGGCACATTATGGGAGAATCCCATTGAAAGCCAACGTCCTAGACTGTGTGATCAAAGCTTTACAAAGGGGTGCAAGCATGAAAATGTGTTCTGAGTGAAAAAAAGAACAAAAGAGAGAGGGGGACATTTTAGACTTTTTTTTCCTGTCTTTGGTGTGCTGTGTTCATTCCTTCTCTGGGAGCAGGGAGGAGAAAGCTCGGCTGCATGGGGCAGCCACACTTGCAGGTCTCCTGAATCAAGTTAACAATCTCCAGGGAGCTTTTCCCCTGTGGCACCCCAGCCCTAGCCCACAGTGACCCCTGGGACCCGCCTTGCAGCTGCCTGAGCAAGTTGGTCTCAGCGACAGTCCCAGGTATCTACCTGTTGCCGAGGTGTGAGCTGGGATCCTTGTTTGACAAAAGACTAGGCTTAAATTCAATTTAAAATCTAGGGAGACATACTTTTTTTTTTTTTTTTTTTTTGGATAGGCAGAGTTAGAGACAGAGAGAAAGGTCTTCCTTCTGTTGGTTCACCCCCAAAATGGCCACTATGGCTGGCGCGCTGTGCCGATCCAAAACCAGGAGCCAGGTGCTTCCTCCTGGTCTCCCATGCGGGTACAGAGCCCAAGGACCTGGGCCATCCTAGGGAGACATACTTGACAAGCAACAGTCTCTTGCATGAAAAGGCCCGAGTTACCTTTGGTGATAACTGGGTAAAATGGAACTGGACATTGAGTTTAAAAAAAGTTCTCTTTTACATCTAAGAAGATCGATGCTTTAAAAGAAAAGCTTTTTTTGTGGTGTAATTGTTACCGCAGAAATTACAGGGTTCTTGTCTTTGTGCAAGAAAGAATTCAGGCGTGAGACAGAGAGTAGTGGGAGGTAAAATAGCAAGGTTTATTAGGGAAGGGACACCATCCGTAAGGATGGATGGGCACCTCTCCAGACAGAACCCGGGAAAGAGTGCAGTCGCTCGGACTGGGGGCGGGGAGGGGAGGAAGGAGTGAGGTTACATGGTTGAGTGGAGAGATTACACCTGGCCAGACCAGGCGGGCGGCTCAGCAGAGAGGCAGAGGGCTGAGCGCACAGTCCGGTTGAGGCGGGGGGGGGGGGGGGGGGGTTAAGGAGATGGGTCTTTGTCTTCACACATCTCCTCCTGAAACAAAGGATTTTATGGCTTTAAATATTAAGAAGCTCCTATCTGAGTTTTCCCTTGAAGGTATCAGACAGGAGGAAGCCTAGCTGGCACCATCCTGGGTTCAGAGGAAGGGCGAGCAGGACCCCCTAGAGAATCGGGATCCGGAGCAGGGTGTTTGAAATGCAGATACTGGGCTGCATCTGGGAGATTGTGGAAGATTTGTCAAGCAGAAGGGGCGGGGACCTCCACCTGGCAGGTTATCAGGTAGAAGGGGGCAGGGCAGGATTCGAAGACCGGGCTGCCCCTGAAACATTGTCAAGATGACTTTGAGATGCAGATGCATATGCTGGACATAGATGTCTTCTCTTTAGGCCTTTATGTCACACACACATAAGCTCATAACTGACTTCCTACCTAACATAATATGCCAGGCTTGTTTTGTTTCTGGGTTTAACAAATCCCAGGAGATAACAATGGGTAATCAGAGCTTTATCATTATGGCCTCTAAGGTGCATCCTCCAAAGTTACTTTTTGGTTTAACTTAGAGTCTGTGAAGTGAAGGGCCAGCTTCGTAACCTAGTTGCCAGAGGCCACTCCCCATCTATGTGGCCATTGCCACAGCTGCGGCTGCTCAGGGAAACCTGTGTGGGGTGCGGAGGAGGGAGTGGCCGGCCGTGGGCTGTAGGGCTGAAAGTGTGGTTCTAAGTCATGCAGGCTGCAATTTAAACCCACCTATGCTGTAACAGCTGAGGCACGATGCTGATGAACTTGTAAATACTATACGAAACTTGTTGCTGAGTCCTCAGGAAACAATTCCAGCTGAGCCCGCTGGCGTTCATCAACTGCTTTGATCCTCCACTGTCTCTGGAGCCTGTTTGAACGAAGCAAGTTTTCCCACCCCAGGTGTCTGTAGTAGCACAACTCGAATGTGCCCTGAGCAGATCCTTAACCACAGGGTCACCAGCAGGCTGTCCCTCTGGCCATGTCTGCACAGCATGGAAGCCTTGCCCTCAGCCGGGACGTCTGGGGTGCTTCCCTCAGATCAGGGGGTTAACACAGGGGCAAAAGTCTCATTTTTATCATTGAAGATGCACAGAATACCCACTGTGTTCTCAAGAGGTCAGACCTTCTTCAGCTCTATGTTCAACTCTGTGCATTACAGGGTATTAGGGTGTTTCCGGTTGCCCCAGAACTGGCAACTCTGGCGTAAGACTGAGGGCAAAGAAGTGTTAGTACCCAACCCCTCCCCGCCCCGTCCTAGAGGAAACCACCCACACCTGGGCTCAGACGCCCCGCAGGGCTCACTAGGAGGAGACAGAAGCCGCCCTGTGGCCCCACCTGTTCTTCTTCTGGTCTGTCTGTAAGGAGCCAGCTAGGGGCAGGGAAGGATGGTGGAAGGGCTGGGGTCGCTGAGGGCAGAGTGGGGTTTGTCTCCTCAAAGCCTGGGGAGAGGCTCTGAGTGATGTGAGGGAGGAAGTGGATCTTCAAAGGGGAAGGTGGGGACGCCAGGGGCGGGGCCCTGGGAGCCAGCTGCGGGAGGGGTGGGGAGGGTTGGGAGGGGGTGGTGGGTGGAAACAAGTGCGGCATTGAGATAGCAAGGACGTAACCAAGGATACCGTGCTCTGGGGCCCTGCGGCTCCCACAGGAGGAGACTTGGCTAGAACCACGCGTAGGACCCCACTGGCTGCGTGAAGGGAGCCCAGTGCTCGGGAAATGGTGCGAAATGAGAGAATTCCACTCGAATGAACTCTGGCACGTCCAGGAAGTGGCAGTGGGGAGCTGCACTACTACAGGGGGCCCCTCCTGGCCCTCTGTAGGGAACACACACAGGCACCTGCCACTCTGGGGCGTGTCGGCCAACAGGAATGGATTGTGGCAGGGGTGGTGAGATTCAGATGCAGTGCCCTTTACCCTAGCCCTCCTTTGTCAGCCCCCACACAGAAGAGGGAAGCCCGGGAGGTCTCCCGGAGGCAGTCCGTGAGCCACGGGCCGGGCAGGAGCAGGCAGAGTCCTCCAGAACCCAGGTGACCCTAAGGCCCAGAAGGCACCGTGGAGAGAAGTGAAGTGCCTTCATGTTGTGCGCTGGTTGCATGAGGACATTTACAGGCATAGGACAAAGCAAGACGGTGTCCAGTGCCCTGCCCTGACTAGCCAGGCTGCTGAGCCAGCAGAGCTTCTTGGGGTGAGGGGTGGGGGGAACCCCTTCCCCACACAATCCTTGGAGGCTTGGATCTCGCCTGCCCCAGGGCTGGACCACCAAGGCTACAGACCACGCCTTTCACGACTCCCCGCTTACACACGTGCAGCAGTGGTGCGTGACCACGGCCTTGTCTGAAGGAATCTCCACCCTGCATCCCGCATCCCTCCCCACGCCCGGCCCCGTCTGCTTCTCGGGTTCCAGAGCTGCACTGCCCAGGTCGGCTAGCTCGCTCATCAGAGTCTTCTTGCAGTATATGTCCCTTGGGTGGCACTGGTTGGCATTTCCTGCGGGCTCATCTCACCCCAGGCTATTTGTTTGTCAGGGAAGTTTTAACAATGAGCAAAAGCAAAAGAGGAAGGCTGGGGCCTTGATGGTTTACCCCAGGGGCTGCAGGGCCTTCCCCGGAGCTCTGGGCCTCACGGCTCAGGGGTGTGACATGGAGCAGGCGGTGTCAAGCCCCCAACTCCAGCACAAAAGCCGGAAGTTGCCATCCCCTGGGATGCCCACCTTTCCTTCCCTTGTGTCTGCACGACACACAGCTCTCTTGTGTGTTCTCCCCAGAATGACTTGGGTGTCTGAGGATCCAGGTCTGGCAATGGAGACAGCTGGAAACTTAATTATTATTATTATTATTTTTTTTGACAGGCAGAGTGGACAGTGAGAGAGAGAGAGACAGAGAGAAAGGTCTTCCTTTGCCGTTGGTTCACCCTCCAATGACCGCCGCGGCCGGCGTGCTGCGGCAGGCGCACCGCGCTGATCCGAAGGCAGGAGCCAGGTGCTTCTCCTGGTCTCCCATGCGGGTGCAGAGCCCAAGCACTTGGTCCATCCTCCACTGCACTCCCTGGCCACAGCAGAGAGCTGGCCTGGAAGAGGGGCAACCAGGACAGAATCCGGTGCCCCAACGGGGACTAGAACCCGGTGTGCCGGCGCCACAAGGCGGAAGATTAGCCTATTGAGCTGCGGCGCCGGCCCAATTCATTTTTTATTAGAGAGTGAGTGAGTGAGGGAGGGCGAGTGAGCTTCTACCAGCTGGTTCTTTCTCCAAATAGCTGGAGATGGGCCAGGCTTAAGCTGGGAATGGGGAACTTGGCAGGATCCCCCACGTGCATGGCAGGCACCCAACTACATGGGTCGTGGCGGCTGCATCCCAGTGTGTGTATTGGCAGGAATCAGGACAGGACCCGGAACTCAAACCCAGATACTCTGATGGGGGTTGGGTGCAGATGTCCCAAGTGGTATCTTTTTTTTTTTTTTTTTTTAAAGATTTGTTTATTTGTTTGAAAGGCCGAGAGAGAGAGAAGGAGAGACAGAGGGAGAAACATTCCATCTACTGGCTCACTCCCCAAATGGCTACATTGCCTCGGGCTGGACCAGGCTGAAGCCAGGAGCGATTCCAAATTGTGTCTTAACCACTAGGCCAAACAACTGACCCAGTAGCAACTTTTAACCATTTTCTTTCCAGTTGGCATCATTTAAATGGTAGTTTCTTTGGTGGCTCTGGCAGTTGCATGACGTGGGACCATCACTGGTTATCACTCGATTCCCTGGATTCTAGGACATCTCACACTGACCTGTATACCCCTGGGGCCGGGTGCAAGGCAGCATGACTGCTCCCATGATCCTCCACTCTGGCCCTAGACCTGGGCCCCTGGATCTCCAGGGCAGGGCATTAACCTGTGTCTTTATATTCCCAGCTTTCCCAAATGTTACTCATGAAGCTGCTTATGTATCGATCACCTTTTGTGCTGTGTAACAAGTAAACCCCAAACTCCGTGGCTCACCATGGCCAAGGTAGCCTTCCGCCCCCTCTCAGGCATGGCTGCGGCCCTGGCTTTGCTCTCTGTGCTGCTGCTCACCAGGGCACAAGAGTCAAGGGCTGTGAGCCAACTGCAGCACCTCCCTGTGGCCCAGGAGAGTGGTTTAGCACAGCCACGAGTCAGGCTCCGGGTGGATGGGGTGGTTGTCCCTTGGGCTCACATCCCCGCAGCCCCGTCAGCTGTGGCTGGGGTGCGGTGGGAGGTGGCGCCACAAGGGTAGGGTATGTGTGTGAGATCGATCGTACAGGAGATGGAGTGAAAAGTTGTGAACAAAACACAGTCTACCACACCACAGTCAAAATTTTTAACAGTGTGATTAGAGCCTGGATTTGCTTTCCAAGTCATAGTTTGTTAATACAGTATTTACATGGCCTCATGATCGAAATGCAATCGTACACGTTCATCAGGATAATACAAACATCCGAGGATGGACCCGCCCCCTACCCGCCCCCTACCCGCCTTTTTTTCTGAAACTTTCTCTAGCCAGGTGGCAAGAAAGTAGAGCCATAGTGACTTCAAGTTCCTGAGCCACTGGCGGCCAGGAGCCGGGTGTTTGCTGCTTGGGTTGGGCTGGGAATGCGCTGGGTAGCCTGCAGGAAACTTCTTGGCTGGCCTCAATAAGAGGAAAGCGTTTGCGTTCTTGAGTGAGGCTCTCCAACTTCCCTTCTTACAGATAGGCCTTGACCTAGGTGATTAGGAGCTGGCTTGATTTGGAATTCCCCGCCGGCTGAATGGGGTCAATTTGTGCACAGTGATGCCCGCAAAGCACCCGAACATGAAAGGATGATTCAGTCCTGGCTCCGTAGCATAGGAAAGCACTTGCACCATCATCTGCTGCCTCCCAAGGTCTGCGTTAGCAGGAAACTGGAGTCAGAGGCAGAGCCGGGACTTGAACCCAGGCACTCTGATTGGGAAATGGGTGACCAAGCGGTATGTTCATCACTGCTCCAAACACCTGCCCCTAAACTTTCAATTTCATTTTCCATGAACCTTAGAAGTACTTTTGTGTTTGTGATGACTCATCAATCTACTAAACATACTGCTCCAAACTTGGAAGCTCAAAAGCCGGAACTGACTCCCTGTACAACACAGTATTTCCAGCCAGATGTGACAATGACTTCAAAGCAATACGTCGCCATCCTTGCAAGTTGCAGTTTCTTGCTTTAATTGTAACTCTTTTTATGAGTGTCTGAGTGCCATGCTTTCATCCAAAAGTGAGGTGCTGGGAGGTACGTTATTGGAAAAAAATTTTTCCAGCCCATCTAGAATCTTCCTCGCCAAGCCCCTCTCTGCCTGGTCATTTAGACACCGGGAGTCACAGGCTGGGAGTGCGATTTTCAAAGCAGGGGACTCTGTCACCTTTTCTCCAGGCTCCGCCTCCGCCCTGAGGACACGCCCCAGAGCCCTCACTCTGATTTTCCTCTTGTTCTTGTTGTGGTTATAAAAGATTGGTAGAATCAGAGACTGGGGGAATAGCACAGACTGGAAAGGGGGCATGAACACTAGGCAAGGAGGCATCTTCCAGGAACCGAGATGAGCTTGCTGGAGAGTCAGCGTCTCCGCCCACAGTCGTTCTAGACTGTTCCTTGAGCACATGCTGGATGCACGGGGAGTGACACGAGTCTGTCTTGGTGCACACAGCCCTGAGGTTCCTGCGTACCTACTTTACAGGTCTGTATTCTTCAACAAGCCCTCGAGGCTTGTCACTATGTACAGATTGCTACCTTCCTTGAACAGGGCAAGCCGACGGCTGTCCACCCTACAGACCAGCAGAGATTTCCTGGTCCCCAGTGGAGTGGGTGTACGTTGAACTCACTCGATCTGCTGCCTCCCTGTAGAAAACCGGACATTGTTTGCAGAGGCGTTTGGCGACGTGCTTCCGGAAAAACGCGGAGAGGTAGCTCCGGAACTTCTCCCCGACGAAGGCGTAGACCACGGGGTTGATGCAGCAGTGTGTCATGCCCAGCGTCTCCGTCACCTGCATGGCTCGGTCCAGCTGACCGCTGCTTTCACAGTTATTCAGGCCGAAGAACTCCTGGAAGGTGTTCAGGAGGAGGACGACGTTGTAGGGTGCCCAGAAGAGGAAGTAAACCACCATGATGGCGAAGATGAGCCGCACGGCCCTGTGCCTCCTCTTCTCGTTCCGACACCGCAGCAGGGTTTTCAGGATCCCCGAGTAGCACACGACCATGACCAGCAGCGGCAGGACCAGGCTCAAGATATTCCTCATGATGGTGTGGAAATTCTTCCAGCCGAGTGGAAAATCGGGGCCACAGGTGTAACGAGAATCTTCTTCTTGGAACCTGGTAAACAAGATTCCCGGGACCGAGGCAAATATGGCCGCCACCCAGGTGACCCCGCTTGTCACCACCCCAAAGGTGACCGTCCTGGCTTTTAAGGCAAACACGGCGTGGACGATAGCCAGGTACCTGTCGATGGTCAGGAGGATGATGAAGAAGATTCCACCGAAATAGCCCATGTGATACATCCCCGTGGACAGCTTGCACATAGCACTTCCGAAGACCCACTCGGCGGCGGCGTAGTGAGCCCACAGCGGGAGGGTGAGCAGGAAGAGCAGGTCGGAGATGGCCAGGTTGAGCAGGTAGATGTCAGTCATGCTCTTCAGCTTCTTGCAGTTGATCAGGATGAGGACGACCAGCAGGTTGCCCACGAAGCCGCAGACGAACACGAGCGAGTACAGTGGGGGCAGGAGCTGGGCTGCCACCTGCTTCACGTCGGTCTTGTGACAGG
The DNA here is from genome assembly GCF_964237555.1 of Oryctolagus cuniculus. NCBI lineage: Eukaryota > Metazoa > Chordata > Mammalia > Lagomorpha > Leporidae > Oryctolagus > Oryctolagus cuniculus. The sequence goes on from NC_091441.1 coordinate 102,231,665, forward strand.
GCTCGCTGTCGTAGTCGAACACGGTGGTGGCTTCCTCGGGGCTGCTGAGGTCGCTTCTCGTCAGCAGGGAGTGAGACGTGGACAGCATGTTGCGGGTGAGCTGGGGAGCCGGGTGCATGCCCGCCAGCTGCCTGTTCTGTAAACAGAGAAGAACACAGTGACCATACCGTGAACAGCACCACCCCGGACCCTCACAAGGTCCTTGCTTGTCTCTGATCCCTCCCTCACAGCCATCTCCCTGGGAGCACGTATGCTAGTTCATCGCTTGCCGTTTATTCCTGGGAGCAGTCGCCAGTGCCACCGCCCCGTGTGTTCCCTGGTGAGCACGGTTCCCCCGGGAAGGCTGAGGCTGCCAGGTGCTAGGCCCCTCGGCCTCTGTTGCAGGTGGAACATGGGTCTGTGACCCGTTCCTGGTCCGTACTATGGAACAGAGGACTTCCGGGGACCTCTGGGCAGGCTGTTCCCTGAGAAGAGACACACAAAGGAGCCCGCCTGCCCCTCCTGCTTTCCAGCCTCTCTCAAGTGGGCTGGTGCTTAGGGCCGTGAATGAAAGCCCCAGAGAACTGGACAGAGGCAGGAGGAGCCCACATAGCGTGCTTGAACTGCCCATCTGGTTTACCGTTACTTGAGAAAAACAAGCCCTTGCTTTAAAACCATTATGACTCTGGCTTTCTGTTACTTGCAGCCCAAAACATTCTGAGAACCATTTCCACATTCTGCCTCCCTCATCCCACCCAGGCATCTCCTGCCAGGGTTGCACTGACAGGTCAATGTTCAATAACCTAACCTTGTTCCTGTGCCACCCTCCTTGAGCACTTACTCGACGTTTCTGCTACCTTCTCCCATTGAAGCTGCTTCTTGGCGCCCATGTGCTCTTTCGCAGCTCCTCTCACTGCCCACACCGGGGGAGTCTCCAGGCTGCACGCTCGGGTCTCGCCTGTCTTCTCCCTTCCCTGTTTATGCCTGTGCCAGAGCTCTTCCAGAGTCGTGTTGTCTACCTCCGCTTTCTGACTCCCCTCTGCGCTAATGCTTCCCCAAGCTCTGTTGTTCTGTTCCACCTTTCGCCTAAACCTCAGTGGGATTTTTCCTTGCCTACTGTATGCCTCTCCATGGGTTCATTCACATGGCAGTACTTACTGAGCACCTGCTATGAGCCACACTCGGTTTTATGCACTGAAGATGGAGCAGAGAGGGAACAGGTGTCATGCAGATGCTCTAACTTTAGCCCAGCCCAAACCGAGCAGCCCCTGAAACCTGCTCCAGCTTGGGGTACCCAAATCTTAGTTATTGTCATATACTCCATTGCCTAAACCTCAAGCTTTGACATTATTCTGGGTCCCGTCCTCTTCAGAAAAGTAGGATCCAGCCTCTGCAGTCAAACAGACCTGGGTTCAAATCCTGCCTCCAACATACAAGCTGTCTAGTTTGGGGCCAACTGCTTCTGCATGATGAGTCTATGCAGTGTTAACTCTGCTGAGCTGCTGTGTAGACCCCTGGGAACAGACTCAGAATCTGGCTGGGGGCAGTGCCCAGTGTGAAAAGGTGAAAAACATTCCATATGAGGAGTTTAAAAAGCTTCATGGGAAAGATGTATTATCAAAATACTATGCATGGATTTTAAATTTTCTGCACCAAATTAACATCTCTCTCTCTCTCTCTCTTTTTTTTTTTTTTTAATTTTCACTTGGGAAGAAAGAGAGAGAAAGAGAGAAATCTGTTGAATCACTCTTCAACTATCTACAAAGGCTGGGACTGGGCCAGGTCAAAGCCAGAAACCAGGAACTCAATCCAGGCCTCCCAAGTGGGTGGCAGGAGCCCAGATTCTTGAGCCATCTCTGCTACTTCCCAGGGGCTGTGAGCAGGAAGCTGGAATCAGGAGTCAAAGCCAGGCATTGAAGCCAGGCACTTTGACATGGAACATGGGTTTCTAGCTGCTAGGCTAAACACCCTCCCCTCACTTAACTTTTAGTTCCATTTTCTAATAAACTCTTTGAAGCCCCTTCCCAGGCGGTGGGAGCTCCAAGGCCATGCCCGGCCCGCCCACCCTGCCACCTGAACTCTCGTCTCGCCTCTTCTCCGCTGCTCGGATCCTGCGCTTCAGCCCCGCATCTGCTTTCCATTTTCCCCAGACTCACTGGTGCCTGCTCGCCTCAGCGGGTCTGCAGATGCTGGTCTCTCTGCCTTCCTATTCCTGCTTTTCCTGCTTTGCCACCTCCTGTTAAGTTCTCTCCCCCTCTGTAAAGCCTGACCTGCATCCTCTTCCAAGTCGCTTTTATCTCGGAACACTGCTTGCGTCTGCACAGACGTTAGTCCTGTGCTCTCCTCAAGGTCAAGGGCTGGAGCTCCAGCTCCTATGGCTCCATCTGGCTAAAGGAGGCACCAGTAAATGTTCACAGGTTGGGGGCATAGCTCTCTTTAATCATAAGTCGGAAGTCTTGGCATTCTCGGGCTGGCTTCTCAGGGATTACCTTTTCTGGTAGTGACTGAGTTTTTCTTTCATCTGTGCACCTCATCTTTCCATTTGTCTTGTGATCGATCCATTTCCCAGATCTTACACTCACAAAATCCTTGCACTTGGCAAAATCCTGCACTGTCTGAGAATTACCACTGTGAGCATGCGCTGTGTGTTCTTAAAGCTCCAGGCACTGCGTCGAACACCTTGTATACAGCAATCACCTTAAACCCTACAAGTGGCTGGCATCTAACTCCTGTTACAGTGCACCATCAGCTAAGTGGCTGCAGCGTCCTGACTGTCCCACAAAGGGACTACAGGAGAAAAGATTACGAGGGAGATAGCTCTGGCTCCTTCACAGCCCCTGGGTGCCCCTGGGGACAGTGAGCCCTAGGGCGCATGGAGGGACAATGGCTCAGAGTGCTGTCCTTCTTGGTCAGCTGTCCCCTCTCTCCTACCACCTGACTCTGAAGGGAGGTCTCATGCTGCCACATGCAGCACTTCCTCATTGTCATGGGGTCTTTCTCACATCTCCTGTGCACATGCCATCCTCCACCCATCCCCTCTCATCTTGATTATTACCCCCAAGTACACAGCCTTTGCAGCCCCTCGAGGTTTGCCTGGGCCCTACATTTCCAGCTTTGAGCTGATCTGAGCCCATGAGTCATGAAGTCATGGGAAAAAATGCCCACAACTCACCGGTGGATGGCTTCTCCCAGGCGACACGGGCGTGTCAGGCTTCTCAGCAACCGAATCGGGCAGATCTGGAGGTAGAGGTTTGGTGTGCAGAAGTAGGAAATAAAGTTTCCTCCACAAAGAGAAGGCGGGGATACAAGGGCAAGCAATGGTAAAGATCTGAAAAAAAAATCAGAAACATATAGTTCTTCTTTTCCAGCCAGGAACGTTGTCCCCTGGGTTGAGGTCTTCAGAGCAGGATTTATTTTGAAATCTTGCTTGTGCAACCTTGAGTGTGAGTCAGGCAGTCCGTGCACATCTGCCCATGTGTCTAACGGCTCTGGGCTGTTTGAGCTCTTCCATGCTCTGCCTTCCTGCTAGAGATCATTTGCATGCTGTGAGCACAACAACCACCTTTTCATTTTCCAGAGGATAACCGTGAACAGGGGATGCCGGTGATGCCGGAGGAGATAGGAGGGGGTTTCACTGTGACTGCGTGCGCTGGTTTCGGTGGTGCTGCAGATCTGGGATCTGGTTCGAAATTTTATTGAGAAAAAACTTTTTGGTGGAGAGAGGACACTAATTGGTCTTTTGGATCAAGCCTGTTTCTAGAAAGGAGGGTTTCAGTTACCATAAGTCCTGCTGAAGGGAAAGCAGTTTTGTTCAAGGAAAATACAAATTCTGTACCATACCTAGGACACTTTTAAGGTTCTGTACAAATTATAAGATCATCCGAGTTGACCCTTGGAAGCTTCTAGTACTCGGCAGACCTTAGAGCTATGATCTGATGCTGTGGCCTTGACCAGCTTCTAAGCTTTGACTTCTGCAACTTTAAAACATAAGTAGCATGTTCTCTGTGGTCCATAGGGCTTCAATGGACATCACAACTGTAGATCCTTGTTGAACTGAAGGTGATACAGACGACTCCAAATTAAACTTGCTGAGGGATCTTTAGTGACCATTTGTTTTGCCTTCCCACAAGTTGCTGCCCCTAGAGACTCGAAGCCTCTTTCCTTTGCCTTGATCTCTCCCATAAAATTATACTGTTCTTTGTTGAAGGTGCTGTATAAACTGCTGCCCCTTTTGAAAACTACTGATACCCTAGGCAGGTCATATGTATAAGTATATGAGATACATGTATTAGTAATTTTTTTTCTCATGTTAATCTGTTGTTTTGTTAAATGGGTCCATTCCAACTAAGAATACATAAGGGTTAAGGGAAAAAATTATTTTTCTTCCCTATAGGTTGAAGGCTCAATGGAGTAGACAGTATCACCCAGGCACTATTGAGAGCTTGAATTTGAAGGACACAGCTAGCACTAGAACTTTGGCAAAGCAGGAGGGCATCAGGGTCACGATGTCCCCTAACTTCGTGCTCCCACACTGGGATCTCCTGCCAGGGTCAATGCCTCCCAGTGGCTGAACTTCATGGGAACAGGGAGCAGATGGGCATTCGGGCACAGCAGCCTGGAGATGTCAGCTTCCTGGGCTCCAAGCGGATCTGTGGAGTAAGGCTGATAACAGCGCAACTATCAGGTCTAACAGGTTCTCCTCCTCACTGTTTTCTTCTCCTCCGGTGCATACGGATAGCTGGAAGATTGGGAGCTTCAATAGTACAGCTTAGAATCAATACTTTATGCACATGGAGAGAACTGGGAAGGGTGTTTTACATGAATTCGTATCAATCTCTTGGCACCAGGTTCACGATTTATAGGATTTTCCCAGTCTGGAAGATGAGTACCGTTATGTCTTCCCAGCAGATTCGACAGAAAGGACTGGTGTGCCCACTGACCACGCAGTAACCCCCTGGGGGGTGGGGCTGTGACCATCTCGAAGTGACCTGGAGCAGGAATGAGAAGCTGAATTCTTCTGCCAACCAATGAAATGAAAACAACTTCCGCTCCCTGAACACCAGGAGAGGAGCCAGAGCGGCACTGGCTTGGAGGAGCTGCAGATGCTGCAGGTCGGCAGCTGATGTGGGGCTACACTGTTGGAGCTGAAGGTTAGTTTTGTTCTCTGCCGCTCCAGAGGTGGCAAGACTCAATCAAATGGAAATGTGGGGAATGGCTAGAGAGAGCTACTCGTGGGGCAAGGGAACAGGAGCAGCCTGAAGGAACTTCGATGGTGTCCCTGCGACTTCCCTAATCATTGACAATGGCTGTGTTCAGCAGGCACCTTTAGAGCAGAGAGAAATGCTGGCCTCTTTTCAACCCAGATGCTCGTGGTTTGTTGTGGTTTCCATGGTTTGCATGCTTCCTGTGACCTACTAAAATAGATTCATGAGTTCTAGGATTTTACATCTTCATTTTTGGCTCAACCATTTCAGGACCGATGTAATACCTAGAGAAAAGGCAGTTGTTACGTTCCTACTTGTTCTGGTCATGTCGTCATAATGAAAATAACTCAAACCATTTCCATCAATTGTCTCCTAAGTGACACGGTAACATAACAGGGCATAAAGTCACAGCAAGAAACACCAGCAACTTCAAACGATTCTTAGAAAGGAAATGTCACGTAGTAGAGTTCAAACATGAATTCTCCCCGCATCGTCTAAGTTCACCAGAGTCTACAGATGAACCCAGAGCAGACAAGAGTGTGTGATTGAAAATGGCAATGAGAAGAGCACCAAGATGGTAAATTGAGTCTTTTTAGAGCATAAAGGTAGCAGATCACATAGTTCTATACCTGCAGGCCAAATGAACTTTGTGGGGGAAAAAGATGAAGTCAGATCTATAACACATTTACTTGCTATCAGATCTTTCAAGTGACTCAAGAGGATTCATTTGATTCTTGTAGTAGGGAGGTAATTCTGTTTTCCCATAGTCCTACTACTATGGACTACTCTTGGCTAGATTTAGATCTCAACAGAGTTATCTCAGAGGTAGGCTGTTGTAGGGCTTTGGCTGGGGGTAAGCCAGGATATGGTACTTTATAGATGACCCCAGGACATGGCAACAGCAGGTTAGTGCTGGTTCTGGGGACTGACATAATGGGACTTGCCTTCAACACCAGTATCTCCCCTGGCCCAAGGCTTGGTGAGTAGAATGAGTGTGAGTCAATATTCGCAGGATGAGGTTTCTGCATATCACTGTGGCTTCTGAGGTGCTCCAGGAAGGGGTGCAGGGCTCTGGCAAACACCAAAAAACCTATATTGTGCTTCTGGTAGGGACAGGTGGCATGAGAGGAAACCCACAGGGTGTGATGTGTGGAGATTCTGATTGGTGGACATAGCTGGCCTCATCCTGGGTAGGTGACATGTGATAGAGATAGTGAGATGAGCCCTGGCCAAACATGGCTGGTTGGAGATGTGCTCAACTGATATTGGCTTTACAGGAACCATAGCACTTAGAGGTGGGGAAAACAAAAGCGTGGGGAGGACAGCTCATTTGTGCTGCCACGGAGGCACAAATATTACTATTTAAAAGGCAATGCATGCTGAAACCAAACTTGATTCTTTCAAAGATCAACTGACAAACCTTTGCTACAATAAGAAAAAGGAGGGAAGGTACAAATTACTAAAATCAGATGAAAGTGAGATAACCAGAGTGAAATAAACAAATTCCTAGAAGCACCGAAATTGCCAAAAACTGACTCAAGAAGAAATAGAATATCTGAAAATAGCTATAAAAATAAAACAGATTGAATGAGGAATCAAAAACCTGCCTTTGATATGGGGGAACCAGGCAGGGAGACACATGGACTTACGTGAGTTGAGTTTTTGTCAATCCTGCATTGCAACTTTATCTCTTTACCTGTCAATTGAATACACCCATCTTCCCACGATACACTTGCGTCTCATTCAGGACCAGGAAAGAAGAAGGGTCCATGATGGCCACCTGGAAATTAGACTCCATGTGGAGGCACCATGGAAATCCTAGAACGCCTCATTCATGCCAGACTCCACCCAGGTCCCGTCCTATTTGTACATTCGATTCAGGCTCCGTCCCCTGTCTCATACAAGAGGCGGATAACGTGGGGATGGCCCTTCTCTCACTTGTCCATGTGTGGGGCTCCTTCTTGGACCTTCCTGCTTCCCTGCATAGGCAGTCTCTGGCCCACTCCTGATGGGCATCTCTCCACCTGGGGTGGCCCACATTCACGTGAATAGACACTCTCTCTTTCAAATAAGTCCTGCCCTCACTTGAGTGTTGCTGTGGACTTGTTCTGAGAGGAGGAGGGTGGTGGGGGCAAGAGGCGCGGAGTCACCACACAGACCCCGGGAGTCGTGTTAAAGCGGGCTAGCAGCGAGCAGCTTGCAGACTTGTATATTTCAGTTGGTGCTGCAGCTTATATAGCCGAGGCAGCCAATGCAGTCAAGGGGTGGTTTATGCCCTAACCAATCACAGCCTGTTGCCAGGCAGGCTCCCTTGCCAGGTGGGTTCCGAAGCCATTCCTGAGTAACTGATGCTAGCTTGCCAGCGGCCATCTTGGCATGGCATTCTCATTCCACCACACTTGAGCACTGTATGATGCCTCTGCTTTGAATTCTCCTCTCTGTGGGGGCAAGAATCTTGAATAAAGACCAAGACACATAGGCCTGTAACAGTTTCACTGGTGAGCTCTCCAAAGATTTGAAGAAAAATGAGCACCAATACTTATCAAACTTGCAAAAAAACGGAAGAAGGTACACTTCCTCATTCTATGACGCCACAGCATTGCTGTGATAGCAAAACTAGGCAAAGATGCCACACACACACACACACACACACAACCTGTAGAGACCAATCCCACCCAGGAATCAAGAGGCCAAAACTCGCAGCAAAATGCTAGTGAACTGAATCCAACAGCATATTATATTCCATAATCAAGTGATATTTATCTTAAAATGCAAATGTGGGGCTGGCACGGTGGCTCACTAGGCTAATCCTCCACCTGCGGCACAGGCACCCTGGGTTCTAGACCTGGTTGGGGCGCTGGATTCTGTCCCGGTTGCTCCTCTTCCAGGCCAGCTCTCTGCTGTGGCCCGGGAAGGCAGCAGAGGATGGCCCAAGTGCTTGGGCCCTGCACCCGCATGGGAGACCAGGAGGAAGCACCTGGCTCCTGGCTTCGGATCGGCACAGCATGCTGGCCGCAGCGGCCATTTAAGGGGTGAACCAATGGAAAAGGAAGACCTTTCTCTCTCTCTCTCATTGTCTAACTCTGCCTGTCAAAAAAAAAAAAAAAAGCATAAAAATGCAAATGTGGCTCAACATTAAAAAAATCAATGTAGTATATTACCTAAATAAAATGAAGCTAAAAAATTCCATGTAATGATCACAGTTGTCCTGGAAAAAGCATTCAACAAATCCAGTATCCTTCACAACACTCAAAACAGTAGGAATAGGAAGATTCTTTAACAAGAGTAGGACAGAACTTGCTAAAATGATCAAGAAATTTTGGGGACCAGCATTGTGGTGTAGCAGGTAAAGCAATCACTTGTGACAGTGGCATCCCATATGGGCGTAGGTTCAAGTCCCAGCTGTTCCACTTCGAATCCAGCTCCCTATTAATGGCCTGGGAAAGCAGTGGAAGATGGCCCAAGTGCTTAGGCTCCTGCCACCCATGTGGGAGACCAGGAAGAGGTTCCTGGCTCCTGGATCCAGCCTGGCAGAGCCCTGGCTATTGCAGCCATCTAGGGAGTGAACCAGCAGATGGAAGATCGGTCTTTCTCTCTCTGACTTTTAAATAAATCTTTTAAAAAATTTGCCAAAACCTACAGCTAACATCATGCTCAGTGGTCAAAGGCTGAATGATTTCTTTGTGAAATGAGGAGAAAGACAAGGATGCACATTTTCAACACTGCTTTTCAAAAATCACACTGGAAGTTGTAGCCAGACCAATGAGGCAAGCAAAGGAAACCAAAGGAATCCAAATGAGAAAGGAGGAAATAAACTTGTGTTTTCAGATGACTTGGCTCTTCATATAGAAAACCCCAAATAACCCACAAGGAACTACAACGCCTATTAAACAGATCCAGCAATGTTGCAGGGTGCAGGGTCAGCACACATATATCTGTCAAGTGTCTGCGCACTTGCCATGGGCAACCCACAAGGAAACAATTCCATTTGTAATAACATCAAAAATAACAGAATAGTTCAGAATGCATGTCGCTGAAGGAGAGAAAGACTCGTAGCAATGCTGACAGAAATTGCAGAAGATTAAAGTCGGTGGAAAGATGGCTCGTCTTCATGGATTGGAGACTTAAATGTGGTGAAGACGACAGTGTCGTTCACAACTGTGTGCAGTTTCAGGGTAACCCTATCAAAACAACAGGGCTTTTGTGTGTGTGTGTGTGTGTGTGTGTGTGTGTGTGTGTGTGTGTTTTTGGAAACAGAGAAGCCAATCCTCAAATTCATATGAAACTGAGAGGAGCCCTGGTTAGAAAAAAAATCCCAACACCAGGAAAAGGAAAAGGGTAGTGCTGGAGTACCCAGGTTTTCTGACCTCCAAGCTTACTGCAAATGTAGAATAACCAAAACAATGGAGTACTAGCACAAGGATAAACGTACAGGTAAAGGGCATAGAATTTAGAGTCCAGGACTGAACATCTCTTGAACACCGGTTCTCAATAGGGTGCCAAGAGTGTTGTTGAAAGGAGAGAGGCTGATCAGAGCAAGCAGTGCTGATGTATCCACCTGCAGAACAGCCATTGTGGACCTCTTCCCCCCATCACACAAAAGATGCACGAAAAGTAGGTCCATGTCCTAAATGTAAAACTCTGAGGAGGAAGTTCCGAGGTAAATCTCTTTTATTTTATGCTATAAAGTCTTAGATATGACAACAAATGCATGAATAACGAAAGAAAAAAATTGACAAAGTACATACACTGCATCAGAAATAAAAACTTGGGTGTACTAAAATTCTTTTATCAATGAAGTGAAAATAGAATCTACAGAGTGAGAAAAATATTGGCAAATCATAGATCTGATAAGGGCCGAGTATCCAGAATATATTAAAACATGCTATCTCTCAACAACAAAACCCAGTTTTAAAATGAGGAAATTACTTGGTGAGACATTGCTTCGAGAGATACACAATTGGCCAATAAGTTCATGAAAAGGTACTCAGCATCGTTACTCAACAGGGAAACGCAAAACAAAACCTCAATCAGATACTGCTTTGCACTCTCAAGGATAGCTAGAATAAAAACTGGAAAATAATAAGTGTCAGCAAGAATGTGGCGAAGCCTCATCAGTGTACCCATTAAGGTATCTAGCACTTCACCACTCAAAGGGAGGCTCAGACAGACTGGCCACGTCATCATCTGGGACTCCGTTTGAAATGCAAAGCAACGGGCCCCACCCCAGCCTGCAGAATCAGAAGTGCTTTGGGGGAGAGGTGTGTGGTTGGGATGCCTCTATCCCGTATCTGAGTGCCCGGGCGTGAGTTCTGGCTCCTCTCCGGATTCCAGCTTCCTGCTTCTGTGCAGCCTGGGAGCAGCAGGTGGTGACTCAAGTCCTTGGTCCCCGTCACTCACGTGGGAGTCCCAGATTGAGTTCTGGGCTCCTGAATTCGCCTGGTCCAGTTCCAGCCATTTGGGGACATTTGAGAGTGAATCAGCCAATGGAAGATCCTTCTGTTTGTCTTTCCATCTCTCCGTCTCTCTGCCTCTCAAATCAATTAATTAATAATAACAGAACAAAACATGAAAAGGTTTACCTCCACTCAAGCACTTCTTAACACTTTCCAGATGTTTCTGATACACACTGAGGTTCGAAAACTTTTGGTCCAGAGAAGAGATCTTGGTAGTATGAAGCGGAACATCAAGTTCAGCCGAGAGAACTGGGTAGAGACCCAGGGCTTCCGCCTCGTGATCTGGACCGTCCTAGAATCTCGCCTGTGAGCCCACAGCATAGTCAGGTGCATCAGTGCCTGGCTTCCTAGCTTCGTAGAGATTCTGAAGGGATCCTCCCCTAACATGAAAACCAGCACCAGCACCAGGATGAAAGCATGCGAAATGCACGTCACTTATTGTTCATCCTATCACCACGAGGCCAGGGTATGTTATCTCTCGGAGCAGAGGCTCTGCGGTCTTGGGCATCAGAATTCCTTGGTGGCCTGGTGAAGGCCGAGGGTGGGGCAGGCTGAGACCATGGCCCTCTGCAAGTGCCCAGGTTGCACTGCCGCCGCTGCTCACCTGCACCCACTCTCACAGTCACCGTCTCCGCGGTGAACCAGGCACAGAGGAAAGCGCCGGGGAGAGTCACCAGTTCCGGGGTGGTGACTCCTTCATGTGGGAATGGGGGCCAGGGAAAGGAGCAGAGGGCAGAGGGCGGGGAACGAATTCCCAGCCTTGTCTGCGGCCTTGGAGAGGCCCCGCAGCTTTCAGCCTCAGTGTCCCTCTCTGGATGGGAGGCATGGAGGTGGGCAATTTTAGGAGGCGCCCTTGCAGCCCCCAACGGCCGTTTTGCCAAGAAATCGCCCAGCTCTGCCGTCCGGGTTGCTTGGATTCTGCCCTGGAAAAGCACAGCCGTATCTTCCGCAGCCTTCTGTGTTGTTCACGACTTCTTCCCATTTTTGATGGAGTCGCCAGGGAAGGCGGAGCAGCTGCTGGACGTTCTTTGTAAAACGACTCAATTTCCATTCCTCTTTTTAATGGTAACTCTAATTTTCCCTTCCTCTTTTGGTTTCTTAGTCCTGAGCTGAGCCTTCTCGGAAATGTTTCAGTTCCCCCTCCAATATTTTTAGACCAACTTTCTATCTTTCAACAGATGAGAGAGTGGTAGTTTGTGCTTGCTTTGCAGGGGCCGGGACCCCAGACCCCAGAGGGAGAGCCTTTCTGGGCAGAGGCACGGGATGAGTCTCCTACCCCTTCTTCCTGTCGGGACTTTGGGTCTCAGGCGCTGGTTTCCCGCTCTAGGATATAGGCCAGGCTGGTGACATCTTGGGAAGTCATTTCACTCAGTGATGCCAAGTCAGTGTTGGTGAAGGCTTTCTGCCCCTCTTAGCACTTTTCTGTATTTTCATTGTTTCTTTTGCTGTCTTGAACGTCCACGGAAGACTAAAAGTGTATGCGGCACACCTAATGTGCTACACCTGCCAGATAGTCCCCACTCTATCTGTTTCCTTTGCGACCTCTCAGCATGGTTGTCCATTCGATGTAGAAAATGCTCTCTCCCTTAGCACTTGTGTCAAGCTCTTCAATGGCAAGGTCACATTTAAGTCTCTTACTAGTACTGATTTGTTCTAATTTGGGTGCTGGTTAGGACTGTGATCAGAAGACAAAAAATTTATCTGTACACCTGTGCATTTCTTTGTATGTTACAATAAATTTTTTTTTTTTAAAAAAAGAGTCTTTGAGATCCTGAAAGACTGGAAACTTTTCTTCTATGATAGAGAATGAGACAAGGATGCCCACTCTCACTATTTCTGTTTAGCTTAATACTGAAGTCCTGCACAGAGCGACTGGACGAGGAGAAATAAGAGGAATTGATGTTGGGAGGGCAGAAGTAAGAGTGCAGCTGTTTGCAGATGACCTTTTGTGTAGGGAATCCTGAAGATCCCTCAGAAATAGGTTCTAACTAATAATGAGTCTGGCAGCCCTCTGCTGTGGCCAGGGAGTGCAGTGGAGGATGGCCCAGGTGCTTGGGCCCTGCACCCCATGGGAGACCAGGATAAGCACCTGGCTCCTGGCTCCTGCCATCGGATCAGCGCGGTGCGCCGGCCGCAGCGCGCCGGCCGCGGCGGCCATTGGAGGGTGAACCAACGGCAAAGGAAGACCTTTCTCTCTGTCTCTCTCTCTCACTGTCCACTCTGCCTGTCAAAAAAAAAAAAAAAAAAAAAAAAAATGAGTCTGGCAAAGTTGCAGCGTACAAATTTGGCACGCAAAAATGAGGTGCACTTCTGTGTATTCACAAAGAGCAATCCAAAAAGGGAAATTTAAAGATCCCACATTGTGCCAAGAAGAGTAAAATAGTCAGGCATGCACTTAACTGAAGATGTCACAGAATTGCATGTTGAGAACTACGTAAGTTGCTGAAAGAAATTAATGACGGCACAAGTAAGTGGCTGGATCCCTTGTTTGTGGGTTAGAAAACTGAACATTGTTGAGATGTCAATACTTCCCAAAGCAATGTATATATTTAATGCAACCCATCTCAAAATATCAATGATAATTTTTGCAGAAATAGAAAAAAATATCCTAAAATTTATATGGAACCTGAAGGAGCCTAAATACCCACTGCAATCCTGGAGGTCTCACAATTCTTGATTTCAAAACTTACTGTAAACCTGAGATAATCAAAATAGTGGAAATGGCACAGAGAAGGACATGTAGACTAAGGGAGTAGAATAGAAAGCCCAGAAACAAGGTGCCAAGACGGCCTTTCCAACAAACAGTGTCAGGAAAACTGGATATACCCAAACCTACCCACACCCACACAAATGGAGTTGGAGCCTTACCCTATCACTCACAATGGTCAAAGACCTAAACATAAGACACACTACTACAAAACTCTTAGAGAAAAGTATAGAGGAAAGCTTCATGACATTGGATTTGGCAATGAATTCTTGGCTATGACACTGAAGTCACCAGGCAACAAAGGCAAAACTAGATCATTTAGACTTCATCCAAATTCACAGCTGTTTTGGGGACCAGCGTTGTGGTGCAGTGGGTGATGCACCACCTGTGATGACAGCATCCCATTTGGGCACCAGTTTGAGTTATGGCTGCTCTACTTCTGATCCAGCTCTGCACTAATGCACCCGAGAAAGCAGCAGAAGATGGCCTAAATGTTTGGGCCTCTGCACCCACATGGGAGACACAGAAGAAGCTCCTGGCTTCTGTCTGGTCCAGCTGTTGCAGCCATTTGGGTAGTGAGCCAGAGGATGGAAGGTCTCTGTAACTCTGCTTTTCAAATAAATAAATCTTCACAAAAAACTGTCTTTGCATCAAAGAATACTATCAACAGAATTCAAAGGCAACCCATGGAATGCAAGAAAATATTTGGAAATCACATATCTAACAAAATATTAATATCTGAAAGATGTAAAGAACTATAAGTCAGGAAGAACAAGAAGCAGAAGAACAATAAAAACCAACTTGATTCAAAAATGAGCACAGGACTCAATAGCCATTTCTCCAAAGAAAAAAATGACCAAGAAGCACATGGCCATCGCTAATTGTTAGGACAGTACAAATCAAAATCACAATGAGATGCCACTTTATATCTATTAGGATGACTGTTGTTATAAAGCAAGGAAATAGTGGCACGAACGTGGAAAAGTTGGAACACTTGTGAGCTGCTGGGGGAGGTGTGAAATCCTGCACCTGCTGTGCAGAAAGGACAGTGGCCCCTCCTCGAAGACGCAGGACGGACATGCTGAAAGCAGTACTCAAACAGGCATCTGTGCTCTCCTGCTCACAGGGCATTGTTCACAACAGCTACAAAGTGGAAGCAACCCGAGCACCCCCTGATGAGTAAATGGGAAAAGATGCGGTATATACAAATGCTGGCTGACTTTGAATGGTTCGACTTAGGATTTTTTGACTCTATGGAAGTGTGAAAGCAATCCACATTCAGTATGTTACATCCTTAATTTTGACCTTTTCTGGGGCCAGGGATGTGCAGTATACCACTCTCGCCATGCTGGGGTCTGGCTGCTCCCAATCAACCTCACCATGACAAAGAGAAACAACCATTTCTCCAAGCAGCCTTCTTGCGTCTGGTTCCCCTACCTTCATCCTGAGCCCCGTCTGCACATCAGACATTGTCACAAAACTTGCAGGTTGCTCTTGTGGGGTTGGAGGTCAGACCTGTATGCATAGCCCCCCGATTAAAATCTGCCCTGCCACCTCGCTTCACCACCTTAGACAATTGAGAAAGAATTCTCTAGTGCACGCAGCAGCCCTTTGGAGATCTGAGCCTCTGCTGTGCCCCTCTCCTGCTGCTATCTCACTCCTTGGGCCACTCCGTGAGGGCCCCCTGCTGCTTCCCACCATCTAGCATTCCTATGTCCTAAGTCCTGCCTGGGCACTCTTCTTCCCCGCACCCCCTAACCATTCCTGCAGCCTCTTGGATCCAGCTTCCTGGATGTCCCACCCAGGGCCAGCCCCACACATATGACTAGACCGGGACTAGAACCTGGTGTGCCGGCGCCGCAAGGCGGAGGATTAGCCTAGTGAGCCGCGGCACCGGCCCCCAGCAGTGTCTTAACCCCTGTGCCCAATGCCCACTCCTGACTTCTTAAACACCCAAGATTGCTCATTACACTCTTTGGCTCTGAAGTGCTCTGTCAGGAATAACACGTACACATGTGCACACACACGCACATGCCCGCTCACAGCCTCAAGTGCAAATAGCAGTAACAGCTGAGCGCAGCAGATTCCAGCCCCGCTTCCTCTGCTTCTCAGTCAATTGTGGCAAAAGAGGAATCACGTCGTTTCCTGGCTGGGTTGTTGAGACGAGCCCTTGTCCATCTTTAGTGCGCACAGGAATCCTCTGGACATCTTGCAGAAAAGCGGTTCCGCTTCAGTGGCTCTGGGGAGGAGCCTGAGTTTAAGATTTCCAACAAGCTCTTGGTTGAGGCTGAGACCTCTGGGCCAGGGAGCATGAAGCTTTTGCGGGGCCTTCCACATGTGCCCCATGAGGGCCATGGCTAAGAGGTGAAGCGGCCTGCAGGTGGCTTCATCCCGTTTGCCCCAGTCTGCTGACCAAGTGTCATTTTCTGTGATGGTGTGACAGTGACATACAAAAGATCGACTCGCCCGTGGCTGAAGCACTGGTGCTTCAGTTCAGTTCAGTGTTGGCATTCACTTCAGGATCTAGGTAAAAACACAAAGGCTCAGGGCTGACGCTGTGGCGTAGTGGTTAAAGCCGCCACCTGCAGTGCTGGCATCCCATATGGGCACCAGTTCAAGTCCCAGCTGCTCCACTTCTGATCCAGCTCTCTTGCTATGGCCTGGGAAAGCAGTGGAAGATGGCCCAAGTCCTCCCACATGGGAGACCTGGAAGAAGCTCCTGGCTTCTGGCTTCGGATTGGCACAGCTGCAGCTGTTGTGGCCAATTGGGGAGTGAAACATTAGATGGAAGACCTCTCTCTCTCTGCCTCTCCTTCTCTCTGTGTGTAGCTCTGACTTTCAAATAAATAAATAAGTAAATATATTTTAAAAATTAGGCTGGCGCCACGGCTCACTAGGCTAATCCTCTGCCTGCAGCGCTGGCACCCCGGGTTCTAGTCCCGGTCGGGGTGCCGGATTCTGTCCTGATTGCTCCTCTTCCAGTCCAGCTCTCTGCTGTGGCCCTGGGAGGCAGTGGAGGATGGCCCAGGTCCTTGGGCCCTGCACCCCATGGGAGACCAGGAGGAAGCACCTGGCTCCTGGCATCAGATCTGCGCAGCGCACCGGCCGCAACATGCTGACCGTAGCGGTCACTTGGGGTGTGAACCAACGGAAAAAGGAAGACCTTTCTCTCTGTCTCTCTCTCACTGTCTAACTTTGCCTGTCAAAAAAAAAAAAAAAAAAAAACAAACCAAAGGCTCAACTCTATCCTACTTGAAAAAGCTGGGCTTCCAGATGATTCTGACACACTCAATGTTTGAGAACTTTAGATACCCCAGGTGATCGGGTCTAGGCTGCTGGAACGTAGCAAAGCAACTTATCCACTGCTCAGAGGCAAGTGGGCTTGTTTTTCATTCATTCAGTCATTCAACAAACATGTAGTGAGTGCCAACTACTTAAAAATGCTGACAGAGATAAATCAGGCATCGTTTCTTAAGACTTTCAGTTTGGTTGGGGAGACATTTATTGGGTGATGTGGTCGGTAGCTGGAGCTCACACTCTCGAAGAAACAAGATGTGCATGTTTATAAGGTTCGCTTCTAGGCTGATGGCTGAGAAGGAAACGGGAACAGACTGCGGTGGCTCCTCGGAGGCCTGGCTGCTCGCTCAGAGAACACGAGGGCTTGACGCCTGGGAAGCACCGCGGGAGTCGGGTGGGTTTTCATCCTACGAAGTCAGTCCTCACAAGCGGTTTCATGTGCCTCGTTGGTGTGCTTTCTCCAGCTCCTTCCCGTCATGCCCCATCCATGACCATAATCCACACCCACAGGGAGCGGGAGGACGCAAAGGCTGGGGTGCTCAATCTTTTTTGTTTTTTAAAGATTTATTTATTTATTTGAAAGGCAGAGTTACAGAGAGGCAGAGAGAGAGAGAGGCAGAGAGAGAGAGAGAGAGAGAGAGAGAGAGAGGTTTTCCATTTGCTGGTTCACTCCCCAGATGACTGCAACGTTTGGAAGTCCCCAGAGCTGTGCTGTTCTGAAGCCAGGAGCCAGGAGCTTCCTCTGGGTCTCCCAGGTGGGTGCAGGGGCCCAGGGACTTGGGCCATCTTCCACTGCTTCCCAGGCCATAGCAGAGAGCTGGGTCAGAAGTGGAGCAGCTGGGACTCGAACTGGTGCCCATATGAGATGCCGGCACTGCAGGTGGCAGCTTTACCCATTATGCCACAGCGCTGGCCTCAGGACTTTCCATGGCCTATGCACACAACCAGCATTGTCCCCAGTCCCCACACCATGATCCCGGAAATCCACACTGGACCGGACATTGTGGAAAGCGATGGCTGCCTCCTGCCTTTCTCCGTTACAGGCCTGCAATGTGCTTCAGGCAGAAAATGTGTCACATCCTCTGTCCGCCCTCTGCTTTGATGTCAAGGCCCAGGGCCACACGGTTAGAACCAGGGCCGGGAGACAGGTTCTGCAGGCAGCACGTGGGCGTGCGTGCGTCCTCCGTGGTGACTGCCCTCGTGATGAACCCCGAAGGACAGACCTTCACCTGAAGCAGGCTCATTGCGCCCTCCGTCTTTGCTTTGTGTTGCCACGTGTAATCAAATGAAAAGAGGAAGCTGTGAGCTCTGTCTTCAGGAATGAGGAGGCAGGGTGCATCACGCATTCACAAAGCGTCTCCAGCACGCACCGGACACGTGCCACTTCGTTTTTGTTTTAAATGAAATCACTGTATGTAGGAACCCCGAGGGTCCTGTCTCACGCATTCTTTCTGTTCACAACTGGAGTTTGTCTCCAGCCCTGTTTTGCACGAAACCCACAGGAACTTCCTGCCCCTTCGGCCCTGTGGAAATGCGTTTCTCCTTTTGCTTTCCTCTCAAATGATTCATGAAATGACTCACTGCCGAGGGGTAAGGTGCTGAGGACCCCGGAGGCATGGTGAGGACGGGGCCACCCAGGCTGCCTGCTATGGAGGACAGTGCTTCTGCTGACGGAGATGGCGGCAGCAGCTGCCCGCAGCGGCAGGTGACCGGATCATAGAACATGGCAGTCCTGCTCTTTATGCATAGGAGTGATCACACCGCACTGCACTGCTGTTCATGAAACATCGACCTGTTGCTTTGTTGTCTTTTTTTTTTTTTTATTTGACAGATAGAGTTAGACAGTGAGAGAGAGAGACACAGAGAAAGGTCTTCCTTCCGTTGGTTCACCCCCCAAATGGACGCTATGGCTGGCGCTGCGCCAATCTGAAGCCAGGAGTCAGGTGCTTCCTCCTGGTCTCCCATGGGGTGCAGGGCCCAAGGACTTGGGCCATCCTCCACTGCACTCCCGGGCCACAGCAGAGAGCTGGCCTGGAAGAGGAGCAACCGGGACTAGAGCCTGGTGCCCATTCTTGTCTTTGTGTAGTTTTGGTATCAGGGAATGAGTCGGGAAGTATTCCTTCCCTGTTAATTTTGTGGGGGATTTTGTGAAGAACGAGTGTTATTTCTTATTGACAAATCTGGTAAAATTTACCGGTGATGTCATGTGAAAATAACTGGATCTAAAATTTGCCTTAGGGGAGGGTTTTAAACAATTTCCATTTCTTTTAAAGTTATGGGCCTATTCTGGTTATTGGTACCTTTTTGGGTGAAATTTGGTTGTTTGTGTCCTTTTTTTTTTTTTTTTTTTTTTTTTTGACAGATAGAGTTAGACAGTGAGAGAGAGAGACAGAGAGAAAGGTCTTCCTTCCATTAGTTCACCCTCTAAATGGCCACTATGGCTGGTGCGCTGCGCTGATCCAAAGCCAGGAGCCAGGTGCTTCTCCTGGTCTCCCAAGGGGGTGCAGGGCCCAAGCACTTGGGCCATCCTCCACTGCACTCCCGGGCCACAGCAGAGAGCTGGCCTGGAAGAGGGGCAACTGGGACAGAATCCGGTGCCCTGACCGGGACTAGAACCCGGGGTGCCAGCGCCGCAGGCGGAGGATTAGCCTAGTGAGCTGCAGCGCCAACCGATCTCTGCATTTAAAAAAAAAAAATTATTTATTGTATATATTTGAAAGGCAAAGAGATGCAGAGACACAGAAAGACATCTCTTCTCTTCTGGTTCACTCCCCAAATGTCTACAACAGCTGGGGCTGGGTCAGGCCAAAGTCAGGAGCTGGGAGTTCAACCTGGGTCTCTTCTGTGGGGGTCAGGGACTCAAGGACTTGAACCCTCACCTGCTGCCTGGCAGGGTGCACATTAGCAGGAAGCTGAACTTGGGAGTGCAGCTGGGACTTGGATCCAGGCTGTCCGATATGAGAGGCAGGCGTCGAACATGTATCCTAACTGCAAGGCCAAACACCCGCCTCTCTCTGTATTATTTCTTACGTGAATCTACAACTATCTCAGGAAAAAATTTTGATTAAGAAACAAACACAAAGGTGGTTGATGCTAGGAAATTAGACACTTGTTTTATTTAACTGCTGGTGGGGAAAAAAGCCATTATTACTAATTTTTTAAAGATTTATTTATTTGAAATTCATAGTTACACACCAAGAGGAGGAGAGGAAGAGAAAGAGAGAGAGCTCTTCTCTCCGCTAGTTCTCTTCCCAGTTGACTGCTACGGCCAGAGCTGTGCCGATCTGAAGCCAGGAGTCAGGAGCTTCTTCTGGGTTTCCCACGCGGGTGCAGGGACCCAAGGACTTGGGCCATCTTCCACTGCTTTCCCAGGTGAAAGCAGAGAGCTGGGTTGGAAGTGGAGCAGCTGGGACTTGAGCCGGTGCCCATATGAGATGCCGGCACTGCAGGCAGCGTCTTTACCCGTTATGCCACAGTGTTGGCTCCTATTACTATTTATAAATATAAAACCAAGAAGCAAGCAATGCCTCCTCCCCTCTGCCCTGAAATCCAAGGCAATAGCGACCAGTAGGCAGGGAGGTGATGTTTAATGAGCAAAATGCACAAAGCCTCATATGTTTAGAAGAAAAGCAGAGATATCAAAGAATTCTAGAATCTCTTAGAAAAATCTGTAACTAAGGATGCATGTTTTAGAAAAATCAGAACTTCAAAAAGAACTTGTAGCTTTCAAAACAGAAGGAGGTGGCCGGCACCGCGGCTCACTAGGCTAATCCTCCACCTGCGGCGCTGGCACATTGGTTCTAGTCCTGGTCGGGTCACTGGATTCTGTCCCGGTTGCCCCTCTTCCAGGCCAGCTCTCTGCTGTGGCCAGGGAGTGCAGTGGAGGATGGCCCAAGTCTTTGGGCCCTGCACCGCATGGGAGACCAGGAGAAGTACCTGGCTCCTGCCTTCAGTTGGGTGCGGTGCGCCCGCCGCGGTGGCCATTGGAGGGTGAACCAACAGCAAAGGAAGACCTTTCTCTCTCTCTCTCTCTCTCTCACTGTCCACTCTGCCTGTCAAAAACAAACAAACAAACAAACAAACAAAAAAAAACAAATAAAGACTAAAGACAGAGGAAGGGTTTTAAGGAAGAAATAAAGAAACCGTGATGGTAAATCCAGTTCTATCAATATTCATGAAAAAAGTAAATGGATGAGCACCATTTGTTAGATGTTAGATTTTCAGTGCTTGTACAAGAACTCATAACCAAAACAGCAAAGAAAAGACAAAAAGAAAGGGATGGGAAGAGATATTATGGGACGAAAGTAGCCAAAACAGTGCTGAGGTCTAATATCAAAATAGAACAGACAAGAGCCTTAGTTCAAGAAGAGGAAAACTATATCACATTAACAAAACAATCTGTTAAGAAAGTAATTTGTATCTTACAGCCATTTTATATTTAATCAGATTAAATATATTAATGTCATATAATTTATTATAAAATTGTAAATAGTGACTTTTAAAACTTGTATAACTGAAATATTTTCTAATTTTAAGTGAGAAATGAGTTGATTCTACAGACAGAAGTTTTTATCATTTTCTGCTTGAAATTGTCATGCACATTCTAGATCAAGGTTTTCACTGACAAGAGTTTTCAATTCTTGTCACAATCAATGGGAAACTTTATTCACATGAGTGGGTGATAAAAATCAAAGCAGACTTTTTATCATCAAAATTACACAGCAATGCAATTATGTTTGCAAGATCCGATAGTTCTTCTTTCTCTTTTATTAGCAAGTGTAATATTGAAATTCTCAGGCCGGCGCCACGGCTCACTAGGGTTAATCCTCCACCTAGCGGCGCCGGCACACCAAGTTCTAGTCCCGGTTGGGGCGCTGGATTCTGTCCCAGTTGCCCCTCTTCCAGGCCAGCTCTCTGCTGTGGTCTGGGAGTGCAATGGAGGATGGCCCAAGTGCTTGGGCCCTGCACCCGCATGGGAGACCAGGAGAAGCACCTGGCTCCTGCCATCGGATCAGCGTAGTGTGCTGGCCACAGTGCGCTGGCTGCAGCAGCCATTGGAGGGTGAACCAACTGCAAAAAGGAAGACCTTTCTCTCTGTCTCTCTCTCTCTCACTGTCCACTCTGCCTGTAAAAAAAAAAAAAAAAGAAAAAAGAAAGAAAGAAATTTTCTGCGATGCTGAAATACAAATGATGCTTTTTAAAAAATCTGTTCTTTTACTTTTTTTTTTTAAAGATTTATTTATTTATTTGAAAGTCAGAGTTACACAGAGAGAGAAGGGAAAGCAGAGAGAGAGAGAGAGAGAGAGGTTCTCCATCCTCTGGTTCACTCCCCAGATGGCCGAAACGGCTGGAGCTGCGCTGATCCAAAGCCAGGAGCTTCATCCGGGTCTCCCACGCAGGTGCAGAGCCCAAGGACTTGGGCCATTCTCTACTGCTTTCCCAGGCCACAGCAGAGAGCTGGATTGGAAGAGGAGCAGCCAGGTCCAAAACCAGTGCCCATATGGGATGCCAGCACTGCAGGTCGGGGCTTTACCTGCTATGCCACAGCACCGCCCACGAATGATACTTAATATCAAAGGTATGAAATGTTTTCTATTAAGAGTTTTAAACATGATGAAACTCTGATACAAATCATGCAGAAAGGATCTTCAAAAAGTTCACATAAACAGAAGCTAGGCAAAAGCTGTCCTGGACACATTCATCACAGAGCTTTTAGCAAATATTTAAAGACTTGGTATCATACAGACCACACTCTGACCACAGTTTATTAAAAATCTTCTTCCTGTAGATAATTTAGAAAACCAAAACAACACGGTTTTGGAAAGGAAAAATTAAATTTCTAAGTGGCTTATGAGATCAGATTGAAAGCAGAACAAAAATAACAAAGATTTAGAACCGAGTAAAATGAAAGCATAGATCGATCGTCCACAGGCCACAGTTTTGAAATCGAAAAGACTTTATAAAATGGAAACTTCTTTTCATACCTTGATCAGTGGCAGATTCTGATCTGAGGCCATTTGCAATCCTCCAGCAAGAGTGATGAGGAAAAGGTGAGAACCAGTGGCAACAACAGAGGTAAGGAACAGAATAGAAGACGTTTGCAGAGACTTCGCACAGCACATTTGAAAATTTGGATAAGTGAGTGACTTAAAAAAAAAACACTTAATTTGAAGTTTTTGTGAGAGAGAGAGAGATTGAGAGAAAGTGAGAGACAGCAAGAGTGAGAATGAGAGCAAGAGCGAGAGCGAGAGGGAAAGGTCTTCCATCTGCTGGTTTATTCCCCACAAGGTGGCAATGAAGCCAGGAACCAAGAGCTCCATCTGTGTCTCCCACGTGGGCCAGAGGCTCAAGGACTCAGGCCGTCTTCTGCTGTTTCCCAGGTGCATTAGCAGGGAGCTGGATTGGAAGTGGAGCTGCCAGGACGCCAACTGGTGCCCATACGTGGTGCCAGCAGTACATGTGGCAGCTTAACCCGCTATGCCACAGCGCTGGCCCCCAAGTGGGTGATTTTTTAGAAAAGTATACAGGGGCTGGCACCGTGACTTAATTGGTAAAGCCACCTCCTGCAGTGCCAGCATCCCATATGGGTGCTGGTTCAAGTCCCAGCTGCTCCACTTCCAATCCAGTTCTCTGATATGGCCTGGGAAAGCAGTAGAAGATGGCCCAAGTCCTTGGGCCTCTGTACCCACGTGGGAGACCTGGAAGAAGCTCCTGGCTCCTGGCTTTGGATTGGTGCAGCTATGGCCATTTACAGAGTGAACCAGCAGATGGAACACTGTGTCTCACTCTCTCAGCCCCCCACCTCTGCCTTTCAAGTAAATAAATATTAAAAAAAAAGACTATACAGTGCCAGCATGCATTCTTGAGAACTGGAACTGCATAAACTTAGAAAGAAGTTGAATTACCTGGATTTCCTCCCTGATCCAAACAGATTTCCAGAAGAGGAAATACAAGTGGCCGAGAAACACGAATATATTCCATCATAATCAAACCCAGGTAAATCGAACCAGTGTCGGGCTGACATTTCCCGCTCGTCTGATTTGTAAAAATTAAATAGTCTTTGGTGAGGCTGTGCAAGAACACACCCTCCCCTGGAGCATGGGCAGGAATTTAAATTGGCAAAGCTGTTGGTAGGAAATTTGGTAACATCCAGAAAATGTAGAGATGTCTTGACTCAGCACTTCCAGTTTTTGGTATACATCTAGCCTAGAGAAATTTCAACACGTGTGCACAAAGAAACTGCAGGGAGGCAGAGGGGGCAGTGCAGAGGGAGTGAAGAGGAGCACGGAGGGACCCACGGCAGGGAGGCCACAGGACGGGCTCTGCCCTTGGCAGGGAACCAGCTGCGGGGCTGTTGAGGGCTCTGCGCCGTGGAGGCACAGTCACTCCCACAGGAGCGTTCTGGCGGCTGCACAGAACGCAGCCTGTCGCTAAGGCCAGCGCAGAAGCAGGGAAACGAGTTATGCAAAGGCCCCGCTCACCATGGTGGCTTGGACAGGAAGAGCAGTGGCAGTGGGGACAAAGGCTCTGCTCTGTGGCGTATGGTTTGAGTGTGTCGTGCATGGTTGCCTGTGGCGGAAGCTGGGCCTCCAGTATGGTGCCATGGGATGGAACCTGTAAGAGGTGAGGCCCGGTGTTACCGAAAGCTGGGGTGGGAAAACTCACTTTGTTCAAACGGGCACCAGAGACAGTGGAGGATCGAGGCAGTTGGTGAACACCAGCGGGCTCAGCTGGAATCGTTTCCTGAGCGCTGAGCAACTATCCTGAGTTTCTTACAGTATTTACAGGTTCGTCAGCATCATGCCTCTGCAGTTAGAGCATTGGTGGGTTTAAATTGCAGCCTGCGTGACTTAGGACCACACTTCCAATGGTCGATGGCTACCGTGTGTTTGTAAAAGAGATACCTGGGGCTGGCGCCGCGGCTCACTAGGTTAATCCTCCGCCTTGCGGCGCCGGCACACCGGGTTCTAGTCCGGGTCGGGGCACCGGATTCTGTCCCGGTTGCCCCTCTTCCAGGCCAGCTCTCTGCTGTGGCCAGGGAGTGCAGTGGAAGATGGCCCAAGTGCTTGGGCCCTGCACCCCATGGGAGACCAGGAGAAGCACCTGGCTCCTGCCATCGGATGCCCCGCAGCGGCCATTGGAGGGTGAACCAACGGCCAACGGCAAAGGAAGACCTTTCTCTCTGTCTGTCACTCTCTGTCCACTCTGCCTGTCAAAAAAAAAAAAAAAAAAAAAAAAAAAAGAGAGAGAGATACCTGGGGCAGATTTGTTAGGACAGACTCATGACTGGAGTTACAGAAGCAGAACCTGGGACACCCCCCCTCCCTACACAAGATAACCGCACCACCGCTACACCAGCTGCTTTTCCAAGTGAAGGCCAGGGGTCTCCGTTCCCTCCTTTGTCTCTGGTTGCGGCTGTATTCTCCTTTACATGGGTGGGTGTTGAGGCCACAGGGGGCCCCTGCCTCAGGACCGAGTCACACTGGGCTGTGGAGTGAGGTCTGGCAAGTTTGAGTTGGGAGGAGCAGGACGACACCTCCCTGACCTCTCACTTCCTGCCTTGCTGCGTGGCTGCTCTCACGCGGGCTCCTGTAGTGTGTCGCCATCGGTGATAAGGCCCTCACTGGCATGGAACAGAGGACCCCAGCTCTTGACCCAGCTGAACCGTGTGGAGTAAATCTCTTTTCTTTAAAAAAATTGTAAAAATGTATTTTTGTTTTATTTGAAAGGCAGAGAAACAGAGATGGAAGCAGACAGCTGGTTTGTTCCTCAAAGGCCCACAACAGCTGGGGCTGGGCCAGGCCAGAGCCAGGAGCCTGGGAGTCCATCTGGGTCTCCCATAGGAATGGCAGGAACTCAAGTAGTTGAGCCATCACCTGCTCCTCCCAGGGTGCACATCACCAGGAGGCTGGAACTGGAACCAGCGCTGGGACTCAAACCCTTCACTCTGATATGAGATGGGGGTGTCCCAAGTGCTGTGTTGCTGCTGTGCCACACTCCCAATTTCTTCCCTTTATGAAGTGCCCAGTATGTTGTTATAGTAACAGAAAACAGAGCACTACGCAGTCAGGCTGTGGCTCCGGCGGCAGACCACACAGCGGGGCGGGCGTCAGGCACGTGGCAACGCTGACGTACTGCAGGGGGTTCCACGGATCCAGATAGCGAGCAGGCATCCGCTCTGGCTTACGCTTCTTGGAAACCAGCTGCCCCTCGGGCGAGAAGCCCTCTTTCCTGTTCCTCCTGGAAGTGAGCAGTTCAGTGCTAGTTCTGGGTAATTTCGACCATTTCAAGAGTTGATGTTTGGGAAGGATTTCTGCAAGGCAAGAGGTCTGCCTGTGTCGAGTCACATGTGGCACAGGGACACCAGAGATGGACCGCAAGAAAGCAAGTCCCAAACCAGCCATCAAGGGCCGTAAGGAGCCTGCAAAAGGTGGCTTCCAAAACAATTAGGCAGTGGAAGCGAAGCCAGCATGCTCTGCAGCCCCCACCCTCTGGGACTGGGGATCTGTTTGCTTGTGTGGCGCTAAGTGGGGACAGACTCAGTGTCTGGGTCCCGACACCAAGGCCTTGATTTCAAATGGCTTGCAGGAGCTGTCGAGTTTGGGTCTTTATGAACGTCAACGAGGGAATTATCTGAGACGCACTGATGTCCTCCTTTGATGGACACCATTGGCTCGGGCAAACCCAGCACTGGATGGCGAGCCAGCAACGGGATGCTGTGAATTGGACACCGAGGCTGTTGCTGGCGCCTGGGCTGCTCTGGGCCCGGCTTGGTGAGCAGAGCACTGGCTGGGTTCCAGCTGGCCTCACGCAGGGGCAGGAGTGCCGTGTTTGTTTAGGCCACAACCTGCACAGCTGTCCACACCCACCCCTCCTAACCCAACCTTAGTAAAACCCAGAGCAAAGCTCTGTTTGTTTTGGTTCAGGTCGGTTCCTCTTTCGTGTCCTCCTTGAAGGGTTTTTTGTTGTCGGTTGACCTCTTGCTGCGCCTCCCACAAGCTTTCCTGATCCACCCGACTCAGGCTGGCCTTGCCACTTCTGTGATTCAGGCTGATGCATCAGCCACCGAGCGTGCACGTCCCTCTTTTTGTCAGTGTGCAAAGCTCAGAGCCTGCAGGACAGACCATTGCCGTGACCCTCAGGCAGGGTTCCGGCCATTCTGCCGCTGCTGGGCGCTTGGCAGCTCCACCCCATGTAAGACTTCACGAGCTGGAGTCGTCCTTTGTTGTGGCCCCTTCCTTTCCTGTGAAAGCCTTGAATATTCTAATTTTGAGGCGGTGGTGGGGTTAGTTCTACCTTGGTTTGTGGTGAGTGGAAACTAATAATCCGAGCGTTGGGATCTGAGGCTTGACCGCGTTGGGATCATCGTGCGGTCCACGACTCCACAGCCTGCAGCTGCACGTGCAGCCCCATGGCTGCCTAACGCGGCTCCAGATTTCTCATGCAGCGCTCAGAGGACTTGACTGTCACCCACTTTCTCCGTCTCTTTGCTCTTTAACCTAGAAAACCTCCTTTTAAAAAAAAAATGGCAATAGGCTGAAGCTGGGAGCCCTGAGCGTCCATCTGGTTCTGCCGACTCCTAAATGCCACCTTCTCGACTTGACCGCTTTCCCAAGCACCCGACCAGCATTGCTGGTGTCCTGAGACCCCATGGACTCAGCCCTTGCCTTCCATGCATTGGGTTGGGGTAGGGCCCCGAGGCCCAGACCGAGAGTCTCAGCTCCCAGACCACCTACTCAGGCCAGCTGTGGGCGCCTGGCTCCGGCAGGGCCAGTGAGCCGCTCCCAGGGTTTCTGGGAGTCAGGGGTGAGCTCT
Organism: Oryctolagus cuniculus; assembly: GCF_964237555.1. NCBI lineage: Eukaryota > Metazoa > Chordata > Mammalia > Lagomorpha > Leporidae > Oryctolagus > Oryctolagus cuniculus. The sequence continues at coordinate 102,259,123 of NC_091441.1, forward strand.
GGTTTTTGTGACGCCCATCTGTGGCCGAAACCCTCAGCTTGGAGAAGTAGGGGGCAGGGTGAGCTCCTCTGCAACCACGGCGGGGGGGGGGGGGGAGAAGAGGAGGAGGCGGGGGAGGAGGAGGAGGAGGTAGGATAGAAGGTGGGGGGAGACCTTTCTCCGGAGGTGCCCATCTGTGAGGCCCCCATTTCTGAAACTCTGTTGCCAGTGTCCAAATCCCATGAAGAGTGCCTGCTTCGGCAGCACATATCCCAAAACCCGTGAAGAGCCCCAGCACCCCCCAAAATAAATCCCTGTAGGCCTAGGCTAGCACTTTCATGTCCAGATGTGCCTCGGCGTCCCCTGGAGGGCTTGCTAGAGTGTGTTGTGGGTGCCACTCCCGGAACTTCTGATTGACTAGGTCTAGTGCAGGGCCTAAGAACCTACATTCCTGCTAGGTTCCCACTGATATGCTGCTGGTGATCTGGGGACCTCGCTTTGAGAACCACTGGCTGACTTACAAAGCAGCTGACTCAGGGTTTCTCTGGATTTCCAACGAGCTTCAAGCTCTTCCAGGTGTCTATGCAGTGGTTTGCAGAGTTAACTATTCAGTTCCCACCGTAGTCCGTTGTGGTAGGGGGATGTGATTGGTCCCGTTCGGCAGAGGGGAAAGCCGTAGCTAGCAGAGGGGTGCCTCTCCTGCAGAGGTGGAGCTGGAGGCTGAGCCAGGATGGTGTAACTTGGACGCCCACGTTCTCAACATGTGCCCAGTTTCACTTCTCCATCCAGTCACCAGGATCTGTTGCTGGCCGCCCTGGATGTGGCCCACGCCCCAGCCCTCTTGGCCTCTGTCCACGCAGGACCTGCCTGGATGCTCCTCTGTGCTGGACTCTTCAGAGTCCAGGCAAAGTGTCCTTGTCCCGTGGAGCGCCCCCAGCTCTCCGAACGCCCTTCTCCCTGCAGCCGCTGCACAGGGGTTTGTCTTCCTGGGTGTTGTCTTGTCCCTTAACCACTTGTTCCCCAGCCCCAGCTGTGAGCCTCTTGAAGGTGGGGCTTAGTGACAGTTACTCACGTTGGATGCGTCCACCCCTCCGTGGCCAGCAGCGGGCACAGTGCCACAAACACAGCCGGCCCCCAGTGGATGACTCTGCAGTTGCTCCACAGAGGGAAAGAAGGCGTTTGCTGCTCGGTGCAGGCTCCGGCCCCAGCAGATCAGCCTGCAGAGTGTGGATGAGGGATGCTCGGGGGCCGGGGGCCGGGGGCTGGGGGCTGGGGGCTGGGGAGGGAAGGCAGTGGAGCAGAGGGAGCCGGGCTGCCGTGTGGAATCCTGCAGTCTCAGTGGCCTCAGGCAGCTCCGTGGGAAACTGCGGGACGGGGGTGGACTCACAGGGTTACACACAGAGTGGGCAGTGGTCGGGAAGGGGACGCGACCTTGGGCAAGGCGACTGTTTGCAACTGACATGATTCTCCAACAAGGCTGCTAGCTGGGGGTTCCAACAGCGCTCCCAGAACTGGAGGACAAGAGCTCTTCAGCTCCCCAGGGGAACACAAGGGTGCCGCAGAGTGGTCACTGCGCCCCCAGTCGCTCGGCCCTGGTCACCTCTTCCTGGCTCCTGCTGCCAGCTTGCTGCACCTGTGCACAACCTGGGCATTTGGGGGGTGGCTTTCTGGTGTGGCCAATCACACCAGCTGACTGCAAATCCCGCCTCTCCTCCTTCCTCGTTAACCACAGGAACACTCGGGATGGCCGCCCTCGCAGCTAGAGGGGGCCCTGTGGCACAGCCCCTGAGACCCCCCAACGGAAGTCAGTGGCAGGGCCTGGGATGTTTTCTTCTCCTGCCATGGTAACAGTGGTCCAGCCTCCTGGAACCCAAGTGGCCACCATGGGGATGACAGCTCTACTCCAGGACGGCAGGGCACAGGGGTGGGTGCGGCAGCTGGGGTGTGTGCGGGAGTAGCAGAGTGGTGCCCCATCAAGTGTCTGCAGCAGGGGCCCTGTTGCTCACAGGTGGGGGAGGCTGTCAGCTGGAACACACCAGAACGACCGATCATGCTGCCATGTTGTTCTGGCCAGGGGCTGGTGCTGGCCGCCAGGCACATGGTTCTGACGCACCTGGTTATCTGCAAGTGCACGGGCTGTGCCGTGAGTCCTAGGTTATGGGTCTTGGACTTGTGGAGCTGATGAAGAGCTTACAAAGCAGGGAACGCTTTTTAAAGGGTGGGTGTGGAAGAGACCAAGGAGCCAAGAAACCAGCCTAGTGAGAGAGAACAATGAAGTCCAATCATTGCTGGTCAGGATTGGCTATTGTCTACCAACCCCCCGTGTCACCTGCACAGCCAGGGTGCCACGGAGCCCATGCGGGGCCAGGGAGATGGCATCGTGGAATTCAGGCCTTTAAGACTGGCGGAAGTGATCTAAGTTCTCGCCGATAGGCTGTGTCATCTTGGGCTGGTCACATAGGCCATCTGTGCTTTTGCTGGGAAAAGATTGAATGGCACAAGGAGAGGTGGGCTGGGAAAGGCTTGTCAAATGACAGATGGGAAATGGAGGTTAACAAGTGGACAGCAGTGAGAAGCCATGGAGGACGCACGCCGAGGTGCCGAGCCCTTGCTGGAGCATGCCAGCGATTTGGCTCTGAGCTTCCCAGCAGCCAATGAGAAGAGGGAAGCTCATTTAGTTTCTGTGTCTTGGGACTTGTGAAACCAGGTGAGGTGCCCACCCCCGTCCCGCTGCCGGTAGCACATGCTCATTCTTGGTGTTGGATTCAAGGAGGAAAAGGTGTTCTGGGAGCTTCTTTGAGAAGGCGAGGGTGGGGCTGGCACTGTGGCATAGTGGGTACAGCTGTTGCCTGCAGTGCTGGAATCCCATATGGGCTCCAGTTCAAGTCCTGGCTGCTTCACTTCTGATCCAGCTCTCTGCTATGGCCTGGGAACACAGTAGAAGATGGCTCAAGTCCTTGGGCTCCTGCACCCACGTGGGAGACCTGGAAGAAGCTCCTGGCTCCTGGCTTCAGATCAGCCCAGCTCCGGCTGTTGTGGCCATTTGGGGAGTGAACCAGTGGATGGAGGACCTCTCTCTCTCTCTCTCTCTCTCTCTCTCGTCCCTTCTTTCTCTGTGTAACTCTGACTTTCAAATAAATAAATAAGTCTTTAAAAAAAGAAAAAGAGAGAGAAGGCGTGGGAATGGCGACTCCTGTCCTGAAGCATTTTACACAAGAATGTCTTGAAAACAGTGATGAAGCCAGTTTGGAAAGCCCCGTGTCTCAGGGTCCTTTTTGGAGAGTCCCAGATCTGTGTCCTGAGGTCTCAGCTGACTGCTCTCAGCACACAGGCAGCGGCCCGCGTGCCTGCAGCACAGAGGAGCAGGTCCCCATCTCCACCGTCCCGTCACCATTTCCTGCAGCAGCTTCCAGCTAGCATGTCCCGGAGCACACCATGCACCCATGGGTGCCGCCAGCAGATCCTGGAGCAGAGGCAGTGCTGCCTTCAAAGGCAACTTTGGAGCAAAACACTCCTTCGTGTGGGTCAGCAGTGACGTGTGCACTGCTTGTAGCCACACATGTGTCTTCCCCAATGGGGAGGCCATGCGAGCAAGGGCAAGACCCTGAGTTTTGTTTAAGATTGATTGGTTTATTTGAAAATCAGAGTTACACAGAGTAAGAAGGGAAAGCAGAGAGAGAAAGAGAGATAGAGAGAGAGGTCTTCCATCCGCTGGTTCACTCCCCTGTTGGTTGCACTGGTCGGAGCTGCCCTGATCCAAAGCCAAAGCCAGGAGATTCCTCTGGGTCTTCACCTAAGAGTGCAGGAGCCCCAGGACTTGGGCCATCTTCCACTGCTTTCCCAGGTCATAGCAGAGAGTTGCATCACAAGTGGAGCAGCGGGGACTTGAACCGGCGCCCATATGGGATGCCAGCATTGCAGTCGGCAGCTTTACCTGTCTCACCACAGTGCTGGCCCCAAGACCTGGTGTTTTGTCCCAGATTCAAGTGGTCTGGGAAGCTTTCCATGGTGGTGCCACCTCCAGGCAGCCCTCCCAGTCTGCTTTCTTGTTTCGGTCCACACTTCTCAGACGACTTCTGGGGATTTCGCTATGAAGGCAGGGACTGATTTGGGGGGCAGTCTGGGGTAGGACCTTTCTCATGAGCTCCCAGGCCAAACCACAGATCTCACTTTAAGTACCAAGGCTCCACGTAAGACGGGTCAGCACCATTGTCTCATGGTTTCAACGGGGATGGGGGACGGGGACATGGACGACCAGGTCTTCCCTGTGCCCTGCACATCCCACAATGCTTCACTCGAGACTGGGCTTGTGGACCCTGCGTCTAAGCGGCTGCCAGGCGCCATGGGAGCTCCCACCCTGGTCTTTCTGCGTGCAGTGGATTGGAGCTGGCATCACGGGCCATTAGAAGGAAACACCCCCGCTCTGTGCTCAGTCCTGGCTGCCTCGGTTTCCACTCCTGGGCAGCCTCCCCTACCCCTTCTTGGCATCTGTAGGTGGAGTGAAAGTAACGACCTCTGAGCTCGAGCTCCTGGGGCAATTTCCTGGGTGTAGCAGGGCTTGAACAGCCCGAGTGACTCATTTCTGCTGTGGCTTGAGTTCTCCCCTGCCCCCACTCCAAGCCCACGCACGCCCGGGCCGTGCCATGGTTGCTTCGTCAGCTCACCGGGGAGCCTCCCCACCTGCCCCTGTCACAGAGGCCCACCTGACCTCAGGGCGGAAGGTGGTGATTCTCGGGTCACAGACCCTGCCCAGGTTGGGTGGGGCCGAATCGGAACCCTTGATTATTTCATCACCGCTCCCTTCCCCCAGGTCACCGGGCCACCATACCCGACAGGCATGGGTTGATGGACAGTGGGAAGAAGCGGGCAGGGGTGTGGGGAGTGGCTGGATGGCAGAAGCCTTCCTGAAGGAGATGCTCTCAATCTGAGCAGCAGGTGTCCTGCCCCAGGTGCCCATTTCTACCCACACAGCTCAGGCTGGTGGCTGGGACCTGGTGGCCAAAGTCCACCCATGCACATCTGTATCCAAAACCCAGGTGCTCTGTTCTGTAGGGCCTCACGGCAGGGTGGGTGTTGAAAGACGGCTGGGGCCATCCAGGGCTAGGAGAGAGGTAGGCAGGATCGCTGTCAGGGCTCCAGGGGGCTGAGCCAGGATCCGTAGGAGACGCCGTCTAGCCAAGGTCCCCTAGTACCGGCCCAGAGACGTAAGGGCCACCACCAGAGTTTCTCTTTCCGCCACAGCAGAGACCATGACGGCCGGCCAAGGGACCATAAGACGGGACCGTAGCTGTCACAGATGGCGAGGGGGTTTGGAAGGGAGTGCGTGTGCTTCCTCCTTCGCGTTATTATTTTTTAAAGTGTGCTGAAAACAGGGGTGTAATCGGATGGTTAATCTAGCACAGCCTGGTCCCGCGGACAGCCCACGTGAGGGGAAACCTGCCCTCTGCGGTATGAAGTCGAGCTCCCTATCTCAGCAAGGTGTGACTTTCAGTAGGTTTCTATTGCGTTGTCTTTTTCCTGCAAATGTGTACCAATTCTGTATATTGAAGACATAAATACTTTATTCATCATCTTTGTTGCTATGTGGGCTGTTTGGTTCTACAACAGAGCTGAAGAGTTTATGCTGTCAAAGATGTTTGTCTTTTCCTTCGTAGCCTCTGGGGTGCTGTGTCAGCTATTACTGATGGAAAGAAAATACTGATTCTAGTGTGTTCCAGAGGATTTTTTTTTCCCTAGAGAGGCACTTGGAGCACGGGGCATGCCAGGTTTCACCAATTTTGAAATTGTTCTCAGTGCATTTGTTAGCTCCTCTAAGGGAACATCAAATTATAATGGTGATGGCAAGCATCTACGGATGGTTTTTAAACTTAGTGGGCTTAGTCTTTTTTTTTTTTTGAGGGGGGACAGGCAGAGTGGACAGTGAGAGAGAGAGACAGAGAGACAGAGAGAAAGGTCTTCCTTTGCCGTTGGTTCACCCTCCAATGGCCGCCGCGGCCGGCGCACTGCGGCCGGCGCACCGCGCTGATCCGATGGCAGGAGCCAGGAGCCAGGTGCTTTTCCTGGTCTCCCATGGGGTGCAGGGCCCAAGCACCTGGGCCATCCTCCGCTGCACTCCCTGGCCACAGCAGAGGGCTGGCCTGGAAGAGGGGCAACCGGGACAGAATCCGGCGCCCCGACCGGGACTAGAACCCGGTGTGCCGGCGCCGCTAGGCGGAGGATTAGCCTAGTGAGCCGCGGCGCCGGCCAGTGGGCTTAGTCTTAATAGTTCATCCTTTGGGGTGATTATTTTTTGGTAATAGACTTTATCACAAATAGTTCCACAATTTCTCCCTCTTTTATTTATTGTTGGGGATAATTGTTGTCTTGTCTTGAATAATTTTCAGTATCAGTGTGATAGTTTGAAGTTTTCTCCTTAATTTGTTGATCTAATGACTTCAAACACCAGAGTTCATAACTTAAACCATGTTTTCATGCTTGGGTAACATCCATCCCTTGACCATGTGTGTTTTCCTTTTGATTTGTTGTTGGATTTCATTCTTCAATGTTTTGTCTATCACTTACTGGCTTTGTAAGTGACATTGATACATAGTTGCGTGGTGGGTTGTTTTGCACGTTTGTGTGTGTGAGTTTGTGTGTCACTTTTTAAAAGTTTTCTTTATTTATTTGAAAGGCAGAGTGACAGAGAGAGAGAGAGAGAGAGAGAAAGAGAGAAAGAGAGAAAGAGACAGAGATCTTCCATTTGGTTCGTTCTCCAAATGTCCTCAACAGTCGGGGCGGGGCAGGCTGTAAGTAGGAGGCGGAGAACTCCAGCTGGGTCTCCCACACAGGTAGTACTGAGGTCCCCATGCGCCTTGGGTGCCCATTCACACGAAGCTGGGTCAGAAGTAGAGGCGAACCTCAGTCCTGAGCATTCGGTGATGGGATGCAGGCGCCTGGAGCAGTGGCTGAACCTGCTGCAGCCCAATGCCTGTGCATTATAGATATATTTATGCATCCTTTCTTTAAAATACACTGGATTTACAAAATTAAATAGGAAGTTTCCCATTATTTTTTATGAGCTGGAATAATTTAAATGTAACAAAATTATCTATTTTACAGTGTAGGTAGATTTTAGCTGGTATCAGTACCTTTCCAAAAAGCAGATACTCATTTACCTTTCCAATTTTTCTGTGTCAGTTGGCCTATTCATATTTTCCATTTCTTACTGGATTCGTTTGGTCATTTCAACATTCCATTGGGAGGATTTCCTGGAGATTTTCCTGGAGGTGCTGTGGGGCTGCATGTAGAACCCACCCAGCATCCGCTCACCCCTTCCATGTCCATGAGATGCTTCCTGTGTCACCCCTGATGGTTGTGCAGTTCACAGGAAACAAATGAAAACGGCTAACAAGCCTAAGAGCATTCTCAAACCCGGAGCTGCCCCCGGAGTGGAGCACTTCCTGTCATCACGCTACCCACGTTCCGAGAGTGGGAGCGTGAGCTCAGTGAGAAGTGAGAGGTTCCCTCGTGCCCTGCCCGTGGAAAAGTGAACTGCTGTAATGATCTCAGAAAACACCCTGACAGAGTTTTCCCGTTTCAAACACAGAGCTTGTGACTCGCCAGTTCCCCTCCATGGAGTCTATGCCATCAGAATAAAGGCACTAGCAACTGATGTTTCAGGATGTTAATGAGGGCAAAAACCTTGAATAGTGATAAAGGCAATACCAGAAATAGCCCATGAATTATGGCCCGTTCACACCTGGAATGTTAGGATGATGTGAGAAAGAAGGAAACAGACCAAGAACAGGTGGTTTGGAAGAATTTCCACAAAGTCTTTAAAAAAATCAAAAGCAAGAGATAAAGAAGTGTGTGCTACATGTCATAAACAATGGTCCCAAACTCCCTCTCCGCGTGGGCATGGGTGTGCTAGCAGAGAACATGAGTCACTTGTGAAACCTAGTGGTGGTGGAAGATAGAAGAGGGAGGAGGAGCCGTGGGGAGGTTGGTAGGAAAAAAGAGAAAGAAGCAAAAAACCACACTAAAAAGAAAGAACATCCCTACATGTACAGGTACAATATGATTCCATAAAAGCAAAATTTCCCATATGAATGTGTATTTTTATACACAAAATTAGGAAGAGAGATGGAGAGGTACACATCTGTCCATCAAGTGGAGGAATGCCCATAATTTAGGATAAAATGAAACATTGGCAAAGATAAAAAGACAAATAGAAAACGATCCCCTGTGTATGTGGGTGCACTTGCAGTTCTTTCTGTATGAGCAGGGGAAGATGGCAACTTTGATTTTTGTGCGTCTTCGTATACTAAGGCATCTCTTGCTATATAATACACATAGGATTTCTCTATTCTGAAAGCCGTCCTAAAAGAAAAAATAGGAAGTGAAAGTAATCAGTAGCTATTATTAACCTTTTATAAGGCATGCTTCTGGGATTTTTTTTTTTCTATAAAAGAGTTTCTTGCCAGATGTTGCAGCTTGGGGCAGCTCCATGGACAGGTGGCCGAGTGGGTGCCACGGGCGTGGCCGTCATTACCTGAAATGAGTTCCTGGCTACGGCCACGCAAGTGCACGCTCTCCCAATGATGTCAGTTTCCACTGGATTGCCAGTATGAGTCCATGTGAGCCAGCTGCAGCCTGGGAATCAAATGTTAAATTTAACCCCACTGACAAGACTCACTCACAGCGACAAGAGAAAGAGAAGGAAGGAGAGGCGGCCCTGGGGATCAACAGTGAGGCTTACTTCTGCAGCTGACATTGACGGCCCTCCTCCGCTGCTTGCTGGCTGCTCCCCTTCCTTGGGGCCACTGTCTCCTTGACTGGAGTCTGGATTGCCCAGTGTGGTCAATTCTCAGTCAACTGAGACGTTCAGAGAGGATCCATATAGTACTACAGTCGTTTCTGTTACCGCCTACTTTGGGGTACACTTTTACAAGGAAACCCATAAAATATCTGCTTGGTTTCACCACTCATAATTCCTCTTCTAGAATGTATATTACATATACTCTTCTAGAATGTGTCATTTATATATATATACACACATATATATATACACACACACACACAGAGAGAGAGACATATGTATTTTATGCCAATTCTCTAACTGTGTGGGGGAAACACTAGGAGTAGGTAGCATTTGCAGCTTCTAACCAAGGAGAGCTTTGTTGATCCTCTCGTGGAAGCATCCTCCATGGGCACGAAAACCTCAGACGGGCAGAGTTAGGGGTGTTAAGCATGAGAGAATGTTCGGGGTGGATCATTAGGCGAAACTAGGAGATGCATCACCAGTCCCTTCCTCTCTCCGCCCACCTCCACCTCGGGGACCTGGGGTTCAGAGCCCTCAGCCTTCAAGATCTTGACTCAGCTGGCAACTTAGCTAAATGTTCACCCAGCTTTAGAAAGCACTGGCCTTGGAGGCACAGTCAGAAACACAGCGTCACACGGGTGCCTCGGGGTTCTCGGAGGACTTCCTGCTTTGGTTCTTTATGACTCACAAGTGGCAAAACAGCACCCAGATCTTTGACAAATCCCCCGTTTGAAAATAGTTTTTATGGCAATCCGGAGCCATTTGAAGATGGGGCTGAGGTAAGATGAGGTAGCTAAAAATAGAGTTCAAAGAATCTAATTTTTTTAAAGGTGTTTTTTATTTATTTGAAAGGCAGAGTTACAGAGAGATGTTCCATCTGCTACATCACTTCCCAGATGGCTGCAATGACTGGAGCTGGACTAGAGGGAAGCCAGGAGCCAGGAGCCAGGAGCTTCTTCCAGGTCTCCCATGTGGGTGCAGGGGCCCAAGCACTGGGACTTCCACTGCTTTCCCAGGCACACTAACAAGGAGCTGGATCAAAAGTGGAACAGCTGGGACTCGAACCAGCATCCATATGGGATGCCGGCATCCCAGGTGGCAGCGTTACCCTTTGTGCCACAACACCGGCCCCCAAAGAATCTAATTTTGGCTTCCATGTTGACTTGGCCATTGGATACCAAAAAGCCAGACACCTACATCAGTGTCATTTTGGGGGTGTCCCTGGAGTGCTGTGTGTCTAGTGTGGTGTGACCGTGTGGGCTACAGTCATCCCAGCCATTACCTCACCAAGTTCAGGCTTACAGGCCGTGACCCAAGGGCAGTTCCAAGGAGGACCTCACACCTGCGTGTAACTGGGAGTAGAAAATCTCCTTAAAGTTACTCAGCCACAAAGAAGAATGAAATCCTGACATTTGCAAAAATATGGATACAACTGAAGATTGCTGTTCTAAGTGAAATAAGCCAGATCCAAAAAAGACAAAGTCCACACTTTTTATTACTTGTGGTCGTTGATACATAGAGAGAGCATAAAGTTGCATGGCCATCATATCATTTGGTGTAGTCATCCCCATTGCTTCCCTGCATCAAAGCATGTAACTGACGGTGCACTCTTCTTTCCCATATTGAAAAGAAAGGCAGGGGGTGGAGTGGGTGGAGCGGACTCCTGGGGCACTGGCAATGCTTTGTTCCTCCTCTGGGCGCTGTGATCAGAGGACAAGAGGCTCACTCATCTGTGTACTTGGGTTTATTTTTTGGTATATGTACCATATTTCAATAAAATGCTTAAAAATAAAAAATTCAAAACAGAACTCCCATCAACCAATTGAAATGTAAATGTACACTAAAAATCGCCAGAGTAAAATGCTGTAACAACTATGATAAATTTCTATTTTATACCAAAAATATGATTTTTCATATGGTAAAATAAGCAGAAAAAATAAACTGGCGGTTAAAACAAGCGTTAAGAGAGAGTGTTATTTAGGTGCTGTGAGGGCGCATTGTGCTAGCCTTGGATGCAGAGGTGTTTGTAAATACGTGAGAGCAGTAAAAAGCAGAATAGAGAGGATTCATTACAAAGATTAAATGCCATCATGATTTTGATCTTGTTGAGCTGCTTGGTATGCTGGAATTATCCACAAATTAAACAAAGTGAACTTTAAGATTTAGAGTTCATATTCATTTCAATGAAATTTTAACTTGCTGAATTCAATCTGTTTTACTTAAGTTTTCCTTCCGGAAAATTTTCTGTTTGAGAATTTTTCCTGTCCCATGGCAATGAATTAAAAGTAGAATAGCAAGATTCTACCTCAAAATCTCCCAAACAGTCTCTGGAAGAATGTATAAAAATATCCTTGATAGGCCAGCACCACAGCTCATTAGGCTAATCCTCCACCTGCAGCGCCGGCACCCCGAGTTCTAGTCCCGGTTGGGGGGGGTCGGTTCTGTCCCGGTTGCTCCTCTTCCAGGCCAGCTCTCTGCTGTGGCCCGGGAGTGCAGTGGAGGATGGCCCAAGTGCTTGGGCCCTGCCCCCCATGGGAGACCAGGAGGAAGCACCTGGCTTCTGGCTTCAGATCAGCACAGTACATCGGCTGTGGCAGCTGTTTGGGGGGTGAACCAACGGAAGGAAGACCTTTATCTCTGTCTCTCTCTCTTGCTGTCTAACTCTGCCTGTCAAAAAAAAAAAAAAAAAAAAAAAAAAAAAAAAACTTAAAAAAAATATCCCTGATAAACTATCTTTGACCCATACGATTTAGAAAAACGCCTAAGGTATAAAGAAGAAAGTGATGGGGGAAGGGGAACCTCAGAAGCCTATTTTATCTCGCCAATCAAACTTTGCAACATGCTTCTTCATAAGAGAGGTTTGCAAACACAACCGTTAATTTCAAAGGAAGATTGCGAGCAGGGGCTAGAATGGAAATAAACACTTTCATTCAAAGCATTGCAAGATGGCTGCAAGAGGTTGCTACTCCTCAGAATCTGAAGAACTTGAGATTGTCCAGGCTGCGAATTCTTGATACAAAGACCCATCTAGAACAAGTCTGATGTGCATTCAGCTGCACACAGCACCACGTGGGCTGGTTTTGTGTCTGACGCATCTGATGCTTAGACAGCTCAGAAACAATCACGCATCTCTTTTGTCAAGCTCAACGGTGCAGGAGAAGAACATCGAACTGTGCTTTGGTTTTCCTTGCTTTTAAAGGATTTCAGGGTTCTGTCTTAAAAAAACCGCACAGTGAATCTAAAGTAAGAAGTACTTATTAAGTGCAAAACCAACCCAGGAAAATATTGGGTACTTGTTATTGATGCTGGAAAACACAGGGGGCACTATGAGTTATTTAGGGATCACGGCACCTGCTGGTTGTGTTTTGAGAAAGGGCCCCAACCAGGCTGAGTGTAGCGGCATCGCTGATGTTAAAGGTAAACAGGCATTTGATCACTTGGTTTCTAGCCAAAGATAAACTGTACGATGCATACAAGATGCTGGGACTGCCTGATTCACATTTATCCAAGATGATCAAGCAAAAGGCATCACATCCTTGATGGATTCAAGAAGTTGCTGGATCAAAAGAAAGCATGATAAGGAACTTGACAGGTGACTTGAAGGAGTTAAGGCCAAAGAGGTGTATAAATCATCTCAGGCTGAAATCTCACGAGGAACTGGAATCCAGAGGGGTCTTTTTGGCTTCCAGCACACAGCAAGCTGAGGAGGTCCCCTGGGAGACACGTTCTTCCCACCCCTAGGACAACAAATAACCCAGATGGCCAAGGCTGCAGTGAGCCTGAACACCCGCCCAGTGAAGGGACCCTCATCCCCCACCGGCTCTGCCTGTCCCCTGCCCCTAACATCTCTTAGTGACAGGCCAAAGACCCGTTTATTCTGTCATTCCCCTTCACAAGTTATTGTTCTTTGCCTAACAGGTGTGAAAGCATCGTGCTTCGGTTTCAATCTCTCGGGAAGATCCCCAAGGACAGGAAACTTGCACAGAAACGTATGTTTTTCCGCCATTAGTCGGCTTTTGTATTCAATCTCTAGAACCAGCCAGAATCCTTGTAAGCACTCCGGTCGGTAGAGGGCGTCTCTTCCTCTCCTACAGGGCACTGACCCCAGAGAACGTGCTCACAAGCCATAGCTGCTTGTGGGAAAATAGCTTGGTTCCCAGCAGCTGCTGGAGAACTCTTGACAGCACCGGTGTTTGTCTCGGCGCTGCTATTAAGATCCTCCCACCTCCAGAAGTGTGTGTGTAGTGAGGAAGGAGTCGCAGCTGGAATCTGAGACCCTTAAAAAACACACTGAATGTCCATCACATCGCGGCACATGTCAGGGATCAGGGGCTTGCAACCAAGTTTTCTCAGGTGCCTGTATAGGATCCCAGGCGTTAGGAGAAAAATGAAGTTAAAGGCCCTCGTCATCAGCCCATGTCTTGATGGGTACCCTAGAAGGCAAAGCCCAAGATCAAGGCCTCTGTATCAGTGCTTCACCAGGGCCTGTGACCTCAGGCAGCAGAGGTGAGGGTCGAGGGAGTGAGGCCAGGAAAGAGAGACACAGATCAAGGACACGTGTGGCCATGACGGAGCATGCGTGCTGTTTGCAAGCTCTCAGGACTGCCTGGAGAGCTCTGAGATGGCCCTCAGGGAGACAGCAGGCCTGGCCATCAGCTTTTTCTAAGATTTATTTTTAATTTATTTGGAAGAGTTACAGAGAGAGGTATAGACACACACACACACACACACACTCACAGAGAGAGAGAGAGAGAGAAAGAGAGAGAGAGAGAGAGGTGTGCCATCAGCTGGTTCACTCCCCAGATGGCTGCAATGGCCAGAGCTGAGCTGTGCTGATCTGAAGTCAGGAGCCAGAAGCTTCTTCTGGTTCTCACACACTGGTGCAGGGACCCAAGGACGTGGGCCATCTTCTGCTATCTCAGGCCATAGCAGAGAGCTGGATTGGAAGAGGAGCAGCTGGGACTCGAACTGGCATCCATATGGGATGGCAGCACTGCAGGAGGCAGCTTTACTAGCTATGCCGTAGCACCAGCCCCTATCCACCAGCTTTTTGTCACTGTAACTAAATGCCTGAAACAGACTACTTATGAGAGACAGAGATTTGTTTTGGCTCACTGTTTTGGAGGGCAGAGTCCAAGATCAGGTGGAGACAGTTGATTCAGCCACCTGGGGTAGCCGAGGGGCAGCAGTGGTGGATACAGGCAGAGGAAGGTTCTCCTGGCGAGCCAGCAAGCAAGCACCCTGGGAACACCCTCACTGTCTGTGTCTATGTGGTCTCTCCTTACACAGCCACCGTGGTTCCATCACAGGGGTCTCACCCTATAACCGAATCTAGTCTAACTGCTTGCCAGACACCGTAACTGGCTTACATCTTTGCCCTTTTAGAACCATTGATTTATGACTTTGGGGTTTAAATATCTGATTTAGGGAGCTAAATCATGTTCAAGCTATAGGATTTCTCCCTCAGCTCTGTCCCCACTGGGGCTCAAGTCCCTGCGCTATGCTTCCAGTTTGCACGTGTGTGGGTGCTGAGTGTCCTGGGGCAGGTGACAAGCAGCGTTGTATGGGCCCATGCCGGCTACCATGGGGCTGTACCTGCGGCAGGCTGGGTGGAGCCCCTAACAGAGCAGCCCTTGAGGACTGGAAGTTGTACCTAAGGGGTCTCCAAATAGCTCTGAGAATCTCACAAAGCTTCTTCAAATCTGCACAATGGACTTGGACTTTTACCAGTGATGATGTCTTTAATTCTAGGAGTTGGAGGGAGCAAGCTGTTACCTTAGTTGACTATTACGAGAGTAGTGAAAGCAAAGCTTAGCATTTCAGTGACGGCATCACCAGGAGCACCGACTACACTGGCACAGCCAGCACCAAGCCTTGCTCTTCCTGTAGCTCTGCTGGAATCTGGTGACGATTTGCTGTCGTAAATGTGACCACAGGAATCAATGACCGCTGGTGGCGCACAGAAGCGATTGGTTCTAGAAACTGATAGAAATTTTGAAAGGTGAGCCGGCGCCGTGGCTCAATAGGCTAATCCTCCACCTTGCGGCGCCGGCACACCGGGTTCTAGTCCCGGTTGGGGCGCCGGATTCTGTCCCGGTTGCCCCTCTTCCAGGCCAGCTCTCTGCTATGGCCAGGGAGTGTAGTGGAGGATGGCCCAGGTGCTTGGGCCCTGCACCCCATGGGAGACCAGGAAAAGCACCTGGCTCCTGGCTCCTGCCAGGATCAGCGCGGTGCGCCGGCTGCAGCGGCGGCCATTGGAGGGTGAACCAACGGCAAAGGAAGACCTTTCTCTCTCTGTCTCTCTCTCTCTCACTGTCCACTCTGCCTGTCAAAAAAAAAAAAAAAAAGAAATTTTGAAAGATATAACACAATCATAATTGCAATCACATTTTAACGGAAAATTTCAGACTGCTTCAAGTGCCTGCCCATTTTCTTTCTGATAGTGAAGATTGGTTTGGGTCTTATCTGTGGTGTGTCATTCTGTGTTTACTCCAAACGTGTAGTTGGTTATAGCTTCTGATCTAACAGTGTTCTAATCATCTAAGAATGTGTTAGGCACTGTGGTGGCAGTGTTGGCTCTTTGTTTTGGTTGCTAAAGAAGTGCGGGGCCACATTTTTGTTCATCTTTTTCAATTGTCAGGGCCTTGTATAATGTAGTAAAGGAATCTGTTTATAGTTTGATCATACTCTTAATTCCTTTTTGCTCTTATTTCATTATAACATCAAAGTTTTAAAAGTCACTTTTTAATAAAAATTTTAAGAATGTACATTTAATAATTCAGCAATAGCATCTCCTGCCTCCTCTGGATGACCATGTTGGTTTTTATTGGTTCCTTCTCCTAGTGTTTTGCCCATGTTGTTAAATAATATGTTGATACTGCTACCTGGTGATAAACCGATTTTAGACACTAGTTATTGAGTCCCTGTTCTTGTAGATGAAGATTTGATTCATCACACTTCCTTCCCCTCCCTATATCCTCTCACTATGGTTACTTAACAGCTGTTGGTTAAACCACTAATTAAGGTTCACACTGTTATAATTGCATAGGTATTTTTCACCACTGAGCTAACATTTTTGTGTTCCTAGAATTGATAGTAGTTTCTTTTAAATTTTTTTCGATTTGCTTAGGTTTTTTTTTTTTTTTTTGGTTATTTTTTTGATACCTAAAACCAGTTTTCCACTAGATCTGTCATGGAACCCACAATCATTTTTCAGGATGCTCAGAACCCACACATGCCGCATGTGCTCTTGAGTCAGCCTGGCCTGGCTTTGGATGTCCTACTGGCCCCTGGGCTGCTCTCTCGTGCTGTACCTGTTTCCAAGATCCTGAGACTACCCCCTACCTCTGTTTAGTCCCCCTCCCCCATTTGTCTCCTGCTGAAAAAGCGTCAATTGGAGGCACATCTTAAAGTCCTTACACACTTAAAAAATATCTGTGTTCTACCCTCAGGGCCGATGCAATCCACTGGTCCTGTGCAGATTTCTGGGTTGGACACAAAATTTTCCCAAACCTGTGCACCTGTTGCCCTACCGTCTTTCATTAGCCAATGTCATTGCGAATCTGATGTCCTCAAGTCCATCTCTGCTCCTCCTCTTTTTTGGGTTCCCTCCTTGGAAGCTCACAGCATACTTCTTCGTCCCGCCTCTCTACAAGGTCATGATCACGTGCTGTGAGGAGGGGCCGTGCCTGTTTGCAGTGCAGGGCCCTCGGTGTCCCCTTCATTTCAGAGACCTGTGTCCTTCTGTGCGGGGAACTCTGCCTGATTTCTCCCACTGCCTTGTGAGACTGTGCTTTGCAACACTTTTCTCCTATTCTTGAACTCCCATAGTGAGAAGATGGGTGCCACCCATCTTCCCCACCTCCAGGTGGACCCACCTCGTATTTCCTCTTCCTCCCCACTGGATGTTCCCTCAAGGGTTGGTACTGCATGATAGTTAAGGGAGGGGATTGGGAGAAAGATGATGTTCCAAATCCTGGCTGCCCCATGGCAGCTGGAGGCCTTTGAAAGCTTCCCTAACAGCAAAAAGAAATAAAAATCATAATAATTTCTACTTTGGAAGGTTGTTAGGAGGTTTAAATGTGTTTGTGTATTCTTAGACAAGTCCCTTGAAAAATAATAGTGATTATTATTACTGTGCTAGTCCTTTGAGTTTTTCTACTGAACTTTATATTCCAAACCTTCTGCTAACATTTGAATCTCAGCCATAGTTTTCATTTCTGTTTTTCTCCTTGTTCTTTTCCCCCCTTCTATCACCTTGTAACTAACTGTCCTGTTTGCAGCCTGAAGCCTCGACTCCAGCTTCCACCATAGTTGGTGCCTCCAACTCTTCAGGATTCTACTGAGCTAATTCCTCTTTGTTCCTCAAACTCTTCTGTGGGCCTTGCTGCCACAGGTGCAGCTGACTCTGAATGACTGATGAGTGTGATGAGACCAATAGGCTGCGCTGGGCACCAGCCCATTGTTTTCTGTCTTGGCGGTAGGTAGGGTACCATGGCTACGTAAGGCCTTCAGGAGATTTGCGGATAACTGGTGTTAGCAGAGGCGTAATGAGCAAGGGAAACCATTCAGTCCCAGAGTATTCAGTCCGCCGAGGGTAAATCCATTTCCCTTCTTTGAATGCAAATGAGTTGACACAGCCTGGGTGCAACCGGAAGCTAACTGGTCTTCTGGAAGCCTGGAACCCCTTTGGGGGTTCGGGTTGATTGCTGTTGTAGAGAAGTTAGAACATGGCCGTAACAGAAACCAACACGGTTTCAATGAGAGGAGGTGCACGCTTGGTCTCTCTCTCTGAAGCGCTGTTGATGTTGTTCATGAGCCGGAGACAAATCATCTGACTGTCACGGGCAGGGCAACCCAGCACGCTGTATTTTCAGAGTCTCTTCCAACACAGGGTACCTTCTGGTGAGCATTTATGTATGATATCATCATTTTTAGGCCAGGGGGCTCATTCCAAGGGCCTATTGATGTACTACTCCCAATCCTCTTGACAACTACTTTCAACTTTTACCCCTTCTGTCTCCCATGCCATCTGACAACACCATAAGCATTTCCTAGAAATATGTGTAGATTCTTGAACCTTGGTGTTCTTTTCTTTCTGGCCAAGTGGACATTATGATAAACCCATGGAATTCAGCCACTTGGGGGAATCTTCTCTACTGAACTTTTGGGCTAAACCTGAGAGGACCCGTGACTGACACAGTATACCTCAGGCTGGTAGAAGTAAAGTGCAGGGGCCAGTGTCGTGGCGCACTAGGTTAATCCTCTGCCTGCAGCACCAGCATCCCATATGAGCACTGGTTCTAGTCCTGGTTGCTCCTCTTCCAGTCCAGCTCTCTGCTGTGGCCTGGGAAAGTGGTGGAGGATGGCCCGGGTGCTTGGGCCCCTGCACCTGCGTGGGAGACCAGGGAGAAGCACCTGGCTCCTGGCTCCTGGCTCCTGGCTTCAGATCGGCACAGCACCATCTGTTGCAGCCATTTGGGGAGTAAAGCAATGGAAGGAAGACCTTTCTCTCTGTCTCTCTCTCTCTCACTGTCTGTAATTCTGCCTGTCAAATAAATAAATAAAAATCTTTAAAAAAAGGAGCAAAGTGCAGAGCCCTCTGCCCATGAGCCAGGCCTGGGTGTCCCCACCCTGAGTCAGATAATCATAGCAAAGTTCTTGTGAGGTTAGAGGCCCCGGCCAAGGGAGGAGGGTGGTAGGTTGTTGGGTTTAGGGATGGTATAGAAATCAGTAACCTGCTCCTGGTGGCTGCAGAACCCCTAGGGATTAGACTCATGTACCACTTCCTCTCGGTAAGGTGGTATTATTGGGTCTCTCAACTTTATGGTAAAAGTAGGTCAGATGAAGACAGCTCATAATATACTACTTGGGTGTCATGGAAAACTGGCGTCCCATAGTCCATCTCCCCTGGAGTCCAGCAAAAAGCCAGGAATTCTTTAACGCTGAGAGGGGTATGGCCTTACGCCACCATCCTAGAATCTTCTACCACGGTCCACTCAGTGCTGGCTGGAGGCCCCTACCTGGTGCCCTGATGTGGTCTGGGCGTTGCCAGCAGTATTCCATTTGGTAAATCAGAAAGTATAAGTGACAGAGCCACTAGATTACACTGTTGGTTGCTTTTAGAATCTTCTTTCTCTGGAGCCCCAAAGTGGAAACTCTAGGGGTTTCCCAGTAAGTGGGTGGGTCAGACAAACAAACACACTGTGTTCTATTCCAGTATCCAAAGACCAATATCCAAAAGATATTGAAATTCCGTTATTGGTGGGGCATTAGGTGTATATGACTATTTAAAGATCTTCGTACACGTTCTTTTTTTTTTTTTTCTTTTTTGACAGGCAGAGTGGACAGTGAGAGAGAGAGGGAGAGAAAGGTCTTCCTTTGCCGTTGGTTCACCCTCCAATGGCCGCCGCGGCGGGCACACCGCGCTGATCCGATGGCAGGAGCCAGGTACTTCTCCTGGTCTCCCATGGGGTGCAGGGCCCAAGCACTTGGATCATCCTCCACTGCACTCCCTGGCCACAGCAGAGAGTTGGCCTGGAAGAGGGGCAACCGGGACAGAATCTGGCGCCCCGACCGGGACTAGAACCCGGGGTGCTGGCACCGCTAGGTGGAGGATTAGCCTATTGAGCCGCGGCGCCGGCCCCGTACACATTCTTTATACCTCCTCCCATAGCCTAATTATTCTCTCCTAGAATGTGGGCTGGAGGTGATGCTATGTCACTAATGAGGCCCGAGCGTAAGAGGATGTAGTTTCCACCTGACACTCTCGACTTGTCCTTGCAATCAGATACCATGTTAGGAGGAAGCCCAGGCCTCATGGGGGCGTTGTGGCCAGCAGTTCCCGGTAGACTCTGAGCCTGCGGGAGCCTCTCATCAGCTGCCAGACATGAGTTCATGAGTCCTCAGTCTTTGAGTCTTCTGTCGAAGTCCCTGGACGTGATGGAGTGGACTGTCTGCATTCCTGAGATGGAAACAATAAATGTGTACTACTGTTTGAATCCAGTGAGTCTGGAGGGAATTTGCTATGCATCCATAGATAACCAGCACAGTATGGAACTTGACCTTCACTTGACATTGCCCTAGTCACTGGCCCCCACAATCTTCCCCAAGTGGGATTCTTCATCTCTTCTCCTGGTTCACCTGCCACTTCCTGTCAGCCCTGTGTTGTATCAGAACATGTAGGCTTTTGTATTTCTGCTTTCTAGGTCAACAGTGTGGATCAACACAATATCTCATTGGTTGGTAAGCTCTTGAGGTCTTTGCAGATTAGAATGAAGCAAATCACCTACAAGTAGCATAGCCCAAGGCAAGACAGCAAAAATATACTCTGCCAACAGCTGGAAACAAACTGCTATGTCAGGGGTCCTCTCTGTACCAAAAGCAAGAAAAATCTATTTTCCTGATCAGAGATCAACAAACTGCAGGCCCTCGGGTACCTATTTTTGTAAGTGTTTTTACTGGGGCACAGTCACATCCATTCTTTGACATACTATTGACTGGCTGCTTTCTTGCTACATCTGCAGCATTGAATAATTGTCACAAAGACCACCTAGCTTGAAAGTCTAAAATATTTACTATCCAGCCCTTTAGGAATAAGTCTGCCAATCGCTCTTCTAGATCCAAGTCCACATGCCAAATACTGGGATGGTAATGCTTGGCCTTAGGTAGGGAACCAGACACAGAAGAGCACGCACAGTTGAAATCGTCAGTTGATTCTGTTGGGGTTCCACTGCTCTTCCCCAAGACCAGGGCCCATCAGTTGTTGATGCTGCTTTGTTCATTTCTTACCAGCCATACTGGAGAATTAGGAGGAGGTGTGACCAGAGTCAAAACACCTGCTTCTTTCTTACCTGTGATGAGATGCCAATACCTGTCAATCATCTCATTTGTGAACCTCTGCTTTGGCCTTCAGTGGCTTCCACTTGGGCCTTGCTCTTACAGTAAGTGTTTTCCACTGTCGATAAGCCAGCGTGGCAGCCTCACCCTTGGCTGAGTACACTCATTCCAACCCTGCATTGGGGCTGATGCAAAAATCATGAGGTGGGTTCAGAGCCACATTCAGTCTATGATATAAGGTCACATCCAAACTCTACCTCCTGGCCCTCGTGAGTCCCTTCGCTGAGGCTGACCACGATGATGCCTTGGTCTTTTGGAATTACTGCTACTTACAACTGGCATCCAGTAATAATTTTAAAAGTTTGGGTATTTCTCCCACCCAGTGCCTGTTAGTCCAGCACAATTTGCAGCGGGATAGTTTGGGCAAGGCAAAGGGGCACATTCTCATGTCTTGCAGTGTTGTAGAGCGCTTCTACAAAGGTGTGTGGTTGGGCCCTGGTTTTATGAAATGACTCACATCTGAGAATTTGGAGAGGGGCCACATTCACTCAATGCCGCTCAAGACAAATATAGTTTCTGTGGCAGTCCCGGGTCTGAAGGGGCACAAGGTAGGAGAAAATATGTGCTCAGTAAACATGACCACCTGGGGCTCGAGGGAGGACCAGCATCTTGACAAGGTAGGATGAAGACCATGTCTGTCCGTCCACACTCACTAGCCCCAGGCAGGGAATTTACTGTTCTGAGTGTAGATTGCAGGATATGGATCAGGCCATCTTTGGGAGTAGTGGGGGACTCTCTGGGTTCAAATGTCCCCATACTGGGGCAGGTGTTGTGGTGCAGTGGACTAAGCTGCCCTTGCAATGCAGGCTCCCTTGTCAGAGAACCAGTTTGGGTGTCTGGTGCTCTGCTTCTGATCCAGCTCCCTGCTAATGTGCCTGGGAAGGCAGCAGAGGATGGGCCAAGTGCTTATGCCCCTGCCACCCACGTGGGAGATCCAGATGGAGTGCCTAGCTCCTGGCTCCAGCCTTGTCCAGCCCTTGCTACTGCAGCCATTTGGGAAGTGAACTAGTGGATGGAAGATCTCTCTGTCCACCCCACTCTTACTCTGCCTTTCAGATAAATATTTTTTTACAGGTCCCCTTTATACATTAACAAGTCTAGGCTATTTCTACCCCCAAGCAGCAGTAGGCTGAGTGAGGGTGTGCCTCACAGGTGCAGGTCCCCTTTTCTTTCTTTTAGTCCTTTATGTTGATGCCTGTTTGTAACATCCCCATCACATTGGGTGTAGCCCTCTGGAATAAAATTGGAATGATGCTTTAAGGGAGGGGTAGCACAATTTGCAGGCCTTGAGCTATAAACAGCTTCACCAAAACCCACAGCACAAGGAACTAGGAATTAGTGACAAAGTGAACCCATGTTTCCTATGTTCTGTTCTGTGTCACAGCATTACCCAATTCAACGGCGTGCCCTAGAATTTTGCAGCATAGTTGTGTAAGATCATATTGAGGCATTCCTGAGTTTTTCGCTCTGATAGAAACCCGCCCCTCCCCTCCCCGCAGCACATGGGCACACTGCCCCCTTGAGCGAGCACAGGGCTAGCTGCTACTCTGGTGTTGTCTAGCGCCCCCTGGTGTCCATTCCTCCCACTGCAGTTGTAATGGCAGGTGGTATTGGCAAGAAAGGAAGGACTTGGGACAGATTTGACCAACACCTCACCCGGGAGCGGGAAGATTCTTGTCCCCGCTGGAAACTTGGAGGCTTCCTTCAGCCCAGTAAAGTCTAGATCTCAAGAAGAAGTCTTCCTTCTGATGGGTGCCGGGCAGCGGCCAGCGAATTAGCTCTTGCTCCGTCAGGAAAGGTTAGCCTTGACATAGGCAAAATCAAGGAAGTAGGATTTTTAAAGACATTTTAGGTATTTTTATATCCAAGTCCGTACACACTCATATCCATACCTATTCTTATAGCTGTATGTATCCTTAATATCGTTGCTTTCTTTTTTAAAAGATTTATTAAAACTAGAAGCCAGGAACCCCATCCTGGTCTCCTACATGGGTGGCCAGGATCCAAGTAGCTGGGACGTCATCTGCCGCCTTCCCAGGTGCATTAGCAGGAAGTTGGATAGAAAGTGCAGTAGCCAGGACTCCAAGCAGGCGCTCTGATATGGCACGCATGTGGCCAAAGTGGCAGCTTCATCTATTGCAGCACAACACCAGCCCTAATACAACTTCCTTTCTTTCTACTATTTCTCCACCAGGGTCTATATCTGTAATACCTGTGTAAGTGCTACATGCCAGTCCTGCAAATTCATGGATTGGAAGCTGAGCCGCCAGTAAGGGTGCTGCAGTCAGGGATGCCCTCATTCCAGGGCTGCAGTGGACTTTTGAGCCACTGTTGGCTTCCAACAAACTGATCCATCTGCCTGAAATCCACACTCACTTCCACCCTCTGCTAAATGAAAAAAAATGTTCACAAGTCCAATTCAAATAGGTAGCAAATGCTTGGCCAGTCTCCACCGGGTATGCCCAGCTGGCTTCCAACACCCAGTGTCTGCATCTCCCTGTCCAAGGAGCTCCCCCACGGCTGGGGAGGACTAATCTGCCTGAGCCAGGTGAGCTGGAGGTGCTGGGGAAGGCCCCCCAGGAGCCCTGGGCAATGCTGACGGGAGTGGAGTGTAAACACCCCCGCCCCCTTATCCCTTGAATGGAATCCCTGGGAAACAAGTGTGTGTCACAGCAGCTCTCACTCCACTCAGCCCTGATGAAGCTGGTTTGATAACCCACCCCGTGTTGGCATCTTCACCTCTCTGTGTTGCTTTCCCACCTCCCTACCGGAGCTTCCTGGACTTTCAAAATAAACTCTCTGCTCTCAAATCCTTGCTCAAAGTCTGCACCTGGGGGCCCCCACCTAAGCAGATGCCACTACCTCCGAGTCCCTTTCTTCCATGAGTCTACCCTACCACCTGCTGCAGGGTCTTGTGGGCACCAGTCTTTTTTTTTTATTATTATTTTTTATTTTTTGACAGGCAGAGTGGACAGTGAGAGAGAGAGACAGAGAGAAAGGTCTTCCTTTGCCGTTGGTTCACCCTCCAATGGCCGCTGCGGCCGGCGCGCTGCGGCCGGCGCACCGCGCTGATCTGATGGCAGGAGCCAGGAGCCAGGTGCTTTTCCTGGTCTCCCATGGGGTGCAGGGCCCAAGCACCTGGGCCATCCTCCACTGCACTCCCTGGCCACAGCAGAGAGCTGGCCTGGAAGAGGGGCAACCGGGACAGAATCCAGCGCCCCAACCGGGACTAGAACCCGGTGTGCCGGCGCCGCTAGGCGGAGGATTAGCCCAGTGAGCCGCGGCGCCGGCCACCAGTCTTATATCTTATGGTCGATTGGGTCATTTGAGTCTCTTCTGATGTACAGAGAATGAGTTTTCTAAAACAGGTCTTACTCATTTTTGCATTAATCTCACCACTCTTTTCCTGTCTCTGTTGCATAGAGTTCAAGTCCTGTGTTTGTTATCTACCAGAAGCTTCCTGTTTGGGTAGGAGAGCAACGAAGAGGCTCATCTGAAGGGACCAGTGCTAGCCACAGGTGGCTACTTAAATTAAAATCCAAAGTGAATTAGATTGAGGTAAGCTTTCAAAATTCAGTTCCTAAGTTACACAAGGCACGTTGCAAGTGCTCAGTAGCTGCACGTGTCTCGTAGTGACCACAGTGGACACTGCAGACACAATGTTCTGTCATTGCAAATCGTTCTATTAAATGGGGAAAATTAGAATGAGCACGATTCCTGCTTTGGTTGGGCATGGGAAGTTTTGTGTGAGTCTCAAAGCTTCTAAATGCTTCCATGGATAAGGGGAGTCTGTCCATGGACCTGAACCCCACACTTGTGGTTACCTAAGAGCAGGTGTTACTCCATAAAGCAAGAGAGAACTATGATGTATAGCTTTTAAATGATTGCTTTATTTACATTTTAGCTGAACCACAAAAACAGAGAAAAAGTATTTCAAAGTTTGCTAGCCAAATTGAAGTTGCTATTGCATGACTTAGAGTGCTTTGAGTTCACATCTTGTGTTGCCCGTGTAGAGTTTTCAGGTAGACATGATGGTCTGAAAGTCAAGGCTACGGGTCAGAGGCTGAGGATGATGGGGTAGATGGCCAAGGGCATGCACACCCTTCTCTGAGTGTTTGATTGGAAGTGAAGAACACTTTCTAGTCTTAACGTGGAAATTCCTCTCATTTGGGTTGGATCGAAGCATTGACAATTCCATTCTAAGACCTGATTTTGAGCTCTGGCAGAGAGGAGACAGGGTGATGGTGAGCTCCCGAGGGCAGGGTCCATGGTGTGTCCACTGTTGCTTCCTTAGCTGAGAACTTAGCTAAGAACATTGCAGGGGCTCAGCAAATGAACCAATGAGCAAAAACCACCAGATGAATGTACAAGGGATGATGGGAAATGCCCCAGATCCCCCAGCCGAGGGGAGGTCGTGCCATGAGATTGTCCCCCACTCCTCTTCTGCTTGCCTTTTACAATCCCTTTTGGAGATCCTGAGCCTCCAGATCCTAATGTTTTAGCAATATCAGAATCCACTGGGAGCTACCAGGTGTCTTAGAGATGCTTGAATCCAACCTCTTCATTATATGGGTGAAGAAAGGGCCAAATGCTTTGTGGCAGCTTGCAGAGTTCATTCATGGCAAGACACCTCCATGTCCTGATGGCTGGTGGGATGCATGCCTATGCCGAATGTCAGAAGGAACCTTGCCTTTCAGACTTAGAGATCTCTTTCTGACGTTTTCTTTAATTTTCCAATGGATAACAAAATCCCAAGGGCACAACAGGTCATTCGCCTTCTCCAGTTCTTCCACCCACATCTCTTCCTACAACCCTTCCTGCTGATTTCTCCTGTGTCCTTTAGGAGATGGTCTGGATATCTAAGTACAAAGAAAAGTGTGCATGAGTGTGTGTGTGTCGGTTTCTAACATATGATGTGCTCCATATTGCCATTGGATGTGTATGATCAACCATAAATCAGCCCAACACTTTGATACTTCCTTCTTGCTGTCTCCTGATCTAATTCCCCTCGGGTTCTTTGATCTTTCCACTGATCTTTTCTGGCCTCTGTGCTGGCTCCCACCCCCTATCTTATTTCTCTGCCTGGTTCCGCGGCCTCCACTCCATGCTGAGTGTGTCCCCGGATCTGTCTTCCTAACACGCCGTGACGTTTGTGTCACTCCCTTGCTTCAAAGTCTTCAACAGCTCCCCTTGCCTTCCCAACAGAGCCAAAGAGCCTTCGCCTGAACTGGGTGCCCCATCCCTACCTGTCGGCCCCGCCCACACTCCAAAAGTGTGTGTGCCTCGAACCTTTGGACTGAGCATTCCCAAGGCTTCAGGTGACTTTTCCCAAATCCTCTCTTTTGTAAATGCTGCCCCTCCTTCACATACCTGCTCAAAAGCCACTTCCTCCATGAAGTCTTCCTCCCTTGGGTTCCTTCCTCGGTTTGCCTTCCTGACACAGGCATGACATTGGACGTTTACCTCTTTGCACCGAAACTATCTATGCATCTCGTCTAGCCAATGGCTCCATGGGGGTGAGCATTGTGTGTGTCTTAGGAGTTTTGCATCCTTCACTTAAACTAAAGCAGTGTCTGTGCGTCCTGTCTGCTGTTGGCTGAATGGCTGGCTGGGCTCACACCACACTTTCACGCATGATATACTGAGTGGCAGGAGTTCAGTAGAAGCTTAGAGGAGGCTAGCCACAAGGAGCAGGAGAAGGGGGGAGCACCTGGGCCAGTGTTACAGTCTCAGGGATGCGTTTAGATCAGAAGCTGTGTCTTTTTCTGCTAAGGGTGAAGCTCACACCCTTTCTGTCTCCCATAGCTTCTGGTGCAGGCATTAGACACATGCTATCAAGAAAAGCTCCACTGAGGGGCTGGCGCTGTGGCATAACAGGTTAAGATGCCACCTGCAGTGCCGCATCTCATATGGATGCCGGTTCGAGTCCCAACTGCTCCTTTTCTGATCCAGCACCCTACTAGTGTACCTGGGAAAGCAGTGGAAGATGGCCCAAGTCCTTGGGCCCCTGCACCCATGTGGGAGACCCAGATGAAGCTCCTGACTCCTGGCCTCAGATCAGCCCAGCTCTGGCCGTTGTGGACATTTGGGGAGTGAACCAGAGGACCAAAGGTCTATCTCTGTAACTCTGCCTTTCAAATAAACAAAATAGATCTTTAAAAAGAAAAAAGGAAAGCACCACTGAACTAAATGATGGACAGGAAGTTCCCGTTGGTTTTGTGTGGACTGGCGTCATTTATAAGCTGCCTAGGATGGTGAGTGTCCTTAGCAGAGTCTAGACCAAGGGGGCCTTTGGCATTTTTCTCTCTGACCTTGTGAAATCCTTCATTTTAAGGGGGACTCTGTGCTCGCCAGAAACCTTTCAGCCGGAGCGATTTTTCCAACTGCGGTCCTAGGATGACAAGTGGCCTTGGCGTCACCTGGGACCCGACTAGTTTTGCAAATTCCTGGGTCTCATTTCAGATCCGCTGAGTCAGAGACTCTGGGATGGGGCCCGGCCATCTGTGTCTCCTGTGCCCTCCGGATGCTTCTGATGGCACGTTTTGAGGGCCACTGGGCCAGAGCTGTGGAGTTCTCGTGGGCTCAACACTTCCCCTTCCCAGACCCGGGGAACTTGTGTACCAGAGACGCTGGGCTCCTCTGCCACGGGGCACTAGAGTGGTGGTGGGCACCTGTCAGAGGGCTTTGAGTCACTCATGGGAAACTCAGTCATTTGATGTCGCTCCCCCATTTGCGGAGGAACGACACTGGACCCTGCACTGTTCTCTTTGCCCGGCCCTTCCCGGGTTTGCTGCCGTTCCCTCACTCGCGGAGGAACGACGCCGTCCCAGGTTAGCTGCCAGCCCCCCCCACCCCCGGAGGGGCGGCACCCCCACCGCTTTCCCTGCTTCCGCGGAGGAGTGGCACACCGCCGGCCAGCTCTCTCAGGGGCTGCTCAGATGTTCCTCAGATATTCCCCGGTGCATGCGGTCTCTTTCCTCCTTTATAGTCCTCCTCCACCAATCCATGCTCTGCTACCCACACGCCGAGCACGCTGCTCTCCTCCAATCAGGAGCAGGATCAGCTCCTGCAGCTTATCAGTCAAACTGGTGAGGCAGCTGTGTAGAAGTTGTTTGCTGTCGCTCAGCGCCATATTGTGGGAGATCAGATGCATAAAATTAGTCCTAGCAGTTCCAGTAATTTAGTCTAGTCTCAGTTGCTCCCCACAATTTGACCCAAACAGCAAATCCATTGACAATTAAGACTATTTAAAATGGGTGTGGCATGCGGCTGTGTTGCTTGAGAATATTTACTCACATCCTCCCCCAAAAAGGATGCTGGCTGCAGTCGAGACGTAAAATATAAAAAGTTTTAGCTGTTTATAGCTGCATACAATAACTAACATGCAGGTGCATTAAAATGTGTGTAACTCTTCAAGAATCAAGCAAAGCTTGCTATTGGTAATGACTTTGGGGTGAGCGTGTGTACTGCCGCCATGGTGTCTGTGTGAACATTGTTACAACTTCAAGAGCCTCAGTCACACCCAAGCTTCCAAGGATTGGTGTAGGGCTCAGCGTGGCAGAGGTCACGTGTTTGCTTACCCCGCCGGCTCATCTTCTTTAGGCAATTTACTGCATCTGATCTAAAACACCACGGAGAGCTCTGGGTCCCCCGAAGATGGGGAGATGGAACTGGCTCTTTCCAGTTTCTCGCTAGGAAGGAACGGGATGTATTTGCCCAGGTAGATGGCCACGTGCCGGTGGAAAAAGTGGTGCAGGTACTTCTGGAATTTCTCGCCTACGAAGGCATAGATGATGGGGTTGACGCAGCAGTGGGTGTGGGTGATCACCTCTGTCACCTGCCTGGCCAGGTCCAACTGCTTGCTGCTCTCACAGCTGCTCTCCAGGAAGATCGATTGAAAAGCAGAAAGAAAAAGAACCAGGTTGTAAGGTGCCCAGAAAATGAAAAAGACCACCATGATGACAAAAATGAGCCGGATGGCCTTGTACTTTGTTTTGTTGGGGCACCTGAGCAGCGTTTTGATGATTCCGGTGTAGCAGATGGTCATGATGAGCAGAGGCAGAGCGAGGCCCAGGATATTCATCCTCAGGGCGTGGAAACGCTTCCAGCTGTCTTCCTCATCCTCTGGGTACACAGGGCTGCACACAGCCTCCTCGGGCTCCCTTTGGAACTCATGGAAGATAAACTCGGGGAGGGCCGCCAGCCCTGCAAGGGCCCAGGTGACGATGCTGGTGATGACGCCAAAGGTGACTGTCCGGGCTCGAAGGGCAAACACGGCGTGGACGATGGCCAGGTACCTGTCCATCGTCAGCAGGATGATGAAGAAGATCTCGCTGTACATGCCCAGGGCATACAGTCCTGAGAGGAGCTTGCACATGTGACTGTCAAACACCCACTCGTTCCACCTAACGTAGTGAATCCAGAATGGGAGGGTGAAGAGAAAGAGCAAGTCCGAAATCGCCAAGTTGAACAGGTAGATGTTGGTCATGATTCTGAGCCTCTTGTATTTCGTGAGGATCACCACCACCATGATGTTGCCCAAGAGGCCAACGATGAACACCAGGGAATAGAGTGGAGGCAGGAACTTGGCCCCCAGATCTTTGATCCTGACTTTTTCACATGGCAGTGCCCAGTTATAGTCGTAGGTTGTGGTCCCCACGCCTTGGACCACAGTCTTGAGCCCATCCATTGGTGTATCCATCTCACTTGTCCTGTGATGGCAGGAAAAAAAAAAAAAAGCAAAACAAACCTGAGCTCAGCATAATCACCCTTTGTGCTCACACCAGCTACTTGGTCACTTACCCAACGAGGATGTGGTAAGCAGTCTGTGCATTTGGGAGGTCCTTTGGCATAGACTACAAAAGGTGTAGAGCACAAAGTGCATGTGAGGAAGGAGCAGAAGTGTCCAGAGCCAGGTGGAGGAGACACAGAATTGTGGGGAGGAAGCCAAGATGGGGACGCTGACTTCTGCAAGCATTTGAAGGAACAGATACAAAACAAGAAAAACCAGGCAAGAGAATGAAAATAATAACATAGTAATAGGTATTATTACTCTGTCTGTTGTGGCATCTTGCATCTTATGGTTTGAAGTTTATATATGATTTTCAAAATCATTATCTTACATATTTAAAAACAAGCTAAGTACAATAACAATGGTATTACTGGGACTACAAATAACTATGCCTCTCCAAGACCCCATAATGGTGAATAAAAGTGAACCTTGAAGAAATTTAGCAAGTGACCCAAAATTCTAAGTAAATATGGAAATCTGTGCTAATCCTGAAGTCTCCCTATGTCCAACTATCTTATCACTGGATTCAAATGTAGTGATTTTTTTTTCCAATGAAACTTCTGAAGATTTAGCTATTATAATGATTATTAACTATCAATCCTTGTCTATATAAGCAGCAGTAGCCTAAGTTACTTTTTCTTTCTCCTGGTAATGGATTAAGCCAACCATGCACTATCAGCAAATCCTTAAGAGTTCCTCTTTCACAGAGGAGTTCAACAGAGAGGTGGGTCAATGGGATTTCTTATGAGACTTGGTGTTTTTTTAGACCGTGAGTCTTAGGGATGGTGTCTAAGATTATACACTTCAGTGGAGAACAAGAAAAATCAGACCAGGTAGGAGTCGTGAAGGACAGTTAATCCATGCACTGCTTCCGCGGAGGGGGTTCCCCTGACTTTCTCCTTTGAAGAAGGTAGGACAGGTGTGAAGGCATGAATATGCAAGTCAATCAGTGTTTCTTAAGATTGGCTTTAGCAATGCAATAGTTGGGAGGTCACGGCAAGGAATTGTCATTGCTTCTTAGTAGAATACTTCATAAAATACAGAGACCCCAAAGGAGAGTTTCTGTGTAGTCAGAGTGAGAGCGGAGATGGGGAAGGGGCCGCAGTCCTAGCCCTTCTCACCAGCTCTGTGACTCAGACAAGTCCTCAGCTCTGAGCCCCACTTACTACTCTCCAAACTGCAGATCCTGATATCACCCTGGGTTGTTGTGAAGATCAAATAAGACAGTGTATTGTAGCTCATGCTATCGTTTGAATAGAAAATTGTTCCCAGATTCATGTAGACATTTGACCTCCAAAGTCAAAGCTTAAAGGTATGGAGAGGGTGGAAATTTAATCCAACTATGTAGAGGTGAGGCCAAGTGGGAGGTGCTTAGGTCACTGGGGGCGTGCCCTCAGCAGGCAGTTTTCTTCCTGGTTCACCGTGTAATCTTTTCTCTGCACCTGTTCCCTGTTGCCATCACCAGATGCTGAACCAGTGGGGCTGCCTGATCTTGGACTTGAACATCCAAACCCGTGAGCCAAAGTGGAACTCCTTCCTTCATATGTGGCTTGTCTCTGGTATTCTGCTGTAGTAATATAAACTAATGCAATCCACATTTCCGACTTGAAACCTCTCTAAAGCTCATAGGGGGCAGGAGTGAAGTAAAGGCAATGAGAGGCTATTTTAAGCAAAATTGGTCAAACGTGGGCCCCTCGGATGACACCTGGTCTGCTGTTCTGGGTCTGTCCAGGTATACTTCCCACTGATCACTGCCAGGTTCTTGGCTTTTGAGGAGGAAATGGGAATTCAGGAACAACTGATTTGTGTGATTTGATCAGTATTTTTATTCCGAAAAGTATAGCCAACAGCCCCCTAGGAAAAACTTGGGGCTACCCTGGGTAAAGCAGTTGAGTTTTGTTTTTAAAGTTTAGAAATGTTAGTGGTTAGGTCCCTTCTCCAGTCTTGGGTGGCATTGGCATGCAAAGAAATTCAAAGACTTTGTAGGAAAATGGAATCAGAAGATGTTTATTTCGGTGCAAAACGTTTTGAAATCCACGCGCAGTTTTTTATGATGCTCATTTCCCCCGGACTTTTGGAAGATCCTTTATCCAACAACGCAGGCTTGGGGTGGGGGATGGGAGCCTTCTTTTCAGGGTCTGGGGCTCAGCCAACCTCCAACTGAGGACTGAGGAGGCCTTTGTGACCACAGCACACACCACGCTGTGGACATGGGGGCTGTAGGGACGTCTGGCCCCTGAGGCCTCCAAATGACCCGGAGTGTAACTCTCATGCCCACGTGTTCGCCTCTCTTTGCTACTCTGAGGTTCTCAGAGCGTCTGGCTACTTCTGAAGTTGAGGGATAACCTCTGCTCCTCTCTTGCTGTAGCCCAGCTGTTCAGCCTGCACGCTGAACACTATGCTTAGACGTCCCAAGGGAACGTCAGAAGGGCACCTCCAGGGGTTTACAATAAGTCAAAGCTTCCCCTCTTTAAGGAAGTGGAACACAGTTCTTTGCCCACTCAGAACCTCCCTCAGTGCATCCAGAGCCCTTCCTAGTTAGCATGAACTCAGTGAGGCTCATTAAACTCCCAACGATGCCTCAAGTAGAGACAGTGTCACTATTTGTGTCTCCAATTTTGTGCTCTGGGTCACCAACCCACACAGTGCCTCTGGCTGGTAGAAATACTCGTTTTTTAGCATAGATCAAGTAATTGTATGAAATTCCTAAAAATCTGATGTGTCCTGGTATGATGTTGTTGGTCATAATTCCAGTTATTATTTAAAAGTCTGCATTGAGGCCAGTGCTGTGGTGTAGCAGGCAAAGCTGCCACCTGCAGTGCCAGCATCCCATATGGGCGCTGGTTCAAGTCCCAGCTGCTCTGCTTCTGATACAGCTCTCTGCTATGGCCTGGAAAAGCAGCAGAATATGGCCCAAGTCCTTGGGCCCCTGCACCCATGTGGGAGACCCAGAGGAAGCTCCTGGCTCCTGGCTTTGGATCAGAGCACCTCCAGCCATTGCGGCCAACTGGGGAGTGATGGATGACCTCTCTCTCTCTCTCTCTCTCTCTCTCTCTCTCTCTCTCTGCCTTTCCTTCCCTCTGTGTAACTCTTTCAAATAAATAAATAAATCTTTAAAAGGAAATTAAGGCCGGCGCCGCAGCTCACTAGGCTAATCCTCCGCCTTGCGGCGCCGGCACACCGGGTTCTAGTCCTGGTCGGGGCTCCGGATTCTGTCCCGGTTGCCCCTCTTCCAGGACAGCTCTCTGCTGTGGCCAGGGAGTGCAGTGGAGGATGGCCTGAGTACTTGGGCCCTGCACCCCATGGGAGACCAGGATAAGTACCTGGCTCCTGCCATCGGATCAGCGCAGTGCGCCGGCAGCGGCGGCCATTGGAGGGTGAACCAACGGCAAAGGAAGACCTTTCTCTCTGTCTGTCTCTCTCACTGTCCACTCTGCCTGTCAAAAAATTTAAAAAAAAAAAGGAAATTAAAGTCTGTATCACAGAAATAACCAAATTTCCTCCTCAATTGCATTATCATGCATTCTCAGGTCCTTAAATCTTTTGTCATCCACAGACAGTTATTGTTTTACTCTGATGCTTTCTGAAAGCTTTTGCAAATAGCTATGATGCAAAAATTACAAGGAATTCATGGAAAAGGCCATGACAATTACAAATTTCTAGCTTTGAACTTGGGTTGTCCTTAACTTTACAGCCATGCAAGCAGAAGTTGAATGACTTGATATAAACTGCAGAGAAATCCCAACAGCTTGTATATGGACATCCTTTGTGTCTGTTTCTGTGTGGACCAGGCAGAGTTCACCGTGACACCCAATGGTATCACCAGAGACACTCAGGCTGCTAACCAGGACAACCAACTGCAACAGCCACGTTGAAAACAATGCTGTTTCCATGTCATTAAATCAGGAATTGTAGCCCCAAATCTTGGAGACCTAAAAGATCAGGTCCTAGTAGTTCATCAGATTGGGAAAGTTCAATCAATTGATCTAGCTTGTTCATAAAGTCTGGGATCTGTGAGACATCCGTCTTGGGAATATTTTTCAAACTCTTGGAATTATCCTATTAGTCATATTGGTGATATCCCTCATGTATTGTATTATCTTAAGGGTCCTAGATTCTTGTCAGCAGCCACATAGCTGACAGAGGACTGAACATCAAAATGACACGAACAAGACCAAGACCTATAGAAACATCCCAATGAGATTGTAGTTTGCATCCTGTGAGTCTCCAGGAAGAAGACAAACAGTAGTACCTTAGAGGAGTACTAAACGCCTGGTCACACTCTCAGTTCAAGTGCACGATTGGAGAACTGTTGAAGAAACATCAGACAGAAGCCCCACCTTTGACAGAGCCTCGGTCAGCCCAAAGCCAGCTGCCCAGAGCCCAGAGCCGAAACTGAAATCATCTTGCTTTCCCTGACGCGCTTGCTGGCTCTGAGCATAAGTGAAACACAAAACATAATCTTTCTGTCCTCACCAGCACAGTTCAGCAAATTAAACCAACCAGCCATAGCCAAAGCAGCTTCCATAGTTCCGCCAACCCTGCTCAGTGATAGCCAATCACGGAAAAGGCCCCTGTATTTCCTTCCTCATGTTTCTTATTCTGTGCCAGACCTGCTGTAAGCAGTTTCCTCTTCTTTCTTCCTCTTTAAGAGTTATTTTATTTTTTGACAGGAGGAGTTACAGAGAGAAGGTGACTCAGAGGTCTTCCATCCTCTCGTCCGCTCCCCTAGTAGCCACAATGGCCAGGGGTGGACCAGGCTGAAGCCAGGAGCCAGGAGCTTCTTCCCGATCTCCCACATGGTGCAGGGGCCCAAGGACTTGGGCCATCCTCTGCTGCTTTCCCAGGCGCATTAGCAGGGAGCTGGACTGGAAGTGGAGCAGCCAGGACTCAAACTGGCACCCACATGGGATGGCTTAACCCACTATGCCACAACGCTGGCCCTGGGTAGCAGCTTCTTACCACTTCCAGCTGGAAGTCTCCCAGTTCAAGAACTGTTCCTTTGTAAGCACAGTAAACTCTATACTCACCTGATTTTGTGACAAATATCAAATGTCCTTTACTCTCTCCCGTCCCCACAGAGGAGTCTGCTCATCCTGCTGGGTATTTATGTGTGCAGGTTTATACATAAATGTGTTTTCTTTGTGCATAACTCAGAGTACGAAATACCTATTTTTCTGTGACATTTTACACTTTTACAGAATATATTGGAAATTTTCTCTGTTGATTCCT
The DNA here is from genome assembly GCF_964237555.1 of Oryctolagus cuniculus. Classification (NCBI taxonomy): domain Eukaryota; kingdom Metazoa; phylum Chordata; class Mammalia; order Lagomorpha; family Leporidae; genus Oryctolagus; species Oryctolagus cuniculus. The sequence goes on from NC_091441.1 coordinate 102,293,823, forward strand.
GTTGAAGCGCCTCCTTTTGACATTCTGCTATGTGGCATATAAGAAATTGTCTGTTAACACTTAGGCTACCCACAGCAGCATCAGTGCTCCTAAAAAGAAACACTATGGGGGCAGGCATTTTGCTGAATGGGTAAGATGCCTGCGACCCACCGCCTGACTCCAGCTTCCTGCTCACGCAGACCCTGGGAAGCAGCAGTGATGGCTCAAACAGCGGAGCTCCTGCCCTCGGCGTGGAGACCTGCACTGAGCTCCTGGCTCCCAGCTGCAGCCCAGCACAGTCCTGGCTGCTGCAGGCATTTGGGAAGTGAACGAACAGATGGCAGATCTGCCTCCTTCTGTCTCTCTGCCTCTCAAATAAATCAGTAAAGGAGGTTTTAAATTCCTGGTATACTAGGTTGCCATAAAGTGAGCAGGGGATGAGGTTAATCTTAAAATTTCTGCAGGAACTCTAATTTAATCTGCTACAATTTATTCTTAGTTTAACCTAGATTAGCAGAAGTGTTGTACGCAGATTATGAGAAGTGATCATTCCATAGCACCTTAAAGTGATCCAGCTGTGTCCAGAGCACATTCATGCAAACTTTGGTTAATTAGAAAGCAGTCGCGAGGAAATCTTGGGGCTGGCGGTGCAGCACAGCAGATTAGGCTTCTGCCTGTGACGCTGGCATTCCACATGGGCTCCACTTTTGATCCAGCTCCCCACAACTGTGCCTGGGAACATCCTGGATGACAACCCAAGTCCTTGGGCCCCTGCACTCACATGAGAGACCTGGAGAGAGTTCCAGGCTCCTGGCTTTGGTCTGGCTCAGGACTGGCTATTGTGGCCATCTGCGGAGTGAACCAGCAGGTGGAAGATATTCTCTCTCTCTCTCTGTTTTTCTTTTTCTCTTTCTTTTCTCTCTCCCTTTGTCCCTCTCTTTCTGTAACTCTGCTTTTCAAATAAATAAGTAAATAAATAAATCATTAAAGAAACAGGAAATCTTACCTGACAAAGATGAGTTGAAGATGCCAGAATATCCACTTTGGAGAAAAGACACTTAGGGGTGGAGAGAGAGCACGACACTGGCTGTACACAAGAATCAGAATTGTGTGTGACCCGCACAGAATCAACAGGAGGCTGTTGTAAGAGGTGCATTCAACCACCACATTATCAAGCGAGACAGGTACCTTGGGAGGCCTTGAGCCGGCTGTGGCTGGAGGACTTGCAGTGTGACTACCCAGCAGGGACCCAGTACGAGGGGTTTCCCCGGGGGAGAGCAACGCTGACCAGGGCACCGCTTCTCAGCCCTGGCTGCACACGGGAGTCACCGGGGAGCTCACGACAGCCCCAGTGCCCAGGCCACACCCCCAGCACAATCAAAGCAGAATCTCTGGCGATGGGACCTGGCCCTCAGCGGTTCTTAAAGCTCTCCATGTGTAACCGAAGTCAACAACTACTGGGTAAAGCGACATAAAGTCCCTCCTAAATTTCGTGCATCCATTTTCTGTCTCTGAGTCACACAGTTATCCGAGACCTTTAAGTACAGTTAGATGAGAACTTAGGGTAGAATGAAGACCAATCTTATTACAACTTTAGAAGCCAACATCATGACACAGCAACCACAAGAGCCAATTTAGTCTTAAGGTATATCAGTAGGTCATCTAGAACCAAGGCAATCTGCCCATCTGACTCCCATTCACCTCCCCACCAGTCGTCCTTTCATTTGTCCATCTAAATTCCCTCTTCATCCAGCTACTCAACTTGCTTCCCATCCATGCAGCCAGCCCAGCCTCCCTCTCTCTCTCCCCCTCTCCCCCCTCCCACTTCATTTCCTTCCACAGGGAACACAAGGATGGTCAGAGAAAGTAATTATCTAGGGTGGCACAGTGCAACGGAGCTCTTGTGTAAGGATGAAATGTTGCTATCTGTATCGTCTAACAGGGCAGCCACTAGCCACACAGCTACTGTGCACTTGCTGCACGGTTAGCACGACTGAGACACTGAACTTGTCATTTGTTTAAGCAGCCACATGTGGCCACTTGGCTAATGTCTTAAGTCTGTTTTATGTTGCTAGTAACACAATACTACAGACCGGATAAGTTATTAAGGAAGGGTCTGTTTTAGCTCACAGTTCCAGGGGCCCAAATCTGGCAGAACCCAGAGGTGCCGCAGAGCAGTGCGTGTGCATGTGTGTGTGCCTCTGGTCTCCTTAGACAGTCACAAATATTCAGTCGTTGAGACTCCACCTTGGTGACCTTATGTAATCCCACGCTCCTCCCAAAGGCATCACCTCTCAGCACCATAGTCAGAGTAAGTCTCTACCCTCTCAATGCCTCACAATGGAAATTGAACCCCAGCTTGAGTTTTGTGGGGATCAAACTGTATTCAAACCATAGCAGCCACCAAATCGAACAGTGCAAAACCTGCACCTGGGAAGCAGGTGTTGTGGCATATTGGATAAAGTCCTGCGGAGCTGGCATCCCACATCGGCTCTGTTCAAGTCCTGGCTGCTCACTTTCCAATCCAATTCCCTGCTAATGTACCTGGGAAAGCAGCAGCAGATGACCCAAGTCCTTGGGTCCTTGCACCCAGGTGGGAGACCTGGAGGAAGCTCCTGGCTTCAGTTCAGCCCAACTCTGGCCATTGCAGCCATTTGGAGAGTGAAACCAGTGCATGTAAGTCCTCTCTCTGTCTCCCTCCCTCCCTCCCTCCCTCCCTCTGTTTGTAACTCTGCCTCTCAAATAAACAAGTAAATCTTATAAAAATATCACGCCAGGTAACAGATGCTTAAAAAATGCTCTGAAGCGGATGGAAGGGTGAGGCAGAATGGTTTTCCTCTGCCTTGCACTGTTTAGATTTTGCATCAGAGATAAGTTTTTTCTGTTTCAGGCACCAAATTGTAAGAGGGTTGGGATCAACCAGAAGTTTGTATTTTAGGGTGGCACACGGATGTTCGCAGTTGCCAGTCACTAATACGAGAGTGTTCGGGAGTTTGTAGGGAGTGAGTGTTGAGTATTGGGGAGCATGAAGTCTACGCCTGTCTCTGGTTCCTGATTCCAGCTTCCTGCTAATGAGCACCGTAAGAGGCAGCAGCGATGGCCCACGTAGGTGGGGTCTTGTCACCCGCGTGGGAGGCCGGGACTGAGATTGCCAGCTCCAGGCTCAGCTGCCCCGCCTGCTTTGAGCATTTGGGGAGTGGATCAGCAGATCGGAGCGCGCGCGTGCTCTCTCTCTCTCTGCCTCACATTAATAATAATAATAATAATTATATATACATTTATGAAAGACATAGAAAATGGAATTAAAAGATGGTCATTTGGGAGCAAAAAATTTTTGAAACCCATGCATGGTTTTTCCATATCTTCATTTCCATGAACCTCTTGAAGACCCTTCTTACAAATGGATTTCAATTTTTTTGCACCAAAATAAGCTTAGCTTTTAATTACATTTTTCTATGAACTTTCTGAAGTACTGTCCTTACTAGTTACTGGAATGAAGATGACATCCATTTTTGGAGTGTGGCCAGTTATTATTTTTTTATTTGACAGATAGAGTTAGAGAGACAAAGAGAAAGGTCTTCCTTCTGCTGGTTCACCCCTAAACGGCTGCCACGGCCAGAGCTGTGCTGATCCGAAGCCAGGAGCCAGGTGCTTCCTCCCGGTCTCCCATGCGGGTGTAGGTGCCCAATCACTTGGGCCATCCTCCATTGCCCTTCTGGGCCACAGCGGAGAGCTGGACTGGAAGAGGAGCAACTGGGACTAGAACTGGTGCCCATATGGGATGCTGGCACCGCAGGCCAAAGATTAAGCAAGTGAGCCATAGCACCGGCCCCTGTGGCCAGTTCATTTTAAGTATCTTTGCTTTATCCATTGGCCAAGTGTGTGTGTGTATGTGTGTGTTTGTTTTAACCAAACCTTTTGCCTGAAGACTTATATATTACAATTTTTCCCTTCATTTATTCATTTTTGAAAGAGAGAGACAGAAATCTCTTTTCTACCAATTCACTCCCCAAATATCTGCAAAATCCAGGTCTGGCCTCTTACATGGGTGTCAGGAGCCCAACTACTTGGGCCATCATCCACAGCTTTGCCAGGTACATCAGCAGGAAACTTGACTGGAAGCAGAATCAGGTATGGGATTCTAGAATTGCAATAGTGGCTTAACCCATTACTCCACAATGCCAACCCCTTATATGTAATGTTTTAATAATAAAGATTTTTTTAGGTTTGAATAGAAGCAGATATACTATTGAGTCAAAAGGATGAGTACAGAGAGGGAAAGCATGCCTGAGCAGTCCAAATAAGACAATGGGGGTGGTCACTGTGACCAGAGTGGGGACCCCCTGGGCCCTGCTACTTCCACCTCCAACTGTGCCAGGGGAGGGTCATTTCTCTTTCTAAAGGAATGTGTTTTATAATTGATAGCACACTTATATAGCATTGGGTATTCTCTTATTACCATTATGAGCAATACTATTATTATTTGAAAGGCTGAGAAAGACAGAGAGTTCCCATCCACTGGTGCACTCCTTGAATGTCCATAGCAGCCAGAGCTGGGCCAGGCCCAAGTCAGGAGCATGGAATGCAATCTGTACCATGTGAGTGACAGGGACCCAAGTACTTGAGCCATTACTTATTGCCTTAAAGGGTGTGCATTAGCAGGAATTTGGAATTTGAAGTGGAGCCAGGACTCAAATCCAGGCACTCTGATACGGGATTTCGCTGATGTGGGTTTTCCAAGAGCTGTCTCAACTGCCAAGTGCACCCCTCATTTTGTATTCTGATGCTTTAAACTCTATACCCCACACTTAGTTCCATGTGATTATAAATTATTTGAATAATTTGGAATGACTTCAACATATTGTATGGCCATTCATGGTTATTTAATTATTGCTTTATTTTGATATGCTTAAATTATTTACAGCGTGTCCTGTTATAAATAACACAGCAAAAAAATTTTTTTGTCTACATTAAAAAAATTATGTTCTGGGACAGATATTATGGTGCAGTGGTGAAGCTGCCACTCGGGATGCCACGTTCCACAGCAGAGTGTCAGTTTGTGTCCTGGCACCTCTAACCCGGCTTCGAGATGATGCACCCTGGGAGGTGCTAGATGATGGCCCAGGTGCATGGACCCCTGTCGCCCACAGGGGAGACCTGGATGGGGTTCCTGGCTCCTGACTTTGGCGTGGCCCAGCCCTGACTCTTGTGGGCATTTGGGGAGTGAATCAGAGGATGGAAGAGATCTCTCATTCTCTCCCCCATCTCTTGCTCTGCCTTTCAAGCAGATGAAAACAGACAAATAAACGTTTTCAAAAAAGAAAAATTATCTCCTTAGATTACCCAAAGCACAGTCTCTACTACAAATCATATTTCCAAGACTCAATATACTTTGCATACTGCTTCCAGAAAGTGTATAATAACACCAGGGTATACTTTTCACTCTTTTTGAAACACCCTCATATTTACACAGATACACGCATGCACACTGTAAACATAAATTATTTTCACTGACTGTTTGGTACAAGATCAAATCTTAACACCAGTTGCCAAGTGTAGTTGGCATGGTCTTGGGCTCAATCGTCAGGAATTTGTGAAAGTGATAAGGTAATATTGACTGAAGATGTATCGAGAGCCAAGGGTGGGTGAGTGCAACAAGCAAACACATCAGAGTGTGGGGTGGAGGGAGGAGAAGAGAATTACAGAAAGCAAGAAGAAAATTTCCTCTCCGACTCCGGCCCCAGTGCGTCTCTCACCTCCCTCTCCTTGAGCCAGGAGAGCTTGTGCCCGCCCAGAGCCCTCACTCCCTCTCGCTTGCCCCACACACCTGACAACGTACCTGCAAATATCTTTCACAGCAACCGCTTCTGTTGCATTTCAGTGTGCTCCCTCCCGGACGAGAGCAAACCGAAGGCAGGTGGTACCCTGCTAATTTAGTCAAGCCCTGTCTGGCGGCAGCCGATGTCTCATCACCCCTGGAAGGGAGATCCGGGCTGATCGCAAACATCAGTAAAGTGGTAAACAACCTGGCTTCCTGTTTTGGACAAGCCAGATGTTCAGATTTTGCAAGTTTCTAGAAAGATATTAAATTTGAGACAGTTCTTCTTTTTTTTGTTATTAACAACACACACGGAACACCCAGTTGAGTAACCCTGGAGCAGAATGCTGATAATGTCCAGCAGCTCCCAGGGAGCTTCGAGACCAGCCTGTGGAAAATGGAATGAAAGATAGTTTCATGGGCTGAGCATTTAGCCTAGTGCTTGCCACACCAAAGTCCCCGGGTTCAATTCTTGGCTGTGACTCCTGACTCCAATGTACAGCTAATGCAAACCCTGGGAGGCGACAGGTGGTGATGCTTCAAGCAGTTGAGTTTCTGCCATCCACATGGGAGACTTGAGTACAGTTTCCAGCTCCTGGCTTTGGTCCCACCCAGCCCCAGCTGTTGTGAGCAGCTGGGGAACGACCCAGAGGGTGGGAGCTCTCTCTGTATGTCTGTCAGGCTTTCCCTTTGTCTCTCTGCCTTTCAAATGCTAGTTTTAAAAAAGATAAATGTATTCTAGGGTAAAAGATTTTGGAAATCCCTTCTTCATGGTATGCATTTTCCATGACCTTGTGGAAGATTCTTATATTTTCTTTCTTTTTTTTTTTTTTTTTTTGACAGGCAGAGTGGACAGTGAGAGAGAGAAAGGTCTTCCTTTTGCCGTTGGTTCACCCTCCAATGGCCGCCGAGGCCACCGCGCTGAGGCCGGCGCACCGCGCTGATCCGATGGCATCCGATCCCTGGTCTCCCATGGGGTGCAGGGCCCAAGCACTTGGGCCATCCTCCACTGCACTCCCTGGCCACAACAGAGAGCTGGCCTGGAAGAGGGGCAACCGGGACAGAATCCGGCACCCCAACCGGGACTAGAACCCGGTGTGCAGGCGCCACAAGGTGGAGGATTAGCCTAGTGAGCCGTGGTGCCAGAGTTAAGATTCTTATATTTTCAGAGACCCTTAATTCCCTTGGCATTGCTCATTTTTGGGATGTGTGTGTGTGTGTGTGTGTGTGTGTGTGTATGTGTAGGGGGTGGGTTATAATTTTCATATCCACACCATTTTGACCAATGGAGAATGAAGTTGCAATTTCCCTGTGAGGGAAGGGTGACAACTAGGGTATAATGTAACTACTCTACAGTGTCCAGTGGGGGACTTTGATGGGGACAAGTTGTAGCTGCAGAGATTTAGACAACTCAAGAAGATTTGGGTGTGAGCTCTGATTATGACAGCCACAGTTGCAGGACCTTGGGCTCATCGTTGAAACCGACTAGATCTTAGCTTTCTCATCTATAAACTGGATATCGTACCTACATCACACGGCTGGTTGCCATGGGCAAAGTCTCTGTAGAATACTCGAGAAAATGGAAGATGTGGGTGGAATGCCGCTAGGACAGGGGCTTCTCAGGACAGAGCCATGTGCCTGCTGTATGCACAGAGGCATGCCCAGGGACCCAGCGTGGTGCTGGGAACACAACAGATGATTCCCCAATATCGGTAGGAAGAGCTCTGGTCCTGGTGTTGATAAACTGGCTAACTGGACATGACACTGAACCCACCAAGTATTTATCAAACTTGTGTAGGAGTGCACTATATGCTTCATGATAAAGAAAAGACAGAAATAGAAGACAAAGAATGAGAGTGGGGAAAAGAGAGGAGAGAGAGAATGAATGGGAGGGAAGGGAACCATTCTTATCTGAAGTCTTTAACCTTGTTGTCGATCTGAGACAGCAGATCAGTCTTCAAGTGTAGTTAAATAACAACAAAACAGACATTTCACCACTAAACCTACAGCTAAAACAATGATTCTTTGAGCAGCAGAAATACTCCGGAGTCTGCTGCTAGAAGCTGCGTCCAAACCCACCTTTATTACCTAAGGGTGACACAGCCGTGGCCAAGCTGCCTAACCTCCGTGCACCTGCACTTGCTCAGCTGCGAAATGATAAGCAGTGCCGAGCCTGTGGGGTTTGTGTGAGGAGTGAGTGAGTTGGGGCTGTGAAGAGACCAGTGTGTCATTTGCAGACAGCACCATGTAGATATTCATGGCTGCTGGCCCGATCGAGCCTGTCATTGTCATAGATTCAGGTGGCCTGAAACAGTGGAATGGGCTCAAGTTCTGAGTGAGTGTGCAAGGTTTCCAGGGTTCAGAATACAATTCTGTGGAGTCTCAAGGGACGGGGGGAGGTTTCATGGGAGAGGAAGAGCCTGGGGATGGAGATTTGGCCACATGGAAGGAGGGAGGGTTTGCAGGAGATGGATGTTTGCAGACCATCAGGAGGTGCTGTGGACTTGGTTCCTGTGCAGAGGCAGGTGAGAATGAGTTTAGTGAGCAGACATGCTTGAGTTCCAATGCCAGGAGCCAGGAACCCAGGGGCATTAAATGATACGTGGATGATAGATAGGGCCACGAGGGGCTTCACCAACCCCAGCTGGGCAGGGCGCTCAGAACCTCCTTCAGCAGCGGTGGCACCCTGCAGGACCACTGCTGCCTTCCTCACCTGCTGTTTCATCCAGGGAGCTGCGTTCCCAGGTCCCGTGAGGGGCCGACAGGCGGATGATGACATCTCAGTTCAGGGATGGCCTGGGCCTGGCAGACGCAGAGTGTGGAGCAGAGAGGGGGAAATGGGATCCACCCTTGGCCTTAGCCGGATCGCAAAGCAGTGAGGAGCCTCGAGCAGAATTGGGGGGCATTTGGGAGCCACTGAGGGCTTGTCGGTCACAGTCCTGGGGCCATCTTATTTGAGACCAGTGCTTGCGAGCCTTTTCCCATGTCAGGTGCTTGTCACTCCACAGCTGCTGTCAGTGTCACAGACACTGCCATAGGATGCCACCCACACTGCGCCTGTGCGGACAGCTTCCCCCCGGAACCACACAGCGCACCACCGTGAGAAGTAGGGTCTGGGAATCCCCGATATGTGGATGGGGGAACTGAGGTCAGGTGACCCATTCAAAGTCACGCATGGCCAGATGGTGGAGCAGGAATTCAAACTCCAGTCTTCCCAGTTCCACACTGTGTTGCTCACCTCCAGTGGAGCAGAGTGTACCTGCGTGTTAGCATCAGGCCGACCTGGACGCCTGGACTCAGACCCCACCCCAGCCACGTACAGGTCCTGCAGAGGAGTTATTCAGCCTGTCTGAGCTGAATTTCATCATCTACAGGGGAAACCATTGCTAAAGCAGAGCACAGGTGAGGGTTGATAATCATAACTACCGGCACACAGGATAGAACCTGGTGAGCAGGCCGGCACCGTGGCTCACTAGGCTAATCCTCTGCCTAGCGGCGCCGGCACACCAGGTTCTAGTCCCGGTCGGGGCACCGGATTCTGTCTCGTTGCCCCTCTTCCAGGCCAGCTCTCTGCTGTGGCCCGGGAGTGCAGTGGAGGATGGCCCAAGTACTTGGGCCCTGCACCCCATGGGAGACCAGGAGAAGCACCTGGCTCCTGCCTTCGGATCAGCGCGATGTGCCGGTCGCAGCGCGCCGGCCACGGCGGCCATTGGAGGGTGAACCAATGGCAAAAAGGAAGACCTTTCTCTCTCTCTCTCTCTCTCTCTCACTCTCACTCTCTCACTGTCCACTCTGCCTATCAAAAAAAAAAAAAAAGAACCTGGTGAGCCCCACTGCAGCCAGTGAGGCCCCGCTTCCAGCCCCAGGCAGCCTGAGATCTGCCTTGAGTCTGGCTTGCTGTCGAGTTCCACATAAATGGAACCTTGCAGTATCTCCTCCTTTGTGCCGAACGTTTTTCTCAGCCTTGCACGTTGGAGTTTCACTCGCACCGTTGCGTGCGTCCGCAGGCATGGGGTTCCACAGTTTTCCTTCTTTCTCTTTCCTGAGTGACAAGTACCAAGTGCCTTGACCACTCTGTGACCCGATCAGCTTCGTGTTTACGCCTGCAAGTTTAAACGGAGGCCAGCCTTGCACTTTCTCAGGCTGATAAAGGTTATTGCCCAAAACATTAAAGGAAACTAGCCCTGGGCCTGAGCCAACTTCCTTAAACCCTCTTAGGGGCATCTCGAGGGAGAACAACTCTTTCTCTTGCCTTTCATTATGGGGACCACTGCAACAATTTCTAAGTTCTCCTAATAAATGCTCTAGACTCAACATTGAGAAATAAGCCCAGGGGTCAGCGCTGTGGCATAGTAAGTAAAGCCACTGCCTGCAGTGCCGGCATCCCATATGAGCGCCAGTTCGAGTCTCGGCTGCTCCACTTCCAATCTGGCTCTCTACTATGGCCTGAGATAGCAGTAGAAAATGGTCCACTTGGGCTATATTCCTCTGCTTTCCCAGGCACAGTAGCAGGGAGCTGAATCAGAAGCACAGCAGCTGGGACTCAAAGAGGTGCCCATTTGGATGCTCGCATTTTAGGTGGTGGCTTTACCTGCTATGCCACAATGCAGCCCTCGGGGCAACTTTTAAGGAAAGCAGTTTGCTTTCCAGAAATATGAAGTTGAAATAGAAGCGGGGCCAGTGCTGTGATGTAGTAGATGAAGTGCCCCCCCACACCAAGTGCCGGCATCCCATATGAGCACCAGTTAGAGTCCCAGCGGCTCCTCTTCAAATCCAGCTCTCTGCTGTGGCCTGGGAAAGCAGTACAAGATGGCCCAAGTGCTTGGGCCCCTGCACCCACTGGGAGACCTGAAGAAGCTCCTGGCTCCTGGCTTCAGATTAGCCCAGCCCTGGCCATTGCAGCCATTTGGGGAGTAAACCAGTGGATGAAATACTGTTCTCTCTATCTTTCCTTCTCACTGTCTGTAACTGTGCCTCTCAAATAAATAAAATAATTAATTAAAAAAAATAGAAATAGGCCAGCACCACGGCTCACTAGGCTAATCCTCCACCTGTGGCACTGGCACACCAGGTTCTAGTCCCAGTCAGGGTGCCGGATTCTGTCCTGGTTGCTCCTCTTCCAGTCCAGCTCTCTGCTGTGGCCCAGGAGTGCAGTGGAGGATGACCCAAGTGGTTGGGCCCTGCACCTGCACGGGAGACCAGGAGAAGCACCTGGCTCCTGGCTTCGGATAGGTGCAGTGCGCTGGCTGTAGCAGCTATTTGGGGAGTGAACCAATGGAAGGAAGACCTTTCTCTCTGTCTCCTTCTCTCTCTCTCACTGTCTAACTCTGCCTGTCAAAAAAAAAAAAAATAGAAATAGAAAATCTGAAACTGTGTATTTAACTGACTAGGAAATCTAACAGATCTTGATTTCTTTAAATGCCTAGAAATTATTTTCTCAATTCCAAACATAGTAAGAAAATCAAAATCAGGCACCTGCTGTTATTTAAAAAAAAAAAAAAAAAGAGTGGTTAGCTAAGATGCTCCATTACTTAATGTGAGGTTACGCCCCATTAAACTCTTTATCAGTTGAAAATATCATGAAGGCAGAACTGCATTTGATACCTCTAGCCTGCTTAGCCATGCCGTAGGGCGTCAGTTGTTTCCCTTGGGACCATGAGGCCGGCTGGGGGATGAGGTTCACTCTGCTGCTGTCCGGCATCACCCGGAGGTCAAAATTCCAAATTCCAAGGATGGTTTCTATCAAATTCCATCACTATTGCACCACCGTAACATTAAAAAAAAAATCCTCAACAGGACCATTCTAAGTCATGGACTTCCTGTTTCTATACAGAGAAAGGATATGCAACCTTTATATAAGAGGAAATCCTGTCTCCTGCAGTAGCATAACTAACCCTGGAGGGCATTCTGCGGAGTGAAATGAACCGGGTGCACAAAGACAAACAGCACAGGGTCTGTGCTCCACGGAGAGACCGACTGGCAGAGGCAGAGCTCTGGTCGGGCTGGGGGACTGAGGGGAAGTGGGCTGAAGGCGGTCATGTGTGTTGGGTGCTCAGAACAATAGGTGATGCATAGCAAGAAGACAGATTTTTAGTTAGACAAGAGGAGTGAGTTCAAGAGAGCTGTCGTACACCAAGGGGAGGCCAGGTAACAGCAATACATTGTGTATTTGAAAATGAGCAGGTTCTAAGTGTGCTCACCACAAAACATAGGTAGGTGAGATAATGCCTGTGTTAATTAGCTTGACTTAGCCACAGTGCAGATGTATATCAGAAACATGTCCTACACCATAGATATATACCATTTTAAGTATTTATTTTCACTTACTTTAAAGCGAGGGGAGAATGTGCTGTCTTCCCTCTGCTGGTTCACTCCCCAAATTCGTAACAACCAATTCAGGACCAGGCAGAAGCCAGGGGCTGGGAGCTCCGACTGGGTGTCCCATGTGGGTGGCAGGAACCCAAACGTTTGGCCCATCATCTGCTGTCTCCCAGGCACGTTACCTGGCTGATGAGTCGGAAGCATGGAGCAGCTGCGACTAGAAGCAGCCCTGTGGTCCAGGATGCCAACGTGGCAAGTGGTGGCTTAGACCACTGGGCCACACTGCCCGCCTGCCCCGTTGTGGTCATTTTGAACAGAAACGTGTACATCTTCTTTATTCATTGAAACAAACTTTTTTTTCACTTTGACTCAAATCCTCATAAATACAATTTTAATGGACGTATTAAATTCCATCATTTAGATGTACCCTAAACATTTCCTCTTCATTAGACATTTCATTGTTAGCTTTTTGGAGGGTAGATGAGGGGCTATGGTAAGTATCATATGGATGAAAATAAGCAAAATACTAATACCCTCCAATCTTTCTGGTTCTCAGTGTCACATTGCACTAAAGAAGAACCATTTCTGGGGGAAAAATTTCCAAAATAACCAAAGCACAAAGAGAAGTCAGCATGTGCATACAAGAGTACCTTGGAACTTCCAAACCTCAAGAGGGTCAGAGCTTTCTTGCAGGAGAGCTCAGGTTTAGCCATGACCTTGGCACTTAAGGGAGTGAAGGGAAACAGTTGTCATAGCAGCAGGGAGAAGGTCAGACCCTCCTTTTGTTGCGCCCATCTCTGCCACAGCGCTCGAGGGGGCAGGGTCTGTGGGCTCCGATCTATGAGGGAGAGAGTGGAAGCCGAGCCATTTGGGGAGGTTGTGGACTTCTCATGATTTGAAGATAACAGACAAGCCGAGTTGAGCATCAGCCTGGGCCTTGCCATGGAGTCCCAGTCCAGCATTGGATCCAAAATGCAAGCTAGGGCGGTGCAGACCGCCTGTCGGGGCAGTCATCCGGATGACCCCCAAGGACCGGGAGCCCAGGCCTGTGCTAGCCCAGGTCACTCATTCGGTGGCAAGGATGCTAAGGTGGGCCTGATCCTGGCAGCTGCGGCTGGCTTCCGCTGAGGGGCCCTCAGTGGCTGTGCCACCCCTCACTCAGGCTGCACGGCAGTCCAGGGTGCTCCCACCCCCCTCCAGGGTCTGGCGCGTCCCCTCAGAAAATCCTTGGGGGATTTTTGGTGTCCACTTTTCGAAGATCCATCTGAACACAACCTGCATATTCAAATTAGTCTGGAAGCGTACCCCAGGTTCGTTCAGGTCATCCCTGTAAGGGATTGCAGTGGGGCTGTGGTTGACATAAATGCTTTATGTGTTTCGTTTTGCTCATCTTTATTCCTTTATGTCAGCAACGAAAATCTCGTGTCACACTCAGTGAGTGAATCTGGCGATGCAGCAAAACCACCGAGCAATGGTTTCCAAATGAGGCACAACAGAGTCTTCTCCCCGGGCTGTGGTAGTGCCCCTAGAGGAATGCAAGTACTTTGCCCCTCTGAATAAATAGGAAAAACTCGAATAACATGACGCATGTGAATAAGTGAAGCTCTTCTTTTCCATGGTCTCTCCCCCAGCGTGATGAGCTACTGGAAATGTAATCAAGAAGCGGCACGAGATAGGATCGAGCAAATAGAATAAGACAAGCAAGAGATATATGGATCCTTAGCAGACTTTGCAAACAACCTTATTGAGGTGTACTTGATCTATAAAACACTGTTCACATTTAGTAAACACCACTTTGGAGATAAGTATCTACCCTGAAACCCTCATCACTATTGACTCTGTAAACATGGTCCACCACTCCTTTGCCATCAAAGGCTTCCTCTGTCTTCTCCATTTATTATTATTTGGTAATAAGAACACAGCCGATATCTACCTGTTTAGCACAAGTTCTACCCGCTTAGCTCAGCATCCACCCAGTTAAGAAATTTTTACATCTCTGATATTATTTAGTAGGTGGCTAGGAACCATTTACCTTGTGTAACTGACAGATAAATGGATAATAGATCTTTAAGCAAGTGTCTTTTCTCTCTCTCCAAATAGCAACTAGAGAGAGTTCTTATCATGTAGGAAAATCTGGTCTCTCTTTTGCTCACAACTAAATAGTGAGGTGTTTTGGAGGCTTCTAGAAACTAGAGTGACAGGAAGGACACCCAGAAGGACCTCGGCAGGCTGGACAGGTGTGGACGTGTGGGTTTAACGCGGGATGTGGATCTGCACCACCCTGGAGAGTGAATGTGGACATTTTAAAACATGCGGAAGCCTCTGTGTTGAGCAGTGCAAACCTTGAGCAAACAAAAGCAGGTGCAGAGGTCACTGCTGTGCAGGGAGAGAGCAGCCAGCATGGGGCTGGAGAAAAGGGGTCAGCCCTGCCCGTCAGAGGAGGTTAATCTACTCAGGCTAGGGACTTGGACAGGGGGCTGGCGACCAGAGGGCAGGGAAGGCAGCCACTGTGGGCGCCAGCGAAGGAGATGAGTTTGTGGTCCTGCCGCAGATTCTACAAGGGGCTTGACGGTACCCTGGCTTGTCTAAATCACCCAGTGACCCTGCAAGAGGAGCGTGGAGGTGTTGACTAATTCTAGAGGAACTGGGGCAAGCTAGTAAAAAAAACATGCCTAAGGTTACCCAACCTGAAAATGTCCCCACAATCTGGTTTCCCAGTGCCCAGCCCCCTCTCTGCTGTCTACCCCTCCGCAGCGTCTGGATGTGGCCTGGGGGCTGTGGGAGGCTCTGGTTGGAGACTGGGCAGGGGAGAAGCTGGAGAGTGTCTGTCGGCTCCAGGGCCCACGTCTAAGACGCAGAAGTTTGTTTTCCATGTTCATTCTGTACCTTTCTCTAAAAGTGACAAGGAAACCTGCATATTGCAACTTCATTCCAGGCAAGCACGAGTCCTCCCAGAGGAGGGTGTACAGAGGCCCCCGCAGCTGCTGTGCACCCCTTCCCGCCGCCACCTGCACCTGTGGCTCCACACCAGCTGCCCCCCAGGATCCTGGAGCCCACTGTCTGCAAACACACAGAGCCCGTGGGATCCTTCCAGCTCCCATAGTGGGTCAGGACCAGCTCTGGGGCACGGCTCAGGGATCTGCGAGGCTCCCCGAGGAATACCTGGGACCACACCCCTGTTCTCCCCCTCCCTCGCTGTCCTACTTCCTGATCTCCAAAGCGCAGAGTGGTCTAAAACACAGAGGAATGTTATTTCTTGCTCATGTAGTACCTCTGAGTGTTAGGACCTGTTAGGCCGCTGAGACCCAGAGAAACCAGGCGCTGGTAGATCATCTAGAAATGATGGAACTGCAATTGCCTGGCATTCGGCTCTTACAGGCACCTCGCCTGGGCCATTCCTAACTGCTGAGACAACGCATCGTAAATAAGAGACTTTATCCCCCGCCCCCGGGCCTCTGCGCTCCCAGTCCACCTTATCAGGGTCCTGGTGACTGTTCTGCACGTTTGCAGGGCTCCCCAAGGAAGCAGCATAAATAAGCCCACTGCCCAC
Source organism: Oryctolagus cuniculus (assembly GCF_964237555.1). NCBI lineage: Eukaryota > Metazoa > Chordata > Mammalia > Lagomorpha > Leporidae > Oryctolagus > Oryctolagus cuniculus. The sequence continues at coordinate 102,309,491 of NC_091441.1, forward strand.
GGTCAGGTCCAGAGGCTGAGACCTGGCTTCAGCCTCCCTGCCCGCTGTCCAGGCAGGCTACCATCCCACGACAAACTCTGCTACGCTGTCCTTTCTACAGCAAAGATCTGTTCTGCTTTATCTGGCCATCTCCGTGCCTCCTTCGAACCCTAAAATCCGAAAACCTAGCACGGAGAACTGTCGGCACTTTTCACATTGGGATTCAGGTAGCACAAAAGCTGGCATCCAGGGCCACCAGGTTTACAGCTGCATCTCCCCAGAGCAAAGGGGCGGAACATGAAAGAAGGGCCACAGGGGGTCTTAGAGGCCTGCGTGGAACAGCCAGATCACGTCTGTCTCCAGTCTGTTGTGAGAACTCAGTGTTGGGGCTACACACAAATGCAAGAGGGGTGGGAAATGTCTCCCTGGGCTCTCAGAAGCCACCCAGGCTCTCACAGATGCACGTTGTTGATCAGGGAAGAACAAGCTACAAGGAGGAAGAGGGAAGAGACGCTGACACACCATGATCACCACTGATAACAGCAACACAGTTACAAAAACATGATAAGAAGAGCTGTTGCCTGGGGCGGGAGTTTGGCCCAGGAGCTAAGTCGCTGTCTGAGACACCTGTGTCCCATGTCGCAGTCTGCATTCTGCAGCCACCTCTGGCTCCTGACTCCAGCCTCCTGCTAAACCAGACCCTGGGAAGCAGCAGCGATGGCTCAAGTCATTGGGTCCCGGCCGCCCATGTGGGAGACCTGGATTGAGTTCTTGGTTCTTCTCGCAGCCTAGCCCTAGTTGTTGGAGGTATTTGGGCATTGAACCAGAGGCTGGGAGCTCCGTCTCTGTGGCTCTCTCTCAAGTAAATGCTTCAACAAAAATTTATAGAATAACTGCTGTGTGTTGGCAACGTGCCAAATGTTTGATCCCGCATTCAGATGTTTCACAGGTGCAGGTTAAAGCCGTGGAGAGCCAAGGACTCTCTCAGTCTGTTTTCCGTCTCTAATAAGGACTCCAAAGACTGGATCAATCTGAAATAAAAGGCATTTATTTTGGCTCACGGGGATGGCCCTCCATTGGCTGTCCTGGGGCAGTACAGTATTTAGTCCTAATCACCTCCCCCAAACCCCTACCGCCACCCCCACCACCACAGTTGGGTTAAGTCTACCCTCTCAGTACCTAGCGATATCGGATTCAATTGCAACGCGAATTTCAGAAGGGACAAACTATTTTTCTAGCCCTAGCAATGACCGGCCATGTTTGTACAGCTGTCAAACAGATGGCAGAGAATAGATTGTTTCCTAAGCCTGTGCTGTTAACACCAGACAGAACAAATTCTTTATTATTATTATTATTTTAAAGTCAGTTACAGAGAGAGGTAGAGCCAGAGAGAAAGGTCTTCCATTCACTGGTTCACTCCCCAAATGACTGCAATGGCCAGAGCTGGGCCGATCCAAAGCCAGGAACCAGGAGCTTCTTCAGGTTTCCCATGCAGGTGCAGGGGCCCAAGGACTTGGGCCATCTTCTACTGCTTTCCCAGTCCATAGCAGAAAGCTGGATCGGAAGTGGAGCAGCCTGGACTCAAACCAGCGCCCATATGGGATGCTGGCACTGCAGGCCGGGACATTAACCCACTGCACCACAGCACCGGCCCCTGGACAAAACAAATTCATTACAGCAACTTTTCCCTTTCCAAGTGAGCTAAGAAAATTTCAGCATCAGATTTCAAGATCACCCAAGCATGGGGAATAGCAAGATTCTGTCACGTGATTCAAAGACAGGAAAAGAGACTTCTGTCCACTTGGACCTCAGGACAGACTGTCAATGGGTCACCTGCCCCACAGATCCAAGAGTGAGGCCAGACGCAGCCCTGGGAGATAGGGAGAATTATTTCACGTTTGTCAGATTCTCTACAATCTAAGAAGGGGCAGCCACAAGGAAAATCTTCCTGAGATGCTGGCTGAAGAGGTCAGTTTGAAATCTGAGCAAGAACAAAGAAAGCAAAGGGATAGAGAGTGGGGTGGGCACAGGTGTGATGTGTAGACCTGGGCAGAAAGACAAGGTTAGCACCGGGAAACTGGAAAGGCTGTGTGGACCACAGGAGGGAGAGAAGTGACCCAGCCTCGCCTGCAGTGCTGGCATTCCATATGGGCACCAGTTTGAATCCCGGCTGCTCCACTTCTGATCCAGCTCTCTGCTGTAGCCCAGGAAAGCAGCAGCAGATGTCCCAAGTACTTGGGCCCCTGCAATCGTGTGGGTGACCAGGAAGAAGCTCCTGGCTCCTGCTGTCCAATCGGCCCAGCTCCAGCCATTTGGGGTGTGAACTAGTAGATGAAAGACCTTTCTCCCTGCCTCTCAAATAAGTGAATGAAAATCTTAAAAAAAAAAAAAAAAAAAAAAAAAAAAAAAAAAACAGGCCAAGCCATGGACATTTCATTGACAAGAACACAGTCACATGAGGCACACACAATGATGTTCACTGCTGTTAACCATTAGGGAAGCCTAAGTTAAAACTTCCCTATGATGTGGCTGCATTCCTATCAGAATGACTGAAATAAAAAGTAGTAAAAAAAAAAAAACCCACAAAATTCTGGCAAAGATACAGAGTAGCTGGATCAGCCACACATTGCTGTGGGGAACATAAAGTAACAAAGCCACTCCAGAAAAACAGAAGGCAGTTTGTTACAAAACGAAACATGCTTACTGCACAACCCAGCAGTTACACTTCTGAGACATTGATCTAAGAGGAAGCATTTGAAACTGAATTGCAGCCCGCATGTGATAAGATCCCTAAAGGGCACTCATACCAAGCTGCTTTCATGGGTGAGTACCCACGTCACCTGCTCCGGTCATGGCACTGCCGGGACCTCAGAGCGTCCCCCGGTGCTTCTTCCCAGGCAGCAGCCGCTCGCACAGAGCTCGTTACACTTTTATTTCTATCACCGCCGATTTTGACCATTCTCTTTTTGTTTTTTAAGATTTATTTATTTGAAAGACAGAGTTACAGACAGAAGGAGAGAAAAATGGGTCTTCCATCTACTGGTTCACTGCCCAAATGGCCACAATGGCTGGAGCTGAGTTGACCTGAAACCAGGAGCCGGGAGCTTTTTCTGGGTTTCCCACATAGGTGCATGGGACCAAGGACTTGGGCCATCCTCCGCTGCTTTCCCAGCCACGTTAGGGAGCAGAATTCAAAGTGGTGCAGCCAGGACACAAATCGGTGCCCATATGGGATGTGGTGCTGCAGGCCACGGCTTTAACCCTCTGTGCCACAGTGCCAGTGCCAATTATGGCCATTCTTGAAACTCACTATGAATGGGATCATTTGGTATATAGCAGAAGTAGTTTATTTTTTATTTTGCTGTACAGTATTCTAAAATATGAATATATCACAGTTTAGAGCTGGACAGAGATCTTTCATCCACTAGTTCACTCCCAAGATGGCCACAATGGCCAGAGCTGAGCTGATCCGAAGCCAGGAACCAGGAGCTGCTTCTGGGTCTCCCACATGGGTGCAGGGGCCCAAGCACTTGGGCCATCTTCCGCTGCTTTCCTAGGCACACTAGCAGAGACCTGGATCAGAAGTGGAGCAGCCAGAACTGGAACAGGTGCCCATACAGGATGCCAGTACTGCAGGCAGTGGCTTCACCCACTATGCCACAGGTCCAGCCCCTAGGAATATTCTTGAACATATCTTTCAGGTTTACGTGTGCTTGTTGCTGTTGGATATCTACCTAGAAGTAGACCCCTGGTCGTTAGGGAGAGCACATGTTTAGCGTTGCATGCCACTAGCGCTGTACCAATGTATCCTTATATCAGCAGGTGTGTGAGTGTGCAAAGAATTAACACTCGGTGTTGTCAACTGCCGGGTTTGTTATTGTTGTAGTTATTGTTCTACTTCAGCCAACCTGGTGGTCATTACAGCTACCTCACTGTGGGTTTAATTTGCTTTTCTCAAATGATCAATCATATTGAGCAGTTTTCACAAGCATGTTGGTTATTTGGAAATCCTTTGCTGTGAAGTGCCTAATCAAGTCTTTTGCTTATTTAAACAAAAATTAGCAAAGAGTGTTAGCAAAGAGTTTGAGTGTGTTTTGTACCTGGGTCCTGTTTTCAAGAGAAGCCTAGCTCTGGGCATCCTCCTGACCATACTGGATGGCGATGGTGATTCTGTTTGAAAATGCATCTGCACTTCACCTTCCTAAGCCTGTTCGAGGCTACCACTTCCAACCCTCCAGGAGCTCTGCCTGGGTCTCCGGCTGGTGCCCGCCCACTGCCACTGCCGAGTTCTGGGCCGGTCACAGAAGGAATAGGAAACGTCTGTCTCCTTTGTCCCTTTGTCCTCCACCTCTCTCTCTGGAGTGGTAAGATGTTCTTGTGCTCTGAAACTGGGACAGGCTGGAAAGGGACAGCAATGGATATGTGGCCATGTCACTCTGAATAAAGGATTCGAGCTGCACCCAGCCATGGGCGCGCGCGTGCACACACACACACACACACACACACGTGGTCGGTAAGTCTTCATCACCAGTTCTTACACTGTGGGAAACTCCTCAAAAGACCCAGGCACGGGCTCAGCCTCCAAGAAGCTTACAGTCTAGCTGGAGAGAAAAGATGTAACACAGGGGACACGACACAATACAGTACTGCACATCCGATAGTATGTAAATAAGCTCAGAATCAAAGAGCTTTAAAGCCAGGCACCAAGGCCCGAAATGCTCACATGGACTGGACCTAGAAGGGACATTCTCCGGGTACTTCCTTGAGATTCTCTCTCTCTCCTTCCCCTTTGCAGCAGTGGGGGTTTCTTCATAGCGTCGTTGCACACAGGAGACACTTACTAGATAGTTGCCGGCTCGGCGGGGGCTCGGGGAGATGCAACAGATAGCCAACAGCCCTCTGGCCAGCTGAACTCCTACCACGTGCCAGGTGCACCGTAAGCCCCACCTACACCTTACAACAACAATAATCCTATTGTATAGCCAGGAAAACTGAGGCTCAGACAAGGGGCAAAAACAACTTCCCAAAACCACACGACTGGCATCTGATGAAGTTCAAGTGCAGGGCTGGTGGGCAGGAGGCGCACAGCCTGCTGGGAGATCCTGGCACTGCTGTTGCTTGGACAGAACGAGTGGCTGCATGCCTGGTCACCTGTGAGGTCAGGGGTTAGAGCCAGGCCCTGGGGTGATGGATCTCTGGGGCAGGACCCAGAAGAGTAGAGAGCCCTGGAGGCTCTGCCCCTGAGCACTCTGCCAGACCTGGGGGGCCCTTCCCAGGGATGCTTGACTGGTGGCTTCAAGTCAGGCAGCAGCAAGAGCGAGGCAAGTTAAATAAGAGAAAAAAATGCTGCTGGGCTGCCTGCCAGCCCCTGTCCATGTCCCATCTCCAAACTATAATCTGGGTCCATCACGCGTCCGGCATTGCTGCAAGCTCATCTATGCCCATGAAACTCCACTGCCCACCTCTGCCTTGCCCCCACCCCCAGGAATGCCCTGGGGGTGACTTGCTCTAGGACTTTGGGGAGGGTGCCACTGCCATGTTGGTGACGATGGATGGTGGTGGCGGCGCCGCCCGCAGCTCTGTTTCTTCCGTCTCCTGCTCCGAGATCGGGAGTCGGACACAGGCTCTTTGACTTGGGGAGGTCTGCTTGTGCTCAGAGCCCAGACGGCCATGCCGGGCTCCTTGCGTCTCCTCCCAAGAACAGCTCTTCCCCAGCACTCCGTTTAGCCCAGAAAGGAAAGGCCCAGGGGCAGGGGGCCACAGGGTTCTCAAACTTACCCAGCCCGTGGAACCCCCTCTAGTCCCCCTGCCCCGTCTTTGTCAGGACTCCAGCCCCTTTAGAGAGCCTGCAGGGAGCAGGTGTTTCCGGAAGCATCAGAGAGGGGTTCTCCAAGGGAAATGAGGGTGAGAAGGGAGCCAGGAGAGCAGAGAGGAGAGGGGGTGGGGGCGGGGGCAGGGAGGTCCTGGTGGAGGCGGGGCAGGCCGGGAACAGCTTTCCTTCCTGTGCCCACCCACGTGGTTCTCAGTGGCCTTGGGTGGGTCAGGTCTGCAAGGGGTGAAGGGACACAGGACTGTCAGCTGGAGAATTTGAACACACATTGCAATGGCAGGACAACGGCCAGTGTTGCTTCAGGGAGAGCAAACCTCAACAATGAAGGCCCGAGGGGCAGGTGTGTGGCCTGGCAGCTCAGGTGTCTGCGGCCCGCATTGGAGCACCTGGGCTGGAGTCCCAGCTGCACCCCTGGCTCCAGCTTCCTGCTAATGAGGACCCCGGAAGGCAGCAGGTGATGGCTCAAGCACTTGGATCCCTGCCACGCTTGTGGGGGTCTTGCTCCTGACTTTGGGCCCAGCCTGTGGTCCTTAGAGGTGTCTTAGAAGTGAACCAGTGACTGGGAAGTCTGTCTGTCTTTGCTGCAGATTTGGGAGTGGAATGGAGCCTGCAGGGGGCTCGATCAGCCTGCGTGTGAGCCAGGAAGCGTCGTGTGCCTTAAGGAGCGAGCCTGGTCTCGGGCCATGGCAGGAGGAGGGATTAATGATCCCCGTGTCTTCCCGTCCTGGCACGTGGCTAACCTCGAGTATGGGCTGTAGGTTACCGCGTCTGCTAGTTACTGCCAGGTGTTCTGATTTTCACTGTGATTGAAAACCACATAGAAGTCTATTGTTGGAACCCGCCTCTGTGCATGCCTTACCCTTTAAGTACAAAACCTGAAACCAAGCTCGGGATTGGGGAGTAGCCAACAGACAGACAGATAGGACTCGGCGAACAAACTGTAACTTTGATTCTCTAACCGGACTTCTGATTATTTCAGTTGGCACTCAAAAAAAATCAAGGAAACAGAAAACAGCAAAATACTTCTCTGCCTACCCCCACAACAACAACAAAAACTCCCACAGAGGGAAAAGAAGACAGTAGCAGGACTAGAAATCTCAGAATGCGGAAATGCATGCTGGGTACAAGACCCCTCGGCGGCAAGCCCTAGTCTGCCGTCTCAGCCTCTGTGTCTTCAAGCAGAGCCCAGCCAATAGGAGCGCTTTGGGGCCGCCCTCCACGCAGCACAGGTGTGCTGGCAGGGGCAGGTGCACCTCATCTAGTGTGGGACAGAGTTGAGTCTCACATAGTTTCAGGAAGGTAGACACGCAGGAGAAAGCGAAGGTCTGCCAGACTCAAAGGCTTGTGTAAAGCCCGCCGTTGAGTTTGTTGTTACTGTCGGCTCCCTTGGCCCTGGAAGACTGGAGAGGAGAGAAAGGCAGACGCCTGCCCCGTGGACTCAGGGCCCCGCATGCTGTGCTGCTAAGTGTTTAACAAGCGGCTCTGGGAAGGCGCACAGTCTGATGTGAGTGTTCGCAGTCAGCCTGTACGTCCCTGGTGTAGACAAGCTCCCCACGGCCAGGTTCAAGCTGCCAACTGAGCCAGAGGCAGGCGGCCTGAGTCCGCCATGGGGTTTAGAGAGCTGTCATACCGGCATTGATTGAGCGTGGCTGAAAGTTTTCTTAATGTCTGGGAGCTCCCTGGCACCACCACGTGGAGTTCAGCGTACAGGTGTCCATCAAGGCGTCCTTCCTCCCCAGTCCGGAGGGAGACACAGATGCATGGTGTAAAAGCAGGTGTCTGAATTGGCTCGGTTTGGGGTGGAACTAAGGTGCTGGGCAGAGACAGGAACTGAGGGAAAATCTTCCCGCACATTTCCCCGACTCCCTGCCTGTTCCCAGGATCACCTCTACGAAAGTCCAATGGCACCAAAAATACAATGAAAACCTGAGTCGTTCCCTACCCCTCCCAGGCACCCAGTCCCACGAATGTTAGCAGCTCGCAGTGCCTCCTGCTGTAGACGCAGTGTCTCCCATCCACTGGCACTCTGGCCCAGGGGGCGTTTGTGTCCCTACATAAACCCACACAGTGCTCCACGACCCACCAGTCACTCACAGCACAGCAAGCACCCCATGACCGGCATCTCCTGCCACCCAGGTGAACACGTGTGAAACTCCTATAGAAGCAGAGCACCCTTCACGTGCTGACCGATGCTGACCGAGAGCCCTCCGTGGGCAGACTCCTGGTTTCCACCGCCACCAGTCAGTAGGTGTGGCACCCATGGACGGCCTCCCCGACTCTGCATCCGAACCAGATCTGAAGCCAGGTGTGTGTGGATGTCCCCACCCAGCCTCAGGCGGATCTCAGAAGTGGCCCCCGGGGAGTTTGTCTGGACAACCCCCCAGTCAATCAACAGGGATTCCTGAAAGGTGCTGGGCTGTGCTGGGCAGTGTGTTCTGCCTCACCACCCACCAGGCTCCAGCCCTGCAGTCCTCTGGCAGAGGCCCCTCCCCTTGCTGGTGGTCCTTGATAGGGCGTGGGTGCCTTTGCCGGGTGCTCTGTCTCCCCTCCCCATCCCCTGTGCATCTCTTGAACCCTCTGCCCCACTAGACCATGACGCTCTAGGCCAGGCAGTGTGCAAACCAGGCCCCTGGGATCTGGTGCAATGCAGATTTCCATTCAGTAAGCAGGTGTGTGTGTAGGGAGGGGCGCTTGGGAGTCTGCCTCTCTGGTATGTGCTCAGGTCCTACCAGCACTTTGGACAGCCAGGATCTGGCAATGATTTTTCCAACTCTGCCACCAACTAGGAGCACCTGGAGGGCTTGTTAAAGTGCAGGCTCTGGCTCCAGCCCTTCTGGCTTGATAGGCCTGGGAGTGGGACTTGGGGCGACCCTGATGCTGAGCGCCCACAGCGGGCTCCCTGATGAACACGACCCACCTGGGGCTGGACAGAACACGCACCTGAGAGCTGCGTGAGGGGTGTGGTAGAAGGGGACCCTTCCAGGGCAGCGGGAGCCTCTGTGTCATTTAAAGCTTTCAGACTGCCTATGAGGGAGGGCAGGGATGCACCCTTGACTGCCTGCCGCCTGCTTGTGGGTACAAAGGATGATTATCACTTTCTCCATTTCTGTCCGCTTCTCCACCAAGTTCACACCAAGTTCACTGAGCCCTGCTCAGTTCTTGGGGGTGCTTGGTTTACAGAACTACAGTGGTCTAGTGAGCAGCCTTGGCACCACCAGCCTTGGAGCCTCGGTGGCCGTGCCTGGGGCTCTCGGCCAGCAGAAAATACCCTAGAGGTGGGCGTACTGGAGACAGGTGGGGAGGCTGGAGAGGGGAGGGATGCTGGGAGGGGACCGAGTGCTCTTCCATCATTGATAGCTTCTCAAATCCTGCCCCCTAGTGTCTGCTTCCTGCCAAGCACCTCCCCATGGCACACACATGCAAAGAGAAGCTCCCCCAAGTCACCCAGACTCTGTGTCCCTGGTCTTAGGGCAGAGAAAGCGCCTCCCAGGTGGCTGTCTTCACACACTATGCCAAGGCTTCTGTATCCTTACAAATTGGCCAGAGGAGGAGGAGGCCCTTTTATTCTGGTAGATGTCATCATGCCAGGGTGTGACACCATCAGCCCTCTCGTGGCCCTGAGCCAAGTTGGTCTGAGCAAGTCAGAGCCAAAGATGCAAAGAACCTGGGCCTGGGCTGCAGCCGCTGAGCTGCCAGGTCGACCTGGTTGGCAGCCATGCCAGCTCTGAACTTCCCGTGATGTGTATTCACTCAAAAATGTTATCGAGCACCTGCTACGTGGGGATGCAGCAGAAGGGAGAATGCTCCAGCCCTTAGGGAGCTGGCACTGCATTGCAGAACGGTAGGGAAAGGACTATGTAAAACAGATACTATATCAGGTGATGCTAAGTAAAGTGGGCAAGGTGGTTACAGATGCTCTTTTAAATAAGGGATAAGTACACGCAGAAAGGAAGGAGGTGGGGGAGGGGCATCTAGGCAGAAAGACTGCAAAGGCCCTGTGGTGGAAGTGCACCTGCTGGAGGCCAGTTTGGCTGGAGCGGAGTGGGCAAAGGGGGGATTTCAGGAGAGGAAGTCAGAAAAGAAATGAGGAGTAGGGGTGAGCCACCTTGTAGGCCGTGGAAGGGTCTGATGGAAGGCAGCCTGGCTGAAATTCCTCTCAGAGTCAATGTGGCTGCTATGTTGAAATAGGCTGTGGTCTCGGATGAGCAGGTCTTGGGTGGCTGGGGCTCGGGTGGAAGCAGTGGATGTAGTGAGAATGAATACAATTCTTTCTATATTGCATTTCGGGGAGACAGAGATGAGAGGTTTTGCTAGCAGGTTATGTGCTAGGTTCAAAAGGGTTGTGGCAAGCCTTCCTCCAGGGCTCTGTGGGAGCCGTGGGAAGGACGGGTGAATGGGGCCGCAGTGGGAGCTGGGGAAAGGGCGGGATCTAGAGGGGTCTTGTGGAATCCCCAGCGGAGATGGTGGACAGAGTGTGGGATGTGCTCTTTGGATCCAGCTATGATCCACCCATCTTCAACTGTGGGGTGTAGATGAAGGACTGGATCTAACCAGGACTGGGATTTTGCTAAGTGGCTTGACAAGATTGTAAAAGAGGAAAAGAGCTGAGGGTGCATGTAAGAGAGGGGCTGTCAGGATGGTCCATAGATTGAAAAATAATTACTCATCTGAGGGGTGGGGGTAGGGAGAGAGAGAGCACGCGAGAGAGTGCATCTTCCGTCTCACTCTCCTAACGCCCTAACATCTGGGCTGGGCCTGAAGTCAGGAGCAAGGAACTCAATCTATGTCTCCCACGCGGAAGACAGGGATTTAACTACTTGAGCCATCATGGCTGCCTCCTGGAGCAGTGAGGTAGCAGGTGCTCAGAGGCTGGGGTGCTGGGAATGGAGCTGATGAGGAGCTACAGAGGTTGGTGACATGGCCAGGAGTTACCACCCTAGAAGTGAGACACTGAGGGGGGAGGACTGGACAGGAGCATTAGAGGAAAAGAATTCAAGGAATTCCCTCACTGCGGGACTGGAGGCAATCTGCACTGTGGCAGACGGCAGAGTATGGCCCCAAATTCTCCCTATCCTAGTACACAAGCCTGTCCCATCATGCCCTTGTAGCTCCTCCTTAAAGGGTAGTTTCTATTTCCTGGCCTGCTTGCTTTGTGATTTGCTTCAAGTAACAGAATGCGGCTGAAGTGACATTATGTGACTTCCAAGGTTATGACCTAAGATGCTTTGTAGCTTCTACTTGCTACTCTTGGAACATCAGCCTGAGACCACTGTGTAGTGACATCAGCCTGAGACCACTGTGTAGTGTTGCCTGTCTGGCCAGTTGGGGCATGAGTGGCAGAGGTGAGCTGAGAGTCCCCAGCCAACACTTGGCATCCACCACCAGACATGGAATACAACCAGCTCTGACCATGCAGCTAAACACAGAATTGTAGAAATGATGTCATGATTTTTTTTTTTTGACAGGCAGAGTGTAGACAGTAAGAGAGAGAGAGAGAAAGGTCTTCCTTCCGTTGGTTCACTCCCGAAATGGCTGCCACAGAGCCAGAAGCCAGGAGCCAGGTGCTTCCTCCTGGTCTTCCATGCAGGTGCAGGGCCCAAGCACGCAGGCCATCCTCCACTGCCTTCCCGGGCCACAGCAGAGAGCTGGACTGGAAGAGGAACAACCAGGACAGAATCCGGCGCCCCGATGTCAAGATTTTAAGACCCTCCTTTTGAGTAATGAGAGAGATGTGTGGGTTGCTTGCCAGGCTTCAGGGAGGAAGTGGCCTCTTAGATGATCCATGGAGGATGAGAGGAATCTGAGAGGAAGTGCCCCCTGCACAGTGGACAATTGAGCAGGAGAGAAGAGACAGGGAACCAAGAACTGCTGTGTTCTAGCCCCTTTGGTGGGGTCAGGTTGGAATCTGTAGAATGCTGGGGAGTGTTGGAGAGCCTGGGGGGCAGACAGGCAAGGAGAGGCAGAGGTTAAGCAGGAAAAGAGAGCTGATGATGAGGATAGAAGAAATTCAGAGTGAGGGGGGTGGTAGAAAGAAAGGCTGTGAAAGGAACTTAGACAAGGGAAGAGGAATGGGGTGAGGGGGTAAGTGGAGGGGAAGTGAGGAGATGAGGAGGGGTCTGTGTATTCCTACATCAGGAGGCTACAGCCAGCACCGAAAAGCCCATTCCTGTGTGCTGGCTGAGAAAAATCTCTTGGGTGTAACATCCAGTGTCAAAAGCAATGGAGAGCGGGCGTTTATCCTACAGTCAAGACGCTGGTTAGGGTGCTCCTATCCCATACTGGAGTTCCTGGGGCCCAGCCCCAGCCCCAGGCACTGCCCCAGCCCCAGCCCCTGCCCCAGCCCCAGCCCCTGCCCCAGCCCCTGCCCCAGCCCAGCCCCTGCCCCAGCCCCAGCCCCAGCCCCTACCCCTGCCCCTGCCCCAGCCCCAGCCTCCAGTTTCCTGCTAATGCTCACCCGGGGGCTGGTAGGTGATAGGTTCAGTAGTGGAGGCCCTGCCACCACGCAAGAGACTGGAGAGAGTGAATCCCCTACTCCCAGCTTCCACATGGCTCAGCCCCAGCTGTTTGAGGAGTTTGAGGAGTGGACCAGCGGAAGAGAGCTCACGGCCTCTCAGATAAACAGCACAAAGAGGGTTTTTTCAAATGAGGCCAACACTTTTATGAAAGCAATGTGGAAGGTGATTTTTCTCAAATGTGCTCATTTGTGTTTAGAAAATTGTGTGTGTGTTTTTAAAGAGACACAAGAGTCAGCTACCTGTTTTTGTTTGTTGAGAGGGAAACTGGGAATAGGGCTAGGGATAAGTGGGCTTAACTTTTCACTTTGGGTTTTGTGAACTTAAAAAAGGAAACGAATGACATCTCAGGGAATCCTGTAGATCAGTGTTCTCAGACCTTACTAGAAATGCAAATCCTTAGGTCTCGTCCTCAGTACAAATCTTGGGAGGCGAGTCCCAGAGGTCTGTGCCGTAAATGCCCTCTGTAGACTTGGAGCATACTCAAGTTTGAGAACCACTGCTCTGGGCCGGTGGTTTTACTTCCTCAAAGCTTTTTGCATATGAAAGTTCTAGGCTGCACCCCAGACCAAGCAAATCAGAATGTCTGGGTTGGGGTGCAGGTGGCAGGATCCCCGGGGATCTTGACATGAGGCACGCAGAAGCAGCTTTCTCGGAGGCTACCTGCTTCCCACTCTGGGATCCTCCCCTTCTCGGCCTCAGACCTTGCTCGCCCTTGTAGAGTGACGGGCTGGAGACTTTTACTTGCCTGGCTTGATGAATAGTTTTCTGGGATGGGCTTTTGGTCCAGTGGCTAAGCCACTGCTTGGGACAGGCGCATCCCACATTGGAGTGCCAAGAGTCAAGTCCCTGCTCCTCTCCTGATTGCGGCTTCCTACTGATACGCTCCTTGAGAGGCAGTGCTGATGGCTCCAGCAGCTGGGTCCCTGCCGCCCATCTGGGAGACTCGGATTGAGTTCCAAGCTCCTGGCTTCATCCTGGCCCAGCCCCAGCTGTTGCAGGCATCTGAGGAGTGAATCCACAGTTAGGATATTTCTCTCAATTTCTGTCTCTGTGTCTTTCAAATAAGTTAATTAAACAGTAAAATTAAAAAAAATTCTTTCCCAATAGCCACTGCCCCCAAAATCCCTGACTTTGTTGATTTGAGGAGAATTCATGGCCAGAAGGCGAAGTTCTGCTGTTGATGTGGATGAGGTTGGTCCAAACGACAGCCAGGGACAATGGACTCTGCAGGTGTTGAAGGCGGTCTCTGGCAGGATCTCCTGGCATTGACACCAGGGCAGAGGTGGGAGGCTGTCCCAGGACAGGGCCCAGCCAAGCGTGAGGTTTCCATTGCAGCTTCTTGGGGGCAATCAGAACTTCCCACATCATCCCCTCCTCTCCAAGGAAGAGAGCCACTGTCTGGGTCAAGGACAAAATGGCAGCTTTGAGTGAACCCTTGATTCGTTTGGTGATGGGAGCCGAGGGATCATAGGAGAAATGAACGGTTTCTCTCTCGTCTCTCTGTTCCCTTTCCACTGTGCACACGAGCTGTGTTAAGGTGGAGGAGTGTGTCTGCATGTGTGTGCATTTGTGTGTGCGTGCCTGGGGGTTGCCTCCCCCTGAGTCTGGGTTTAGGGAGGAGAGACAGAAGAGCTGCCTCAGTAGCCTCCTGTTGAGGCCTCAAGCTCAACAAGTCTTCCTAGCTCACATCTGGTCCAACTCCCTTCTCTCGGACAAAGATCACCTGGGACTTTGGTCAAAGGTCCAGAGAAAAGCTCAATCTGTTTCCCCAACATAAGCATGCTTGGGTCTTGTTGAAACAAGGGTTATTAGGCCTCATCTCTGGAATTTCTGAGTTGGCAGGTCTGGGCTGGACCCAGGAATTGGCATCACTGGCAGCACCTGGCAAAGCTGATGTTGCTGAGGTGGGAACCTCCCTTTGAAAACCACTGCTCTGCGAGTACTCTAGCACTCCAGAGCGCACCCACCCACCCCAGGTGCACCTTCCTTTGGCCCAGTGTCCTTCCCAGACCACTATAAAAATTGTTCCTTATGGTGGTGCCTGCTGAATTGCGTACAAGCCTTGCAAAGCTGTGAGCTCTCCCAGAATGGTGTCTGCCTCTTTGGGTCAGTGCTATATCCCTAGTGCCTATTATACTGCCTACCACATGGTGCATGTTCAACAGATGTTTGTTAGCAGAACAAGTCTATTGCTTGGCAGGTGCACTCTGCAATGTGGGTACCACAGAAACCCAGGGCGCAGCTGGAAGGCTGGTCAAGAATTAGAGATGCTGACCATGTCTCCCCCTGAGACATGCCAAGGAATTGGCAGGTCCTATAGCCTCTGCTCTCTGGAAACTGATCTTCCAGCAAAGTAGCCAGGTCCATGTCATCTCCCCACTTACTTATTTGGGGACAGCAGTTGCCTACTGAGCGACCTGGTCCAAAATCTTCATTTTGCAGGTGAGCAAACCAAGCCATGAAGGGAAGGGACGAGTGAGATCTGCAAAGCATATTTCCATTGTGAGTTCTGTGACCCTGTGAGGGAGGTTAGGAGTGTCCCCAGCTGACAGCGGACACAATCCCGGGGCAGAGTAGGTGGGGAGAGTCACGGTCAGCGTCACTTATTGGGTAACTTTCCTTGTGCCAGGCAGCCGAGCTTTTTCACAAGTTGGCTCCCTACTCCTGCTCTGACGCCAAAGGTTCAGTGTTCTCCTTTGACAGCGTGAGAACCAAGACTCAGAGTGGTAGGATGATCCGCCTGTGCTATAGTAGAGATCTGAGATTTGAACTTGGCTCATGTTTGACCATTGCATAAAATAGGAGCAGGGGATGAGACTGAAAGGCCGAAACCACCGCATAGTCCCGTGTTCCACTCGTGCTGGTGGTTCCTGGAGGGGAAACCATCCTGTAGGGGGCTGGGGAGCAGAGGCAAGAGCAGTGAACAGCTGGAGCTGGCGGAGGTAGAGGACAGCAATGTGAAGCTACCGCCTTGCTCAGGCCACGGTCAGTCCCACAGTTTTGAGGAACAAAACTCAGGGTTCTGCTTTAGAATGCTTCATCTGCAATCTTAAAAAAAAAAGCTACTCACTGACCACAAGAAATGCCCTGCCTCCACCCCGCACAGACGCAGGCTGGCCTTCAATTGCTCCACAAGTGCTGGGAACACTCACCCTCACTCACCTCACCCCACTCAACTCCACCCAGCCCCACCCTCCCCGATTCCCTTAAGGCAGAGCCCCTAGGGAGAACACTCGAAGTACTCGAAGCAGAGTGAGCAGAGAAAACCTTGCTGTGAACTTGCCCTCCAGGAACTGGCCACTGGTGGGCGTTGTGGCCATTCATGGGCACCCAACCCTACAAAAAGAAGAACTTTGTCTCTTCTTGTCTTTCTGAAAGACTATAAAGCCGGAGTCAATCTCCACTACCACACAGGAAGCTGAATATTTCCTACTGGGTCAGGACCTTGAACTCTGAATGCCTAAAGACTCTAAAAAGCCCCGGAAACAAAGACTTTGTGGACAAAATCCCTTGGAACCAGAGTAAGTGACACTTGTCTTTTCTGTCTTGTTTACTGTTGAGGGCCATCTGGTTTAACGACAGGCAATCAGTTGGGAGGTCCTAAAAGGGGAGAGGAAATTCTTTGGGGATCAGGCAAATGTCTAAGGAGCCCACTGATGCACCTGCAAGGCCATTTGATTGTCTAGCAATATGGAGAATGGGTGCATTTGGAAGGCTGGGGCTCAGATGTAAAGTGGTTTTTTGCTAAACAGGACGTTCTCTTGAATGATTGTTGTTGACTGATTATGAGCATCAATATGAAGAGACGAGAGGCACTTTTGGTGCACGTTATTTAAGTGGAAATTATTTGGCAAATGACCAAGTGTGGCATACAAAGTAATTGTGTCAAGACAGAAACAGTGATAAGAAAAGGCATGGCAGATGCTGGGATGATTTGATACTGAACCAGTGAGGGAGGTTAGAATCAGGGATCCTCGTCATCAGAACTTCTGTGGTCTTTAGAGGAGGTAGGTGTCCCAGGCAGCGAGCCAGTGCATCCGCTCTGCTCCATGAAAACAAAGACGTAGGGCAGACTTGTGTTATGAAGGGGGGGAGGGGCCGCGCGGGCATGGCAGCCGCTTGTAGATATTTCCCACAGCAGCTCCTCCTCTGGGAGTGTCAGAGGGTGCAGGTTTTTGAAGAACTGGAAACTTTGTAGAAGTTTGCCACCAGGCTAGGTGCCATTCATAGACCCTTTTGTTCCAATACCAACTAGCAGTACAGCTCAGGCTGTGGGGCCTGGGCAGGGACGTGCTGGTAAATGAGTGACAATGGACTAGCCTGAGAAAAGATCCCTGGTTTGCAACGTTGGCCCATGTCCGTAGTATAGATTCTTCCGCTGCATTCAATTTCAAGCTAGCAACGTGATGAACGGGCAACAGGGAAGAAACGCACACAACTGGCTCTTCCCAACCAGCCAGCCAGCCAGCATACCACTGGCCGTGGTCTTCTGCCATCACAGGCTGCCCCAAGACCCTGCCTGGAAGACAGACACTAGTGCTGCCAGGCTCCGGGGCTACTGCCGACCACTGTGCGATGACCTTGGGGCAGACCTCCACAGTAGACGACAGCAGAGCTGGCAGATCAGTTGGCAGCATGACCCCTCAATTTTTCTCCCAAGGCTCCACACCGGGGCGTCTCCCTTTAGGAGCAACTTAGCCTGGAGACATTCATTGCATGGCGCCTGACAAGTTCTGCAAATAGCAGACGGAGCGGGAGCTGAGACACTACAGAGGAGACGTTCAGAGAGGCACCCCTGGCAACGTGGATCCCACTCGCCTGCACCGCGGCCATCATTCTGGGTCCATGAGGCTGCCTTTGCGCCTGCTGCATTTTGTGTTTCCCTCGCTGTGCGCTGACCGAGAAGCGCTGACCGCTGATCTGAGCGGCCCGTCTTCGCAGCTTCTCCACACAGAGGCTGATGGGGCCGCGGCCAGTCCCGGAGATGGAGGAGCGAGTCGCAGGGATGGAGTTGGCGGACAGTGAGAGCCCCCTGCACTTCCCACCCAGCCAGAACATCTCCCCTCCCAGCCAGGGTGCCCAACCCCTCCCATGGGCCTCAATTTCCCAGACTTGGAGAAATGTGAACGTTGTGAGCTGTGAGCATTTGTTAAGAAAGTAGAAGGAAGAGCAGCAGAGACTCAGGCTCAAGACAGGAATTAGGAAGCCGGCGCCAGCTCCCTTACTGGTTGGTATTTGGGTCAAATCAATTCAGGTGGGTAACAACCTACCAAAAAACTCCATTGAAGTTATCTTTTTATTTATTTTAAATATATTTTAATTGACACATAATAACTTACATATTTATAAGGTCAGTGTGACATTCCAATACAGGTGTAATGGTCAGATTTCTATCACCTCAGATGTAACAACTGTTACTTTGTGTTAGGAGCATTCAAAATCTTCCCTACTAGGTTTTTGATATATTCCATTAATTCTTGTCAATCCTTATCCTACTGTGCTAAATGGCACTGCAAGTTATTCTAGCCAGCTGCACCTCTGCACCTGCCCACAGCCTCTCTCCATCCTCCCTTCCCCCACGCCCTCCCCAGGCTCTGCTAACCAGCCCTATACGCTCTACTTCCGGGAGGTCAACTTGTGACCAACAGTTCAAACTGTCATTCACAAGAAGGGATTGTCATTGTCACCAGGTCTAGATGATCTGTAAGGAGACCTAGCAGGGGCAGTGCAGAGGTGGATGGGGACAGTCACTAGGGTAGAATTGTAGTCTAGAACATGCTGGCGATGCCAGGCCTCAGAGACAGGCCACTGTGGAGGAGGAGGCCCCTTAACACTCACTCAGGGCCCATTGAGTGCCAGGGTGCGGGTAGGGGGAGCGCTGTTCTCACAGGGAACCTCACAGCAGAGGAGGGATGGAGGCCCAGTGTAGGAGCTCACACAGCTGCTGGGCTACAGCAATGCCCATGCCTGCTTTGGGAGAGGCATCTTAGGAGGCCATTGGAACGGATTCCAAAGCTGCACTACATCGCAATGTGTCAGTGGTTCTCTTTGGTTTTGGTTTTGTTTCCAGGCAGTTCTGGGTAAAAATACCCAAGAGCTTCTTTCGGAGAAATGTAGCTTTCCTCTGGTGACCATGAGACAGCACTGCTCAGGGCTGTTCTGAGTCCTCCCTCCCGAGCTCCAGGTTTCTCTTTCTCACCAAGTCACCGCTCTTCTGGCCCACGCTTCCCTCTGAAGTCTTTGGGTTCTCCCGGGAGGTCTGCAAAGCCACCCGGAGACCGATCTGTGCCTGGAGGAGTGGGCCGGGCTGAGCCCATTCATTCCAGTGCCTTCCAGGTTCCCATTGACCAAGGGATGGGGTTGGCCACTGAGGATCTCCCTGTGGCGGCCCAGTTCGCCTTGGGATAGACTCATTTCTGCATCGTGGGACATCCTTGGTCCAGATCTTGTGACAGCTGCTCCCCAAATGTCCACACACTTTCCAGTGCTCCCAGGGTCTGCCCTGGCTGCGACCTTTTTCAACCTAAAAGCTATGGAGGTCTGGCTGTAGTAGGGGGTTCTTCCTCAGCCAGGACTGTTTTCCTTCCTGGAGACCTCCTGTGGGCTCTGCAGGGCAAAGCCATGGCCCTGTGATTAGGAGCAGGAAAGCAGAGTGGTTTCAGGGCTGGGCATACCTAGGTTTGAGCTCCAGCCCTTGCTCTCATCATGTGTGTGTCTTCAGGAGCATTTCCTACCATCTCCAGACCTCTGTGGAACTACCTCTAAGATGGGAACAGTCATGCACCCTCCATTAGCACTAAGAGACCTGGCCATGGGGAGGTGTTTTGGTTATGAATTGCTGGGTAAGGTCTACCCTGTCTGGCTCTCCCACCCCCTGAACAACACCAGTGCCCGAGTGGCTGAATGATGTGTACACTCAGTTGTTTATCGTGGCCCCTCCTGTTAAGCTGTAGCTTCCATGAGGACTGAGAGGACCTGGGTGTCCCTCGCTCACCACTCCATCTCCAGGGCCTGGCACACAGTAGGCACTCAACTTTGTCAAGGGGTTGACAAGCTGTAACCTGTGTTTTTTTTTAAAAAAGAGATTTATTTGAAAGGCAGAGTTACAGAGAGGGAGAAAGAGAGAGAGGGAGAGGGGTCTTCCATCTGCTGGTTCACTCCCCAAATGGCCACAACAGCTGGAAGCCGGAGCTGGGCTAATCCAAAGCCAGGAGCTTCCTCCGGGTCTCCCACACTAGTGCAGGGACCCAAGGAGTTGGGCCATCTACTGTCTTCCCAGGCCATTAGCAGACAGCTGGATCAGAAGAGGAGCAGTCAGGACTCAAACAGGCGCCAATGTGGGATGCCGGCACTGCAGGCGGCAGCCCCGAGAACCCACTGCCTTTACCAGCAAAGTAAACACAGACACTGTTTTCCTTTGCTCATAGGAGAGGCCAGGATGGAGACATCAGCCACCACCACGGACTATGATACGACCACAGAGTATGACTATGAGGACACGACCCCGTGCCAGAAGGTGGCTGTGAGGGCCTTTGGGGCCCAACTGCTGCCCCCTTTGTACTCCCTGGTGTTTGTCATTGGCCTGGTCGGCAACGTCCTGGTGGTCTTGGTCCTCATGAAATACAAGAGACTCCGGAGCATGACCAGCATCTACCTCCTCAACCTGGCCATTTCCGACCTCCTCTTCCTCTTCACGCTGCCCTTCTGGATCGACTACCGGCTAAAGGATGACTGGGTCTTCGGCGATGTCCTGTGCAAGTTCCTCTCCGGGCTGTATTACGTCGGCTTGTACAGCGAGGTCTTCTTCATCATCCTGCTCACCATCGACAGGTACCTGGCCATCGTGCACGCCGTGTTCGCCCTGCGCGCCCGGACAGTCAGCTTCGGCATCGTCACCAGCATCGTCACCTGGGCCCTCACCATCCTGGCTGCCATCCCGGGCTTCCGCTTTTCCAAGACGCAGTGGGAGTTCACTCATTACACCTGCAGCCTTCACTTCCCTCACGAGAGCCTGAGACAGTGGAAGCAGTTCCAGGCTCTGAAACTGAACATCCTAGGGCTTGTTCTGCCCCTGCTGGTCATGGTCGTCTGCTACACGGGAATTATCCAGATCCTGCTCAGACGACCGAATGAGAAGAAGTCCAGGGCCGTGCGGCTGATTTTTGTCATCATGCTCATCTTCTTTCTGTTTTGGACCCCCTATAACCTGACGCTGTTGGTCTCCGCTTTCCAAGACTCCCTGTTCACCAATCAGTGTGAGCAGAGCAAGCAGCTGGACCTGGCCATACAAGTGACGGAGGTGATCGCCTACACTCACTGCTGCGTCAACCCCGTGATCTACGTCTTTGTTGGGGAGAGGTTCCAGAAGTACCTGCGCCAGCTCTTCCACACGTACCTGGCTAAATGGCTCCCCTTCCTCTCCACGGAGAGGCTGGAGAGGGCCAGCTCCGTATCTCCCTCCACAGCGGAGCACGAGCTCTCTGCTGGGTTCTGACTCGGACCCCTGGAGGCAGATCCAGGCCCCAGCACCCATGAGCTGCCAGGCGTGCTATGATGGGCAGAGGGAGGAGACAGCAGGGCTCTCCCAGTGGATCCTGAGGCCTGGCCTGGGATATAACCCCAGCCCTCTGCGGCCAAAGGGGCTTCAACGTGTCCTCAGTGGAATCGCCTTTGGGGCTTCAGCTTTTCCGTGAACTTCTCGCTGGTGGCAAGGAGATGAGTGAGCAAAGCAGCACATCCCAGAGACTGGGACAAAAGGGCTTGGCCCCAAACAGGGATTCCGATTGGTGAGCGTCGGCGTTTGTGAACCAAGCCACTGCAGCTCCTGTTCCCATCCCCTACCTCCACCACTCTTGAACTTGAAATAGTGATTTCTGCAGTTGACGCTGCTCTGGGTCCTGGGGCCGATCAGTAGCCCACAACTGTCTCCTCCCACCCTCACTTCACCCCAACTGTTTGACTCTTGGAAACCCTGAGAGCTTAGGGCTTAGTATGGAAGAAGTTGACGGGTAGTGGGAAATTTTAGCATGGAACTGCTTTTGGCGGTGGAACTGAACACCTGGGGAGAATTTTTATATCCCCTGAAATCAGTGTAGGTAGTAGACTGATACACACCATCCAAATAACCTGCTGTGCCTCTTGAGATAGCTGTGGAGGGGAGGAACCTGTCATTTTTAAGATCAGATCTCTGCTCCCTTGACCCTGTCAGCCAGCTGTGGCCTGCTACACAGGCCGGTGGTGGTTGGGGTTGGGGTGGGGGGGACCGTCTATAGGAACACACCTGTTCTTGCAGGAGTGGGGGAGCTGTCTATCTTGGCATCGAGGTGGAGAGGACCCTTACTTTCAGGTCGCTGTTTTCCCCAAGGACTTCGACCTTTCTTTATCCCATCTTTGTTTCTCCTTCCCTCACACATGTATGTCTTTAAAAATAATTTTTCCAGCAACAACAATTGTTTCTAACAAAGCTTTAAAGCACAAAGCAAAACACCTCAGTGACCAGCATCGTCCACAATCCCTCCACCTACAGGCGCCGTCCATTACTGCATGTGTCGTCTTTGAGTCTGTTTTTCTCTTGTGCATATTTATAGTTGTAACAAAGATGGACCTCCATTGTACTCATAGTTGTGTTGTTTTTAATTAGCGTGTTGTTGATCACCTTCCGAAGTCAATAAATTATTCAAAAGCATTGATTTTGATGGCTGTGTTAAAGTCTGTGGCCGGGATGCACCTTCACGGGCTCTACCCACTTCCCCTTCATTGCTTGAACAAAACAGCTCAACCCAGCCATTGTGACTAAAGTCCTGCTCAGTCCAAGCAGCTCTTTGAGCCCCGGGGACACTGATGCATGGGAAATATTCTTGTAGAATGCTCAGCTCAGTAAGACAGAGAGGTATGCGGTGTCTTGGGAGCCTGGGCCTGGGTGGAGGCTGGAGCCTTTTGATTAAATGATTTAGTTCATTAACATTTGATGTAATATTGGTGTTAATGGTTATATATATACTACCTTGTAATTTGTTTTCTTTCTTTTTTTTTTTAATTTTTGACAGGCAGAGTGGACAGTGAGAGAGAGAGACAGAGAGAAAGGTCTTCCTTTTGCCATTGGTTCACCCTCCAATGGCCGCCATGGCTGGCGCACTGCGGCCGGCGCACCACGCTGATCCGATGGCAGGAGCCAGGTGCTTCTCCTGGTCTCCCATGCAGGTGCAGGGCCCAAGCACCTGGGCCATCCTCCACTGCACTCCCTGGCAGAGAGCTGGCCTGGAAGAGGAGCAACCGGGACAGAATACAGCACCCCGACCGGGACTAGAACCTGGTGTACCGGCGCCGCAAGGTGGAGGATTAGCCTAGTGAACCGCGGTGCCAGCCGTAATTTGTTTTCTGTTTGTCTTATTTGTATTTTATTTTCTCTCTTTCCTTGACTTGTTTTGGTTATTCAAAGCATATCTAATATTCCACTTCAGTCCACATATTTACTTTTTGCTTTTCCTCTTTAAATTATTATTATTTCATAGTTTCTCTAGGGATATCCTATCATTTCATATAAATGTAAGAACTTCCTCTCATGCTGATATTACTGCTTTTTAATCTATTTTTATCTACATTATAGAAACTCCCATAAGACAGTCTTGTTATTGTTTTTGTTTTAAATAGACAATTCTGAACAAAGACATTAAGAGTAGCAAAAAAGATAATCTTTGATATTCACCCAAGCTTTTATCTGGTGTCAACTTACTTTAGCCCAAATAGCTTCTTTTGGTATATCTTGAATATCAGCCTGTTGCCAAAAAAAATGTATTCATTTTCCTTTATTTGAAGATATCTTTATTCTAGCCCTCATCTTTAAAGACCTTTTTTAAAAAACAACTCGGAGCATTCTGAGCTGAGTATTTTCTTTCACCCCCAATATGAGGTCATTCTGCCGCCTCGGTGCAGCTGTTTCTGACAGGTTAGCAGTCACTTGCGTCATTTACTCCCTACCAGATGGGTAACTTTTTCCCTCTGGCTGCCTACAATATTGTTTTATACTTCATTTTTAGCACCTTCACCTTTATTTGTGTTTATTCCTGGGGTTCATGAGACTTACTGAATTTTTTAAAAAGATATGTTTATTTATTTATTTGAAAGTCAGAGTTACACACAGAGAGAAGGAGAGGCAGAGAGGTCTTCCATCCGCTGGCTCACTCTACAGTTGGCCGCGACAGCTGGATCTGTGCCGATCCGAAGCCAGGAGCCAGGAGCTTCTTCCGGGTCTCCCGTGCAGGTGCAGGGGCCCAAGGACTTGGGCCATCTTTTACTGCTTTCCCACGCAATATCAGAGAGTGAGATCTGAAGTGGAGCAGCCGGGACTCGAACCAGCACCCATTTGGGATGCCAGAATTGCAGGCGGCGACTTTACCCACTACGCCACAGCGCTGGCCCCCACTTACTGCATTTTTAAGTTGATTTTACACAATATGAAAAATTTAGGTATTTATCTCTTCAAATAGGTTTTTTCCTCCTCAGTTCTCTCTCCCCATCTTCCAGTTATACTTTAAGATACCTTAATGTGGTTTCAGATTTCCCTGTATAAATCCCCTTTCCTTGTGGACATTAAGATCATACGTTTTTCCAGTTATTTGCATTTGAGCTTGTGGGCTTTTCTTTTATTGCCTCAACTGTTAAGATTCTCCAGTGAATCAACAATTTCAGATACCAAACTTAGCAGTTCTACAATTTCCATTGATGCTTTTTATACAGTTTCTATGTTCTCTGCTGAGAGTTCACCTCTGTTGAATCACTGCCATTTAATTCTTTAAGTCCTTGATTATAGGACTTGATTGAAAGTCCTTCTTTAACTCCAGCCTCCCAGTCTGTTCTACTTACTACTTTCTAAAAAGTATGGATAACATTGTTCAGCTTTTTCATGTAAATTACTTTTGACTGCGTGCTAAGTGTGATGGATGGTACATGATAGGGAGTCTGGACTACAACTGTCCTTTTTCTTTCTTTCTTTCTTTTTTTTTTTTTTTTTTTGACAGGCAGATTGGACAGTGACAGAGACAGAGAGAAAGGTCTTCCTTTTTTTCTGTTGGTTCACTCCCCAGTGGCTGCTGTGGCCAGCGCACCGCGCTGATCCGAAGCCAGGATCCAGGTGCTTCTCCTGGTCTCCCATGGGGTGCAGGGCCCAAGGACTCGGGCCATCCTCCACTGCACTCCCTGGCCACAGCAGAGAGCTGGTCTGGAAGAGGAGCAACCGGGACAGAATCCTGCGCCCCAACCAGGACTAGAACCCGGGGTGCTGGCACCTCAGGTAGAGGATTAGCCTAGTGAGCCGCGGCGCCAGCACAACTGTCCTTTAAGAAGTCCTTAGTGCCATTCTGTGAGGCCTGCTAAGCTATTTGGGGAGTCCCTTTGTCCCTGTCACACTCATCGGTTTATTCTTTTTTTTTTTTTTAGATTTATTTATGTATTTGAAAGGCAGTGATACAGAGAAGGTGAGACAGAAAGAGGGTTTTCATCTGCTGGTTCACACTCCAAGTGGCAAAACAGCCGTAGCTGTGCCGATCCGGAGCCAGGAGCCAGGAGCTTGTTCCAGGTCTCCTGAGTGGGTGCAGGGGCCCAAGCACTTGGCCATCTTTCATTGCTTTCCCAGACCATTAGCAGGGAGCTGGATCAGAAGTGGAGCAGCCAGGACTCAAACTGGTGCCCATATGGGATGCAGGTGCCACAGGCAGAGGCTTAACTACTACATCACAGTGCTGGTCCTGTTGGTTTGTTCTCTTTAATGGGGGGGGGCAGGTGTGGGTGGGAACAGCGAGCAGAGACGGTGAATTGTTGACTGACCACAGACAGGCCAACCCAAAATTTCCATATGACTTTTGTTCACTCCCCAAAGCATTTTTTTTTCTTGGCACTTAATTGAGGAAATCCCAAATTTATTTGAAGGTCAATCAGGTGAGACATTTTAAGCAAACTGCCAAAACGGAAAACACTGTAATGGCTGAGAATCCTACCTGCTTAGATACTAACATATGAGGAATCATGAACTATAAGGATGTCATACCAAAAAATAAACACGCAACCAAAAATAAAGATGAAGACAAAGGTGCCGAAGGGTCGACGCTCCTAACATAGGAATCAGTCCTACAAGTCAGGGGAAAACCAGTAAAACCCCTCTGTACTCAATTATCTTACAAAATAAACGAAGATGCAAACAGGTCACAGAATAAGTGCAACAGCCATTAACATAAAAATATCATAATAGTAAACAAAGGAATGTCAATTAAAATACTTCTTCTGCCTATTAAAAATGATCAAGAGATTTTATTTTATTCATTGAAACAGCCCATGTGGGTAAGGATGTGGCAACATAGCCACTGTCGTGCATTTCGGGTGAGAATATAAGTTAGTGTGCAAGGGAGCCAGGGTGCCGGCGCAGGGGCTGGGACCTGGCGCTGGAGCAGGAGGCCTGAGAGAGGCAGAGTTTGGGCCTCCTGCTCAGGAGGTGATGCCCAAGGGCACGGAGCACAGGCGTTCGAGGTGTTCACGAGCAGGGAGCCCTGGTAACGCTTCGGCATCTCTCCAAGCCCCACTTTTCCTGCTGCTAGAATGGGGTACTTCAGATAAGGAGGGCAGTGAGGACCAGGACTGAAGGTCTTGTCAAGCAGTGACAGCCGTCGCCATGGACATGGTGCCCACGCGTGGACGCCTGAGTGCCCTGCTGGTCACAAACGCCCCAGGCCTCTGCCGCTTCCCACCTGTAGCAGTGTGGAGAAAGCTGTGTGGATGCCACAGGGCTCCCAACAAGGCCTTACTAACACTTCTTGCAAGCCTCTGGATCTGGGGTTTGACACCCGCCACCCATATCGGAGCGCCTGGTCAAGTCCCCTGGCCGCTCTGCTTCCAATCCAGCTTGCTGACAATGTGACCCTATGTGAGAGTGGTGATGGGTCCCTGCCATCCACTTCGGAGACCCAGATGGAGATCCTGGCTCCTGGCTTTGGCCTGTGCTAGCCCTGGCTTTTGTGGGCATTTGGAGAGTGAACCAGTGAGTGGAATCTCTTCCTCTAGCTCTATGATTATAGGTCTATGTCTATGTCTATGTCTATGTCTATGTCTATGTCTATCTCTCTCTCTATCTCTCCCTTTCAAATAAAATGAAACTTTGAAAGCATCTGCTCCAAGGCTATCCCCAAATGCGATTTGATTTGATCACAGAATTTTTCTGAAAAAAATGATGGGGTGCCTTTATTTGCATCGGTGCCATACTCTAGCTATTTCTTCGCATGACCCCTCTGCCCAAGGCACCTTCAGGAAGCTGTGGCCTTTCACACTTGACATCACTGCAGTGCATGACAAGTCGGCGGTTTTGCCGCTCTTAGCATTCACTGAAGGAGTTCTTGATTCCCGAGAGGGTGAAAAAAAAAAAAAAAAAAGAGGGGGAAGTTAGTCGTAAAACTTAATTTTTGAATATGTGTCTTTGCGAAATTGCAGAAGTGCAAACAGCTTTGTACTTCTCCTCTTTGTCAAAATTTGCTTTTCTTCATCCTCAGCAGGAAGCAGGGAGGGGAGGTGACCCACGAGTCCGTGTGGTGGGCTAGGATGTCGCCAGCAGCTGTGTGCCAGCAGAGTCAGACTCCCCAGGGACCAGCAGGCTTTGACGGCAGTGAATAAAATAGACCGTCTGTTCCTGTATTTATGTGTGTGCGTGTGTGTGCATATCTTTTGTATATCGAGAGCAAAGAAGAGGAAGAAGCAGAAAAATACAGTAATCCCCAAAGGACTAGAGAGATTAAGTGATTGCCAGAGTCAATCGTAGCAGCTCACACAAACACTGAGTGCGTGATCTCTTCCTAACTCAGTAAAAAGTTGCATTAACTTGGCTCCTTGAAATTAGACCTGGTTGGCATATTTATAACAGGAAAGTTGGGGGGAACCCCACAAATTAGGGCTTACTGTTTGAGAGAGGTTGGTAAACACTCCGTAGGACCCACTGTTCAGGGTATGGTCATTAAGTGCAATATTAATACTACAGAAGCACAGTTCATAATAAACCTGTGCGTGTCAGAAAGGTGCAGCCAGACCCCCACACCCTACACAAAAATGAACTCAGAATGAGTCACTGAGTCATACAAGAGCTACACAATTAAACTTTTAGAAGAAGATTTTGGCCGGCACCGTGGCTCACTAGGCTAATCCTCCGCCTTGCAGCGCCGGCACACCGGGTTCTAGTCCCGGTCGGGGCTCCGGATTCTGTCCCGGTTGCCCCTCTTCCAGTCCAGCTCTCTGCTGTGGCCAGGGAGTGCAGTGGAGGATGGCCCAGGTGCTTGGGCCCTGCACCCCATGGGAGACCAGGAGAAGCACCTGGCTCCCGGCTTCGGATCAGCGCAGTGCGCCGGCCACAGTAGCCACTGGGGGTTGAACCAACGGCAAAAAGGAAGACCTTTCTCTGTCTCTCTCTCTCACTGTCCACTTTGCCTGTCAAAAAAAAAAAAAAAAAAAAAAAAGAAAATTTTACATTAGTAAACTTTCAGGACTTAGGTAGACAAAGATTTCTTCTATACAACACCAAAAGCATCGTTCATAAATTTAAGAAATTGATATAATGCACCTCATCAAAACTCAAAACTTTACCCTTCAGAAAGCACCATTAGGTCAGGCGTGGTTATGGTGTAGCAGATTAAGTGCCCGGGATGGCAGCATCCCATATGGATGGCAGCTTGTGTCCTGGCTGCTCCATTTTCCAATCCAGCTCCTTGCTAATGCGCCTGGGAAAGCAGCAGAGGATGGCCACGTGCATGGGCCAGCACCCATGTGGGAGACCTCGATGGAGTTCTGGGCTCCCTGCTTTGGCTCGGCCCAGCCCTGGCTATTGCAGCCATTTGGGGAGTGAACCAGCAAATAAAAGATCTCTCTCTATCTCCCTCTCCCCCACCCCCCTCTCTCTAACCCACCCCCTGTAACTCTACCTTTCAAATCTTTGGAAAAAAAGCCACAATTAAAAAATGAAATGACAAGAAATAGAATGGAAGAAAATATTTGTAAAACACATAATGTCATAAAAGACTTGGATTAAGAATTTATAGAGTTCATACAATTCAATAGTACTAAAACAACTCAATCAAAATAGGCAAAAAGCACACAAACACTTCACCAAAGAAGATTAATGACTAGTAAAGTAGGAAAATATGCTCAATATCATTAGTCATTAGGGAGATGGAATTATGAATTAAAAATGCAATAAGGTGCCATTTCCCATCTACTAGAATGGCTATCATAAATAAGACTCACAACAGTAACTCCCACCATTCAGTGTCACTCTGGCTCCTGACTCCAGCCTCTGTGAGACAGCCCTTGGGAGGCTGCCAGTGATGGCTCAAGTGATTGGGTCACTGTCACCCACGTGGGAGACCTGGATCAAGTTCCTGGCCTCCACAATATATAGGGAGTGAACCAGCAAATGGAACTTTGGTCTGTCTCTCTGCCTCTCATATGAATTTTTAAAATGATTAAAAGGGCACCAGGAAACTTGGTGAGACAGTGTGGGCAAGAAATGTCCTTATGAAAGCCTGCTAAGATGCAAAAATTGTGCATAGATGTAAAAAAAAAAATCTGCACCAAAATAAGCATGTTGCAATTCCGTTTTCCCATGCACTTTGTTTTTGGGATCCCCTCCTAGAAGTTGAATCATTGCAGCATAACCAAGAGGGTCTTACAATGGGCCCGTCTATGGAGGACATAGCAGTGTGCCAAGCACTAACACTGGAGAACACAGCCGTGAGCCAGCCGTGGCCCTCCATCAGGTAGCTGGGCAGCAGACAAAACAGCCCATTAGAGTGTGAGGGGCTAAGTGCCGTGATAGGAGAGGGATGGGGGCTTCCTGTAAGTTGAGCTCTGAAGGTTACCGGGAGTGGAGCCAAGGTTTCAGGAGAAAGGCCGGGCTGCAGGACCCGAGGAATCAAGCAGCAGACTCTTGGTCCCCCACTGGGGCTGGCGGGGGGGTGGGGGGGGTGGGGGGGTGGGGGGTGGGGGGGGGTGGGTGCTCAGTTCTGGGTTTCCCCTTTTCCAGGATCTATGGCCCTGGCCTTTCTGAGCACCGCCCCCTGCCTCCAGGCTCCTACACAGCCGGTGGCCAGACAAAGCAGCCACCCAAGTGCCACCCTCACAGGAACTGCAGTGACCTAAACGGATCGTTCAGCCGCTCTTGGATCTGAAAATACCCCTGGGAAAGTGCGTACACACCACTCCCGTGCTGGGAATTGATTTTTTTTAATTTTCTAAATGATTTCTAGAATAGTTTCAGATTTACAGAAAACTTGCAAAGCTAGTACTAGCAGGTCCCATACCTAATATTAACTCTGTACATTTGTCACAGTTAATAAGACAGTATTAACTACATGATTATGAACTATAGCCACATTTCCTTCAGATTTCTTCGCTTTTTCCCTGGTTTGTTTTCTGTATCTAGGATGAACACTCCAGATTTGCTCTCTTAGACATTTCAAGACTACAACACACAGCTATTATTAACGATCATCACCGCATTGTACTTTAGGTCTGTAGAATTTATTCAAATTATAATGAGCAGTTTGGGTTCGTTGGCTTTCTTTTTAAACCATGACCCCAGAAAGGGTCAAGGACACCATCTAGTAGCTGCTGAATGAGTAAGCCAACTTTCATGCCCAGCCCTCCACTCCCCCACCTGCTCCGCGTGAGAAACCAGGGTTCTTTTTACACCGCTGGGACCTGCACATTTCCACCATCGCCGGGCTCTGGGGAGAGCTCATGTCACAAAGCTGGCCCTGACGCAGGGACGCTTGGAGCCTCCTTGGGAAGTCCCAGAACTCTCGGGAAATGAGTCTTGGAAAAAGACTTAGTTTTTCTTTGTGAAGCAGGCTCAGAGTCGCCCCACGGAGGACTCTAACGTCCACAAGGGCACATTTGTTCCCGCCAGGTGGTAGGGACTGAAACGCCAGGGTCGCATGAACACGTATTCTTGTTTAATACCATGTCTTCTTGGACTAGTGCAAGTCTTAGCTGAGGGCACGGCTCCCTCTTCCTCTTCCTGTGGAACTCATCACAGAACTTACTTTGTGACAGGTGAACTCCCTCGCAGATGGTCTGATATGACCTTGGCCAAACAAGACTCGAGTTATTTATGGCTGATAAATAAGGAACTCACTGGGGGGCTTTTTAAAAAATACAAATGACTAAGTGATGGAGTCATTATTTAAGGTATTTTCAGAGGAAAACCTTGTTTCCTGTATTTCGAATTAGAGTTCTACTGCCATCTGAGTTTACAGTTGTGTGTTGTTTGGAACCCTGTCCTCGCCCGATGAAAAGGAACACAGCCTGACGGTTCTCTAGGAATCCCTCTCCTTGGAGTGATTCAGTAGATTAGCTGTGAAAACAGTAAAAACTGCAAAGCAATTAAGTGTGAAGTAACCAGCGTGAGACGCTGGTGTGCTGATGTGTCCACGGCCAGTGGTGCTATGAGTTGTTTTAATATTAATACCATTCTATTTGAGCAGGCTGTACTCCCTGCCTTGCCAGAGGCCCCATCTCTCTCTCTGTTGTCTATAACCATGTGTACGGCCCCTGTGGTAGACCCTAGAGGGCACAACTGCTGTGCTGTGCTAACTGGTCTTGCCCTCTGCCTGAAGACAGGCAACCACAAGGACTCATTTTCTGCCCAAGTGAAGGCTTTGTGGTAGGTAGAGTCATGGTTTCCCCCCAAATCCCCAGGGGCTCGTCACTGGCACCTGTTAGCTTACATAGCTCGAGAGAGTTTTCAGGTAGGATGAAATCAAGAACCCGGAGAAGGAGATGTTATCCTGGGGCCTTAAATGCAATCACAAGGATCTAGGGGAAGGGAGAGGGAGATGTGGCCACCGAAAAGGAAAAGGCGATGGGGCAAGAAAAGCAGACATTACAGGGATGCAGCCGCAATCCAAGGACTGCTGTCAACCAAGAGCGACTGAAAAGCCAAGAACAGCTTTGCCTCTGGGATCTGCAGCACCTCTGTTCTAGCTGCCTCAGGTTTCTTTCGACTTTTGACCTCCATAACTACAAGAGAATAAATGTGTGTTGTTGTAAACCACCAGGCTGGGGTTGATTTGTTAGAACAGTCACAGGGAACTAACATGTGCAGCGTGGTCACCCTTCTGTCCTCAGCTGGTCATCCATAAGTTAGAAGCTGCTACTTCTCCCTTTTCTATCTGGGCACTTGAACCCAAGGCGTCCCCATGATATGCAATATTTTTAATATTTTAAAATTTATTTCAAGAATTTCTTGGCAACTCTTGAGATAGATGTTGCAAGAGCAGGTCGCCCCAGTGGAAGGATCAGGCCATCAAGGAGAGAGGCGCCTTTCTCTGAAGGGAGGAAGGAACCTCCACTGTGATACGGCCTTGACTAAAAAATTCAGAGTTGGTGAACTCAAGGGGCTTCCATAGCCTAGACAGCTCATAGCAAGAGTCTCAGGTGATTGCTGACGTCATAAATAAGAGTGCCAATTGTTAAATCAACAACGGGAGTCACTGGGTTCATGCTCCCCACACAGGATCTCTGTCCTTAATGTGTTTAACTATGAAACTCAAAAACAACACTACTAGTCGAACAATACCCTAAACCTGGTTCAGTTGTGTGAGAGCAACCTGTTGAAATCCCTGCTTAGTATATACTAAGTTGATCTTCAGTATATGAAGGTAATTGAAAATGAAACGTGATGAAGGGCGGGATGGGAGAGGGAGTGGGTGAGGGGAGGGCCGCGGGAGGGAGGGAGGTTGAGGGGGGAAGCCACAAGAATACAAAAGTTGCATTTTATATTCTACTTAAAACTATTGGTTGAACTCTGTAATTAATACACAATTACTCTTAGGTGTTTAATTAATGCTATAACTAGTACTCAAATAGTATTTTACACTTTGTGTTTCTGTGTGGGAGCAAAATGTGGAAATCTTTACTCAATATACGCTAAATTGATCTTCTGTATATAAAGATAATTGAAAATTAATCTTGATGTGAAGGGGAAGGGGAGAGGGAGTGGGAGAGGGGAGCGTTGTGGGTGGGAGGGAAGTTACGGGAGGGAGGAAGCTATTGTAATCCATAAGCTGTACTTTGGAAATTTATGCTCATTAAATAAAAAAGCAGGTCACGTATCATTTTTCAGTTCCACTTTTGATCTCTTTGGAAGCTGAAAGATTTGGTGGAAGGTCATTTCCAGGGCAGGAACTCCCTCTGAATCAGGCCAACAAAAAAATGTATCCAGCCCTTTTTGGGTTCCTCTAGTAACTGAGAACTTGCTTTCTTCTGTGAATTCAGAAGGACAATGTGCCCTTCATTCTGGCGCATCCCACCTCTGACTTAACTGGACAACAGATACCACAGACAGAAGCACATCTAGGAAAAGACCAGGGTCAAAACCAAGGCCTTATTTCTAACCCCCAGCATCTAAAAGAGTTGAACAGCTACTGTGTGCCAAGGGGCTACAGGAGTCACTGTGTGCTAATCATTGTATAGATGCCAAAACTGGCTGTTAGCTTAATCCAGAGGTAATTCATTCATAATATCACTTTGATTCTTCCAAAGCTTGGGGTAGAGGGTAAGGAAGTAGAGTTCATTTGTTTGCGAAGCCCAGACAACGCCTGTCTAATTTTCAGTTCTCTTAGAGCAGTTAAGCTATAATAGTTGACAAAATAATGCCCCGCGTAGCATTGCCTGCTG
The DNA here is from genome assembly GCF_964237555.1 of Oryctolagus cuniculus. Lineage (NCBI taxonomy): Eukaryota > Metazoa > Chordata > Mammalia > Lagomorpha > Leporidae > Oryctolagus > Oryctolagus cuniculus. The sequence goes on from NC_091441.1 coordinate 102,342,518, forward strand.
GCCAAGTTTGAGGAAGAAAACATAGGTTAGGTGTGCTAATGTCAGGGTGAATGAGAAAGGAGAAGGTACAAATGCATCTCAGCGGACAGGGTCAATGAGCGAGAATGAACAAGTAGAAATTTTAGAAGAAACGAGGTAAATTCACACACTGATACTAGAAAACATGAGTTGGTCTCGAGAGCCAGCTGGCGAAAGCTGTGCTCAGGGGAAACCACTGGTCTGTGACCAGCTCATAATTGGAGATGACCTATTTTACAGCTAGGTCAATAAGAACCAATTCTGTGACACTTGCTAGAAAATATGTTGCAAATGAACTCTATTTCCTCTTCCATGAGGAAGCAAATGATCAATGCTGTAGAGGTCAGAGTAGTGCAAAGTTCACAAGCCACCACTGCTTAGGAGGGGTAGGCACAGAGGTGCATTGTGGGTCATGAAGCCTGGGGTGTGCTCCCACATGAGGGGGCTTCAGAACATTTATGGAAAATGGAATTAAATGGTAAGTTTCTTGAAATCCAAGTGTAGATTTTTCATCATAAACATTTATATGAACTTGTTGAATATCTCTCATCTGCACGGATTTCAATTTTTGACACCCATATAGACTTCTTTCTTCCTTCCATTTTCCATGAAGCTTTGGAATTCCCCTCATACGTGTGCACAGGTGTGCAAGAGAGGGAACAGCGGAGGCCTTGTTCAGAAAGCAGGTGGTCTCCTGGGCAGCAAGGGCGCTATCAGCCTTCGGAGGAAGCCCGGCATGCTTTGCGGTATCTGGAACAACTTCCTAACACCTACTTTTGTCGTCTGCTCTCTGTTCCCCTGTGTTTCCAAGCGTGCTCTTCCTTGGAAGAGGGTTTGCTTTCTCAGATCCTGAAGGGCCTCCATAAAGAGGAAGTCGAGGCAGTAGAAGCTTGTGTGGGCAAAATCCAAAGCAGTGGAGTGGGCGGAGGCCATGCCCCGCAGCAGAGGGTGCAGGTCCCCGTGCTGTGGCTTGCCTGCCGCTGTTGTCAGCAGCAGTTCTCAGTGGACACCTCCTGCACAGGCGATTTGTTCATTGTTGCACATCCATCCTGTGCAAGGCTCTTATGGGTAGGATAAGATAGCAAAAAGAAGATAAAAGTATTCTATTAAATATGAGTAGAAGCGTGATTTTCTTCCCCATTCCCCAGTGCAACAGCTTGTATTCTCCCCAAGCCCTTATGGGTGCCTGCCCCAGACCTGGCTGACACAGAAGGCACAGCGAGGCAGGCTGGTTCACACCCTCACAGTGGGTTAGCCACTCTCAGTCTCAGGTTTCCCCGTTATAAAGGCGGCTGCCCTTTTTCCCACAGTAGCATCTGAAAGATTGTTTTAAGAAATAAAACAGGGACCTGCACTGTGGCCTAGTAGGCTAAGCCTCTGCCTGCTGTGCTGGTATCCCATATGGGCGGAGGTCCATGTCCCGGCTGCTCCACTGCTGATCCAGCTCTCTGCTGTGGTCTGGGAAAGCAGCAGAAGATGGCCCAAGTCCTTGGGCCCCTGCACCTGTGTGGGAGACCCGGAAGAAGCTCCTGGCTTCGGATTAGCCCAACTTTGGCCATTGTGGCCATTTGGGGAGTGAACCAGGGGATGGAAGACCTTTCTCTTTGTCTCTCCCTCTCTCTGTACTGTGACTCTGCCTCTCAAAAAATAAATAAATAAATAAATAAATCTTTTTAAAGATAATTAAAACACAATTAACATATTTTCTGGACTGAAGAATCACCAAATATTAATTTTTATCTTCCTCAGATATTTGTACCCATTAACACATATCACCCAGTATGTGTGCATGAGAGTACACGGAGGTGTGTACAGGTGTATGTTTTGTGTGAATAGGTGTGCTTGTGAGTGTATGAGTGGAAGTCCTTGTATGGTTGCATAGCCTTTTGTGTGAATGAGTATACAGATGAGTGTGTATTTTTGTGTGAGTGAGTGTATGGTATGAATGTGTGTCTGCATAGTTGTGTGATGAGTGTTTATAAGTATATACTTGTATGTGAGTGTAAATGCATGTGTGAAAGTGTGTGAGTATGATTGTGTATCCAGATCTGTGCATATATGTTGTATATTTGTAATTGTGGATATGTGCATGGTTTTTAAAAGATTTATTTATTTATTTGAAAGGCGAGAGACAGGAGGAGAAAGGAACAGAGAGAGAGAGAGAAGGAGAGACCTTCCATTCACTTGTTCACTTCCCAGATGGCTGCAGCAGCTGGGGCTGGGGCCGGGCCAGGGTGAAGCCAGAAGTTTGGAACTCTCTCCAGCTCTCCAACATAGGTGGCAGGGTCAAGAACTTGCACCGTCCTCTGCTGCCTTCCCAGGCACATTAACAGGAAGCTGGATCAGAAGCGGAGCAGTCAGGACTAGAACTGGCACTCTGATACGGGATGCTGGCATCACAACAGACAACCTAACCCACTGTGCCTCCACACCAGCTCCCACGTGTATGATCCTGTGGTGTGTGTGCTGATGCGTTAGCACACGTCAATAGGATATACGTGAGTTTATGTACGCACATACACACTTTGTTTCCTCCTCGAAGCCCAGTGCTTGCAGGAACCACAGTTTCTTGCCACCTTTGTCCTTCAAGATATCTGGCCGAGTTCTTGGGAGCTGGTGTGTGCTGAGTCTGTGGTTCATGGTGAGGGGGAGGGTCAGCAGCCACTCCCGAGGAGGCCCTGGTGCCCCTCCACCATTCAGCAGAGAAAACAGCCCAGCAGGTATTAGTGCTGGGACCAGCTCCGGGGAAGGGTCTGCAGATGCCCCTGTGCAGCAGCAAGGGAGGGGGTGACCTGGGGAAACACAGGTGGTCGTGCTCTGCACACCAGCCGCCCTCCCTTCCCAGGGACCCTCCATGCTTAATAGCCACCTTGCAGGGTGCTCAATAAGTAGAAGACAACTCTGAAGGCCACAGCCCCATTTGACCCTTAGAGTAACCTACACCGACCAGATGTGCTGGCCATCTTTGTTTTTAAGAAGTAAATGAAATTACAGTGCCGAAAGGCTTGGCTTGCCTAAGCTTCGAATATGTTACATAAAAAATGCAAGTCATAGGGGCCGGCGCCTTGGCTCCACCTGCGGTGCCAGCATCCCATATGGGCACCGGTTCTGGTCCTGGTTGCTCCTCTTCCAGTCCAGCTCTCTGCTGTGGCCCAGGAAAGCAGTGGAGGATGGCCCAGGTGCTTGAGCCCCTGTGTCCGCATGGGAGACCAGGAAGAGGCTCCTGACTTCAGATTGGCACAGCACTAGCTGTTGCAGCCATTTGGGGGGTGAACCATCAGATGAAAGACCTTTCTCTCTGTCTCTCTCTCTCACTGTCTGTAACTCTACCTGTCAAATAAATAAATTAAAAAAATCTTTTAAAAAATGCAAGCCATAAAAGAATAGAATAGGACACGCTGCCACGGCTCATTAGGCTAATCCTCCGCCTTGCGGCGCCGGCACACCGGGTTCTAGTCCCAGTCAGGGCGCTGGATTCTGTCCCGGTTGCCCCTCTTCCAGGCCAGCTCTCTGCTGTGGCCAGGGAGTGCAGTGGAGGATGGCCCAGGTGCTTGGGCCCTGCACCCCATGGGAGACCAGAAGCACCTGGCTCCTGCCATCGGATCAGCGCGGTGCGCCGGCCGCAGCGCGCCAGCCGTGGCGGCCATTGGAGGGTGAACCAATGGCAAAGGAAGACCTTTCTCTCTGTCTCTCTCTCTCACTGTCCACTCTGCCAGTCAAAAAAATAAAATAAAAATAATAATAAAAAAAAAGAATAGAATAGAAAAATTGAATTTTTTTCCATATTAAAAACATTTAGGCATCAAAGGATCCCATGATACAACCCACAAGACAATCACATAGCATGTCTGATAGAAGACTCTTATCTAGGCTGTATGAAAAACTCTTCCAAGTCAGAAGGAAAAGATAAGCTGAGGCAGGCACTTAGCCTAGCGGCCAGGACACAGAGTGAGATGTCTGCATCCCGTGCCAGAGCACCTGAGTTTCATGCAGAGCTCTGGCTCCTGACTCCGGCTTCCTGCTAATGCAGACCCTGGGAGGCAACAGTGATGGCCCAGCACTTGGGTTCCTGCCACCCATCGCAGCCCAAGACATTGTGTACTTTTGGCAAGTGGAGCCAGCAAGTAAAAGCTCTCTCTCTCTTCCATAAATAAAGTATTTTTAAAATGGTTTTTAAAAATATCTACCCAATTTGAAAATAAATAAATAGTCCAACTAAATATTTTTCTAAATAACATATATAAATAAAAAGATGCTTAGCCAGCAAGGAAATACAAATCAAAACCACAACAAGACAGACCTCGCACCCCTAGGATGGCTGTAATCAAAGAGCTAGAAAGGCCTAGAGTTAAGGTGCCACTTCCGATGCTGACATCCCGTGTAAGAATACCTGGGTTCCAGCCCTGACTCTGTTCCTGATTCCAACTTACCTCTTGGGGTGCCAGCAGCTGATGGCTCAAGTGATTGGACCCCTGCCATCTATGTGGGAGACCTGGACTGAGTTTCTGGCTCCCAGCTTCAAACTGACCCAGCCTCAGCCATTTCAAGTGTTTGGGGGGATGAACCAGTAGATGGGAGCTCTGTCTCTTTAGCTGTCTGACTCTCTCTCTCCCTGCGTCTCTCTGCCTCTCAAATAAAAAGATACTTTTAAAGAGGCCATCACAGGGGCTGACTGTGGTGTAGTGGGTAAAACCGCTGTCTGCGCCACCAGCACCCCATGTGGGCACCGGTTTGTGTGCCAGCTGCTCCACTTCTGATCCAGCTCCCTGCTAATGCGCCTGGGAAAATCAGCAGAAGGTGGCTCAGGTACTAGGGCCCCTGCACCCACTTGGGAGACACAGAAGGAGCTCCTGGCTCCTGGCTTTGGCCTGGCCCAGCACGAGCCACGAGCTGAATAAACCAGTGGATGGAAAATCTCAGTCTCTCTGTTTCTCTCTCTCAATCTTACTTTAAAAAAAAATCTTAAAAAAAAGTTTTAAAATGAATCACAAGTTTTGGAAAGAATAGAAAGAAATTGGCGCCCTCCTCTACTGCTTTTAAGAATGTGAAATGGTACAGCCACTTTGGAAAACAATCTGGCAGTTCCTCAAAAGCTTAAGCAGGGAGTTAACGTATGACTGAGCAATTTTAGTTCTAGATATATGCCCAAGAGAAGTGAAAATGCATGTCCTCCAAAAAAATGATAGTGACCCAAATACCCATCAACTCCTGAATGAATAGACACAATGTGGTGTTGCTATAGCATAGAATATTATTCAGCAGCTAAAAAAAAAATGAAGTCCTGAGATATGCCACAACCTTGGAGGAACCTTGGAAATACTAAGTGAAAGAAGCCAGTCATGAGGACCACATATTTCACGATGCCATCTGTATTCATGTCCAGAATAAGCCAAGCTAGGGGGCCAGAAAGGGAATTAGGGGCTGCCCAGTGCTGGGGTCACATTGGAGGGTGACTGCTGGAAAATGGGGCGTGACTGTTAACGTGCAAGGGGCTCCTTTCTGGGGTGATGAACATGTTCTAAAATTGTGGTAATGGCGACACAACTCAATACACTAACAACCTTTGCATTTTGCATTCTAGGTGGGGGAATGACATGATACTCGAATTATGTATCAATATGGCTGTTGTCTTTTCTTTCAAAAGGGATGAGACACCGGCTGGCAGGTGTTGGGGACCCTGGTGAAGGCCTCTTAGACAGGTGAACTCTACCACCAGGCACAGAGAGAGGCGGCAGTGAATGAGGGGGAGGAAGGGTGTGTCAGGCAGGAGGAGGAGAAGATGCACAGAGCTGGAAGTGAGAGAGCACTTGGCTGGTTTCAGGAACTGAGAGGAGCCCACAGAGATGGGGGCACGGCACGGGGGTGGGTGCCGAGCAGGGAGCTGGAGGAGACCGGAGCCGTCAGCAGGCACCGGACCTCTAGAAGCTCTCAAACCACACTGGGGACTTGGCCCCAACTCAACCAGCAAACAAGTCACACTGGAGGACAGCACAATCGTCTTTGACTTTCACTCCACTATGATTTTGTATTTACCTGAGAGGCAGAGAGAGAGAGAACACTGCCATCCATTGGTTCACTCCTCAAAGGCCCACAATAACCAGGCCCGGAGCCCAGAGCTAGGAACTCAATCCAGGTCCCTGAAGTGGGGGACAAGAACTCAGTTACAGGAGCCATCGTGACCGCCTCCCAGGATCTGCATGAACAGGAGGCTGGAAGAGGGAGCCAGGGCCAGGACTCCAACCCAAGCCCCTCAGTGTGGGATGGGGGCATCACAGCTGTAGGCTAAATGATCGCCCCTAGTTTGGAATTCTGGAGAGATCATTCTGGAAGAAGAAAAGATTAGGAGAGGTTTAGATAAAAGATGGGGGGGGGGCTGTTTATGTTAGGAGGGGGTTGTGGTCCTGCATGATAGCGACCCATACAGAGAAGTGGCATTGAAGACAAAGTCAGGCGGACAGTACCCAGGAGGGAGAGTTGGCAAGACTTTGCCATGGGTGTGAGCAATCTCTCCCGGGTGCTTGGTGCTGACAGCTTAGATGAGGTCATTGTCATCTGCTGAGACTGTGAGCCCAGCTTGGGTGTAGGGGTGTAGTGGTGAGATGGGCTCTGGATAGACAGTGTTTCTGGTGGCTGAGAGCAGCTCGGGGCTCCTTGAAGATTCTCTAAGTGTGAGTGTGTAGTAACCAAGAGGTTTCAAACAAAACCAGACTCCCTGGGTAAGTGTCTGGTCCAGCAGTTAAGAGGCTGCTTGGGATGCCCACACCCCATATAGGGGTGCCTGGGTTCAAGTCCCAGCTCTGCCCTCGATTCCAGCCTCTTACTCATGTACATCCTGGAAGGCAACAAGTGATGGCTCAAGTAGGTGGGTCCTGCCAGGCACATGGGGGACCCTGATTAAGTTCCTCAGTCCTGGTGTCAGCCTGGCCCAGCCCTAGTCATTGCAAGCATCTGGGTAGTGAACCAGGGATGGGAGATCTCTCTCTCTCTCTCTCTCTCTCTCTCTCTCTCTCTCTTTCTCTCTCTGCTTTTAAGATAAATGCTGTTTTTAAATCCAAATTTCTGGCTTCTCTGTAGAAGCAGACTGGCCACTCTGAGTGTGTAACCACTCTTGGCCGAGGGTGGGACTCCCATCCATTCGCTGGATCTGCCCCTTGGCCTGTTTCAATACCTCCAGCAGAGTGGGAGAGATTCGCTCTCTCTTTGAAATGTGCTCTGTGTCCAACTCACAAGGCGGAAGAATCCTTTTCTTAGGCTCTCACTTGGGAGCGAATGATGTTAAACTTGAGTCATCAGTTAAACTTCTACACTGTACCTCATCTTTCTAACGAGTGTGCTCGTATGTGCTGACGATCGGTAATGAGTCTGTTTTCCTGTTTTATCTCAAAACAGTAGACTCACTTATCCACAGGCATACCATGAGGGTAAAACACAATCTGGAATTCTGAGGCCAATCCTGTAACGTAGAGCAAGGCAGTGGAGGGCATTGGTAACACCAGGTTCCTCTTGTTTGGCTTAAATTCCAGTGCCAGCTCCACTTTGTTCTGCGGTATGGCTTTAGGCCCCCACGTCACCTTGTCACAGCCCTGCTTCCCTCCCCCAGCACTTGGAAGGGAGACCTTGACTGGGCCTGACCATGGAGGCTGCAGAGCTGCAAGGAGTTTCAAAGAAGGAATGCACAGGGCACGCCCTGTACGCAGGAAGCCACCGCAAAGGCTGAGATTTCTAACTAGAACGGTGCAGAGGGGGACGACTGATTTCAGAAGGGCCAGAACTCCTTGAGCTCTAGCACAAGCTTTGTGACCTGGGCAGGTGATTTTCCTTCTTTGAGCCTCAGTTCCTCCATTTAGGATATGAAGCCATAGGGCTAAGGGGTCTCCCTGGGGTCCTGGGCCCCCAGCAAGGGGGCAAGTGATCAGAGGCATCTTGACTCTTGGTGGGGGGAATAAAAGCCAAACATCAAGTAGCTGTTACAGGGCCTGGTTAATTAGGCTTCTTTATCCTGATCCGTTTAGGGTATGTTTTGATTATCAATTGAAACATTGCTTTTTAGAAATCTCCCTAAAACTTAAAGGCTTCAAATAGCCCAAAAATGTTGTAACTCATGACTCTGGATGGACCCAGTGGTGGTTCTGCTGCAGGTGGTGCTGGTGTTTGATCTATTGGCTAAGACACATCTCATATCCAAGTCCCTGGGCTCAGGTCCTGACTCTGCCCCCAGTTCTTGCTTCCTGCTATTGTAGACCCTAGGGGGTGTCAGGTGATGGCTAAAGTGATTGGGTACTATCACCCATGGGTGTCTCAAATAATATAAACAAGCGAAAATTTAGATGTGCATATTACTGTTCTCCTGAAGCATTTAAGAAGTTGCAGATGCCAAGCCCTTAACACCTTCCCACCTGCCACTGTGCGTATTTTCTAAAAGCAAGGACAGTGGAACAGTGATCAAAACCAGGAATACAACAAACGTCAGTGCTCCATGTTCCAGTCCAAAGTTTCTGCGTATTCACGTGTTTCCCTGAAAACGTCCACAGTGAACTCTGTCATCCCATTACCCAGACCCAAACTGAGCTTTTCCTCGGGTCCTGTCCTCACCAGCCCTCAGCCTCCCTGAGTCTCTGGTCCTCTCTTAGGCAGGCCTGGGTGTGGCTGCAGCCACACCTGCTGCTTCCCGGAGAGTCTGTTGGCCTGTGTGGTCCCCTTGTCCTCCCTGGCACATGCAGCTCTCCGTGTCAGGAAGTCCCCTGAGCGCAAACGGTGCGACTGGCCCCATTGTTTTCTTGTGACTTCTTTCCAGCCAGGAAAATGTGACGCTGGGAGCCCTAAGCTTGTTCCCGTTTCTCCGTAACCACATTTTCATGTAGCAGGGATGTGCTGGTCATGACCAAGAAAACTTCCTGAAAAAGAACAGGAACACAACCTCCTTGATGAGCCTGTTTGTGTGAGTGCCAGGCCAGCGCTACGCCTTCCAGAGCTGCAGTCACTGGGTTCTTGTCGTTTGCTTTTCCACATTTTCTGAAACGCAGATCACTCTCTGTCCCTGCCTCCCATGGATGACCCTCAGGCTAACGTGCAGAAGCAAGCTGGCGGGAGCCTTGCCCTTGACCCATGGTCCCTGCGCTGCTCCCCTCCCCCTGCCTTGCAAAGGGCTCTGAGAACACCAGGCTCTCCGCGGTGTCCTTTCACCCCCAGTCTCGGCTGTCATCCCATCCACCTGCTGAACATCCCTCAGGAGACCTTAGCCACGCCCCTCACCTCACCACCCCTGCCCAGGGCCGCTCCAGGGCTGCACCTCCCAACAGTGGCTCTCACTCTGCTTTGCGGCTGCTCCTGGGCCTGCCTCCCCACTGTACTGTGAGTTTGTGGGCAGCACCTGCTTCTTCTCTGTCAATATCCCCAGCAGCAGGGGCAGTGCACAGAGATGCCCCTAAAAGCCAGGGAGTGGGCCGGTGCTGTGGCTCACTAGGCTAATCCTCCGCCTGCGGCACTGGCACCCCGGGTTCTAGTCCCAGTTGGGGTGCTGAATTCTGTCCCGGTTGCTCCTCTTCCAGTCCAGCTCTCTGCTGTGGCCCGGGAAGGCAGTGGAGGATGGCCCAAGTGCTTGGGCCCTGCACCCACATGGGAGACTAGGAGGAAGCGCCTGGCTCCTGGCTTCAGATTGGCACAGCCCATCTGCTGTGGTGGCCATTTGGGGGGTGAACCAATGGAAGGAAGATCTTTCTCTCTGTCTCTCTCTAACTCTGCCTGTCAAAAAAAAAAAAAAAAAAAAAAAAAAGCCAGGGAGTGAATCACGCAGCTGCGAGGTCGGCACCCTTCTCGCACCCTGGATTCCCTTGCAAGCTCTGTTTGTAAAGCACCCCTCTCTGGGCGGTCCTGGCAGCTGCTGTGCCAGTCCCTCTCCAACATCCCTCTTGGTGCCCCATGTCATCCAGCTCCTTTCTGGATTCAGAGTCGGCTTCGATTCCGGCCTCTCCCATGGCTCACTGAGTGACCTTGGACAAGCGGCTTCAGCTTCCTCCCCTGAGTTTCTTGACCTCCAGTGCTTTGCTTTCCCCAACCTTCAGCCACCTACACCGCAAACCTTGCCACCTGCCGAATCTGCCTTACCAAGAAACCTTGAACCTTAACATCTCCCTGTCTGGCCATAACTTCCTGCAGTTCCTACTGTGTCACACCCCCCACCCTCCCCACAGCCTCTCCTCCACCCATCAAGCACCCTTGGCAGCTCTGACCCACCACTGTTCCCCAGCACTGCCAGCCCCTAGCCACTAGCCATCTTGACTTCATTCTTTATCTGGCCAGGAAGCAATTGTTGGTTGACAACACAGGGCATGGGGGTGGTGTCAACACTCCAGGGCACACTCCAGTTATTTTCTCTGATACACCTGCCTGAGGAACCCAACCCCGCCTCCATCTAGCCATCTCACTTCTCCATTTTATGCCTAACCTACTGGAGACGCTGGAGCCTGTCACTCGTCACTGCACTCCCGGGTAGAAGGCAGGCAGCACCCTCCTCGCCCCCGCCAAAGCCACTTCCAACAGGAGGTTCAACAAGTTCTGCCCCAAGTGTCTGGGTTTTTTAAAATGTGGTCACGTAGACGTTACGTACATTTACCGATTCAGTCAGTCTTAGTGTGCATTTCAGGATCACTTGGTGCTTTCATGCCTGCCGTCACCGCCACCCACCTCCAGGACTCTTCCGTCTGCACCCTTTCCGCATTAACTCCTCACCCCACCCTCCCACCAGCTCCTGGCAACCAGCGCGCCACTTGATTTCTAGGAATTCGACTCTTCTAGTATCTCCTCTAAGTGGCCGATTGCACTCAGCGTCGTGTCTTCAAGGTGCATCCGTGTTGTGCTGTGTGTCACAGTTCCCTTCCTCTTAAAGGAAAATGATGTTCTGTGTATACTTCTAGCGCATTTGGCCTACCCCCTCATCCACAGGTGCACATTGGGGTTTCTACCCCTTGGGGGCTGTGAACGTGGGTGCATGAGTGCCTGCTTGAGCCCCTACTCTCCATTCTTCGGGTGTATCCACTGAAGTAGCTATGTTTTGCTGGATCATACATTAGAACTATTTTTAACTTTTTGAGGAATTATTTTATAAACGTCTATTTTCAGGGCCAGCACTGTTAGTTTTATAAGGTGCAAAATTAGGTTGTTAATTTGATTTATTTTATGTCTGTTACTGTAAACATTTATAGATGTCAAAGAATTCAGGATGCAATTGAAAATTACTCATCCACCCAAAGACTGGGAAAATGTCAAATGGATTGAAAAAAATAGACTTCATGCCGCATCAAGAGATATTTAGAAGTCTTTGACAATGATTTTCAGCACTTATCGTAAAAATGCTTCAGTGAGCAATTACATTTTCAAAGGGTTGGGCTTTAGGTCCTTGAGAAATACATTTTTGTTTTTTAAAATTTTATTTTATTTTTAACTGACCCATAGAAGCTGTATATTTTTATGGGACACCAAGCATTCTTTAAAATGTAATAGTGAAGAAAGATAGGGCTCCTATCTCCTAGTCTTTGTGGGAGGGCAGATCCTACCTTTGAGAAACTCCATTAGCAGACACAGATGTCTATCACATTGGCCAGTCTCCCCACTTCCCTCTTCCAGTGCAGTTTTACTGCTCAGCTCAGCCTTAACGTCCTCATGGTGTTTTCATGTTGTTTCAGTCCTCATGTTGTTCCAAAGGTGCAGGTGGTAGGGACCCAACTATCTGAGTTATCACCAAGTGCCTCCCAGGGTGCACATTAGCAAGCAGCTGGAGCTGAGAGCAGAGGCAGGACTCAAACCCAGGTACTGAGATAGGAGGCAGGCATCCCAAACAGTGTCCTAACCACTACACCAAATGCCCACCCCTGCGCTATTCGAGTCTGTTGAAACATAAAACATCTCGCTGTGGTCATTCTTCCTCGCAATGAAAGATGATTCTTTTTTTTTTTTTTAATGAAATTTGTCGTCTTAGCCTTGGCCTGATTCTTTACATGGGGCCATCAAGAATGAAAGCTGACTACACAGGTCTTTTAAAGTTTGCTCTGCTTGAAGTTTCATGAGCAGTGTGACAATGTACTCGTAAAAGCCTCTCAAGGCCAGGAAGCCAAGCCAAGAGATCTCACCTTGTTGCAGAAACCTGGGGTGGGAAAAATCCCTTCTTCAAACAGGCACCAGAGACAGTGGAGGATCAAGGCAGTTTATGAACGCCAGCGGGCTCAGCTGGAATCGTTTCCTGAGAACTGAGTGACAATCCCGAGTTTCTTACAGTATTTATAGGTTGATCAGCATCCCACCTTAGCTGTTACAGCATTCGTGGGTTTAAATTGCAGCCTGCGTGACTTAGGACCACATTTCCAATGGTCAGTGGGTCTGGTGTGTTTATAAAAGAGATACCTGGGATGGATTTGTAGGACAGATTTATGACTGGAGTTACAGAAGCAGAAGCTAGGACATCGTCCCTCCCTAGACAAGATCACAGCGGGCAGCTGTTTCACTAGTTAATTTCGAGCACTAACTTTCAATGTTTGTGTTGGGGGGAGGGGGGGGTTCCACTTTTCTTTCTTTGTCTCTGGTTGCGGCTGTATTTCCTCTACAATCTCACCACCAGACTTCACCCACAGTACCTGTAGGTTTAACTGAATTCCCCTCTTCTTATTCCCTAAGGAAATGACCTCTCCTTCTCAGTGGGAACCCATGAGTCAGGCACCAAGCCACTTTTCCCAAAAGGGCTTTATAAACACTGGCTCCATACAGTCAACCTTAGTTCCTTAAAACTGGTTAAATTTGAGTCTATGAACCATCCTGAAATCTGACATTCCAGACAAAACTTTGGTTATATATAATCAATTTTTTCCATTTGTTTCCTGCTACAAGGAAGACACATTCTTACTGAACTTATACAAATCACTATATTGTCATTAAAATAAGGAATACTTAGTGGGAACTTCCAAATTTTGGAAGGATCAGGAAGGGAGGGAAAGATGTTTCCTTTCTATTCACAAAAGGATAAACTACCGAAGTGCCATGAGCTGGAGATACCTAAGGGAGAGGAGTTCTTGCAGAGCAGAGGAGGCCACGGGAGTGGCCAGGTCGTTTGCCTATGCGCAGGTGATGCCATCAGGGCAGAGACTGAGGGGAAAGGGCAGGAATGCATCCAGGAGAGCATTCTGGGAAGGGCAAGTGCAAACGGCAGGGGTGGGGGGTGCTTGAGGCATGGCGAGGAGATGCGCTGGCTGGAGCAGAGTGTGGGGGCGGTGGGGAGAGGGCAGAGGCAGCCAGGAAGTGGAGGGGCCCCGGGGAGAGCCTTATGGCCCCTGTCCCACCCAGTCCCCTTCCCCCTCCCCTGGTCTGGCTTCCTCCTGTCCTGGTCCTTTCCCCCACACTCGCTACCCTTCGCCTGTGACCTCACTACCCTGCAGTTGGCTGACACACTCCATCCTCTCTCTGCCCAGCCAAGCCCACCTACTCTGTTTTTTTTTTTTTTTAAGATTTTATTTATTTATTTGAGAGGTAGAGTCGCAGAGAGGCAGAAGCAGAGAGAGAGAGAGAGGTCTTCCATCCGCTGGTTCACTCCCCAAATGGACGCAACAGCTGGAGCTGGGCCAATCCAAAGCCAGGAGCCAGGAGCTTCTTCCTGGTCTCCCATGCGGGTTCAGGAGTCCAAGGACTTGGGCCATCTTCCACTGCTTTCCCAGGCCACAGCAGAGAGCTAGACAGGAAGAGGAGCAGCCGGGACTAGAACTGGTGCCCCTATGGGATGCAGGCACTGCAGGCGGAGGCTTAGTCCACTATGCCGCAGCACTGGCCCCCCTACTCTTCTAAGGTCAGCCTCGACATCTCCTCTCCCCCCTGCTCCACCATGCTGTCACAGTGCCCTGCACCTGCATCCTGTCATAACCTTAGCACTCAGAACTGTAACCTTCTGTGCCAGGTTGGCCACTGCATGTTCCCAGCCTCTGGTGCCGGGAGTGGCTGATCACGGACACAGCAGCATTTGAATAGCTCCAAACCGCTGCACCTGGCTCTGGGTTCGGGTTTATGTGTAGCAGAATGTTGCTCAGGGCAGGAAGGGCCTTTTTTTTCCGTCAAATATATTTAGCAGGAAGGACTGAAGCTACTTTGTTAGTGAATTATTACAGAGTTCCCTCTGGCTCTGTGCTTTTTCACAATTTTGTGTTCTCATCAGCATGTGATCTTGTTCAGACCAAGTGAGTCAGCTGAGATCAGGTTATTCCTTTGTTTCTGCAAAAGTGGCAGGAGGAGCATGCGCCACGGCTGGCCTGCTCATTCGCTTCGCCAGGGATGATGGGTGGAAGCCGGCACACCCTTTCTCTAAGTGGATTCTGGGCTGAAAATGCCTCATACCTTTTGGTCTCGGGACTCCATGTCTAGAAATTCCGTAAAGAACTACTCAGACATGTGCACAGTGTGTACTCAGGGCCGGCATTGTGGCACAGTGGGTTAAGCTGCCACTTGCTACGCTGTCATCCCATATCAGAACTGTGGTTTCAAGTCCTGGCTGTTCCACTTCCCATCCAGCTGCCTATTAGTGCACCTGGGAAAGCAGCAGAAGATGGCCCAAATACTCCTGCCACCCCTGTGGGATATGCCCCCTGGCCCAGCCCCAACCACGCTGGCTATTTGGGGGGGTGAACCAGTGGATGCAAGATCTCCCCCTTCCCCCGCCCCTATAACTCTACCTTTCAATTGTACAGAGACAAGAATACCATGGAAGAGAATCATGCAGCTGTTTGAAAAAATCTCCCACAAGAAATAAAATATGCAAGCCATGAAGGAAAAATTCTAAATACATGAATATAATAAGATTGAAAACTTCTGTATGAAAAAGATCCTTGAATGTGAATTAATTTCTTCAAGATTCTTTGAACACAAATAACTTTGTACCATAAAGCAAAGTTAAAAATAAGTAAAGATTTGAGGAAGCTATGGTAGACCGTTTTTAGAAATGCACCAAAGAAGAACACTATGTACAAATCTGAATTTCGAAAATGGGGAGATTGTTAAATCAACGATTTCATTACAGATGTAATTCAAGGCTGAGCTACTCCGAAGGCCCTCCTCCTACACTGGAAAAGAGTCCCCACCTCCGAAAGTTGTTGCCAAAGTAAGGGCAACATTCCCCTGGGGAATGAAACTGACGCAGCACAGCTTAGATAACTTTAAGTTCCAGAGCTGGAAGCCACGCCTCCTTCGCTCTGTGCTGCCATGTTCATCTACCTGTCAATCAGGGGACCCCTCCCCAGGAAGTACCGCCTCTTACCTGAGACGTGGGGGTGGTACCATGTAAACACTTCCATTTTTCCAAGCACACAAAAAGGTAGGAAGAATGGAAGCTTGCTCTCTCCTCCACATGGACTCAGGACGAGAAGAGCAGGGTATAATTCATTTTCTTTCTTTCTTTTTTTAAAAGATTTATTTATTTATTTGAAAGGCAGAGACAGAGAAAGAGAGAGATCTTCCATCTGCTGGTTCACTCCCCAAATGACCACAATGGCCGGAGCTGGGCCGATCTGAAGCCAGGAACCAGGAGCTTCTTCTGGGTCTCCCCAGAAGTGCAGGGGCCCAAGGACTTGGACCATCTTCCACTACTTTCCCAGGCCATAGCAGAGAGCTGGATCGGAAGTGGAGCAGCTGGGACTTGAACCGGTGCCCATATGGGCAGCCCGTATGGGATGCCAGCACTGCAGGCAGTAGCTTTACCCACTACAGCACAGCACCGGCCCCAATAATTCCCTTTCTTTGGCCCCATTCTCCCTTAATAAAGCCCTAATGGGCCTGTGTATTTCTCTCACTTTGTAAATAAAATTTATCACACTGCATGCCCTGTTTGAGCCTGTATTGAGAATTCTTCTCTAAATAAAAGGCAAGAACCTGGAAATTAACTTAGGCCAAAACCCACTCCATAACAAAATGTTTCCTCGTCTTAACTCCTCTCATTCCAGAAAGATTAGCAAACTCAGAATGCCCAGAATCTTGGCAAGGAGTTCTCTTTTTAGAGCCTGGGGAAATTGATCTCTTTTCTGTCTTCAGGTAAAAGGAAGGACCTAAACCCAGGAAGAGACAGAAGGAGCCATCGTATCCTTTCTTAACACTGGACAGTTTGACCTCGTCCTTGCTTAGGACTCCAGATGTGCCCCCAACACCTGGCGCCTGTAGTCCCGCCCCTGTGGCCCACTCCACGGCCAGCTGTGAACAAGGTAAGGAGCAATCCTGTAGCTCACGCCCCCCTTAGTTGAGGTTCCTCTAAGGCAGCCCGAAGCTGGCTGTGTCACATGATCAGCAGGAAAAGTGTTGGGGGCTGGTGCTGTGGCACCGCGGATTAAACCACCGTCTGCAATGCCGGCATCCCATGTGGGTGCGGGTTCCTGTCCCTGCTGCCCCACTTCTGACCCAACTACCTGTGAACGAGCCTGGGAAGACAGTGGGACATGGCCCAAGTCCTTGGGCCCTTGCACCCACGTGGGAGACCCAGATGAAGCATCAGGCTCCTGGCCTCTCCCTCCCCCTCTCCCCCCTCCCCCCTCCTCCCCCATCCCCTATCCCCCTTCCTCTCTCTTCTAATTCTTTCAAAATAAATAAATAAATCTTAAAAAAAAGGAAAGAAAACTGAGAAAAGTAGTCCTATTGCTATCTGGCTTCTATCTTCTGAGCATTGATAAAGAGAGAGAGAGAGAAAGTGAGAGAGAGAGAAAGAGAGAGAGAGAGAGAAAGAGAGAAAGAGAAAAAGAAAGAAAGAAAAAATTCTAGGTGTCTCTGTTCCTCCTCTTGCCTACTCTGTCCCACCTGCCCTCCCCTCTTACCCACGGCACCAGCCAGGAGCTTGGAAAGACCCAGGCCTCGGCTGAGAGATCTTTATGTAAAGAACGCAGGGATAGCGAGCTGCCTTTGACTCTAAGAGGCGATGTGGGTGGACCGGGCTCTGCACAGCAGCTTCCTGCCCAGCCACACCCCTGCGTACCTGTTGGCTCAGCCCCTGGGGAGGAGAGGGGAGGGAGCCTCAGCTACAGGGGTGTGTGTCAGAGCCCTGTCTGCAGGAATTCTTTAGCACTGGTTGGTAAGGAAAATAACAGAATCATGGCTCTAGGACAGCTGCGCCCAGGCCTAAGAGGCAGAGAGAGAGAGAGAGAGAGAGAGAGAGTGCTGCTCCCAGCCTCTGCCAAGGCGAGGGGCCCACTGTTCTACTGACCAGGAGCCAGGAAGCTGGGACTTGAGGGCTGGTCCTGGAAGAACAGACAGGGGAAGGAAGCTGCAGGGAGAGGAAGTGACATATTTAAAAGCATCAGGTGTGGTGTGTTGGAGACCAGCCCACGAGTCAGTGTGGTTAGTGACAGATCACAGGCAGCTTTTCAACCCAGCTAATAGGCCAGTGCTTGGGGATGCTGAACAAAATGAAAAATCCTGTGACCCTGAAGAGTCCTCCCCACAGTGGGTAGGAAAGAAAGACAGTAGTTTCATCACCATGTAAGCACTTAACCAGACTGCTGTGTGCGTGGCACAAAACCTGGTGAGATTACAAGACAAAATGGAGGTGTCACCGTTTTTATACCACCAAACTGTTGCGATCCATTGTATACGTGCACTCAAGGTTAGCAGCAACTTGTCTTCCCATAGGATTTGCAGCACCGTTTGCTGTGTGTTCTCTCACTGCTCGTCCCGTATCCTCGCACTGGTACCCAGCTAATTGCTTACATTGAAATTGCCTTTGCCTCTGTGACGGGCAGACGGTTACCCCGAAGGAGGCCTGGGGTGAACTCCCCTGGTGACTGGGAGGAAGAGGGAAGAGGCGCATTCTTTGATGTTGAATTTCTTTTTTTTTAAAGATTTATTTATTTATTTGAAAGGCAGAGCTACAGAGAGGCAGAGGCTGAGAGAGCAAGAGAAAGAGAGAGAGAGAGAGAGAGAGAGAGAGAGGTCTGCCATCTGCTGATTCACTCCCCAGATGGTGGCAATGGCCAGAGCTGCGCTGATCAGAAGCCAGGAGCCAGGAGCCAGGAACTTCCTCCTGGTCTCCAACACAGGAGCAGGGGCTCCCAAGGACTTGGGCCATCTTCCACTGCTTTCCCAGGCCATAGCAGAGAGCTGGATCAGAAGAGGAGCAGCCTGGACTCAAACTGGCTTCCATATGGGATGCTGGCGCCATAGGCAGTGGCTTTACCT
Source organism: Oryctolagus cuniculus (assembly GCF_964237555.1). NCBI lineage: Eukaryota > Metazoa > Chordata > Mammalia > Lagomorpha > Leporidae > Oryctolagus > Oryctolagus cuniculus. Next base: position 102,360,716 of record NC_091441.1, read on the forward strand.
GCTGTACCACAGCTCCAGCCGGCACGGGCCCTGATGTTGAATTTCAGAGATGGCTCATAGAACATTAAAGCATTCCTGGGCTGTCAAGCTGGCGAGAGGCCATCTTTGCCTTCACAAATATTTACACGCGTAGCAAAGGGGAAGAGGACAAGTTCTCAGCTGCTAGGTTTCTCATGGGAATGGTCTGAGAATAGAGAGAAGGTCTCTTAGCATTTGGCCTCCAGGAAAGCATTCGCTTTTTGAATTTACATAAGTGACAACGACAGAGACCCGGGGAGCCATGGGCGCGCGTGTGCACACACACACACACACACACACACACCTCCCCCCGCATTCCGTAAGAAGCTCCACAGACACGCAGATTTCCAGAGGGAAATGCTGAGGGAGCCAGCCATGACCAGTGGCTGACACAAAGCGAATTTCTTCAGGATCTGCAAAGAGGGCAGGACTTTCCTGGGAGAGCTCCTGGCTCAGCTACAGGGGGTGATCTGCCTGGCTTGGTGCGGTCGCTGTGAACAACACGTAAAGCTCTCTGCAAGTCCAGACTGGGGACACACTCCTGCGGGGACTCCATGCACAGGAAGTGCCTGGCCAGGCGTGAAACCCACACTCAACTCTCGTCACAGGTCCCCTTCGGGGTCCATGTGTAGGGGCTCAGGGGCTCCCCGGAGGGGCTCCTGTAACACCTAAACCAGCGCGGCCCTGCGTGGCACACGTCATTTACAGTAAAAGGAAATTGCACGCGCTTCCAGAGTTGCTTCTGCAAAGACACTGCCCGCAGTGAACCCGCCCTTCCCCCAGCCTGGAATCAGGAGGGGGAGGAGGAAGCTCTCTCTTGCAAAGCACACGGGAGCCCCCAGTGTATCGTGGAAGGCTGGCTGTCCACTGCCACGAGAAAGGAGACAGGCTCACTGGCACAGAGACTGACAGACGGACACGGAACGGACAGGCTGACTCTACACCACAAGAGGCTGTTTCTAGAAGCAGCAGAATCTGCTTGAGACCCCGGGGGCCTCCTCTGGTTAGTTCTGTACTGCTTCCGGCCCCTCTCAGACATCCTCTTTATCACAATGTCTGCTCTCCTCCCGCCCCCAGCCGCCTCCCATCCTGCCCGCCTTCCACCGCGCCCCCAGCCCAGAGCCTGTGTTTGCCTTGTTGCTGTGGCACCATCGTGTCAGCTGAATGACAGCCTTTAAAAAATACTATCCTGGATCCAGCTACAAGAAAGAGTCACCACACGATGTCTAGGGAATTGCGAAGACGAAAACTGAAATCGCAGGTGACCTCCTCATGTTGGTGCACATGCTTCCATTTTTTGCGTTTTCATATACTTTTTCTAAAGAGTAGTGTCCAGACTGAACGTGTTGCTTTCTCACCCACCTAGTGTGGCCATTTGCCCATTTCTTCCAGAACATCATTTTGGTACTCAGAGACTGTTGTATCTGAGGCAGTAGAGCACAGTGATTAAAAAAGCATGGGTAATGAATTTGGGCCAGCTGAATTGAAATTCCAGCTGAATGACCTTGCACAAGTCAACTTGGAAGTTTCGGTATCTGTAAAATGGGGATATCAGGGGCCGGCGCTGTGGCGTAGAGGCCTAAGACTCCTCCTGCAGCATCAGCATCCCCATATGGGCGCCAGTTCATGTCCCAGCAGCTCCTCTTCTGATCCAGCTCTCTGCTATGTTTGCCCAAGTGCTTGGGCCCCTGCACCCGCATGGAGGACCTACAGGAAGCTCTTGGCTTCAGATCGGCCCAGCTCTGGCCTTCGCGGCTGCTTGGGGTGTGAACATTTCTCTCTGTCACTCCTTCTCTCTGTGACTCTGCCTCTAAATTAAATAAATAAATCTTTGAAAAAAAAAAAAAAAGGAGCTATCAGTAGGCCCTCTGTCACTGGGTTGCTGTGAATGTTAAAGATGTACAAAGTGCTTCCACGTGCGTCAGCATCTCTTCACAGCGCCCTGCCGTCGTGCATGCAAGGTCAGGGCTGCTGTTCTCACCATGTGACCTTCCGTGCCTCCCACCATGCTGGCTGCACCTGTTGTGTCTGTATGGGGAAGTGGCAGGAAGGTCGTGGGAAGTGACCAAACGTCAGGGAGAACAGGAAAGTAAAGCTCAGAACAGGACGGGGGATAGCAACAGTTTCTGAATGAAGAAGCCAGAAGTGTGCTTTCTTCCTTGATGAATCCTCAGGCCAGGCCCCCGACGGGGACATCGGGATCTTCTTACTGAAGAGAAGCCCTGACTGGTAGAGCTCCCGCTGTCGTTTTTCTGTCCATTGTGCCCTGCCCAGAGTAGGCAGTCAATAAAGGAAGGGCAAGCTGAATTGACAAAACACTCTTAGTGTCTTGAAAAGAAACAGACTTGGTCCCTTTAATATAAAAAAAAGTCCTTGTGGGAGGTCTAGATTGGAGGAGTTGTAAAGAAATTTCTAGGGGCAGCCGTGTGGCATGGTGGGTTAAGCAGCTGCTTGAGATGCCGGCGTCTTACATGAGCACCAGTTCAAGTCCCGGCTGTTCCACTTCTGATGCAGCTCCCTGCTAATGCACCTGTGAAGGCAGCCGAAAATGGCCCAAGTGCTTGGACCCCTGCACCCACAGGGGAGACCTGGATGGAATTTCAGGCTCCTGACTCCATCTTGGCCCAGCCCCAGCCCTTGTGGCCAAATGGGGAGTAAAATAGCAAGTGGAAGATCTCTCTCCATCTCTATCCCTGTAACTCTGACTTTCAAATAAATAAACAGATCTTTAAAAAAAGAAAGACATTTCTCCTCTGTCATTAAGCTTTATCTGAGTTACAAACCTCTGTCCAGTTGATCCCTTGAATCCAGCCTCATGCTGCCCGTGTGGGGAAGTGTCTCCCATTGCACTGGAAAAGGTGTCCTGGAGGAGTGACTACAATCTGTCCCGTCAGCTGTAGTCCAGCCACGTGGCAGGAAAGCCAAGTTCTTGGCCCAGCAAGAAGAGCCCAGACACTAGCTGACCTAGTGAGAAACAGACACTAGCTGACCTAGTGAGAAACAGACACTAGCTGACCTAGTGAGAACCCTGGCGCTAACGATGGTTCCAACACAAAGCAGACGGAGCTTCCCAGAGGGTGAATATTTAGAGGCTGGGGTTCTCCAGGTCTGCCTCCCAGCGTGCAGAGGAGGCAAGACACAGGAACGCGGGTCTCCCTCTTGCTTTGTAGATCACAGTGCAGTTACAAGGTCCATTCTTACTTGAGTCTCATCACAACTCCTCATTACAGGTACAGCCGGGTGGGGTGGAGAAGGCCAGTTCTTAGTGCAGTTTAGGCAACATCGTGCCATCAATCACTTCCTTTGATGCTCATCCCTCAACTATTTGAGTTCTCCCTGACCTAGGCTGTAGACGTATGAATGAAGGATCCTGTAGAACAACCCCAAACCAGCACCTGTCTTTCTTTTATATATATATTTATATATATTTATATTTATTTTATATATATATAAAGTCAGAGTTATACAGAGATAGAAGGAGAGGCAGAGAGAGAAAGGTCTTCCATCCGCTGATTCACTCCCCACTTGGCTGCAACAGCCAGAGCTGTGTCAGTCAGGAGCCAGGAGCTTCTTCCGGGTCTCCCACGTGGGTGTAAAGGCCCCAGGACTTTGGCCATCTTCTGTTGCCTTCCCAGGCGATAGCAGAGAGCTAGATTGGAAGTAGAGCAGCTGGGACTCGAACTGGCGCCCATATGGGATGCCTTCACTGCAGGTGGCGGCTTTACCCGCTATGCCACAGCGCCAGGCCCAGCAGCACCTGTCTTTCACAGCTGCCGGGCAGACCAAGACAGAGCCACCTGGCTGAGCACTTCAACCCCAGATTGTTCCTACTTTAAGCCATTCTGTGGGTGGTTTGTCACACAGCAACAACTAACCAGATTATACCTTATCTATTTATATAATAGCAGTTTGTTATTTCTAGAAAAGTCCTAATAGTATCGTGGAATAGGGAGTCCTTTGTCCATGTTTCTGGCTTGGGCTCCCTGTCCATGTTGCAGGCTGGAAGAGAGACATTAAGTGGTTCTCGTCAAAGAATGACTATTTACAGTGTCAGTGAAACCACACTAAACAAATTCGAGCATTCAAATTCTTCCCTTTCACACTCTGTCCCACTGCATACCTGCCCTCTCACTTGCCCTCTTGACGAGAAACCATGCAGTTTTAGAAACGGAAAGGAACCCAGAGAGCATCAGGGCCAACCCTCTCATTGCACAGGTGAGGCCCCTGAGGCTGGAGAGAGGCTCCCACCAGCCCGGGGTTGTCTAAGTGAGAAGTAGGTGATCACCGTGGGACGAGAACACAGGTGTCCAGGCCACAGGTCCATGTCCCTGTAACTCCCTTTTCTTGCTTCCTGCCCTGGACTGAGAGTGGACCATGCAGTTTTCATACCCAGAGCAGGAACCACCCGGAGGAAAAGCTGGATGCTTATGGCTGACGCAGCAGGTGCCATTTCTGTCTACTTTTTACTATTGTAGGTCAACTCAAGAGTCTGTTCAGGCTAACTCTTTGGTGGAAATAGTTACTAAAAACAGAATGGTAGGCCGGTATGGTGACATAGTGGGTTAACCCACCCCCTCTGCAACGCTGTATCCCACATGGGCGCCAGTTTGAATGCTGGCTGCTTCACTTCTGATAAGCTCCCCGGTGAGGCTTCCAGGGAAGCAGAGGAAAATGGCCCAAGTGCTCCCCTGTGGGAGACCCAGATGGGGTTCCAGGCTCTTGGCTTTTGCTTGGCCCAGTCCCAACAATTGCATCCATTTGAAGAGTGAATCAACAGGTAGAACACACTCTCTCTCTCATTGCCTTTCAAGTAAAATAAATACATCTTTTAAGAAAAAAAAAAAAAGAAAATAGGAAGCTCTCAAACCAAGGCAGGAGCAAACATCATACCATCCACTGCTTTGCAACATCGTGCCAAAAGCAGAACTAGAGAATTCTTAGCATCATCATGCGGCTTGGCTTCTTTCGGAAACAGCCTGAGGGGAACCGGGGTGTGGCAGGAGGCTGTGGACTAGAAACTGAGTGGACAGATTCTGCAAAGCGTTTCTTAAATCTGCAGTTTTAAGGAAGTAGATCGGGGAGGGCAGACTCTAGAGCAGACATCCGGGCCACCCCTGTGTCAAGGCTGAAGGCTCACTCACAGCAGGGACCAGAAGGAGACCTGGTTCAAGCTCCTCCCCAGTGGAGAACACTGAGCAGCACGTTTTATGCCATCAGGGTCGTGGGATACGCACCATAGCGTATCCGCTTTCACTCCGCGTATTCTCTCAGTTGCCATATCGCTGAGACTTGTCCATAAACATCACTTTTAAGACCTGTATAGGGTTTGTTGGCTGAATTATAATTTACTTCTTATTGCCAAATATTTGCCCCAAATGTCTCAGTAATAGTAATAATATGTCAAGAAACAGCTTTGGGTTTCAACTGTACTTTGCAGAGTTATACTTCCCTCTTTCTCTCTTTTTAAAAGATGTGTTTTAAAAGATGGCACAGTGACAGGGAGAGAGAGAGATCCTTCATCTGCTGCTTTATTCCCCAAATGCCCACAACAGCCAAAGCTGGGTCAGGCCAAAGCTAGGAGCCAGGAACTCTTACAGGGTCTCCCATGTGGGTAATAGGAACCCAGGAACTTGGGCCATCATCTTCTGCCTTCAGCATTAGCAGGAAGCTGGATGGAAAACAGAGCAATGGAGATTCCGGCCAGCACTCTGATTTGGGACGTGGGCGCTCCAAGCAGCAGCTTGACCCTCAGTGCCACAATGCCCACCACTACACTTCTTTCTTAGAAACACTAGGAAATAACTGGGCGGATGTTGATGGGGGAGAGAGAATAACTCATGTTGTCATGAAAGTAGGAGTTAATGAGCTGGTGAAATACAAATGCATTATACTACATATTATGATATAATATATAAGTGATAGTATGATGTAATGTGCTTTAACAAAATGCATAATATAGTAGAACATACTGTTATATGATGAGCAATGTTAATATATTAATAGAATCTAACTTTTGCCCACAAACTTGGAAATTGGGGGGATATATGGATTATTTATCTTCTAGACTATGATGAATATATGGATATTCTTTTTTTAAAGATTTATTTATTTATTTGAAAGACGAGTTATGGAGAGGCAGAGAGAGAGAGAGAGAGAGAGAGAGAGAGATCTTCTATCCACTGGTTCACTTGCCATATGGTCACAACGGCTGGCACTGTGCCAATCCAAAGGTAGGAGGCAGGAGCATCTTCCAGGTCTCCCACGTGGGTGCAGGGGCCTAAGCACTTGGGCCATCTTCCACTGTTTTCCCAGGCCACAGCAGAGAACTGAATCAGAAGTGGAGCAGCCGGGACCCACACTGGCACCCGTTTGGGATGCCAGCACTGCAGGTGGCAGCTTTACCCGCTAAGCCACAGCGCCGGACCCTGGATATTCTTTATGACCAAGAAAATAATCTTCACTTAAGGAAAAATATTTTTTCAAAGACAAACAGTGATGTTCACAAACCTCTGTTGGAACCTTGTTGAAATAATAATAAAGACTTACAAAGATGAAAAAATACATAAAAGTCACTGCCTGTAGAGAAGGGGGCAGCGGACAGACGGACAGACGCTAATGTGAACTTTGTACAGGTGAAGAGTGGTTATCAAATCTAACTATGAGGTGGGTGCTCAGAGCTTTGTGGGGGCTGCAGTGGAGTGGCTGGTGCTGATCAGGACAGGGGGGTGACACCCCCACTGGAACCTCCCAAGTGGGCAAGTGTGCAGATTGAGACGGGCATGAAAGGAAGTGCCTGACAGCGTGATGTTGCCTTCCCTGCCCTGCCTCCCTCGGTCCTGGGAGCTGGAAGTGACAGCCTTTACCCATGGTAGAGTTGGAGAAATTATCTTTCTAAAAATTCAATGACAGCTGCCTGGGAGGTGCTGGGGCTCACAACGTAGGGGTACCATCCCCAGGCAGGGCGCCCCTGGCGGAGGCTTGACTTGCTCCCACTCTCTCAGCAGAGTGAAAGCCGCCAGTCCACTGGCTGTGCCCTCCGCTCGCCCTGCAGCCTCCCACTCAGAGGACACCTCCCCACCTCCCCACCTGCCTCGCCTCCACCCCCCAGCCTAGCAGGCGTCCGCCGGAAGTCACCGTCCATAAGGAAAAGGAAAAGACTGAGATAGGTCAGCAGAACAAATGAACCTGCAAGGGGCGGAGCTAAGGTAAGAGCGCTGATATAAAACCCTTGGATGAACTAAAAAATAAAAATAAGAATAAAGACCTTTGGAGGCATTCGGTTCAGCTTGGGACACCTGCATCCCAGATTCTTGGGAGGAGAGAAATCAATTATTTTTACCATTAGTGGCTAGGAGTGGCGAGCCAAGGTGATTGTCTGAAATATGTGGGATGTTCCACAAGGCCTGCGAAGGCCATGCTGGCTGTGTTACCTGGGGAAGTCACTTAACCTCTCTGGACTCGATTCCTCCTCTGGAGCAAAGGCAGTGGCTTTAAGAGTTCTCAGGCCGGGCCGGCGCCGCGGCTCACTAGGCTAATCCTCCACCTTGTGGCGCCAGCACACCAGGTTCTAGTCCCGGTCGGGGCACTGGATTCTGTCCCGGTTGCCCCTCTTCCAGGCCAGCTCTCTGCTGTGGCCCGGGAGTGCAGTGGAGGATGGCCCAAGTGCTTGGGCCCTGCACCCCATGGGAGACCAGGAGAAGCACCTGGCTCCTGCCATCGGATCAGCGCCGTGCGCCGGCTGCAGCGGCCATTGGAGGGTGAACCAATGGCAAAGGAAGACCTTTCTCTGTCTCTCTCTCTCACTGTCCACTCTGCCTGTCAAAAAATAAAAAAAATTTTTTTTTAAAAAGAGTTCTCAGGCCCTTTTCAACCCCAGTAGCTTATAGATCTGAATTTCCAGCAAGGTTGAGCACGGCCACTGAGAGCATGGGATCCAGGCAATGAATGGCGGGATTCTCCTTTCTGATATCACTGAGGGGCTGAACAAGAGTTTTGCTTGAAACCTGAAGCCGTGGGGAGCTGCATTCCCTCTGCTGCTCTGACAGCACCGTGTCGATTTGCCACAACAGAAAGTGAGCTCCCCTTAGAGTAATCTCGATGTTCACGTAGACAAAGGCCAAAGCCCTCACACACGATGTGCCCTAGACTCGGCTTCAGCCTCGAAGAAACCTGCAGTTATGTGGGCTGTGACCTCCCACATGGGGGTGGGAGGCAGCCTCTGTTTCACAAGAAAAGCAGGAAGCGTGTTGCAAGTCACAACCACAGCAAAAACTGCCACATCAGACTGACAAGTGGCCTCAAAGCACCGGCATGTCGCTGATGGCCGGGAGTTGGGATGGAATCAACCCAGCTGCCCACAGGGTTAAAGATCTGTCCACGTCCTGGCCAGCATATAGGTCTTTCATCCAAAAGGACATCCCACATGTGGTAGGTTAGTATCAGACAGAAACCTGAACCCTCACTGCTCCAAAGGGTGAAACACTTGTACTGAGTAACAAGAGGCAATTCACTTGGTTTTCTAAATTATAGTGTCTGGAACTATGAATCCAATTTTGAGGATGGGCAGTAAGAACTACCTACAAGCGGTTAGTAGGGAATCTGCCATCTCGCCATAGAAAGTGTGGTTCTCAGGGCCGGTGCTGTGGTGTGGTGGTTAGAGCTGTTTGTGGTGCTAGCATCCCATATGGGTGCCGGTCCAAGTGCCAGCTGCTCTACTTCCTATCCAGCTCCCTGCTAGTGCACCTGGGAAAGCGTTTGGGCCCCTACACACACATGAGAGATGTAGATGGAGCTTCACTTCTGATCCAGCTCTCTGCTAATGCGCCTGGGAAAGCAGCTGAAGATGGCCCAAGGGATTAGGCTCCTGCACCCAGGTGACAGACCCAGATGGCTCCTGGCTTCAGATCTGCTCAGCTCCAGCTGTTGCAGCCATTGAGGAGTGAACCAGTGGATGGAAGATTCTTTCTCTTTCTCTCCCTTTCTTTCAAATAAATAAATAAATCTTTAAAAAAGAGAGGCAGACTCATCAGATAAGATGCAACTTGGCATGCTTGCATCCCATACTGGAGTGCTTGGGTTCAAGTCTTGACTGTATTTCCAATCTGGCTTCCTGTTAATGCACACCCTGGGCTCAAGTATTTGGGCCCCCCTGTGGGAGACCTGCAGTGAGTTGCAGGCTCTTGGCTTCTGCCTGTCCCAGCTACGCCTTCTGTGGGCATTTGGGGAGTGAACCCGAGGGTGAGATCTCTTTCCCTCAGCCCCCTGGTGTGTATGTCAGAGTGTGAGTATGTGATGTGTGTCTACCTTTCAAAGAAAGGAAGAAAATCTAAGTGCTTTGCACACTACAGATAGAATAAAGAAAAAAATAGCTAAGAAAAAGCGTGGTTCTCCCAGCAGCAGCAGTAGCACAAGGAAAGTCTTGGCTGCACAGAATCTTGGTCTCCGACCAGACCTGCCTCTCACTGAAATCCCCAGTGGACACGAGTGGACATTGACACTTGAGAAGCATTGGTATGCAAGTCCAGGGAAGTCTGCTCACCCATTCACATCAAACCCAGAGTGGTGGACCACGGGTCTGAACCCACAACACCCTCCCAGGAAGGCTCCGTTGTTACTGACCCCGTGTGTGTGCAGATGGCAAAACCCAGAGAACTTCTGCAGGACTGGGCTTTCTTGGGGGTTGGTAGCAGAGCCTGCAAGCCTCCTAGGCAATCAGGTCTGAGTCACAGAAGGGCCAAATGTGACAGCCAAGGCCAAGGCTTCCAGGAAGAATGATCTGTTGCTTCTTAAGGTTTCTAAATGACTGCAGAGTCCCCTCCCCTGCCTTCTCTAAGTGTCAGCGTGTACCCCTAGCACTCTGAGCTCTGGGGACAGAGGGGCTGAGGCAAAGGCAGCCACGTTCGACAGAAAGCTTTGTGGGAAATCCGGCAAATGTACAAGGATGGGGGAGGAGAGAGTGTCCCTTGTGAGCCCACATGTGACCCCACATGGATCTCCATGAGAGTTAGGTTCAGCTGCTGACACAGGAAATAGTAGCAGCTTAAACCAGGGCCTCTCAAACCCTCAGGGGCACATGAATCCCCTGGGGATCCTGTCAACCTGCAGAAGCTGTGGGGGTGGCCCCAAAGTTTAGCATTTCCAGTGACCTCCAGCAGGCCACCCACTGGACCCAGGGGGCTAGTCCTCGGAGCGCACTCAGTAGTGAGGGCTTGCCTTGCTCAAGTACGAGAAGCCTGGATCTGACCTCCAGGATATATGGGAACCCATTGCAGTATCAGAACCTTGAACTCTGACCTTTCTGCTCCTCCATCTTCATCACTGACTTCCGTCCTTAGGGTCACCAAGAAGTCTCCTGGCTGCAGCCCACCCATCCGTGTCCCCAGTCAGCAGGAAGAGGAAGTAGGAGAGGGAAAACCAGTGCTTCCGCCAGCCCAGCTGGTGCCCCTAGAAGAATCTTTTTGTAGCCTCACACCTTCTGCTCCATCATTTGACGAGCTGCAAGGAGACTAAATGTCAAGTTGGTTCTGGAAGCAATGTGCCCAGCTTTAAAAAAAAAAAGTGATTCTTTTCCTAAGGAAGAAGGGAAGAAGGGGCAGTGGAGGGCAATCAGGATGCTGTGCCAGCTCCTTGTCTTGCTGCTTTGTGTCTGTGACACCTGCTTCAGAGAGCAGGACACTGGCAGCTCCTTCTCTCCAGTGACTGTTCTGAGAAGGAAGAAGCTGGACCCACTAGGCATTGTCTGGGTGACCAGTGAGCTGTGGTTAGGAGTCATGAAGATAAATGCAAACATTCTTACAGCACGCAGAGGGAGAATGAATCGAACAAAGCGCCTTGGCCTTTTAGGCAGAGAAGTGGAAACACCATAGACAGAGTTGATGCTTTGCTTTCAAAAACTGGGCTTAGTCTTGCTACTGAAACTTCAGATCTGTCTTATATTCTAAGGACTTGGCTTTTCCCCTAGGTCTGAGAGCCTCTTTAGGTTCCTCTGAAACATGACCCTTTTCTCCAATGTTCTAGCTAGACTCTTTCCATCCTCACCTCCAGGAACCGGGTGCTGCCTGGTGGGCTCCCGCTGAAGCCTGGGGACCCCTCTGGGGCCATGCTCATCACCCACTCTGGGTCCCTTCCCTCTCTTTGCATTGATTCTCCTGTGCTCAAACTTGTCTGCATCACCTGTGGTGTGTGCTGTGAATTCCTTGTACAGATGCTTTAGGGATTTTCCTTCTTTGCCCAATGTCCCTTTCAGCGGAAACTGTGGCCTACAGGCCCCTACACACCAACCAAGGAAAGCTGTTCAAGAATGACCTTTGGGCAGGGGTGACCACTGATGGGACCAGTGGTAAACACCTATCAGAAGCTGTCAGCTGCTTACAACACAGCCCAATGCAAAGGGAAGTGCTAAGCCCAAGATGGAAGCATGAACCAAGCCGATCAGTCTCCCATCAAGGAACTGGACAAGAAGTTATAGGGAAGCATCTACTTTTCAGTAACAGGACAGAAAGAGGCAGACTTGTACATTGCCTCTGAGTCAGATTAACAGTGCCACAAGCAGCCTTAGGTCACAACCCCAAGCTCTTAGCCGCGCTGGACCTGTACTTCTGGATACAGGACCCGATGACTTCTCAATCTGCATGCCTTCTGGACTGGCAGACAAGCACAGGAAATATCTTTAATATTTACTTAGTGAAGGTGACTTGTGGTATTTCATGGTGTCTGACTAGTGTCATGCAAGTTCTTGTTTTGACACCTGCTGTGCCGACCTCTTCCTGGGAACAGTCACTAAAGTGTTCTCTGAACGGTGGCCACTGATTGGGTGGACATCCACCCAAGGCTTCCCAACCACGGGCTTTCCAGCTGAGGCTGCCGGCTTGAAGTCCACAAGGATTTTCCAAGTGTGACGGTGGCTCAGCTGCCAAGCTCATACTCCAGACATGCCTAAAACAAGTAGATGCTTACTTTTTTCCTTGCGGAAGTCTAAGCTGGTGCAATAACTCAGTTCTACAAAGGGGTCAGGGACCAAGGCTCCTTTCAACTTGTGGTGCTCTACCAACTGTAGTATTGTCTTCAGCTGCCTCATGAGGGGATCCATATTTCAGCAATGTGAGAGGAAAATGGGCGGGCGCCTCCACTTGAAAGTCCTAACCAGGAAGTTGCTCAGGTAACTGTCATTCATATCCCACTGGCCAAAACTGGATCACATGGCCACCCCCAGCTACAGGGAGCTGGAAGATGGTAGTCTTTTTCTACATAGCTGTGTGAGTAGCTAAAAATCAGAAGTGATATTACAAGAGAACTTTAAATAATCTCCATGCAAATGAAATTAAAAGAAGTTTATTTTGGCACAAAACAGTTTGAAATCCAGACCTATAAGGGGTTTCCAAAAAGCCCGTGGAAAATGCACATAAGAGAAAAATGGTGCATGGATTTCAAAATGCTCTTGCACCAAAATAAGGTTATCTTCTAATCCCACTTCTGCTGCCTGATGGAGGAACCCTCCTATATAAGCCCATCTCCAACCTCTGCTGGTCAGACCAGCTCCCTCTGGGGCCTGGGGCTGGAGAAGCCACAGAGGAGTGGAAGGGACATGCAGAAAAATCATGGCTGTGGACCGTGGGAGAAGGCAAGAACACCCACAGGCCCTGAAACTGCCTCTGACACCAATCGCCACTTCTGCTACCGTTCTTACTGTGGTGTGTTCTGTCCGGAAACTCCCTTCTTTCAAGGGGCCAGGGCCACCCGCAAGTCTTTCTTGGCTGTATGAGACCCTCAGGCCTGTTGGACGTGAAGGACGGGCAGTGTTTCCGTAGTGGTTCCATTCTACAGATGGGAACGCAGAACTCCAAATACTTCATCACCTGTTCTCAGTTCTCCAGACCTACTCAAAGACAAAAAAAAGGCATTGAAATGTGTTGCTTTCAGCCTCTTGATGAGTGACCTGGAAACACCACTGGGACGTGATGCTGTCTGGCTTCCTCAGTGTGGAAAGTGCACAGAGAGATCCCAAGGGTCCTATTTACCCAGACCGCAAGCTCCGGATGGATCATCAATAAAGAAGTGATGCTAGCTAGCACTGGGGCATGGCAGGTTAGGACACTGCGTGCCACTCCAGCAACCCATTTTGGAGTGCAGGTTCAAGTTCTGGTTGCTACACTTGCAATTCAGCTACCTGTTAATGTGCTTGGGAAAGCAGTGGTGCTTGGGCCCCTGCACCATGTGGGAGACCTGGATGGAGTGCCTGGCTCCTGACTTTGGCCTGGCCCAGCCCTGGCTGTCACAGCCATTTAGGGAGTGAACCAGGAGATTTAAGATTTTCTCTCTCTCTCTCTCTCTCTCTCTCTCTTTTTGTCTTCCCTACCCTCTCTCTATATAAAAATCTGGCTTGTTTTTTATTATAAAGATTTATTCATTTATTTGAAAGTCAGTTACACAGAGAGAGGAGAGGCAGAGAGCGAGAGAGAGATCTTCCATCTGATGGTTCACTCCCCAATTGGCCACGACAGCTGGAGCTGAGCCGATCCAAAGCCAGGAGCCAGAAGCTTCTTCCAGGTCCCCCATGTGGGTGCAGGGACCCAAGGACTTAGGCCATCTTCTACTGCTTTCCCAGGCCATAGCAGAGAGCTGGATCGGAAGTGGAGTAGTCGGGTCTTGAACCAGGGCCCATATAGGATGCCAGCGCTTCAGGCCAGGGCGTTAACCCACTGCGCCACAGCACCAGCCCCAAATCTAGCTTTCAAATAGATAAAATAAATCTGGAAAAGGTGCTAAATGTTTGATGCGATTCATATGCTGATTTTGTCAAGTGGATCATTGAATACGGAATATACGCTGCTATCAAAATATCACATTGTACTCTGAATATATACATTTATTGTGCGTCATTACATTTTTTTAAAAAAATATGCAGGTATTTTGAAAAGTTTGGGAAACATGGAATTAAATGATAAGTTTTTTTGGTACTAAAAAACTTTGAAATCTAGGTATAGTTTTTCATAATACACATTTTCCATAACTTTTGGAAGACTCACTGTATGCAACACTTTCAACATTTTTTGTACCAAAATAAATTTATTTTTAATTGCCTTTTGCCCAATTAAAAATATGTTTTTATTTACTTAAAAGGCAGAGTGACAGCAAAGGACAGACAGAGATATATAGCTCTTCCATCTGCTGATTCACTCCAAAAATGCCCACAATAGCTGGAGCTGGCCCAGGCCAAAGCCAGAAGCCTGAAACTCCAGCCAGATTTCCCATGTGGTTGGCAGGGACCCAAGCGCCTGGGCCATCCTCTGCTGCCTCTGCTGATGGAGTAGCAGGAGACTGGATCAGAAGTGGAGAAGCTGGTACTGGAGTCCGCACTGGAAGATGGGATGCAGGGGTTCCAAGTTGCAGTTTAACCAGCTGTGTCACAGAGCCTGCCCCATGTCCCCCAACTCACTGAAGTACCCTTGTGTATCCATAGATGACAGGTGAGGTGGGTGTCTAAATGGGTGCAGAGCAGGCACCCAGCCCTCACCAAGATGCCACGTGTGTGAGGCCTCTTGGACATCATAGTCCAGTTAGCACAGTGTGCACAGAGAGGCAGCCTGCAGACAGGCAGGGCAAGGGAGTGGAGCCAGGACCTGGGAGAGGGTAGGATCAGCTTCAGGCCCCGGCCAGGATGTCCTTCCCAGAAGATAGAAATGATTCTTGAAGAGCCTGGCCAGTGTGATGATTTTGATTGGCAACATATTCGGTTGTTCAAACCAAGGACACTTGAGAATTAAAAAAGAAGAAGGAGAAGTAACTTAGCAGACTTTGCTGATCTACAATAAACCCAAGCACCGCAGACAAGCCTGAGGTATAGACCTCCTGCTTAGCCTAGGGCTGAACACTTGCCAGGTGTGCTGGTCACAGTAGACAGCCCTGGGACCCTAAGGGCCCCCGTTTTGGCCTAGCTGGATTTGGACATGTGGAGCAGTGTCTGGAGAGCTCGGTGGGCAATTGTGGTCTTGGACAGCAGGCTTGAGGGGTCCCCAGCAGCACGGGGCTTCAGCAAGGAGTGAAAGTTTATTTCTTTAAAGCAACTACTGACCACTGATGGTGAATTTATCGGAAACCCAAGTCAAAGCAGCTTGAGCAGAAAAGAGAACCTGCGGGCTGCATAAGCAAACCACACAGAGTGCAGAGGGGCAGCTGGACCCAGGGCCAAGCAGATTTAGAGGCTCAAAGATGGGCAGGACTTCCGCTCTCTGCTGTGTCTCTGCTTGGGCTGCTGTGGTGCGTTCCCAGGACCCAGTGCTTTGAACAACAGGCCTTTATTTCTCATGGCCCTAGAAGCAGAGAAGGCCAAGATCAAGAATGGGCAGGTGGGCCTGGCGCTGTGGCATAACAGGTAAAGCCACTGTTTGCGGTGCCGTCACCCCATACGGGTGCTGGTTCGAGTCCCAGATGCTCCACTTCTGATCCAGCTCTCTGCTATGGCCTGGGAAAGCAGTGGAAGATGGCCCAAGTCTTGGGCCCCTTCACCTACTTGTGAGACCTGGAAGAATTTCTTGGCTCCTGGCTTTGGATCAGCCCAGCTCTGACCATTGTGGCCATTTGGGGAGTGAACCAGTGGGTGGAAGACTTCTCTCTTCTCTCTCTCTATCTCTCTCTCTCTGCCTGTGCCTCTCTGTAACTCTGCCTTTCAAATGGCTTGGTTCCTGAGGTGAGCCCTGTTTCTGGCTTATAGACAGCATCATCTTACCAATGTGTTCTTAAAGCCATCTCTTGACATGCACACACTCAGGGACCCCAGGGTGCTTCTTCCTCTTCTTATAATCCCATCATGCAGGTATCACCTAAGCCTAATTCTATCCCAAAGGCTCCTGCCATCCAAGTACCTTCCCCTTGGAGATTAAACATGAGTTTAGGGTGGGCACATGCTCAGTCCATAAGTCCCTGTGTGTGTCTCTGGCTCTCTCTGCAGATTGAACCCCTTCTCTCAATCCCCACAAAGCCAAAGCCACACCTGCAGGCAGCTCTGGACTTGAATGGCAGCAAGGACAGAGAGCACCTCACCAACTCTGGGTGAAAAGTATCTCAGAGAAGGCCCCTCATCAGCTTTGTGGGCCCACTTTTCTGTTCCTGGCCTATTGCTGTGGCCGAAGGGATGAGGCTACTGAGATTGGCCCAGGTGGGTCAGTGCTCATCCCCATGACCATGTGATGGTTGGAGTGGGAAGAACCAACTTGCCCCCCAACATAGAGAATGCTGCTGTAGCCAGGCGAAACAACCAGCGCCCATCGTGAGGGGGAGCTGGAAGTGGAAAGGGAAGAAACAGGGCCAGTGCTGGGCTACAGCTGAGTCCTGTGAGACGCCCCAGGGTGCCGAGAAGTGATTCTGGGGACTTACCGGGCAAGGGGCTATAAACCATGGAATGACATCTGCTAAGCCACAGCAGAGACATTTGACACTAAGATAGAGTGTGGAACGCCCAAGTACAATGACGTATGCAATTTGCTTTCAAATGTTTCAACACTGTAGAGGTTCGGATGCCGCTGCTCGGGACATCTGCATTCCACATGGGAGTGGCTGGTTTGAAGTCTCGGCACTCCTCCCTCCCCAGCTTCCTGCTCAGGTGCTCTCTGGAGGCAGCAGATGATGGCTCAGGTTGTTGGGCTCCTGCCCCCTCCGTGGGAGATACGCTGACACATCAGAGCATGCGCCGCCTTGCTTTTACCAAGGACTAGCATCTTTCCAACCTTCTGGTCATCAGCACATCCAACATCATTGCCAAGACCATGCAGGAGAAGGTCTGTGAGGAGAAAGGTTCTTTGAGACGTTCCAGCCTGGAAGCTTTGAGTCACTCCCCGATTTTCTGCAAGAGGAAGGAGCTGTTCTGTAGCCCAAAGGAAGGAAGAGAAACAGGCAGGGTGCTGCGGGTAAAAGGCCAGGGGAGAAGAGAGACCTTGCCACAGCCCAGACAGAGTTCGAGGGATCTGCAGGACACGCAGGTGAGTTTCCCTGGGTCTCCCTGCTGGCATCGCTCACAAATAACCACTGCTCACTCATGCGCATGCGCCTCCCACTGCCCAGGTTTTGGAACTCACCTAAGCCCATTTGGCATGTTCAACCCTACGGTTCCTTTTGGTGACTGTCAGTAGCCATCATTAGTTAAAGGACTTGGAATTCGCCTACTCTCCTGAAAGCCCACTGCAGGTTCCCCAAGAGCAAGTCTCAGAATAAATTCTGCCCCAAACACAGATATTTACCAGCAAAGCAGACAATGCTGTCAAGTGCAAGGATAGTGTTTGGAATCACAAAGAGGTGGTGAGGATGGAAACAGACACCCTAAGCAAAGAGGAGCACAGATCTTATGAGAGCTGGTATGAGTATTCATACACACCTCTTTTTTTTTTAA
Organism: Oryctolagus cuniculus; assembly: GCF_964237555.1. Classification (NCBI taxonomy): domain Eukaryota; kingdom Metazoa; phylum Chordata; class Mammalia; order Lagomorpha; family Leporidae; genus Oryctolagus; species Oryctolagus cuniculus. The sequence goes on from NC_091441.1 coordinate 102,378,114, forward strand.
AGATTTATTTTATTTATTTGACAGGCAGAGTTACAGAGAGAGGTAGAGACAGAGAGAGAGGTCTTCCAGCCACTGGTTCACTCCCCAGATGGCCGCAATGGCCAGAGCTGTGCCGATCTGAAGCCACGAGCCTAGAGCTTCTTCTAGGTCTCACACGCAGGTGCAGGGGCCCAAGCACTTGGGCCATCTTCTACTGCTTTCCCAGGCCATAGCAGAGAGCTGGATTGGAAGTGGAGCAGCCGGGACTAGAACCGGCACCCATATGGGATGCCAGCACTTCAGGCCAGGGCGTTAAACCACTGAGCCCCAGTGCTGGCCCCGATACACACCTCTTGCTCCATTCAGATGCTTTGTGGAGGCAGGGCCTGCTTGTTTTGCTTTCAAACTCCATGCGACCTCACGCCACAACAGCAGGACCTGGGTGCATGCACAGGACCCTTGCGCGTGCACCTTGTGCACAGGTGAACACCTGAACCCAGCCATCCATCTGTTAGAGGAGGGAAGGGAGTGACGCCGGCAAGGTGACCGCCAGGGGTCACTGAGGGTCAGAGCCCTGGAGTCTCAGTGTGTGGTGTCCCTGGACAGCCAGGGCAACCAAGGCAGGCCACCCAGTGTCCCCGGTGACTCCCAGGCGCTCCTCGCGGGGTTTCCCCCGCCGCGTCAGGGCCAACTCCAGCAGCCCCGGCTATTTCCACAGCGGCGTCTGCTGCTTGCCGGCTTCCCTGGCAGCGGGCGTGCGCACAACGCTCCCAGTGGCCCCGTGAGACGGGCAGGGGAGACGTGCAGGCTCCGTCGTGGCAGCCAGCCTTCGCCAGGGCCCACGGAGGCTTGCACCTCCGCACCCTGGAGCGGGGTTGATTGGTAACGAGTGGGCAGCGCTTGACTCCAGGGGCCAGGTTGTGAAAGGCATTATGGTTGCCAGGATTGGTCACTCTGGGGCAGGTGTCAAATGACACTCAGCAGCCCTGGGAAGCTGAGGCCTGGGGAGTGAGCCAGCTTGGAAACAGACCCCCCACCCCCCCAGTCCCAGCCAAGCCCTCAGATGAGCAGCCCCAGTTTGGACTTCATCTCCCAAAAGACTCTGAGCCCAGACCACTCAGCTGAGTCACTCCCGCATTCCTCACCCTCGGAAATCATCGGAGATAACACATGCTTGTCGTTTAGGCCGCTAAGTCTTCAGGTTTCCAAACAGCAGTAGAATGAGTTGTGCATTTTACAAAGGAGGAGCCCCAGAGACGCACTGCGGCTAACCCAAAGCTGCACAGCCACAGCCGTGGCAGAACCCTCCTCTGTGCCCAGAGCTGCCCGTGGGTGCTGTTCTCTCTCAGTCTCAGTACTTCTCTGACCTGACTGTAGAGGAGAGAGGGGTGAGGCTGCAGGCACAGTGCAGCGACTGCCCAGGCAGCCCTGGGCCAGCAAGGCCCCTCGGATCCCGACTCCAGGGTCAGAAGAGGAGGCAGAGGTGCTCCGCTGCACTCTGCCCAGGGCCTCTGGGAAGCCGAGAAGCAAGCCAGGCCCAGGACTTCCGCCCACTCAGGAAGACTCACATGTGTACTTGTGCCCCTGCTCAAAGCGCAAATGCAACTACTGCAGACCCTGCTGGGTTGTGGGGGAGGCTGGCGGTGTAGACATAAGCTTAGGATCCCTGCCTGTAACTCAGATTCTGACCGCGCTCCCCAGCTCCTCCCACTGCTGATTCATGGGGCCATGTTACGTGAGTTGCCCGGCACCGGGAAACTGTGAGGGCCCGGTGAGTCAGTGGCCATGTGAGTTCCAGTCAGCTCTGCACAGGCAGGGCCAGGGCGTCGTGAGCCTCCTCAGCGTGAGGCTCATGGGGTCAGCAGGTGATTGGCTCAGGTGCTGTTTTCCTTTTTTTTTTTTTAAAGATTTATTTATTTATTTGAAAGAGTTACACGAAAGGAGAGGCAGAGAGAGAGGTCTTCCATCTGATGGTTCACTCCCCAACTGGCCGCAACAGCCGGAGCTGCGCCAATCCGAAGCCAGAGCTTCCTAAGGGTCTCCCATGCAGGTGCAGGGGCCCAAGGACTTGGGCCATCTTCTACTGCTTTCCCAGGCCATAGCAGAGAGCTGGATCGGAAATGGAGCAGCCAGGTCTCAAACCAGCACCCATATGGGAAGCTGGCGCTTCAGGCCAGGGCGTTAACCCGCTGCACCACAGTGCCGGCCCCAAAGGGGCTGTTTTCTTATCCTTTGGCTTGGATGGGACTGAACCCAGCAAGGGTTACTGTGGTGCCCAGAGCAGGACTGGGACTGAGCAAGTCAGAATGGGAATTTAAGGCAAGAAGGCGAGAAGGGCTGAGCGGTCACTGCTTGTCATCAGGGTTGTGGTTCCTGAAAGGCTAGAGATTCTACAACTTCCTGAGAAAGCATCTGAAGGCCCAGCGGAGGGGCTTGTACAGCATGCAAAGACCTCTGGGATAGAAGACAAGCCGTAAGGGACAGCTGGGTTCTCAAAGCTCCAGATTCCATCAGCTGGATCAGCGTGGGCAAGTGGTTGGCCAGCCTCACCCCAGCATCCTCAGGGGTAAAGTCAAGTTCGTTCGTGGTTGTCAAATGGGGTCCTTGGAAGTGTAGAGCTTTTTCAGAGCCACCGTGGGGTTTGCCCTTGGGAGGGAGCCTGTCGACCTGTGATGTATCTCTGTGTAAGTCTTTCAAATAAATAAAAAATAAATCCTTTTTTTTTAAAAAAAAAAAAAGCCTATTAGAGCCTTTTTAAAAAGATTTTCTTTATTTGAGAGGTAGAGTTACAGACAGTGAGAGGAACAGAGAGAAAGGTCTTCCTTCCGTTGGTTCACTCCCCAAATGGCCGCTATGGCCAGAGCTGTGCTGATCTGAAGCCAGGAGCTTCTTCCCAGTCTCCCAGGCAGGTGCAGGGGCCCAAGCACTTGGGCCATCCTCCACTGCCTTCCCGGGCCACAGCAGAGAGCTGGACTGGAGGAGGAGCAACCGGGATTAGAACCGGTGCCCATATGGGATGCCCGTGCCACAGGCGGAGAATTAACCAGCACCATGGCACCAGCCCCCCTGGGCTGCTCTTTAGGGAGCTGCTGGCATGCTGGCATACATGATATCTCCCGAGGGGATGTCACCTTCCTGCCCACCCTGGTGACGGAGCGGCCCGACCGGCGTAGTGACGGGTCACACACGTGCCTATGCGATGCCCGTGCATGCACTTGAGGGCCTCCCCAGTGGGTCTGGGGGACATTGTCCTGGAACCCAGGGCCAAAGGCAAGGAGACTCCAGGGATCCAGGCCCTTTGCGCCTCCCCTGGCCACATAGTGGTCTCGGCAACCTCTGAGTTCAGACGTCCTCATCCTCCCCTGGTCCCAGGGCCCTGAAGAACACGAAGTTGTGCCAGAACTGAAGTGCCTGAAGAGCCGAAGCTGGCTCTGGCCCAGCCCAGGCTTTCTGGCCCGGGTTCAGGAGATGGACCCAAGTACCTGGTCCTTGGTCTGTTTGTGACAGTCTTGGTATGGCCAGAAGGGACAGTGTGGCCTTGAGGGCCTGGAGCCAGCGCCTGGGCATTCAGAGTTGGCCTGAAGTCCCCCAGCTCAGACATCCCTGGGAGGGCAGGGTGCTTGCCCAGCCACGATTTGCCTCCTGTAACGTGTTCTCCCTGCCTCCAGGACACCAGGATCCTGCAGGGGCCATGAAATTCTCAAGAGTCAGCATCTGGCCCAAGCTCCATGGTGGCCAGCAGTGGACGGAGCCAGGGATCTGCAATGGATGAGCTTCCCCCAGGCCCAGCCTTGCCTTGTGCCAGGGCAGGTCTTGCAGACCAGTCCAGGATGTCTTTCCCACAGGCCGCAGTCTGCCAGGGTCCTGGCCCTGGTGGGTGACCTCAGGTCTGGGCAGCCCTGCGCACATGGTGCTGGGGTTCAGGGTGGGGAGGGGTGGTGGTTTCTGCTGTCTTTCCCCAGGGCCACCTAGGGAGCACTAGGAAAACATCAGCCCCGTCCACCCCCCGCCATCAGTTCAGGAGGCTGTGTGCCCCTCACAAGCCCTGTCTGGGTGGGTGGGGCCTGGGCTCATGCCCCTGTTCCCTGTCTATTACATCTCAGTTCCCCTGGGGGCATTTCACACTTTGTTACAACCACATTTTTAAAAAACCTAAAAGTTGGGGTTAGCACTGTGGCATAGATTAAGCCTCTGCCTGAGGCACTGGCATCCCATATGACCCTGGTTCAAGTCCTGGCTGTTCCACTTCCGATCTAACTCCCTGTTAATGACCTGGGGAAGCAGCAGAGGATGGCCCAAGTGCTTAGGCCCCTGCACCCATGTGGGAGACCTGGAAGAAGCTCCTGGCTCCTGGCTTTGGACAGGTCCAGCTCTGCTCATTGAAGTGTGAACCAGTGGATTAAAGACCACTCTCTCTCTCCCCCTGTAACTGCCTTTTAAATAAATAAATAAATCTTTTTTTAAAAAAATCTAAAAGTAAATGGGTGAGTTTAATTTTAATAATGCCTTTCATTCCATCTCATATATCTAAACTATCATTTCAGCATATAATCAGTTTGCTGCACATAGCAATAAGACATCTTGCCTTCTCTTCACTGTACCAGGTCTTCAATGCCTGGTGGGTGATTTGTACACAAGCCCCTTGCACATCTTCAGAGCTCAGTGGCCGCAAGTCAGGGCTGAGTGCTTAACCTGTGGGGGGAAGAAGAAATTGAGTTTTGAAGAGAAGACCTCCTCCTGCTGGCCAACACAGGAAAATACATTAGAGACCCAAGGATCAGGACAAAGCTTGGGAGGCCAGAGAAGCCACGTCGGGGCGCAAGTGGCTCAGCCCAGCCAGAGTGAGGGGAGGAGAGAGTGTGAAAGCAGAGGGTGTGGGATCATTTGGTTCCTCCCACACCGTGTGTTTTTTGTGACATTTTCTCTGAGAATCAGCATCCCTGGATTGTGAACTATCACACAAAGGAGAAGTTCTGTCTCTGAATCTTTAAAAAAGGCTTTAATTTAGTTGCAAGAGTGAGAGAGAGAGATCTTCCATCTGCAGGTTCACTCCCTGAATGCTGGATCAGGTCCAAACCAAGAGCTGCGAACTCATCTGCGTCTCCCTGTGGGTGGCGGGTGCCCTAGTGCTTGAGCCATCCTTTGCTGCCTCCCAGGGTACACATTACAGGAAGCAGAAGTGGAACTGGGACTCGAACTCAGGCACTCTGTTACGGGATTCAGGTGTTCCAAGTGGCATCTCCAATCATTGTGCCCCGAACCACCCTAAGTTCTGTCTGCAGAGCTGAAGCTGTGTATGGCCCAGAGGATGAGACAGAAGCAGAGCATCACATGGCAGCTTGAAGCTCAGGCTGTCGAGCCCCGGGGCCTGGGCTGTAGCCACAGAGTGCGGCTGAGGTGGAGAGCTCAGCCTCTATCAAACAGGAACATCCCAGTATGGCTGTCAGCTGTTCCCACTCTGTTGTGCATGCCTGCTGTTCTTCCCTCAAGATCTGGGGTCCCCTTCCCTCCCTCTTGAGTTAGGGATGCTGTCATCCGCTTGAGCCAGTAGCATGTGGAGGAAGCATTGCTACTGCAGCTCCAGGCTTGGCTTTGGCTTCTGTGACCTGTGGGAAGCCGCCTGTGTATTCTGAAGAATCTCGGACGGGGTAGCCGAGTAGAGGGGAAAGGTCCCCTGGGGGAGCCTGAGGCCCTAGACACGACTGACTCCTTCCTGTGCCTGCTTCGCTGAGCCCAGCCAGCAAAGTCCCAGCTGGTACTGCAAAGTACAGAACTGGCAGGCAGAGCCCAAAGGCTCATTGGAACTAACACACTGCTCTTGTTTCAGTCCATTGAGTTTGAAGGGGTTCTTTAGATAGCAACCAATTGACAAACTAAAGGAACAGTTACAGAATCTCTCTTGTGGGCTGTGTGAAGAGCAGATCAGGTGTGCAAAGCACAGTGCTCATGGTAAAGTAAACTGTAAATATTGTGGTGGTAGTCATATGGGTAGGGTTCATGACAGCTGTGCTCATTTTCATAATAGATAATGCTTAAGTAATACAAGCCAGACACCTACAGTCCTTTAAGCGTGAAAAACGGCTTCTTTGAGCGACCGCAGGTAGAAGAACTGGAAGATCATAGGTGGAAGAATTGGTGCTGAAAACAGGCAGCACACATGACCCTCCAGACAACAGGAGTGTGCTTATAATTTGTTGACAAATTGTCTTTCAAACGAAGACAGACAATTTCAAAGTCTCCCAGAGGAGCTGAGAACTGCGGAGAACCTAATCGCAGTTTGAGAAACACCTCTGCATGACAGGGAGGCACTGGGGGCTTAAGGCAGGGGCACAGCCTGAGACATTGCACGCTCCAGACCAGCGATGGAGGAGGGAGCAGTGTGGGAGGGGGGATGAGTAGCAGACAGGGAGAGACCCCGGTCAGCAGCCCAGTGCTGTGGTCCAGGCTGTGGATGTGTAAGATCTAAAGTACGGGAGAAGAGAGGACAGAGGGGCTTAAGATGCAGGAAGCACAGCATCAGCCCTTTGTAGCTTGGAGGATGGAGATGGGCTGGCACAGGGGGAAGATACTGGGTTCAGTTAGGGACAAGATGGGAAGGAGTGAAACTCTCCTTGTATCCTGGGATGCTTCGCTGAGAAGCAGAAGCAGAAATCCAGGGAGATTCTTGTGAGAGGGAGGAATGGAGAAGGGGCTCCCAGGAGAACTTTGTAAGGTGTGAGGGAAGCAGGATAAGGCAGAGACGGACTGAGCAGGGGAGAAGTCAGCCCGCAGCTGCTCCACGCCCCTCGCTGGAGCAAGATGGCAGCCAGAGGCGGGCCTCGCGAGGGCAGGATGTCCCAGCTTTCACAGCCCGGCTGCAGGCAGTGCCGAGTCCCGAGCAGCCAGAGGGGTCTGCTGAAACCTGCAGGCCTCCCTGAGCAGGGCATCACCCACTGGCTGTGGGTTGCAGCCTGGCTTTGGAGCTTTGAAAAGATCCCCCAGAGGACGGGAATACACGTGTTACCAGAGAAGGGCAGGGTTCGTGTCTTCATGCAAGACAGAATTCAGGCGTGAGACAGAGAGTAGTGGGAGATAAAATAGCAAGGTTTATTAGGGAAAGGACATCCGTAAGGACGGATGGGCACCTCTCCAGACAGACGCTGAGAGAGTGCCCAGTTGCTCTGACTCGGGGAGAGCGGGGTTACATGGTTGAGTGGAGAGAATACACTTGGGCAGGCAGGCGGGCAGCTCAGCAGAGAGGCAGAGGGCTGAGCGCACAGTCCGGTTGAGGCCGGGGGTTTTTAAGGAGATGGGTCTTTGTCTTCACACATCTCCTCCTGAAACAAAAGACTTTATGGATGTAAATACTTAAAAACTCCTACCTCAGTTTTCCCCCTGAAGGTCTCAGACAGGAGGAAGCCTAGCTTCCCTGGGTTTAGAGGAAGGGTGAGCAAGACCCCCTGGAGGATCGGGATCCAAGCAGGGTATTTGAAATGCAGATACTGGGCTGCATCTGGAAGATTATCAGGCAGAAGGGGCGGAGACCCCCACCTGGCAGGTTATCGGGTAGAAGAGGGCAGGGCAGGATGCAGATACTGGCTGCCCCTGAAGACGTTAACGGCATGACTTTGAGATGCATAGATACTTTAGGCCTGTATGTCACACACACATAAGCTCATATCTGACTTCCTACCTAACACACAGACAGGCTTGGACAGGGGCCACCTGGAGAGGGAGGCAGGTGTGAGCAGTGAGCAGGCAGCACTATTAGCACCCGAGCCATGGGCACACCAGCAAGTAGAGGTGGGCGGGCACTACAGCACGCTCCAGCACAGGCCATGGCACTGTTCAAACTCGACTGCACATCAGGACCTTCTTGGGGTGGGGGTGGGGAGTCCCACTAAAATGCAGATTCAGATGCAGAGGGCCCAAGTTTGCCTGTTCACTCCCGCAATGGCTGGGGCCAAAGCTGGGAGCCGGGAGCTCTGTCCAGGTCTGCCACATGGGTGGTAGGCATCTTCCGTTGCTTTGCTAGGTGCATTAGTAGGGAACTAGTAGAAGCAGAGCAGCCGGGACTCCAGCCGCATCCTGATATTGGAATAACCGTGTTGCAGGCTGCAGCCTGGCTCCCTGCGCCTGGACAGTGGCACCCGAGACTGCAGTTCCAAAGAGCTGCCAGGTGGTGGCGATGCACTAAAGACCACACTTTCAGTAAGGAGCCCTCCCACCAAGGTTGACAGTTATCTGGACTGAATGAATGAGTCTCAGAGGTGCTGGCATTGTACTTGGGCATGATGAGTGAGCCTGAGAAACGCGGCTCTCTGGGGAGCGCACAGAGGCAGATCAGAGAAGTATGTCAAGGCCAGACTTCAAGGTGAAGCTAGACTCTCTGCTAGGAATAGAGTGAGTGTGGACTTTTTGATGGGATGGTGCTGTGACCCACGGGGGAAGTAACACTCGGGCAACAGTCCAGGCTGCAGGAGAACGGGCCTAAGCAGACCCAAGGAATCAGAGACGTTCACGAAACTGATTGTGAGCCGGCTTGGAGCCGGCTCTGCCGCTCCCTGGCTGTGGGCCTCTGGGGAAGCGACCTGGCTCGCTCCTTGTGTCTCAGCTTCCTCGTCCACATGCAGAGACCATCATAGCACCTGCTTCTCGTGCCTGCAGCGTGATGGGTTGTGCTTGTGGTGAGGATTAAGTCTTTGTTTCAAAATCACATTGGTAGGCCGGTGCCGCGTCTCAACAGGCTAATCCTCCACCTGTGGCACCAGCACACCGGGTTCTAGTCCCGGTCAGGGCGCCAGGTTCTGTCCCGGTTGCCCCTCTTCCAGGCCAGCTCTCTGCTGTGGCCCAGGAGTGCAGTGGAGGATGGCCCAAGTGCATGGGCCCTGCACCCCATGGGAGACCAGGATAAGTACCTGGCTCCTGCCATCAGATCAGCGCGGCGGCCATTGGAGGGTGAACCAACGGCAAAGGAAGACCTTTCTCTCTGTCTCTCTCTTTCTCACTGTCCACTCTGCCTGTCAAAAAATAAATAAATAAATCACATTGGTGAAGTGCTTCGAAAAGACAAAGGGAGCTCGGTGCGCTGGCTATGGTAGTAACAGGACTTCCTTAGGAGGTGCAGCACTGTGAGTGTTCACAAGGGGGCAGCCTTTCCCCCAGTGAGTTGAAGCTCCAAGTGTGATTATATTACAAGTCTAAGTGTTCTCTACTCAAATAGCAGTAGCATTTCAATAGAGGGCAGTGGCCAACAGCATGTTTCTCTAGCATCTTTAGGTGAACACTGCCAAGAGGGGACAGTCTGGGAGCACTGAGCTCCAGTCCCTTGTTTTTACCAATGTAGAAACTGTTTCCTGGGGAAATATGTGAGCTGATCAGAACTCACAGTTCTCTCTGAATCTTGCTGATGAATACAATAGTTTCCAAATGTTTGTTATTGTTTTAAAAATGATGGCTACCATTTGTTAATACTGTCTTTCTTCTTATTCTTTTTTTTTGGGGGGGGAACCACCCTTCCATCTGCTGATTTACACCTTAATTGTCTGCAAAACTGGAGCTCAGCCAGGCCAAAGTCAGCAGCCAGGAACTCCACCTGGACCTCCACATGATGCTCTTGAAGCCTGGTGCTCCCAAGCCCTTGAAGCATCACCTGCTGCCTCCCAGGGTGAGCGTTCGCAGGATGCTGGAGCTGGGAGCAGAGCCAGGACTTGAATCCAGGTGCTGTGATGTGCAATGTGAGTATCTTACCTGATGGCTCCAGTGCTGAGCTGTTGCTGTGGATTCATTCTGAGAGGAGGAACACGGTGGGGGCAAGAGGCATGGAGTCACCACACAGACCCCAGGAGTTGGGTGAAAGTGGGCCAGAGGCGAGCAGCCCACAGACTCGTTTATTTCAGTTGGTACAGCAGCTTATATAGCTGAGGCAGCTAATCCAGTCAAGGGGCGGTGTATGCCCTAACCAATCACAGCCTGTTGCCAGGCAATATCCAAAGCCATCCAATCACAGCCTGTTGCCAGGCAGGCTCCGTTGTCAGGTGAGTTTCAAAGCCATTCCTGAGTAACTGATGCTCACTTGCCAGTGGCCATCTTGGCATGGACTTCTCATTCCACCACACTGAGCTAAGCAGCCTGCTCCAAAGCCGCAGCCTTTCACCACCTGGGAGCCCTGTCTGGGTATCGTAGCGAGGGATTTTGATTGAACTGGCTTGACGAGCTGGCCTGCGCCACCTGAATGTTTTCAGATGCCACTCTGCTCCATTCAATCTGGCAAGATGAGCGTCTTAACGCTTTACAGCTGAGAAAGCGGAGGCTCCACGGTCTTCCAGATTGGCCCAAATTATCAAATCACCCGGAGCACTTACTCTCTATTCAGAATCCGAGCCCCGGGGCAGTAGTTCTCAATCTTGGCTGTAATGGAATCGCTTGGTGGGGTTACTTTTTTTAAATCCTGGTGGTCCAGGCCAGCACCCGAAACCAAGTAAAGCTAAATCTCTGGCTGCAAGATCCAGACAGAGCTACACGGGTGATTCCATGCGTGAGCCTGATGGACCGGCGATTCTGCCGGTGCGAGTCATTAGCATCACTCCTGCGACGCTCCTGCCAGCCACTCCGGTGCACAGAGTTGAAGTGAGGATTCCGATCATGGCAGGCTGAGATCACCAGTCCCCGCCAGGCCCTTCCATCTCCATCTTTAAATCCATTACTCTCTTCCCTCATCACTGTTCCCCTCTGTTCCCTTGAGCACACCACCCCCTCCAAGGGATTGAACTCACTTTCACCCCCTTATATGTTTGTGTGGAGCTTGTGTTTATACTTAGATACATGTGTGTGGAAGAATCCAGCACACATGTGTGTTCGGTTTACATACAAGGCACTGTGCTGGAAATACCATGCTGAGTACTTTATTCAGTGTGATTATTTTTTGTTTTTGAGCTGTAGCCATGTATCTGTATCTTTTTTAAAGATTTATTTATTATTTGAAAGGCAGAGTTACAGAGAGAGAAAGATCTTCAATCTGCTGATTCACTCCCCAAAATGGCCACAATGACCAGGCACAACCAGAGCTGAGCCAGGCCGAAGCCAGGATCCAGGAGCTTCATCCATGTCTCCCAGGTGAGTGCTGGGACCTAAGCACTTGGGCCATCTTGTGCTGCTTTTTCCAGGTGTGTTAGCAGGGAGCTAGATTGGAAGTGGAGCAGGCAGGACTTGAACCGGTGCTCATATGGTATGCGGCACCGCAGGCAGCAGCTTAATCCGCCACGCCACAGCGCCAGCCCCAGTGAATGTGTCTCTGACTGCTGTTCTGTCTCATCTTATGTGCATGTACTAAGTGTTTTTTCTTTCTAATTGCTGATTGGCTGTGACACTTGTACATTTGCACCATGGCAAACACATGGGTGAGGGGTAACCTGATCAAAGCAACTTCCTTGTCTTTATGTTGGGAGCCTACCAGCTGCTCTCTTCCAGCTCCTTAGACAACACGGGATGTGTTACCGTGACCTCCAGCCACCCCCACAGTGCTGGGTTCTCTTGCCCATTAGGACGGTCATTTCCCTGGTGACAGACACCTAGACTGTCCCCATCTTTGCTATCCAGCAGCCCTGCTGTGCGTGTGTCTCACCTGTCTCCATGTGGCCTGTGCTCTGGGTGAGGAGCCCAGGAGTGGAACTGCTGGGCTGAGGAGGATTTGTGACCTCAGCCTCAGCTTGTCCTCCAGCTGCGACTCCAGTACTCACTCGCACCAGCCTTGCCTTGAGGGGCCTCGCTTTCCCCATTCTCGGCCAGTTGACTTTATCTGACTTTCAGAATGTTGCCAAATGCACGGGCACACTGGTGTCAGGATGCTTGTGTTTGCCTGTACCTGACTGCTAGTGCACCCTCCTCAGATTCCTAGAACCACGGCAGACTTGAGTTCAAATGGTTGCGCCCCTGTCATAATTGTTGACAGGTGTGCAGCTCTTCCCCAGGTGCTTTCTGGTACCTGGGTTATCCGCCGTTGTCCAAAGCCCTGTGAAACACTCATGGCAGAGGAGGAATCTGGGAGTCAGCAGGTGCAGGGGCTGACCCTGGGCTCATCCCGCCTGTTCTAAGGGCAAGAACCAGCATGAGAATCCCGGGGTCCCGGCCCTCATCATGGCCCTCCTGCTCAATTATGTTGTGTCTGAGCCCTGCAAAAAGAGACGGTCTTACCCCAAATCACGGGGTTTGGATATTTGTGGGAGAGCTGTGGGGTTTGTTTCTGTTTTTGTTTCTTGAATCAGCTTCACTGAGATATCCCCGCGAGATAAAATGCACCCGTTTTTGTTAGACCCTCTGAGTGAGGATGCTAACACGTCGAGAAGCACACCCCAAAGACTCAGAGTCCAGACCAGCTGATGCAAAAGCAAGAGGATTTATTCAGCGTCTGCGCAGACGGGCCTCCTGAACTCCGGAGTCCAGAGAGCGCCCCCAGCACAAAGCCACACGGTTTATATACCCACAGCGACCAATCAAAAGCACTATAGTGTCCATGCACACAGCAGTCCAATCCGTGAGCTGATCATGTGAAAGGCATGCGTCCTCTATCCAATCAGCTACGGGATCACATGGGAGGCATGCACCTCATCGCCATTTTGTTGTTTACTTCTTTAGCAGTTCCTTCCCCTGTCAGCATCATCTTGTTCACCCTGAGGGGGACGATGTCTCGCTCCCCTCGTTCCCCTGGAGGGAGAGCAGCGTCCCGCTTTCCACACCATTATCTGAGTATTAGGAGGCATACAAACTGGGTTAGGTCTTAGCACAGCCAGGCACAAGTGTCGCAGCTAGCTAAGCATAGGGTGCCTTATTTTTATAGCTGCACCTAATTTTAGCTTTGGGGGAAAAAGTTTAGGGCTATAATTTTTAAACTTTAATTTTATTTGGGGCAAAGGTGACTTCTTGTTTTTAATAGTGTTAGCTTAAGTCACTCCATCTTGGTTTGATTTTTAAGGTTTTTCAGTTTTAAACAGGCTTCTCTGTGAGTCTAGAATAATTTAACCCTCTACCACCACCATCCAGACACAACCGGTCCCTTGTCACCCATATCCTCTGATGGTCACCCGCCCGAGGCAGTTACTCATCTGCTTCCTGTCGAAGCAGGCGTGTCTTTTCCAGATTTTCTGCAGTTCAGAACATGCACCTTTCGTGTGGTTCAGCATGTCCACGAGATTGCTCTGTTGGTTGTATTGGTGGTTTGTTCCTGTTCATTCTGTTTTAGGACCATACTGCAGCTACAGCTCCATTCTTTAGGGATGGACGTTTAGTTGTTTCCAGTCTTGGGGTGTCATGAACGAGGCCGCTCTGAATCTTTGTGTACAAATCTGTGGTGGGGGTGGAGTGGAGGGAGGGCCAGCAAGGCAGCTAAGGTGCACAGTGTAAGAAAGCACTCCCTCTTGAGCTTAGATGAACCAGAGACCAAGCGCCTCCTTACGTGTCAGGCCCTCGAGTCCTAGTGGGCCTGGTCCTCGTCCCTGTGCCAGTGGAGCTGCAGAGCAGAGCTCCAGGCTGTTTCTCCCAGTCTGAAGACCTCTGCTGCTGCCTAGTCGCCTGGTAAGCTTCTGCCCCACACAGACCTGCCCGCTCCGTACTCCTGCAGCTGAAGCTCGGGAGCAGGGTCCTGTGTCCGCCTGTTTAATAGAACACCCACGATAATGAGGTGCAGGGGTGCAGGGGTGCAGGGGTGCAGGGGTGCAGGGGCGTGCCTCCACTCTGGGCAAGGGAGAATGGTTGCAGCTTTTGAGGGGAACAGTAGCAGGACCCTGGTCTCTTTGTTGAACTTTGAAATCATTGTAGAGTCACAGGAAGCTATGCAAAGATAGCATAGCAACTATAAACCCCCAGCTTCCTCCACTGGTTGCATTTTCCATAACAAGTACAATAGGCCCACCAGGAATGTAACATGATCGCAGTGTGCGCATGCAGTGTGATGTCATTCTTCCACCCACAACCACCGCCACAATCAAGATAAAGACCCATTCCTTCCAGTGCCTCCTTCGTAGCCATTCTGCCCCCACCATCCCTAACCCCAACACACACTGATCTGTTTGCCATCTCTGCGATTTTTTGTCATTTGGAGAATACCATGTAAACGAAATGACACCATATGTGACCTTTAGAGGTAGAATTTTTTTACTCATCATAAAACCCTTGAGATCCATCCAAATTGTTGCACATACCCAAAGCTCCCTCAGTCTTACTGCTGGGCAGTGTCCCATTGGTCACTGGCCTACGGGGGACGTTCTGCTTGTCGGGGGCTTTAAGAATAAACCTGCTGTAAACATTCATGTGGAAGTTTGTGTGTGACCCTGAGCTTTCATTTCCCTGGGTGAACACCCAAGAGTGCGATTGCCGTGGCGTGAGGTGTGGTGGGGATTAGGGGGTGCCCAGACCCCGGGAGAGCATCGTTTCTGAGAATAGCTGCGAGGGTGTTCCCGGAAGACATCAGCCTTTGGCCCTAAGGACTAAGAAAGGAAGGTGTGCCCTCGCCCTGATGTGGCTGGGCAGAGTCCACATGGCTGAGGGGCCAGACAGGACAGGAGGACAGAGGGAAGGTGAATACCCTCCCCTCCCCCTCCCCCTCCCCCTCCCCACCTTCCTCTCCGTCTCTTGGAGCTGGAACACCATCTTCTCCTGCTCTTGGCCATCACAAGTTCGGCTTCTCCAGCCTTCAGCCTCAGTCTGAGTTACATTCTTCTTTTTTCCTGGCTCTGGAGCCTCCGGATTCAGACTGAACCAGAGAGACGCGTTCTCCTTCTTCAAAGTGTTTCGGCTGCTCAGGTTCCCTTGCCTGCCCATGTAAACTTTCAGATAAGCTCATCTTTAACTATGAAAAATAGTGGAAGATTTTGATAGGAATTGCATGATTTGTATATGTTATTTGGGGAAAAGGTGACCTTTTTTCTATGATGAGTCTTACAACAGAGGAACACCCTATGTAGATCCACTTACTTCTGTATATCTTCTTCGATTTATTTCAGCAACTTTTTATGGTTTTCAGTATGTATGTTTTGTACATGTCCTTTTGATTCATTCATAATCTCTTTTCAAGAGAGATTGTAAGTGATACGGTACCTTAACTTGGACTTGCTGTGTTTGTTGATAATCTATAGAAATACAGTTGTTGCCGGCGCCGCGGCTCACTAGGCTAATCCTCCGCCTAGCGGCGCCGGCACACCGGGTTCTAGTCCCGGTCAGGGCGCCGGATTCTGTCCCGGTTACCCCTCTTCCAGGCCAGCTCTCTGCTGTGGCCAGGGAGTGCAGTGGAGGATGGCCCAGGTGCTTGGGCCCTGCACCCCATGGGAGACCAGGAAAAGCACCTGGCTCCTGGCTCCTGCCATCAGATCAGCGCGGTGCGCCAGCTGCAGCGTGCCGGCCGCGGCGGCCATTGGAGGGTGAACCAACGGCAAAGGAAGACCTTTCTCTCTGTCTCTCTCTCTCACTGTCCACTCTGCCTGTCAAAAAAAAAAAAAAGAAGAAAAGAAAGAAATACAGTTGTCTTCTTAGATCTGGCGACTTGGCTGAACTCAGCTGCTATGCTAGGAGTTGGTAGTGGTGTTGCTTCCCTTTGTCTTTGGAGCTTCGTGAGCATTTTCCATATAAACCGTCATGGCATCAGCACATGGCAACCAAGTTATTCCTTCCTCTCTGATCCATACACCCTTGATTTCCTTTCTTGCCCTGCTGTTCTGGCGAGGCCTTCCGGTGCTTGTGGAGTCAGTGGGGAGAGCAGCCGGCTTGTCCTTGTTCCCATTCCTGGGCAGAAACAGGCTTTCACGGTGTGGGTGATAGGCTGTGGGGTTTTGGTAAAGTCTCCCTACCTCTAGTTTTTCTGAAATGTTTATAATGGGTGTTTTTTCAAATGCCTTCTCTGTGCCAGTGAATAATATCAGACGGTTTTCTTCTTTAGCCTTTCCGTACAGCTGATCACCTTGGCTCGCCTTAAGGGTTGAACCAGGCTTGCGTCTCTGGAATAAGCCCCACATTTAATATTTTGTTAAGAATTTTTCAACTACATTCATATTACTCTGCAGTTATTTACTTTTTCTGTTATCTCTAGTTTTAGTTTCAGTGTAATACAGGGATACTTCAAAAAGTTCATGGAAAATAGAGTTAAAAGGTAAGCTTATTTTGGTGGGTGCAAAAATGTTTTGGAATCCACGCATAGTTCTTCCATAATACACATTTTCCAAGAACTTTTTGAAGATGCCTAGTGTGCATGGATTTCATAAATGTTTCATTTCTCCATTGTTTTTATGTTTTATTACTTTAAGATGTATTTTTATTTATTTGGAAGAGTTACAGAGATAGGTAGAGACAGAGAAAGAGAGAGGTCTTCCATCTGCTGGTTCACTCCCCAAATAGCTACAATGACCAGAACTGAGCCAATCTGAAGCCAGGAGCCAGGAGCTTCTTCCAGGTCTCCTATGCAGGTGCAGGGGCCCAAGGACCTGGGCCACCCTCTGCTGCTTTCCCAGGCCATAGCAGAGTGCTGGATGGGAAGTGGAGCAGCCAGGACTTGAACTGATGCCTATATGGGTAGCTGGCACTGCAGGCTGGATCTTTAACCCACTATGCCATAGCGTCGCCCCCCCACCCCGTTTTCAATTTTTTTTTAATTCTACCCTTTTAATTTTTTCCTTTCTTCTACTTTCTTGGGGTTTATTTTACTCTTTCTGGGTTCTTAGAAGAAGACATAAATCATGTGAACAGTTGGTCTTTCCTAACGTGGGCACACACTGCCATGCATTTCCCTGTAGCACTATGGTAACAAAGTCTGCTGTGTTGTGTTTGCATTTTCACTCCAGTTTATTTTTTCCCCCTTTAGATACTGTTGACCCTTGGATCACTTAAAGTCTGTTGTTTTCCCTTGGAGCAGAACTTCTTC
Organism: Oryctolagus cuniculus; assembly: GCF_964237555.1. Classification (NCBI taxonomy): domain Eukaryota; kingdom Metazoa; phylum Chordata; class Mammalia; order Lagomorpha; family Leporidae; genus Oryctolagus; species Oryctolagus cuniculus. The sequence goes on from NC_091441.1 coordinate 102,394,975, forward strand.
TCCTTGTCAGCTGTTGGTTTCCCAGTGTGAGTGTGCTGGAAGGAGAACCACGTCCTCACTACTAAAGGGCCCAGAACGTGCCCCGCCAACCTGGGTGAACAGAATAGACAGATGACACCATCCATGCACACACGCGTGAGCTCACACACCGTTGGTGTGCTTGTACCCACACCCACCCAGCGGAGCTCAAACTCACATTTCTAGACAATAAGGCTCAGGGTTGATACCAGGTAAACCAGAAACAGGAAAAGGAAGCTGTCTGGGGCGAGAAAATGATGAGGGCCAACTTCGTGTCTCAGAGAACGAGGCCAAACCAGAAACCCCCGGCGGAAGTGCCAGAGACCAGGTTCCAAGGTCCGGTGTGGTTGTATTCAAGCTGCATTTACGGTAAATTGGCAGTGCTGGCTTCTCAGCTTCCTGCCCACTTCCCACCAGCACGCCCCCTCTTAACAAGACCCGCAAACTAGCGATGCCTTGAAAAACTCACAGAAAGAAATAGACAAGAGCCTACATGACTACAGCAGTGCAACGGAAATCTGCAGAGGCAGCAGGAGAAAGACCGGAAGCCACGTCCTGCAAAGCCCCCCGGCATCTGGTCGGCACGAGGCAGCCTGTGCTTCCCGGAGGGGGTGTGCTGGGAACCGCAGACCTGGCTCGCGTCTGTGCTCGCAGACGAACAGGAGCACACGGCTGTGTGGAAAGTCTTCCCCCGCCCATCCGAGACCTCTGATGGCCTCCACGCTGCATTTTTCACATTCGAACTTCCCTGGAACATCACGTGGTTGTGGCTTTGCAGCGCCTCCGGGATCCTGGCGTGTCTGGGCTTCCACGGCAGCTGAACCGTGAGACTGGATCCTTGGTGCCCAAGCTCCAGATGGGGCTGAGGGCACCCAGTCAGCTGAGACCAGGGCTTCTCTCCTCGGGGCTGTTGACGTTTCGGGAATGCTCCTTTGTAAGGACTTGCTCCCTGCAGCAGCCTCTCTGACCTCTACCCACTGGATGTTGGTGGCTTCTCACAGTCATGGTAACCAAATGTCTCCTTGCGTTTCCTGCTGTGGATGCTGTAACATAGCCGCAGAGCCTGGAGGCACAGCAGCCACCTTGCTGTCATGAGGAATGACACCACGGAGGTGCCGAGACTGGTGCGGGAGCCTTAGTTCTTGTGGACGGTGCCACGTTGCTGCATCAATCCCAGAATCGCCTTCCAAAGAGAAGTGAGCAGCACCTCACCACACACGCCACCTGAGCCCTGCACTCCAGTACTTGCAGCCAGCAGCCCCCGGTGCGCCCACCGATCACCTCTGCTCCTCCTGCGTCCAGGATGGATCTCCGCCTCCTTAGCTGGGCTTCGCCCCCCTCTCCTGCCTCAGCCCCCAGCACCTCCACTGCCCCCACCGTGAGCCTGCATGAGAACACGCTGGACGCAGCCTGAGGCTTCCTGATGCTGGCATGTGCTGCCCTTCCATGCCACGCTCTTCCTCCTCTTCCCTCCTCTCCCAACCTGCTCCTCTTTCAAGACTTACCCATACCATCTCCTCCAGGAAGTTTTCCCCAAGTCAGGTCCCGGTCCTCCAGTTCAGAGTGGTCCTGTTTCCTCTGGTGGGGATCTGGGCCTCTGTGACTGCACATCCGTGTGTTCCTGACAGGTGCAGGGAGGAGTGTCATGCAGCAACGTGGACGGTGGCCTTGTAGGAGGTGTGGCAGGCGAGAGGAGCCGGCCAGAGCTCAAGGCACAGGGCTCAGTTCATCCCAGCCCAGTTCAAGACAACCAGGCGGTGCCGCTCACTCTTCAGTCTCAAACCCTACCCTCCTGTCTCCTACACTGTGCACCTCACCCTTTCCGGACCACTTCAGGGCCCAGCATGCGTGCTAATGCCTCAGGGTTCCCCTACGTCTGGCACTCAACCCCCTTTTGGGGGATAGCCCTCCTCATCCTTCTGATCGCCCTTTGGTGACACCTCCTCCAGGAAGCCTGCCCTGCTTCTCCGAGGCTGGTGTGTTCAGAGCCTGCCTCTCACAGAGCACCTACCACATTGCTCCTTCATCACCCATATCCACACCTGTGAGCATCTCAAAGGCAGAGGCCTCACTCATGCCTCTTGGAGTAACCCGACACCCAGAGTGAGGCCAGGCCCAGCTGGGAACGGGAATGTTCCTGGCGTGGTTGTACCTGCGGCGGCTGCGGCGTGGCTGAATGTGGTGCCCCCTTGTCCTCCATTCAGCAACCCTGCATGGAGATCTGACTGTGCAGGGGCCCACAGCTTCCTGCAGCTCACCCGCTGCCCTCATCGGGGGGGGGGGGGGGCTGCCACGGGCTGAGCACTCACGCCGTGCCTGAGATATTTTACTCCTGGTGATGATTGAATCCTCGCATAATTGCAGAGGTTGGAGCTGTGATCGTGTGCAATGAAGAGGAGGAGACCAAAGCACCAGCATTGCATGGGTACTGAATCCTGCTGGAATCGGGGTCTGGACCCCTGTGGTCTAACTCCGGAGCCTGGCTTCTTCCTCCTGCCGAACCACCTGACACTTGCTACAAACGCAGAGCCCTCCCCCCGCCCACCCAGCTACTGGTTCTCTAGGCCCGGGGTGGGGGGAGCTGGGAAATTGGGTTTGTCTTGAGCCCCGTAGTAAAGTCCACCAACTTCCTGCTAAGACAAGGTCGCTGCGCCCAAGAGCATCAGGGAGTATGTCCCTGGTTGGCTGTGGCGTGACCCCACGTGCCTGTCTCATGGCATCGCAGGCACACCCTGCACCTGCTCTTGCTCGCTGTCCCAGGAAGAGTGTCATGGCCACCACCCCCTGACTCCCGCCCAGCCCTGTGTGCTTGAGAGGCAGTGGCGTGAAGACAGCTCCTTCGCAGGATGAGCTGGTAATGACCCAGACCCCAGGGACAGCCCCAGATGCTCTGATTCCCTGGAGCAGGCAGAGGCATCAACATTTCCAAATACCTGTTTAGTCTCCGAAGCATTCAGACGGCTCCACTCGGAACTCCGCACACTTTGAGAGCACATCACCAGGACTCCGTCCTCTGCTCCGGTGTTCCCGGCAGACAAGTCCCAGCGATTCCAGCAGGGGTTTGCTGTGCTGCAGACAAGTCTGACCCAGAGCCCAGGGCCGCGGTGGAGCTGGGGCAGCCCCAGCAGCCGCCCGCATTTCCCAGGGCCCGGCTTGCCTGTCATCTAACCGTGGTCTGCTGACCAGAGCAAACTGACCTGGGCCAGCTCTGCAGGGAAGGGCCTCTGCCCACGAGTGGGGATTTTGCTGTGCAGACACTGGGGGGGGAGGTGCTGGGGGATCTGGCAGGTGGCCCAGAACAACTCAGCCATCAGAGCTGTGCTGGGGGGGGGGGGGGGGAGGGAGAGGCCAGGCCTGCTTGTGGGGGATTCCCTGGCAGTGCTGGGAGGGAAGCCAGGCTGAAGAAGGCCCTGCTCTTAAAGCCACAGCAATGGGGCCTTGCAGCAGAGTCAGCAGGAATCTCGGTGGGGACAGTCCTCAGAGGAACCTGCGAGTGTGGGGTGGGTGACGGGGAAGCTGGAAAGCAGATGGGGCTTTCCCCAGCCGAAATCACTTAGGACAGATGTGTGACAAAGCGCCCTGGCTTATAAGAAGATTCTTTCTTCTGATTGGGTGCCTGGGGAATTCGGGCACAGCTTGCCTGCATAGCTGTTTTGTATGGTACAAGTGCACGTCCCTTGGTGCTGTCGAGCTGGTAGGTGGGCTGGTCCAAGTTTCCCTTATATATCTGGCCCTCCATTGAGCAGGCTGGAGAGTTGGACTCAGCTGGAGCCATCCCCCACCCATGCACACGGCCTCACCAGCATGGTGGCCTGGTGGGGTTGGACTTTAGAAGCAGTAGTGCCGAGCCCCGAGCAAGGATTCTGCAGGACACCCAGGTGGAAGATGCCAGGCTTCTTATGACCTAGAGGCCAAGGAAGTCACTCTTGCCATGTCCTATTGGTGAGACCAGGGCCAATTCCAGAAGCGTGAAATTAGACTGTGTGTCTCCGTGGGAAGAGCGGTAAAGAATCTGCTGCCGTGTTCAGTCTCCCACAGTGCGAGAGCTCTGGGGAACACTTGCAAGGCTCAGCATGGGGGCTTTTATTCCGTGCACGTGTGTTGAGTTCCAGGTGTGTGCAGACACTGTTCTCAGCTCTGGAGAAAGAGAGCAGTGACAGAAACGTGGTCCCTGGCCTCAAGGAGGCTGTAGTCTAGAACAGTCTAACAAATAATGCCATGGTGCCTGGCCTGTGGTAAGCGCTCCTGAGTGTTGGTTACTGGCTTGGGCTTTTGGCTCGGTGGTTAAGCCACCGGTGGGATACTAGGATCCTGTGTCACAGTGCCTGGGGCCAAGCCCAGGCTGTGGTTTCCATTCCGGCTCCTGCTGGTGCACATCCTGCGAGGCAGCAGATGATGGGTCAGGTAGTTGAGTCCCTGTCACACACATGGCAGATCTGGTCTTCGGTTCCAGGCCCTTGGCTTCAGCCTGGCCCGACCTTGGCTGTTGTTCGTACTTGGGAAGTGAATTAGCGAATGCGGGAGATCTCTCTCTGTCCCCCCACCCCACTGCTGTCTGTCTTTCAATTAACAAAGAGGTTAACTTGTTTAGCAGAGTGCGTTTTCAGCCAAGGTTGAGCAGTAATGAACTGGGGAGGGGGGAGATTCAAGGTGGAGGGGACAGTGTGTACCACAGAGTGCAGTGGGCAAGGGGCAGCGTGCATCGAATGTGGCTGGGCGGGTGGGACAGGGACCGATTGCCCACAGCTCTGAGCTGAGTGCCTTACATTTGTCCCTCCAGGTCCACCTTCCACCTTCTCCACCTGCCTGGCTTCTGGGGCCAGCCTGTAAGGACTGCACCAACAGTCTCGCTTGCCTCTTGGCTGGTACCGGAAGATACCATCAGGAGTTTGGATGGGAGAGAGTCAAGGGAGGAAGAGGCGGGAGTATTTATTCCTCTGGTTTCCTCTAGAACTCTTAGCTCCAAAGGAAAGAAGGCTGCAGTCGGGGGACACAACACTGGCTCCACTGAACTGCTAGTTAAGAGCACCACTTGCCTAGCTGGGCTCCTCTTGCCTTGGAATCAGAAGGTGAGTAGCGGAGTTCTGGTACTCATTGGAGTGATTGACCTTGATCAGCAAAATGAAGTTGTGCAGCTAGTATGAAGGGGAGCCATGGCAACATATATATTTTTTTAAAGATTTATTTATTTATTGGAAAGGTAGAGTTACAGAGAGGCAGAGAGAGAGGGCTTCCATCTGCTGGTTCACTTCCCAGATGGCCGCAATGGCTGGAGCTGCGCCGATCCGAAGCCAGGAACCAGGAGCTTCTTCCAGGTCTCCCACACGGGTGCAGGGACCCAAGGGCTTGGGCCATCTTCTACTGCTTTCCCAGGTCATAGCAGAGAGCTGGATGAGAAGAGGAGCAGCCGGGTCTCAAACTGGCGCCCATATGGGATGCCAGCACTTCAGGGCAGGGCGTTAACCCGCTGCGCCACAATGCCGGCCCCAGCAACATATATTTTGAATTAAGGAGACCTGTTAGGACACCTCTTAGTACTACTATGTTCTGTGATTAAAATCATTGGAAAACTAAAACCCAATATAGGCAGAACTGCCAATGTCTGAGGTTTCAGGAATGAGATTGGAATCATCCACTAAGCAAAGAACCATGACCAGCTGAGGTGCTTGCCTGGGGCAAAGGGCATATGATATTGCTCGTGGAAGAAGGGCGCTACCTACACCATCTGTTGACCAGACGCACCAACGAGGACTGGAATCAGTGTGAACGTTGTGTCCTGGTTTTGTCAGGTGTTTATATAGATGGATATGTATCAAGCAAAGCATTCTGTCAGTTTTACTCTTTATGCCCTTGTCATCTAACCTAAGAAACACTAGTAGTAATTACCATTGTGTGATAGTATTTAAGTTACGGGGTATCAAATAAAAAGTGACCATCATCGACCAAGAACTTTGCAACCTGCTCCAGGGAAAAGGGAAGCACAGTTTTGGTTGTGAGCAGGATAGCTGTGTAACGTTAGACAGAAATATGGCTTTTTTTATTGTAAAAAATAGATAGGGATACAGATATCCATCCAAATGGTTCTTCTAAAGCTGCAGCAAAAGGAAAACAAACGAACAAAAGAAAACAAAACAAAGCAAAACAAAACCTCGGTAGAGACATTGAGCATGAGTCTTCAATCCTCAGCAAGTGGAAGTGAAAAGTAGCCAGGCACCCTTCCTCTTTTAGCTGGGAGAAGTGGGAAATGGAATTGTTCAAGCTGCATGAACACAGCAGTGACAGTGAGTCCTTTACCTTGGTGTCCCTGGAACTGGGAACTGGAAACTGAGATTTTCTTCCTAAAACCAACTACCAAATTTAATGGGCAGTTGCTGAAATTTGTGGGACTGAACCCAGGGGCTATCTATAAACACCACGATGAAGAGTGTAGGCAACCATTTCTCTCTCCAAGCAAAATGAACCAGCAGGTGCAATGCTCAGAGCTCTGCCCCTTGGGAGTATTTCCCTTCACCACTGCCATTCAAGGATCACCAAGAAGGCTACAGCTGACAACTGTTGGGTGGGGCCTGTATATCACGCAGAACCATCTGTCCATCAGACACAAGTTCTTTTTTTGCATTTAACTGGGCATAGGGAACTCCTATAGATGCAGCTGGGAGAGGGAAGGCAGTGTAGTGAGTGTAGGAGCCATGGGTATGTGGGCTGCCTCCTGGTGAACTTACTTGAACTTCAGGGCTCTGGAGGCCTGGTTTCATATTTACCACTTCCATCTGATGCTGGGGTACCGATTGCATGCCCAACCTTAGAAATTAGTGGGTCAGGTGGAGGTGAAGGTGCTACTTCTATTGACAAAGAAGGCTCAGCAGAATTCAAGGATTTAGTGACCCCAGTTTCTTTGGAACCTTCCCATGTATCCCCATTTCAGCTTTCAAGATTCCATTCCTGCCTCACTGATGCCCACGTTTTAACAGAGAATATCCTGAAAGTTGCAAATCCAAGTTGCATTATAATTCAGTCACTCACAGGATGACACTCAGGGTTTGGTTTGCATGACTCCCAGCCCTGTAGTTTTAGGGACAGAATTTCTTCAAGGACAGGCACAGAAGCTTTTGGGTCATTTATGTAGAGTTCAGGTAGACACCTGGAAGCCCCGAGTTCATCCTCCTCTTTTCCCACTTTGTCTATCAATGGAAATCAATGGGAAAACAACAAGCCAAGCTCAGTCCACACTATGTCCTAAAGAATCAAATCACCCAGAACCTTACCTTTTGATTTGATTAGAAGTACCCAGCAGCAATATTTTCCCATGATGCTCTTTTTTCCATGGGAAATAGTCACTAGTAGCCTTCAATCTAGTCATATTACAGAATCAATTCTGGAAAGCCCAGAACCAATTCAGAAAGTTCATCCTGAAGATTCTGGTCTTCTGGAACCACTCTCATGAGTATAAGTCAGGCTTCTACCAGCAAAACAGAACAGGTAGGACGTAGGAGAAAGAAGATCCAAATAGAGATGTTTATTGTAAAAAATTGGCTTATGCAACTGCAGGGGCTAACCAGGCAGTCTGAGCTCTGCAGGGCAGGCTGTCAGGAAGGGCGAGGTGAACCATCAGGCGGGCAGAAGCTAAATGGGCAGCACATGGGTGGAAGGTTTTTTCCTCAGGAAAATCCTAGCTCTAGAGTCAGGTATTAGCTGAGTGGACCAGGCCTGCTAGATCATCGAGGATAGTCTCCTTTCTGCAAAGGTAGCTGATTGCGGAGGCTGATCACAGCTATGGCACCTATATTGGTGCATGGGCTTGAAGAGCTGTAGAAGGTAGCCTAGCCAGGTTGACACATGAAACCAGCCACCACGAGGCATAATTAAAATGCAATGAATATCACATATTTAAAAGTGTGTCATTTGGGGCCAGCACTGTGGTGTAGTAGGTTAATCTTCTGCCTGAATTGCCAGCATCCCATATGGACATTGGTTCGAGTCCTGGCTGCTCCTCCTCTGATCCAGCTCTCTGCTATGAGCTGGGAAAGCAGTAGAAGATGGTCCAAGTGCTTGGGCCCCTGCACCTGCATGGGAGAGCTAGAGGAGACTCCTGGCTCCTGGCTTCATATTGGCTCAGTTCTGGCCATTGCAGCCATTTGGGGAGTGAACCAGTGGATGGAAGCCCTTTCTCTCTGTCTTTCCCTCTCTGTGTTTGGTACCCTGCCTCTAGGAGTAGGAAGTCTGGGTCAGATAGGTGTCGGTTTAATGCATGAAGAAGCTCCAGCGGCCTTAGTTGTGGTGCAGTGGGTTAACCTTCTGCCTGCATCACCAGCATCCCATATGAGCACTGGTTTGAGGCCCAGGTACTCCACTTCTGATCCAGCCTCCTGCTAATGCACCTAGGAAAGCGGCAGAAGATGACCCAAGTGCTCCTTGTCCCTGCCACCCACATGAGGGATCCGGATGGAGTTCTGGGCTTCTGGCTTCAGCCTGGCTTGACCTTGGCTATTGCAGCCATTTGCGGAATGAACCAGCACATGGAAGAATCTCTCTCTCCCTCTCCCCTTATTACTCTCTCCCTCCCCCTCTATTTTTTTTCAAAAGGAGTGGGCAGTTTTGTGGCTTAGTGGGTTAAGCTATCACTTGCAATGCTGAATCCCATATGGGTGCTGGTTCAAGTCCCAGATGCTACACTTCATATCCAGCTCCCTGCTAGTGGCCTGGAAGATGGCCCTCACACTTGGGCCCCTGTCACCGAGGTGGGAGACCCAGAGGAAGTTCCTGGCTCCTGACTATTCTGACACAGCCATCTGGGGAGTGAACTAACAGATGGAAGATCTCTCGCTTTCTCTCTTTCTCTGTCTCTCTCCCTCTCTGTGTAACTATGCCTTTCAAATAAATAGAAATAAATCTCTTTTTAAAGGAAATTATAAACTGTGTTCCAAAATGGTTGTATCATCCCTCCAAGTTTCAAATTTGTTGCCTAATAGCCCTTGGTTTGTTATATGGGTCATAAATTTGGTGTACAAAGAAGTATTGAGATAGTCCTGTCATGCTGGCCTGACACATACATATGAGGACAGCACCTACAGCAGGCAGTTATAGGGGCAGTGGGAGGGAGAGTGGAGGAGTCAGGGTCCACTCAGCATCCCCAATCCCAACCCCAAGTCCAGGGAAGAGACCAGGCTATCAGAAATCTGGAGCCTGACAAACCAGACTGATTCCCACTCAGCCACCATTTTCTCGCTGGTTACCTGTGGTGAGTGACCTCAACCTCTGGTCACCTCTGCTCGCCCATCTGCTTGCCCATTCCACCGAGCCAGTGCTTGGCGGAATAGCGGTGGCTCCCCAACTCCATGTTTCCACAGGGACCCTCCTGCTGGACAAGCAAGGACTCCAACTGGGATCCCATAGGCACCTTGAAGTTGCGGAGTCAGGGTGTCCGAGGGGCCTCGGAGGCACTGTTCACCCCTCTCTGGCCTGAATTCCATACCTGGGAGAGCACCAGAGGATGCGACTTAACAGAGACCTTCTTCCTCCCACTCCAAGCTGCGGCTGCCTTGTCTGTTAAGATTCCACCGTCGACAGATTTCTTTGGGTCAGCTGTCTGTGCTCTTAGCTGACCATCTGCTCCCAAGTGGAGCTGACTCGTCATCCTTGCCAAGGGATCAGCTCTTTAAGCAAGTGCAGTGCTTCCCAGGACAAACTAGAAGACGGGTCGGCCATTTACCCTCCAGTACTGGTGAGGACAAGATGTCTTCACGACTTGGCATTTGTTCTGGATGACTCAGCAGGAGTGGAAAAACCAAAATCCCTGTACATGATGCTAATAATAAAGACTTCTGAAGGAAAGATACAAATCAAGAGTTCATGCAAAAGTAATGTGAGCATAAATATCTATTTTTTTTACATTTTATTTTATTTTTTGTTTATTTGTCAGAGTTAGTGAGATAGAGAGACAGAGAGAAAGGCCTTTCTTCCATTGGTTCACTCCCCAAATGACCACCATAGCTGGAGCTGCGCTGATCCGAAGCCAGGAGCCAAGTGCTTCCTCCTGGTTTCCCATGTGGGTGCAGCGGTCCAAGCACTTGGGCCATACTCCACTGCCTTCCCGGGCCACAGCAGAGAGCTGGACTGGAAGAGGAGCAACCAGGAGCAGAACCCAGCACCCATATGGGATGCTGGCACTGCAGATGGAGGATTAACCAAGTGAGCCATGGTGCCGGCCCCGAGCATAAATATCTATGTTTGCTTTCATGTGCAAAAAAAAAAAAAAAAAACTTTGGAGGTAAACACAAGAATTAAAGAAAGTGGTTTCTGGGGTGTAGAGGGGGTTGGCACTGGAAGTAAAATTTTGCCTTGGATTCCTTGAGCTTTCAAACTGTCAGAGTTAAACTAGCAAAGAGAAGTCGTAGGAAGAACAGCAGGACTTGTACTTGGTTTTTGCACAGACTCACCTGTTGTCAGCATTGGTGCCCCTGGCGTTGTCAGAGGCACTCAGCCTCTCCCTTTGTCTTTCACTCAGTTCTGTGAAAGTAAGCTGCACTTTCCGTGGATCTATAGCCCTAAATATTTCAGGGATAGGAACAGGAATATTCTCTTCCATAGCTCCTTAAAAATCACTTGATGCTTGCTGGTGCCGCGGCTCACTAGGCTAATCCTCCGCCTTGCAGCGCCAGCACACCAGGTTCTAGTCCCAGTCGGGGTGCCGGATTCTGTCCCGGTTGCCCCTCTTCCAGGCCAGCTCTCTGCTGTGGCCAGGGAGTGCAGTGGAGGATGGCCCAACTCCTTGGGCCCTGCACCCCATGGGAGACTAGGAGAAGCACCTGGCTCCTGCCATCAGATCAGCGCGGTGCACTGGCCGCAGTGCACCGGCCACGGCGGTCATTGGAGGGTGAACCAACAGCGAAAGGAAGACCTTTCTCTCTGTCTCTCTCTCTCACTGTCCACTCTGCCTGTCAAAATAAATAAATAAATAAAATAATAATAATAATAATAATAAAATCACTTGATGCTTTACTGCCATCATTTTGAATCTGAGTAAGTTCAGTGTTGGTGTAACATTTTTGTCTAAGCTACTACTGATATTCCAGTCTGTGCAGCTGATCCAGGCACGTCCTGTGCACCGCCTTCCCCCAGTGCAGGATCTGTCTGGGGTCTGCATCACATTCTTTGTCATGTCTCTTTACCTCCTTGAGTCTAGAGCTGTTCCTCTGCCTTTCTCCAGTTTTGTCTTGACATTGACATTTCTAAGGAATGGAGCCCTCCTCCACCCCTTTTGAACAGAATATTCCACATTCGGGGTTAGTGTGATGATTCACCATCCTGTGCTTCCTTGGCTGGAACATCACACAAGTGAAGTGGTGTCTTTGTCGGGACTTCTCCTGGGGAGCCGCGTGTCAGCTGTCCCTTCATCTGGGGCACTAACAGGCCACTTACTAGCTTTTTCCTTGGGTATTAATAAGTGATTTATGCAGAGACAACTTGAGATCATGCCAGCACCCTCCTGCTCAGCAGAATTCCACCTGCTTCCTAAATTTAGCCTCCATTCACGGTGCTCGCCTGAACCAGTCTCCACTGTGCACTGCGCCATGATTCTCTGACTCGCCCTCCATTGTGTCCTAGCCCCTTGCATTTCCTATAAAGCAGAGCCTCCCCCTCACCTGATTTTTACTTAGATATTTTCATGGATTTTATTGTATTTCCTTGATTTTTTTTTCATCTTGACCCTTTCATTGTTAAAATTAAAAAATAAAACCTAAATATAATGGTAAATATATAGGGCAAATCAGAATCATAAACTTTAATATTGAATTAAGCAGTAAACTTAAGTTTGGGTCTCCAAGTTGGCTTTGAACCCTGAATTGCTTAAGCATAGGTATGTCCCTAGTTAACAGGAATTGCTTTATAGGTAAGAGGATGGCCTTTAGCTGCAATTCACTATTGAGTCTGGCCAAGACTGTTGGTCCCCTAGCAACTGCCACACGCAAAGGAGTACCAAGCTCATCCAGTGTCAGTCTGCCGTCTTTATCACAGTCCCAAATTTGAAAACTTCAGAAGTAGGAAGTTTTGGTGTTATAAGGAAAATTCTTTAGCTGCAGATCTTGGAATAAATCTGTTTAGAACAGGCAGAATGGTCATAAACTGACCCACAGAATTCCGACTTTGTGTATCTGTTCTTTCCTAGGGATCCTCATAGCTACTAGACAGCCTACAAGTTTTCCTGGCAGTGTAGCTGATGCTGTAGTTCATGCTGTTGTCTGGTCCTGGGCAGAAACAGGACGCAAGGTTAAAAGAGCACGACTGCTTGCTTGGTGGAGAATCTTCAGGTTGTCCTGTGATGAGGTAGGAGAACACTCAGACCCCACTGCTTCGCTAACTGAAGAACCTGACTGTGCTTCACCCGAGAGACCAGAGAGGCCAGGCACTGCCAGAGTCCTTCTCTTTCCCTCTCTGGGATGGTGGCTGTGCTTGCTCTGTGGGTGTGGAGAAGCTGGCGGGAACTGCTGTACTGAGACAGCTGGTCAGACAGGTTCCTGTTGATCTGCAAATTTATGAGGTTGAATCATACCAAGGCTTAGGGAACCCTTTTTTATTTGCCCTCTGCCAGGTGGCAGACAGGAGTGACAGCAAAGTAAGACCTTTGATGGTAAGATTCCTGATCATCCTTGAATCATCCTTGGCAGAGAAAGGTCCTACACTCTGTTTATACTTTCCACTCTTAATGGAAGCTGCGGGGTAATAGCCACAAGTTTCAAAGCAATGAGAACTGACTTCTTCCAAGACAAGCAAGTCTCGTTGCACGCCAAAGTTCCTTAACTGTTTCGGAGGTTCATGAGATAGGGTGAGTCCCACTGCTGTGGCACATGCGAGCCTGGAAGCAGAGCAATATTTTAAATTTTGATCCATGATTCCCATTTACCCTTGTGACTATACTACCTACTCAGCCACAATAATAAAGTTCTATTTAAAAAATAATTGAGAGGCACTGTTGGACAGTAACATATGGTGACCCTGGTGTTCCATTGTTCTTTTTTTTTTTTTTTTTTTTTTTGGACAGGCAGAGTGGACAGTGAGAGAGAGAGACAGAGAGAAAGGTCCTCCTCTGCCGTTGGTTCACCCTCCAATGGCCGCCGCGGCCAGCGCGCTGCGGCCGGCGCACCGCGCTGATCCGATGGCAGGAGCCAGGAGCCAGGTGCTTTTCCTGGTCTCCCATGGGGTGCAGGGCCCAAGGACCTGGGCCATCCTCCACTGCACTCCCGGGCCACAGCAGAGGGCTGGCCTGGAAGAGGGGCAACCAGGACAGAATCCGGCGCCCCGACCGGGACTAGAACCCAGTGTGCCGGCGCCGCTAGGCGGAGGATTAGCCTAGTGAGCCGCGGCGCCGGCCTCCATTGTTCTTTAACTCTTCTTTTTTTTAAAAGATTTATTTATTTATTTGAAAGGCAGAGCTACAGAGAGGCAGAGAAAGAGAGAGACAGATCTTCCATCTGCTGGTTCACTCCCCAGATGGCCGCAATGGCTGAAGCTGGGCCTATCCAAAGCCAGGAGCCAGGAGCTTCTTCTGAGTCTCCCACGAAGGTGCAGGGGTCCAAGGACTTGGGGCATCACTGCTTTCCCAGGCCATAGCAGAGCTGGATTGGAAGTGGAGCAGCTAGGACTCAAACCGGTGCCCGTATGGAAGCCAGCACTGCAGGTGGTGGCTCTACATGTTACGCCACATCGCCAGCCCCCGTTCTGCAACTCTTAAAGATAATACTACTTCAGGCCAGTGCCGCGGCTCAATAGGCTAATCCTCCGCCTTGTGGCACTGGCACACCGGGTTCTAGTCCAGGTCGGGGCGCCAGATTCTGACCCAGTTGCCCCTCTTCCAGGCCAGCTCTCTGCTATGGCCCGGGAGTGCAGTGGAGGATGGCCCAAGTGCTTGGGCCCTGCACCCCATGGGAGACCAGGAGAAGCACCTGGCTCCTGGCTTCAGATCAGCACGATGCACCCGCCGCAGTGTGCCAGCCGCAGCAGCCATTGGAAGGTGAACCAACGGCAAAAGGAAGACCTTTCTCCTGCAGAAGTATGCCTCAGACGCATAACTGCAGGGACCTCCAGCTCACCAGCCTAACATTTGCAATAAGATCACACTAACTAGAAGTTCAAATTGCAATGGCCCTGGCACACACACCCATGTCAGGACCCCTGCACGTGTCCTCCCCACCTCCTGTCACTCAACACTTATTAAGGTTAATGATAAGATAACTGAATGGGCCTCGTGTGTCATCATCAGCAAGGCTGTGTTCTTCCCTTCCAGGTCTGCCATGGTATCCTGGGCCTACATTTGCCCTCTGTTGCTTGGATGAGTGCAGATACTTCCTGTCCCTCCCAAGGCCTTACGTATGACAATATGCCTATAGTTGGTCCCATGGGCATGAGATGAGGCTCAGATAGAACCACACACCTTATTGGAGTTGGTCCAATTAGACCATGAGACCCTGGGAATCTGGAGCCAGCATTTCCTGTATTAGCAACAATAAATTTCTGCTGAGGGCCATGCTGTGATCCTGGTGCCAAAACCCTCTGAGGTCCAGTCTCTGCCTTGAATCTCACTTCCACAAAGAGGGGTCCAGATCCCTACTGTGGTATTGAGGTCCCTGTGCACATAGTGGTGTCCCCATGGCTGGACTTCCACTTCTGCCTGAAGCTGAAACAGAATCACATCTTATTCAAGCCTAACTGGAAGCTTAGAACTTTTTGTTTAAGACAAGAATATGATGTTTTTCACACTGAAACCAAGCATGAGGAAATGTGAAAACCTTAGTTACAAATTGTGACTTCTTATTTAGGGAATAAACATTTGTTGAGCACTTGCTATATGAGTCCTCCTAATAGTCACCGGCCTTGGCCAAGGGCAACCATTTGCCACAGACACTCACACTCAATTGGCCAATAAATCTGTGAAGGAAATCCCCAAACTCACAATACCATTATATGTCTAGTCTCCTTTCAGAATGATGAAACACCAGGTACATGGAAATGGGAACTCTTATACCTCATTGTGGAAACATAAATAGATTGAACCATTTTAGGTTCAAGCTGGCAAAATCTACCAAAATGTAAAATTTACCTATGCTATGACCCATAAACTTCCGGAAACAAATCTTAGGGAAATATTTTTTGAGATTTATTTATTTGCTTGAAAGGTAGAGTTGCAGAGAGAGAGAGAGAGATCTTCCATCTGCTGGTTCATTCCCCAAATGACTGCAATGGCTGAGGCTGGGCAGGCCCAACCCAGGAACCAGGAACTTCCTCCTGGGTTCTGGGGCCCAAGCATGTGGGCCATCTGCTGCTGCTGTCCCAGGCACATTAGTAGAGAGCTAGATTGGAAGTGGAACAACTGGAACTTGAACTGGTACCCGTATGGTGTGCCAGCGCCATAGGCAGAGGTTTTACCCCCTGTGTCACAGTGCCAGCCCCTCCTGTAGAAATATTAACACCAGTAGCACTATGGTGATTTTCTAAATTCGAAGCAAACTGGATGTTCACAACAAAGAAACAGGGAAAGTATGTGCTATGGTTTGAATGTGGCTGTTCCCATGAGCTCACATAGGAGTTTAATTCCCCAGACAACATGTTAATAATATTAAGAAGATGGAAACCCATTTAGAAATGGGTTTAGAGATGGGGTCTTTGGAAAATAACTAGAATTAGATCCTGTCATTAGAGTGGCTTTACAAGAAGAGGGAAAGAGACCACACACAAACACACGTGTGTTCCTTGTCTTTGCTGTGCGCTGTCCTGCACTGCTGAGGGACATTGGCCATACGTGGCCCCTCAACCTTGCACCTCCCGAACTAAGAGCCAGAACAAACATTTTCTTTATAAGTAGCCTGCCTTTGGTGTTTCGTTGTAGTAATGAAGACCATACCAGTGCAATATGACTTTTCCATGCAACTGAGTACTGTTTGGTTCTTAACAAGAATTAAATTGGCTTGGAGCAATGTCCATGCCACGTGAAGAATAGAACAAACTCTTCTTGTGTCCAGCCAGGGAGGTGGGGGCAAGATAACTATTTTGAAACACACCCTGAGCTTTCTCCCTAACGAATGGCTTTGAAGCAAGAGAAAAGACTTTACCAGAGCCTTGCCCTGTATGAAGAAGGGGAAATACCCAATGGAATCCTCTGTATCTTCCCTGTCTCAGCGGACTGGGGGAGGAAAAGGAGAGATGCTCATCTCACAGACACAAGCACACTGAAGGACTGAGACCGGGTAATGGATTACAGATGGCTTTCCCTCGCCCCATGCCCTGCCACCCCATCGACAGAGCTCCAGTATAGTAACCATGGACTGCAGTTGAAAGAACTGCAGACTCAGACTCTATTTAAAAAGGAACTTCTAGGGAAATCCATGGACGACAAGCAAGGACACTAAAGAACATCAGAGCCTACAGCTACAGCAAACGGTAGCAGTCAGCAGACCAGCACCTAACAGGTGAAGCATAACTGGCCTGTCTGCTCCAGCTGATGATATATCATGAATAACTTTCAACAAAAAATTAAAAGATATGATTAAAGGCAAGAAAAAACAGTCTGAAGAGACAAGCTAAGCATCGGTACTAGAAATTTTGGACTTACATGAGGAATTGACAGTGTGATTAGGAGTGGGCATTGAGCCTGGCAGAGATGTTCCAATCCCACATCAGAGAGCCTGGGACCAGCTCCTGGCTCCAACTACAAAGCTCCCAGAAAGCTGGGAATGTATAGGAACTTCCTCAATTAGGTTTTTTTTTTTTTTCCTTTTTTAAAGATTTATTTATTTATTTGAAAGGCAGAGAGAGAGAGAGAGAGAGAGAGAGAATGAATCTTCCATTGCTCGTTTACTCCCCAGGAGCGTGGACCTCCATTCAGGTTGCCCACATGAGTGACAGGGACCTAAGTACTTGGACTATGTCCCACTGCCTTCCCAGGCAGATCAGAGGGAGCTGGGTCAAAAGCAGAGTAGCTGGGACTCAGACTGGTGCTGACATAGGACGCTGGCATCGCAGGTGGCAGCTTAACCCACTACACCACACTGCGGGCTCCCAGTTAGTTTTTGAGACAATTAACAAAATACTTTCCGTAAGCATTATTCTTAGCGGTAAGAAAGTGGATGTTCCCTAAGAAAGTTTCACTGCGAAGATGTCCCCTCTCAGCACTCCTGTTCTGCATTTCACTGTTCATCCAGCTAATGCAATGAGACAAGAAAAGGAAACGAGGGGCCCGTGCTGATGCTGGTGCCGGTTTGTGTCCCAGCTGCTTCTCTTCCGATCCAGCTTGTGCTATGGCCTGGGAAAGTGGTGGAAGATGGCCCAAGTGCTTGGGCCCCTGCACCCACATGGAAGGCCCAGAGGAAGCTCCTGGCTCCTGGTTTTGGATTGGCTCAGCTCCGGTCATTGTGGCCATTTGGGGAGTGAACCAGTGAGTGGAAGGCCTCTCTCTCTGTCTCTCCCTGTCTCTGTCTGTAATTCTACTTCTCAAATAAATAAATAAATAAATATCTTTTAAAAAGGAAATAAGAAGTACAGGTATGGAAAGAAGAAGTAAAAATGTCTTCATTTGAAGATGATATGATTTTCTCTGTACAAAATCTCAAAGAATCATCATCAACAACAAAAAAACTCCTGAAATGTATAAGTGATTAAAACAAGACTGGAGGATATAAAATTAATATGCAAATTTCCATTGGTTTTATTTTTGAGTGATTATTTTCATCTATTAGAAAAGCAGAGTGAGAGAGAGAATCTTCCATCCATTGGCTTACTTTCCTAGTGTCTGCATCAGCCAGGGCTGGACCATGCTGAGGCCAGGAGCCCAGAATTCCACCTGGGTCCCTAGTATGGATGGCAAGAACCCAACTACTGGGCCGTCACCCACTTCTTCCTAGGATGCATGAGCAGGAAGCTGATGGAAAGCAGTGCAGCCAGGACTTGGGCTAGCACTACAGAATGCGACGGAGCATCCCAAGAAGTGGCTTAACCCACAATGCCCACCTCATGGCTTTTCTAAATACCAGCAATGAACTACTGAAATTTAGAAGTTAAAGCAATACCATTTACATTAGGACCAAAAGGTGAAGTGTTTAAGCATTAATTCAACAAAATATGTACAGAGAGCCAAAGCAATCTTGAACAAGCACAAAGGTTGGGACGTTGCGACACCAGGTTGCAAGGCCTGTTACACAGCTCCTATAATCCAAACAGAGTAGTGCTGGGCAGATCTCTGGGACAGAAATCCCAGAAATAAATCCACACATCGACAACTCACTTACCTTTGACACGAGAAAGGACATCTTCAGAAGTTGGAAGCAAGATCGCTACTTTTCACCCTACAAAAATCAAATAAGCGTGGATCAAAGATCTAAATGAAAGACCTGAAACAGTGGAGTTACTAGAGGAAAACATCAGGGAAACACTTTAAGACACAGGCAGAGGCAACTTGATTTTTTATTATTATTTTTATTAAGACCCCAAAAGCACAGGCAATAAAAGCAAAAACAGACAAATGCTATTTTATCAAACTAAGACAGTTCTACATAGCAAGAAGTCAAGAAAGTGGACAGCCAAAAGAATGGGAGAAAATACTTGCAAACTATGCATCTGATAAAGAGTTAATATCCAGAAAATATGAGGAGCTTGCAAAGTTCAGCAACACCAAAACAAGCCATGCAGTTAAGAAATGGGAAAAGGACCTGAACATTTGTGCAGAAAGAGAAATACAAATGGCCAGCGTGTGAAAATGCTCTATATCACTAGCCATTAGTGAAATGCAACTAAAAACCTGACAAAGTATCCCCTTACTCCAGTTAGAAGGGTTGTTATCAAAGAGAAAAAAATTCTCTTTCTCTCCTCTATGTAACTCTGCCTTTTGTTTATTTGCTTCAAATAAACAAATAAATGTTTTTTAAAAAGAAAAAAATTACAACTGCTGGCAAGATTATGGGAATACAAATTAGCAAAGCCATTATGGAAAACAATAAAGGAATTTCTCAAAAAGCTAGAAGTAGATCTACCACATTTCCTTGCTATCGCATGTCTGGGAATATATCTAAAAGAAATGAAGTCAGCATATGAAAGAAATACTTGCATGTCTGTGTTTATTGCAGTTCTATTCACAGTAGCACAGATATGGAATCAACCCACATGTCCATCAGTGGATGAATGGATAAAGAAATGTAGCGTGGTGGGGAGGGGGCTGGCGCTGTGGCACAGTGGGTTAAGGCCCTGGCCTGCAGCACCGGCATCCCATATGGGCACCAGTTCTAGTCCTGGCTGCTTCTCTTCCAATCCAGCTCTCTGCTATGGTCTGGGAAAGCAGTAGAAGATGGCCCAAGTCCTTGGGCCCCTGCACCCACGTGGGAGACCCGGAAGAAGCTCCTGGCTCCTGGCTTCAGATTGGCACAGCTCCAGCCATTGCAGCCATCTGAGGAGTGAACCAGCAGATGGAAAACCTCTCTCTATCTCTACCTCTCTCTGTAACTCTTTCAAATAAATAAAATAAATCTTTTTAAAGAAAAGAAATGTAGCGTGTGTGTGTATGTGTGTATGAAATATTATTCAGCCATAAAAATAATTAAATCCTGATATTTGCAACAAGATATATGGAATTAGAGATCATTATGCTAATAGTGATTTAATAAGCCACATAAAGACAAATACCACTTTTTCTCATATATTAAATTTAAAATATATATAAATGTAAATGCATATTAGACTATAGATATTTATAAATGCTGTCTTCCCTGAATTATACCTCTTACATAATAATATGCCTTTCTTCATTTTATGATCTCAGTTCTGAATCCCACATATGTGATATTAAGATACCCACTCTTGCTCTCTGTATTTCCCTGGTGACTATTTAATCTCAAACTTTCCAAATCTTTTTGTTTGGATGCATCTCTTAAACACAGAGTTGGGTTTGCTGTGTGACCCATTATGAAAATCATTTTATCTTCATAAAGATTTACTTTTATTAAAATATACATATATACAGTTATAGCAATCAGTATGGCACAGTAAAACACAACAAGGTATTTATAAAATAATAGACAAATGGATTTGACAGAACAGACAGCATGTCCAGAAATAGATCTACACTAATATCACCAATTGATCTTTGAAAAGGGGACAGAAAAAATCAAATGGATAAAGGATAATCTATTCAACAAATAGTGCCAGAAATTGCAAATCTACAAGAAAAAATTAACCTAGAGACCTTACACCTTTGGCAGAATTAACTTAAAATAGATCATATAATATATAGATATATATCTATATGCAAAATACAAAAGTATTAAACTTTTAGGGGACGAAAGAGAAAATCTAGATGACCTTGGATTTTTTTCTTTTTTTTTTTTATTATTTCTTTTTGACAGGCAGAGCGGACAGTGAGAGAGAGAGAGGCAGAGAGAAAGGTCTTCCTTTTGCTGTTGGTTCACTCTCCAATGGCCGCCACGGCCAGCACGCTGCAGCCAGCGCACCGCACTGATCCGATGGTGGGAGCCAGGTACTTATCCTGGTCTCCCATGGGGTGCAGGGCCCAAGCACTTGGGCCATCCTCCACTGCACTCCCTGGCCACAGCAGAGAGCTGGCCTGGAAGAGGGGCAACCGGGACAGAATCCAGCACCCCGACCGGGACTAGAACCCGGTGTGCTGGCGCCACAAGGTGGAGGATTAGCCTGTTGAGCCGTGGCGCCTGCCTGACCTTGGATTTTTAATGGATTTTTAGACACCATACCATGGAAGAAAAAATTAAGAAGTTGGACTTCATTTAAATCAAAAGCTCTAAAAATTGAATGAATACACAAGCCACCTACTGGGGGAAGATATGTGCCAAAAAAAAATCTGATAAAGAACTTGTATCCAAAATATACAAAGACCACTTAGAAGTCAACAACAAGAAAAGAATGGAAATTTTTCAAATGGGCAAAAGATCTGAATGGACACTTCACTCCAGATGATATACAAATCACAAGTATGAGACATCCAGCATTATAGGCATCCGAGGATTGCGATTAAAGCAACAGGGACATCTCTACACGCAGCTAATTTTCTTTTAAAGGCTGACAATACCAAGTGCTGGTGAGGTCCCGGATGTGCAGCAGCAAGAGTCCTCATTCATCAGTGATGGAAGGCAGTTTTGCAGTTTGCTAGAAAGCTAAGCAAAGCATACACCATAATCCATCAACCACGCACCTAGTGACTCAGCCAGCTGAGCTCAAAATTTACGTCCACACAAAAACCCACACATAAATATGTTTAGAATGTAGTGTGCAAAGGATCTTCCATAAGTGCCAAGAAATTGGAGCAACCAAGATGTCCTGCCGTGGGTGAAGGAATCAGACATCTGTCGCAGCCTCCACACGGCAGAACTCAGGGGATGCTCGGAACGGTGTCCAACAGCATCCAACGTCCTTTCCCGATCAACCTCAAAAGAAAGGGAGGCAAAAAAGCGCTCAGCAGATTAGCCATAGGAAGGAGCTTCCTCAGTAGACAAAGGGCAGCTGGCAAGACACTAATGATGAAAAAGCTGGACGGTTTCCTGCGCGATGACAAACAAGACGAGAAGGTCCACCCTCACCACCCCTGTTCACCACTGCACTGGTGGTTCCAGCCAGGCAATCAGATAAGACAATGAAATGCCTCCAGACTGGAAAGGAGGAGACTAACTCTACATAGAAATATCAGGATGACATATATAATCTCCTAATTATATCTCTATGAAATGTGTTCTCTATGGGAATACAGGTGAAAATTGTTCAACCTAATGAACAAACTCGAAATCCGTGACTACTCCCTGTGACTTTCTCTCTCTCTTTAAGATCCTCACAGTGATCTTCCCCCACCTTCCTCTGGCTGTCTGGGCAGGGCAGGTGTTTCGATTTAAGTAGACTGTGAAACAGAGAAGCACCATTCGTGCCTTGAGACGCGTAGAAAGAGGTGTGGGTTCAGGTGAGTTCCGTTAAACTTATGTTTTCCACTGTTTTTAATAACTTCTGGATGTTCTGAAATTTAGCAGGCATCAAAACTGCACGGCATGTTAGTGAGTTTGCAGATTCCCGAGCCCACCTCTAGCAGGAGCGGGGACAGCTGGCCAGCAGGCTGTCTGAGGCCCAGAAAATCATTCAGTCTGGCCCCAGCAAGGCAACAACAGGCAGGACTCAACATTCAGTACAGCTTTGTCAGTTGGTGATGCTGTGCGGCCTGGGAATGGCGCTCTAGACGTCCACGTGGCCCGTGGCAGAAAGCTCGTTCCCCAGCCCTGCGAGACTCCGGTTCCTCCGTGCTGAGCATTCCCGAGACCTGGGTCCCTTTTGGAACAGCAGCTCTGTGGCCCCTAGCTGGAGCAGAGCTGAGAAAGCTGCCGTCGTTCTTTGGCTTATGCCAAAGGAAGTAGGGGGGTTTCTTTGGCACCGGGTCTTTATGAAAAGCCTTGTTAGCATTGGCGGTTGTATAATTTAGTTGTGTTTGTCATTGTAAATCGTATTTTTTTTTTTTGACAGGCAGAGTTAGACAGTGAGAGAGAAAAAGGTCTTCCTTCCGTTGGTTCACCCCCCAAATGGCTGCTACGGCAGGCATGCTGCGCTGCTCCGAAGCCAGGAGCCAGGTGCTTCTCCTGGTCTCCCATGGGGTGCAGGGACCCAAGCACTTGGGCCACCCTCCACTACCTTCCCGGGCCACAGCAGAGAGCTGGACTGGAAGAGGAACAACCGGGACAGAATCCGGCACCTCAACCAGGACTAGAACCCAGGGTGCCGGCACCGCAGGCGGAGGATTAGCCAAGTGAGCCGCGGTGCCGGCCTGTAAAGTGTATTAAAGATGAGGAATCTGGGACTACAGGCTCAGAGTTGAGGTGGGGAAGAGACATGGCTGGGGGCAAAGCCCCAGCGTGGTGCTGGGAGAGCTCTGGAGTGGCATCTTTGTCCTTTGTATCCACAAGAGCCTCCAGGCCCAGAACGGAATTCTGAGTAAATGAGCTAATGACCTACGGAAGAATAGGATCACTTTAAAGACATCCAGTAGTCCACTTAGTTGAACTCATAAAAGGAATGGGTGTTGAGTTTTGCCAAATGTTTTTCTGTGCTTATCAAAACCCATCATATGGTTCTTGCCTTTATTCTGTTAATATGGTGAGTTGAATTGATTAATATTCAAATATTAAAACAACCTCATACTGTGGGATAAACTCCACCTGCTCTTGTTGTATTCCCCTTGTAACACATCTTGCTGAATTCAGTTTGCTAATATTTTGTTCAGGGTTTTTGTGTCCGTGTTCATGAGGAATATTGATCTGTACTTTTCTTTTCTTGTAATTTTTGGTCTGATTTTTTCATCAGGTTAATGCTGGCCCTGTAAGACAAAGTGGAAACTATTCTAGCCTCTATTTCAGATGTTTGCATAAAATTGGCATTATTTCTTCCTCAAATATTTGAAAAAGTTCACTAGGAAAATCATCTAGTTCTGAATTTTTCTTTCTTACAAGGTCTTTTTTATAATTAGGTATATTTCCATAACAAATATAGGGTTATTCAAGTTTACTATATCTTTGCAGGTCATTTTTGGTATGTTGAATTTGTTAAAAATTTGTCCTTTTTCCCTTGTTGAATTTCTTAACATATAATGGATCATACTATTTGTTATTCTTTTAAGGTCTATAAGAGCTGTAGCAATAATTCTTCATTCACACCTGTTACTGACATTTTGTATTCTATCTTTATATTCTCAATTTTGATTAAGGTTTCATCAATTTTTAAAATATTTTTTCAAACAACCAATTTTGATTTTATTCTGTTTTCTAATTTCTTTATTTCTGCTTTTACTTTTATTTTTACCTTCCTCTTACTTAATCTGCTCTTTGTCTTCTTAAGTTATTGAATTTTGCTATTTGATTTTTGGCCTTCCTTCTTTACAATAAATGTTTAAATCTATAGATTTCTTTGTAGCTACTTTTTCAGTTGCATCCCGTGATTTTTGATTTGTGGTGTTTTCATTATTCAGTGTAGAATATTTTGTAGACTGCCTTTTAATTTCTTCTTTGATCATAAATTCTTTAGAAATATATTGCTTTATCTGCAAATTAGTGAAGCCTTCTTGATTATCTGTTCTTATTGATGGTAGTTCCCTTTTGGGTCTTTTATACGACTTGTCTTTCTCTACTGAGATGCCCTAACTTTCCGTACATCCCGAGTATCTTTTCCTTTAGCTCCTTGAGCACACTTAGCCTTGCATGTTGATTCTTACCCGCACGTTCCAACACGGAGATCAGCTCAGCGTCGGTTTCTTGATTTTTCTTTCTTTGGAACATGAGTCGTGTTTTTCTGTTTGTTCACACGCACAGTACCGCTGGATTGTAACCTGAACATTGTGAATGCTGTATTGTGTAGACTCCGGATCCTGTTTCATTCTTCTGAAAATGTCGATTACTGATTCGTTGCTGATTTGTTTGAATGGGTGTTGACTTGGCAGGCTCAACTTCTGTCTCCATGGAAGTGGGCAGCAGTTCAAAGTTCAGTTCTCTGAGCTCTCATTGTGCACTCGTGGTTCCGAGGGCAGCCAAACATCTGAGCAGGACACATGCACAGACTTTGGGCCCCTCCCTCTCTAACCCTTTCTTTCTGTGATTCCTCCCTTCATGTGACCCTGGCTGTGGTTGTCTCAGACTTGGTCATGTGGTTCTTCAAGACATAGACCACTGGGAGCTTTCTACTAGAGATGTAGCTGTCTTGCCCGTAGGCCAAGAGCATAAAAATGGGAACGTCTCCCAGCGCCATGTAGCTGTTCTCTTCTTTCAAATGACCAGATCCCCTTAGGAATGCGTGGATTTTCTGTCTATTTTGATGCAGGGTTTGAGGCCTTGTGTGTGGAAAGGTGGGTCACCCAGGAGGTTACTCAGTCATTAGCCAAAGTGGAACCCAGTTACGTTCTCTCTTACACAATAAATAATCCAGCAGTTGATGACTTGGCAGAAGCGGACTGAAAGTCATCTTGCCAGTTCATTCAAGCAGCTTTACTCAGGACCACAGATCCAGAAAAGACGGAGTAAGGCAGAGAGAGACGGAGTTCACTGGGTCAGCCAGTGGTTCCTGGCTATCCCAGAGCAGCCTGAGGACTTTAATTCTGCAGAGGTGAGAGGAAAGCATGCGGGCTCCACGGGAATGGAGAAGAGCAGTCATTCCACCTTGGGGACAGCAGCAACACAATGGTCACTCCCGTGAGCCAGCTCGTCTCTACTCTGAATTCCTGAAAGACACTCAAACGCTGCAAGTTTATAAAACTACTTGTCTTTGAGTAAGTGAAGGAGGAAGGGGAGGGAAGCTCTCTTCTTTCTCAGGAGGAGCCATTTAATTCTGAGACGTTTTCAACCACGACGCTAGAGTGCCCACGCTAACAGGTGTCCACCTGCACCCTGCAGTGGGTCAGGACAAGGGTTGTTTAGTAGACGTGGGGCTCGCCTCCATGATGTGAAGGGTGCTTAGAGGGTCTCCGTGCTGATATACCTACTTGCAACCAAAGCACCATACAAAATCTCATGTATTTGTTTAATTGCTGATTTCTTTCCGCACTCTAAAGTTCTCATTGGCAGAGACTATTATTCATGTTTATATCCTAGAATCCATAATATCTGCTATCAGTGATCACTAAGTGCTGTTTCATCAAGTCAGATATACCCATATGTAAAATATAAGTACCTGTAATTTCTATATGTCAGACAAAACCAAAAGACCATAGGCATAATTGAGAGGCTAAGAAGCACAATGAGTGGACAATACTAAGTAAAATGTTCTTTAAAATCCATAATAAAACATCATCCCAAATGAAAAAAAAAAGTCCCCAAATCCACAAATCCTTTAAAAAAGAAAACAAAAGAAATGCCAGGGAAGGAAATAGAGAAGAAGAAAAAAATAAAAAATTAAAATAAGAAGCAGAAGTGGACAGTAAAAATAGAACAGTGTGTGTATTCCTCTCTAGGAAGCAAAAAATACAAAGTAAAATCACACAAAATATCTCAGCTGTCTTCATTGAGGTCTCTGGAGACACAAATTGACTTGGCCATCTGCAGTAGCATAAATTTCAGGGTCCGTTTCCTGTTCCTCTTATCCAACCCTGGATGAGTGAGAAATGTAGGTTATTTCTCCAATTCTCCCTCTCAGATTACAAGGCTGTCCAGCTGTGGTCCCAGCTCAGCTGTCTTTGTGCACTAATGACATTCAGAAGGTCGCGTTCACACCCTGGGGCTCGGTTTCTTCTCCAATACGATCCCTTCCAGAGCAGTGTGATGTCTTAGCTCAGTGCCCACTCCCAAGTGGGTCATGAGCACTCTCTAAGTGGCGCAGGCAACAGCTTCTCCGAGCTTTCCATCCTGTTGCTCCCTTGCTCTCATCCCGTGGCAATCCCACCTTTTCTGTTCACTCTCCCTCCCTTCTCTCCCCTGCCTTCTAGTGTCTGCTGCTAACACCTCACTAAGAGACCGAGTGAGCTTGACTTGGCCCCGTCCCCTTACAGATTCCCCTCTGATGGGTCACTGGGTTGTCTCCACTTGCTCGGTCTATGAGAGGTGCTGTAAACCCCAACCCCAAAAGGGGAAGCTTCCTGCTCTGAGAGTTGACCCTCTGCGGTAGCGCAGGTTCCCTCTCCCCGTGTCTCCACATTCGTGGGAGTCTTGGGATGAGTTGATTCTATCTGTATCCTCTCTTTTGGTGGGCTGCTCCAGGAGGCAGTAGGTTCCCTGATACAATCCCGCCATGGGATTTCTGCATTTTGTGAGATGAAGGAGAGGAGGATAAGGAAGAGGGAAGGAAGGAAGGGAGGGGAAGGAGGGTTAGTGAACTGCACTAGATATTTGTTGAATAAATGAGTGTGGGATCTCTCGCCTTCTTTTGTGGGTAAGGAGCTAAGGTTCAGACAGGTGAGTTGATCCAAGAGCACAGTAATGGGCCCACATTTATTTTTTGACAGGCAGAGTGGACAGTGAGAGAGAGAGAGACAGAGAGAAAGGTCTTCCTTTTGCCGTTGGTTCACCCTCCAATGGCCGCTGCGGCCAGCGCGCTGCGGCCGGCGCACCACGCTGATCCGATGGCAGGAGCCAGGTGCTTCTCCTGGTCTCCCATGGGGTGCAGGGCCCAAGCACTTGGGCCATCTCCACTGCACTCCCGGGCCACAGCAGAGAGCTGGCCTGGAAGAGGGGCAACTGGGACAGAATCTGGCGCCCTGACCGGGACTAGAACCCGGTGTGCTGGCGCCGCAAGGCGGAGGATTAGCCTAGTGAGCCGCAGCGCCAGCCTATGGGCCCACATTTGATCTCAGGTTTTTAACTCCACTTCCACCACAGTTTTCCCTACATCTGCATGGATTGTGTAAATCAAGGCACTGCTTCCTTTACCAAGGAAGTCCCACTGTGTATGTGTGTGTGTGTGGGGGGGGGGGGGGTTGATGTTAGCAAACTCAACACTATGCTTAGCGACTGTTGGTTCCTGACAGCTCACCAGCCCGCAGCTGGTCTGTGGCCCCTACTGTTTGTAGCCTGAGCACCCCCCTGCTGTAAATGCCACCTGTCCTTGGTTTTAGATGCCTTCACCTCCCCTGCCGTGCAAGCCAGATGGAGTCCTCGGGCACCCTCGAGTCCACCACGCCTTTTGAGTACGACATTGAGAGCCTCCTGTGTGAGAGCAAGACTTTTGTCTTCGCCACCTTCGCCACCACCATCCTGTACTGCCTGGTGTTCCTCCTCAGCCTGGTGGGCAACAGCCTGGTGCTGTGGGTGCTGGTGAAATTCGAGAACCTGGAGTCCCTCACCAACGTCTTCATCCTCAACCTGTGCCTGTCTGACCTGGTCTTCTCCTGCTTGCTGCCCGTGTGGGTCTCCACCTTCTACTGGGGCTGGGTGCTGGGAGACTTCCTCTGCAAGCTGCTCAGCATGGCCTTCTCCCTCAGCCTCTACAGCAGTATCTTCTTCCTGACCGTCATGACCATCCACCGCTACCTGTCAGTGGTCAGCCCCCTCTCCAGCCTGCGCGTCCACACCCTGCGCTGCCGCGTGCTGGCGACCGTGGCCGTGTGGGCAGCCAGCCTGCTGTCCTCCGTGGGCGATGCCATCTTCCACCAGGTGCTGTCGTCCGACTGTGCGTATTCGGAACTCTGGGGGTTCCTGGCCTCGGTGTACCAGCACAACATCTTCTTCCTGCTGTCCATGGCCGTCATCCTATTCTGCTACGTACAGATTCTCAGGACCCTGTTCCGCTCGCGGTCCAAACGCCGCCACCGGACGGTCAGGCTCATCTTCGCCATCGTGACCGCCTACTTCCTCAGTTGGGCTCCCTACAACATCATCCTGTTCCTGGAGACCCTGCTGAAAACAGGGGTCATCCGGAGCTGCGAGGTCAGCCAGCATCTGGGCTACGCCGTGCTCATCAGCCGGAACGTGGCCTTCTCGCACTGCTGTTTCAACCCCGTGCTCTACGTCTTCGTCGGGGTCAAGTTCCGCAGACACCTCAAAAGTCTCCTGCGGCGGTTCTGGCTGTGCCGGCAGCAGGTGCCCAGCCCGCCCCCGCTCCCCCAGTCCCCAGGTGCCTTCATCTACGAGGGGGCCTCCTTCTACTGAGGGGAGTGGGACGGGGCAGGTGGAGGTGGACAGCACGTTGGGAAAGAGGCATCTGTGGGGACCTGGCTTGAGGTTCGCGTTCGCACGACTCGGGAGGTACACTTTTAACATACTATGAAAACCTTTCCAAGGCACTTTGCAAAGAACCGCGGGCATCTGGGGCGGGAGGAACCACTCTTATCTACCCCATTCTTACTCTGTTTATAACTGGTTCAACTTTCCGCCTTTTATCTTTCCTAATAAACACAAGATGGATTTAAAAAAAAACACTGAATACTCCAATTTTTCAAAGTACCTGTTGTTTATTTCAAAATAGAGGAAACACGAATGTTGGTCTCATAGGAAATGATATCTGTTCTTCTGGCTAAGCCCTTAGCAAGGCACTTCCCTTCCTTTGGAGTTTACTTCCTCATTTTCATACAATTTTTTAAAGCTTTATTTTATTTATTTGAAAGGCAAAGTGACAGAGAAAAAGAGAGGGCCAGAGAAAGAGATCTTCCATCTGCTGATTCATTCTTGAAATGACCAAAATGGCTGGGGGAGCCAGAAGCCTGGAATTCCATTCAGGCCTCCCACATGGGTGCAGGGGCCCAACCACTTGAGCCGTCTTCTGCTGCTTTCTTAGGTGCGTTAGCAGGGAGCTGAACTGGAAGTGGAGCAGCTGGGACTTGAACCAGTGCTCCAACATGGGATGGTGACGTCACAGGTGGCATTGTAGGCAGCAGTTTAACCTGCTGCACCACTAGACTGGCACGCTTCCTCATCTTAACTATAAAGGTCTGAACTCGGCCATCTCTGATCCCCCTGGCCTGGAAACAAAGTCTGTGCATCTATAATTCATAATCTGCCTTGGTTGAAGACGTGTTCCAGATCGAACTGTGTCATCCTGAGCCCCAGTTCCTCTGAATACGACCAGATGTGGAAACAGAGTTGTTGAAGATGTGACTAGCTGAGATGAGATGATCCTGGGGTAATGTGAGCCCCTGAGCCAATAGGAGTGGTGTCCTTACAATAAGGGGCAAATGAACCCAGACAAAGGCACAGGAGAGACCCTGTGAAGGTTGGAGCTGTGTGGCCACAGCCAGGAAACCCCCAGCAGCCAGGAGAGAGGCATGGAGCAGAGTCTCCCCTTCCATCTCGGAGCTGACTCCCTGACGAATTGACCCCACACTTCAGGTTTCCAGGATGTTGCAACGGTGATCTGTGTCGTTTGAGACTCCCAGTCGTGGAGCTTCCCTATGGCACAGGACACACATTTCATTGAGTAGAAGGGTAATCCCAGTGACCTGCAAACCTTCCAGATCTGCCTCGCCTACACAGGAGGCTCCACCTAACTGAAGCCAGGCGTACAGGACCAGAAGCAAGACTCAGACTCGGGAAGTGCAGCCAAAGTGCGACTTTACTAGCAGTCAGGTGTCTGGTGGGCCAGAGCATCCGGCGGGGTTCACAGCCACTGATTGACTTCCTAGCACGCAGGTCCCTCCCTGCTTCCTCATTGGCTGAGTACTACAGGTTACAATCTTCCCAGCAAGTGCCTCAGCTGTTTTGGCCACGCCCACCTTTCTAGGTGCATGTAACCTAGGAAGCTTTCTACACCGCTGTAAGCCGTTGTGCTAGCTCGTTGTCTACTCCCAGCTAAACACCTTACTTTGAAAATGAAAGAAATGTTCACTTCTCACAGAGAGGAAGCCCCCAAGCAAGGAAGAGGCCCAGCCACCAAATCAACACATGCCACCACATGTGTGAAAGAGGTTACAGAGATTGACTCCTGCTCATCCTTGTTGAGGGTCAGCCTACAAGCCAGAAGGCCCCACCCAAAAATCCTTGAGGGAGTGGGGAGTTTCAAAATGATCAGCCAAGACAGACACGGGGGCCTTCATTCAAGGAGCACCGCTGGGTAGCTCCGGCCAGCGCCTTTTATTATTTAGTCTTAGGTTTAACTAGTAACATAACAATTAGGAATGTACATTGCAAAAGGCTAACAATTAGGCACAAGCAGGGGATGCATGCATCACGTGACATATTTATGGTGGGAAGTAAAAGGTCAGGTTGCTCCTGGTGGTCATATTGTTTGGCTCATTTTCTATGCCCTTGAAGTACGGTAAGGAGTTTTCCTTAAAGTAATACCTAATAATAACCCAATCCTTCTGCTTACTGCTGCGGCCTTCCATTTCGGAAGGTGTGCCACCTGCTTAGGCAGAAGCAGGACCACAGCCATGTCCAATATCCAGGAGGCTGTGGCCTCACTCTGAGCACCTAGGCAGTGTCCATTACAACGGAGGCCGTTTGACAGGTGGCACCAGCAGGCCCCCACCGGCGCTTCTCTCGGGAGCGGCACTGCTCCCTGCCACGGCCGACAGAGCTGCCCACTGGGCAGTGAAGCTCTGGGGAAGTGGCCAGGTCATGGACCTAATGGTTATCTTTTGGTGGGAAAGATAAGCGTTTCTCCAAGGTGTCTTTTCTAGTTTCTCCCCATGCCTTAGGTGTAGCTGATGTCCTTTATTCTGAGAGCCAAGAGCTAGTCTGGACAAAAAGTAGAACATTATTTCTCTACTCAGAATACAGCGAGAGCTCGTTACACAATCCTGGACAAGCAAATACTTAAATCCTTCCGAGGTCGGTCTTGATGCCTCACTAACAAGAAGGCCACTGCATCAGGAATCTGAGACCAGGATTCTAGTCCCAGCTCTGCGGCTCGCTGGCTGGGGCCCCACTGCAAATGGTGATGGTGATGAGGATGGTGGTGGTGGTGCTGATGACAATGTAGCCAGTAAAAATGCAGCACTAACTTTATGTCACCCCCGTGATAGGGCATGAGTCTTATCTCGCTTAGTGTCCACAAAACCATTTGAAATTGCTGCTATGGCTTCTGTTTCATAGAAGACGACGGTGAACTGAAAGCAAATTGCCCAAGGTCGCTTAGTCAGGGTTCAAGCCTCAGCCTTCCACCAGTGCACTGGGCCTCCTTCCGTAAGCCCAGGAGCATTTCTAGGCTCTTAGTTTTTTAACCTGTTATACAAGGGATTAAATCAGAGGTTTTGTCCACCCTCTCCCCACCAGGGATTGCATGATAGAAGCACTTGGAGCCGGCGCTGCGGCTCACTAGGCTAATCCTCCGCCTTGCAGCGCTGGCACACCGGGTTCTAGTCCTGGTCAGGGCGCCGGATTCTGTCCCGGTTGCCCCTCTTCCAGGCCAGCTCTCTGCTGTGGCCCGTGAAGGCAGTGGAGGATGGCCCAAGTGCTTGGGCCCTGCACCCCATGGGAGACCACAGCGGCCATTGGAGGGTGAACCAACGGCAAAAAGGAAGACCTTTCTCTCTGTCTCTCTCTCTCACTGTCCACTCTGCCTGTCAAAAAAAAAAAAAAAAAAAAAAAAAAAAAAAAAAAAAAGGCACTTGGGGAGGTATTTAAAAATATAGATGCACAGTTCCCATCCAGACCTCTACTCTCAGGTGCACCTCTGTTATTCCCTGGCCCTATGCTCTATTCTCCCTTCGCACTGGCCTCCTTGCAGCTCCTCAGTCACACCAGCTGCACGTCTTGACCCCAAGCCTTTGCGCTGAGTGTGCTTTCTGCCTTTCAGCTGTCCACGAGGCTCACTCTATGGCCAGCTCACCATGTGGCGTCCCCAGGACGTGACTGCCTTAGGGTAGTCAGAATTCTTATCTGAAAGTGCTTGGGTCCCTGCAAACCCACACGGGAGACCTGGATGGACTTCCAGGTTCCTGGCTTCAGCTTGGCCCAGTCCCAGCTATTGTGGCCGTTTGGGGAGTGAACCAGTAGATGGAAGATCTCGCGCTCTCTCGCTTCTCTAACTCTGCCATTCAAATAAGTAATTTTTTTTTTTAAAAAAAGCATACAGTACCAAATCCTTCTCATCCTTAATGTCTCATAATATCTTCACATTGTGGTTAGAGCTATGTTTTTACTGGCTCCTTGGATGACTTTTCCTTTTGTCATCTCCCCCACTCTCTCTTGTTTCGTGACAGTTTTCCATCCTGCTAACAAAAATGAGAATCACTTGTATTCATGTCCTTCCTCCCAACTTCACTCCTCAACTGACAACTCTAAGTCACTGTGCCATCCACTTTATATCTAATTTACAAAAGGTGGCTAACGAGATGCCATAACCTAAAGTCAGCTAAGAAATACACTTCCTTTCCTGTAGTATTCTACCCAAACAACTCCCCATTTTGTGACTGCGGCTCTCAAGGGGGTGCTACCAGCTTAGAGCTGGGACAGAGGGTGCTTCTGGCAGAGGGTAGAGGACCGATGGTTCGTCAGTGCTAGGGAATGGGTCCAATCACCGGCTAAAGTTCCCGGTGTACACTTCCTCCTCGAATGTGCCCGACGGACACAGTTCATCAAATGCTTTCTGTCCTGTTGTATCCAGCTCTACAGCTCTGTGCACTACACAACTTACAAACAGAAGTTGGGCTGGGAATGGGATGGAGCACTTTAACACACACCGTTGGAGCACTGATTTTAAGTGAGTCACACTGTTAAGTGAGGGGACAAATCTATGATAGCAGGCTCAGTGATTGTAATGCTTTTTATTTAGCTCAATACATGTATTTATTCAAAAGTATCCTACCACATAATCAATATACAAATATTAATGCGCTATTTTATTTTATGTTATTTGGAATAAGTATTTAGAATCCAGGTGTACGCGAGTACTTCAAAAAGTTCGTGGAAAATATAATTAGAAGATAATTTATTTGGGTGCAAAAATAACTCAAAATCCATGCAGTTTTTCCCATACGTATTTTCCACAAAAATTTTGACGTACCCTCGTATTTTACATTTACAGCACAAGGGCTCAACTATGCGGATCGCGAACAGGAATTGCGGTCACACTTGACCCCGGAGATTGCAAGAGTTAATCTGGGGGCTGGTTTGGCAGGCTGGAGGGCAGAGAAGGAGCTGATGAAGCTGCAAACCTCTGCGCTGTGGAGCATGCCGGGAGTCGTAGTCCGTCGTGGGGCCCCATGGGAGTTGTAGGCCCACGCCCCACGCAGCCTGCCGGGAGTTGTGGTTCGCGCGCGCCCGCCCGCCCGCGGCTGGGTGTACGCGTCATGGCTGCCGGTACAGCGCTCCAGTACTCTTCCGCTTGGTCCCAGAAAGTTTCGGTTCTGCCCCGCCGTGGACCCACGAGCGCGTAAGTGCCGCGGGGGACCGGCAGGACTCTGGGAGCACCGGGTTTGCCCTCTAGCCCGTATCAGAGAGCTTCGCTCGGGTGCGGTTTGTCACCTGTTGCCCTTATCGGCCCCGCCCATCCCGGCTCTCCCGCAGACCCTGCCCGGGTCCCAGCGCTTGCCCGGCGCGCCTCGGAAGCGCTCCGGCGGGTGGAAACTGCCCCTGGAACCCGGGCTGCCCCCGGTGGTCGGTTGAAAAGACAGAGCCCAAGCCCCCGTTCCAAGACCCCAGCCGGCCGAGGGGTCGCGCAGGAGCCCACCGAGAGGGGCCTCCGAACAACCGCGGCTTGCGCTGTCCTCGGGCAGCCTAGTTTCTGGCCCAGCCGGGCTGGGACAGCCCAGACGTGCAGCGGGCACCGCTCTGCGGAAGCGGGGGCCGTCCCCGTCCCGGGAGGGGTCTGCTCGTTCCCTTTGGCCGTTCGTTTTACCCACTGCCCCTCGTGCGCAGGGGCAGGGTGTCTGCATAGCCCTCAGGTGATCCTTCCGTAAAAACCTTTTGAGTGGCTTTTGCATGGTCTCTCTCTGGTGTGGCTGCGCTGGGTGCAGAGGGCGAAACTTCATTTTTCCTAAGAAAAGCAGCACGTACGGTTGACATGTTATCCAAGCAGCCCCCTGTGCATTCAACGTGTGTCCACCCTGTGGCCCTCGGCACTGCCCGCCGCTCCAGACAAAAAAAAAAAAAAAAAAAAAAAAAAAAAACAGAACAAGAGCGCTGGTGGACACGGCCAGGGTTGGCGGGTTGGGAGCCCCTGTGTCCCCAGCTTGTGTTAGCACAGCAGTTTTCTTTCCCAACAGAGAAATGGGTCAGGGGCCTTTGAGCCGCAGAGGATCAGGGCTTAATCTGCTCACTGCCCTCCTGTGGCCGCTGGCCTAGTGGCCTCCGGCAGCAAGCTTAATCCCCTGCCATCTGCCTGGGGCTGCTGAGGGGTGCAGGGGCCCCGAGCTCCCGCCTTTTGAAGTGGACTTCGAGTAGAGGCTCCCCTTGACCCTCCCTTGTATGACAACCACTATTTATTTATTTATTTATTTGAAAGTGAGAATGACAGAGAGAGGGAGAGAGATCTTCCATCTGCTGGTTCACTCCCCAGATGGCCACGATGGCCAGGGCAGGGCCAGGCTGAAGCCAGCGAGTCTGGAACTCCATCTGGGTCTCCCACGTGAATGATAGGGACCGAAACACTTAGGCCATCTTCTGCTGCTTTTCCCAGGCCATTAGCAGGGAGCTGGTTCAGAAGTGGAGTAGCCAGGACTTGAACCAACACCCATATGGGATGTTGGTGTCGGTTGCGGCAGCTTTACCCACAGCACCACAACACTAGCACCAAGAACCACTATTCCTAAAGTGTTGAATGCCCCCTACTAGTTGTGGGCCATGGTTATGGCCACGGTGATGGCTGCCAGCCTCCTGATTAAAGAAATATGAAGGGAAACAGGGCTTATTCGCTCATGTGAAAAGTCTGCCTCTTTGCGTAGCCTTCATTTTTTAAACATTATTTTCAGTCACTGACTAGAAAAATAGTGAAACATCCAGAATCACTGAAAGACTTGTATAGGGACCATCCATATATTTAAGGCAATAGTTTACTTTGATTTTGTTTTTACATTTGCTTTAGGGATTGGTAACAGCCCCGGGCGGGGATCCTCCAGCTGCCCCTGGGCTGAGTTTAGGGCACTGGCGTGGGTTCAGGAGCCAGATCTGTAGCCTGGCCCATTTTGAGTGGGATATGTGTGATGAGCGGACCCACTTCTAACAGAGTAAGATCTGAGCCGCGCGTGGGTGGCTTTGATCCAGGTTGGTCACCAAGGCTGTGGGTGCTGCTTCCAGATCATAGAGTAGATACTCAAAAAATAACAGCTCCTCCCACCACCCCACTACCCTATCCTGGGGTTTGGCTGCTGGGTAACCTGTGTTTTCTAGAGATTCCAGACACAACTTTGGTGACTCAAAACCAGAATCTTACCACAGGAGGCAGGGAAGCCTGTGTCTAGCTATGGGCTCTTGGCAGACTCGGCTGGTAGAGTCGGGAACCAGTCACTGCGAGCGGGCCCAGGCGCTGGTGCTGGTAGCCATAGAGAAGTCATTTGTGTCCCTGGCTCGCCTAGTGGCTGCTGTATTCCTTCCTTGCTCAAGAGTTTCATTTGTGATCTTAGTGCCCGTTCCTTGCAGATAGCAGCTCTTGGCTGCACTAAGAGCCTCTATTTGAATAAGTAAACCAGCAGGGTGGGAATTGGAGTGTTGCTGCCCATCTACCAATGGAAATTTTGTCTACCTGGTTATTTTCCAAATGCTTTAAATTTATTTCTCATCTTTGAAAGGCAAACACGCACACACACACACACACACACACAGAGGTCGGTTATCCATTTGCTGATTCACTCCCCAAATGCCCACAACAGCCAGGTAGGCATAGGCCAGGTGAAAGCCAGGAGCCCAGCCAGGTCTCCCAGCTGGGTGGCAAGGACCCAAGTGCTGAGCTGTCACCTGCTGCTTCCCAGGGTACACATCAGTGGGAAGCTGGATTGCAAGAAGAGGAGCTAGGACTCAAAGCAGGCGCTGATGTGGGATGCAGTCATTTAAAGCTGTCTCTTACCCACTGTGCCAAATGCCAGCCCTAGCTCCCCGTTGGTTTTGATGTGCCACTAAATCTGGCTGAAGTAACTGCACCATCCCCATCACTAGACCTTAAGCCTTCAAACACACAGGTCCCATGGCTTTGAGAAGCTGGGATGGCAGAAGCCGTGCTTGCTTGGGCAAGAGGAGTTTTTTCCTTTGGCGC
This sequence comes from Oryctolagus cuniculus, assembly GCF_964237555.1. Taxonomy (NCBI): domain Eukaryota; kingdom Metazoa; phylum Chordata; class Mammalia; order Lagomorpha; family Leporidae; genus Oryctolagus; species Oryctolagus cuniculus. Next base: position 102,431,572 of record NC_091441.1, read on the forward strand.
GCGTTGGAACCAGTCGGCCTGATGGTTTGGTGACTGCCCATAGCTATTCCTGTTCACAGGTTCTCTGTGGCGTTTGAAGGGCACCAGGGGCCCGTTTCTGGCTGTCCGGATCCAGTTTGCAGGGATGAGGATGTGAGCATCAGTGTGGTTCAGAAGCCAGAAAAAGGAGAATCTGTGGTTTGAATGCTGTCATCTAGTGGCTGGTTTGGGGGCCCAAAGGCTGGTTGGCCAACCGCCCCAGAGGCCTGGAGTACTGCACCCTTGGCCAAAGGCAGCAAATCAAATCACAGGAGTCTTTGGCATCCAAGAAAAGCTCGCACACTTGAAAAAACCCCCAAAAAACCGTTTCACACAAGCCCTGAACACAGGGGGGCTGGGCCAGAGCAGAGAGTCCCTGCGAGAAGCCCAGCACGGGGCTGATCCTGGAGGCCGGCTGCCTTTTGTAGCTGCAGAGAGCAGAGAGGGGCACTCGGAAGCTTAGCCAGGGCCAGCCGTGGAGAATGTCTGCTTTCTCCCTCTCGCACCCCCTCCCCAGGCACCGATTCTGAATCACTCCCTGCACAGTGCGCCTTGCAAGGCAAGAAGAGGTCAGACAACTTCCGGAGAGGCAGATTGCTGGGAAGTAGTGTGGTGAGCTAAACAGACTGTGAACCTTGACTTCGTCTTCCCACGTTGGCGTTGTTTGTTACATAATAGGGAGCGAAAAGTTCACATAACAAGCCTGCTTCCAGAATCCGAATAGGGTCCAGACTGACAAAACTCGGCTGCTGCTGGTGAGAGGGCTGACTCCGGCTTCAGAGCCGGCCTGGGCCTCGGGCCCCGCCCCTGCTGCTCTCGCCCGGGGTCCCTTGGCTTCTGCCCAGGCTGCTATCCTGCTGCTCTTAACTACACAATACCGCGCACTGAGTGGCTCAAGCAGCACAAATGTGTTTTCTCATAGCTCTGGAGGCTGGAAGTCGAGCATCAAGATAATGGCAGGTTTAGCTTCTCCTGAGGGCTTTTTCTCTGGCTGGCAGACAGCTGCTGTGTCCTCCTGTGGCCTTCCTCTCTGCTCACCCGTCTCGAGTGTCCTGTGTGTCCAGATTTCCTGTTTTTAAAAGGACACCAGTCTGATTGCATTAGGATCCACCCTCACAGCCTCATTTCATCTCAATGATCTGTTTGTTCTGTGACACGGGAGTTAGGGCTTCAACCTGTGAATGTAGGCATTGCAGGGGTGGGGACTGCGACAGTGGGGTTGGCAGTGGCGGCAGCAGTGGTATCGTCCTGGCTGGGGTGGGAGAGGCTCCTGGGCACAGCCTCCTCCGGTGGTGTTCACTCTCCTGTCCATGCTGAAGCCGGCAGACCAGAGGAGTTGGCCATTAGTAGGTGTGGGCAGAGACCAGTCTTGCTTAGTGGAGGGAACAGAGCTTCCAAACCCCAACAGGGAGGCCAGGACACAGCCAGGCAGAAGAACGGGCAAGAGGAGAGGTCTCTGAGCCTGAGGATGGAGGCCTCGAAGGCCAGACTGAGAGAGTCCCACACCTGTCTGGCAGTATTTACCAGGACAGTGTCTCAGAACATTGCGCTCTTGGTAAAGGCAGGTGAGGTGGGGAGAGTGGAACAGATACGCTGCGTCCGTATTATATTATCCCATTCACTCTTCGAATAATAGTCTTGTGTTGTTTTCACAGTAGTGGCAATATAATGTCCACGGTTACAACTTGATTTTTGCAATGCACTGCTTTAGTCAATATAAGAATAATTTATGTTCAACAAAGGAAAATTTAAAACAGAATTTTTAAAAAATGTACCCATATTCCCAGCATTGAAAGATTGTCATTATTATTTACATTTGGGGCACATTTCTAGGCCTCAAGGTTTAGTTTGCTTAATGGAGCAGGGATCTCTGGGTGTTTTTCATTCACTCATTCATTCAGCAAGGAGTTGATTAAGGGCTCTCCTTGTGCTAGAAGTGTGGTAGGTGCTAGGGAAGTGGTGAACAGCAGTGGAGTTTACAGACAAGTGGGAAGAACTGAGATTAAACCAGAAAGTCTCCAGGCTGTGAATGGCGCCGAGGGCTGTGGGAAAACGTGAGACCCCTCAGTGGGGCCTTGGGGGTAGGAGCAGAACATGGTGAGGTGCTTCCGGGGCCAGCATTGTCCTCCTGGGAGCCCTCATCAGGCCGTGAGTGGTCTTTGTTTCTGGTTTGTAAGCATGTTGGGGGATGGGTTGCCCATTTCTGCCCCTGGGCATGGGCTCCTTAAAGGCCAGGGCTCCACCCACGCTCTGATTGACAGCTGTAGCCCCAGCCCTGGATCAGGCCTGGCCGTTCATAGTGATGCCCACAAAACCCCTCTTGCCTGGCCGGCAGTGTGTGAGCACTGGAGGTTATGTGCAGCTTCCTCCAAGCCATGTCCAGTAGCTTTGTCATCTTCAGTCACATTCGGTTCTGATTCCTACTTGGCCGGCCTGGCCCTCTTTACATGGCCGGGAGTGTGCCAAGATTTTCACCTCTGCCATTGCCACTTCCGGATGCTTCCTCCAGGCTGTCCAGTGGTGGGACCTCAGCCCCGCAGCCCTGAGCACAGACAGGTGGCTCCTGTCCTGGAGCAGCCACCACCTTCCTTAAAAGACAGCTGCTCCCAGGCCCAGAGCAACCCCTCACACACACATGGCCCTCTCGCTGCCCTCCTGGCTCCCAGGAATCCAGGCTAGTTTTGTGTGTGTTCTAGGGGAATCACTGAGGAACGTGCTGTTTGGGGTGGGAAGGGGGCCAAGAGAGAGTTTGAGAAGTGATGGCAAAGCCCCAAGACCTCATTCCCTCTGAGAAAGAGAAGAGGTCACCAGCAAAAAGGCGTGTTTGGGAAGGATGACCCAGGCACGCAGTGGGTGGACACTTTAATGACAGGTCCACGGGGCTGAGTCACCTCACGTGCCAGCCCATGAGCTGGCTTCTGGTAAACTCCTGAGCACTCTCCTGGCCACCCTGGTGAAGCCCCGGTGAGGGCATTCTGCCTGCCCACCAGCCCTGTCGGCACCGGCGCCAGTGCCAGCAGGACTTCCGGCCCTCAGAGAGCAGGTACCGCAGGGGGTAACTAGACGGGTGGTGGTGTCTGTGTGAAGCCAGGCTGAGGGAGTGGACTTAATTGCCCTTGTTGACAGGCTGTCTTGGCCAGGGTAGAATTTACGACAGGTGTGTTCCACCTGGTTGAGACTGGGAAGGAGTCCAGCTGGAGGATGGCCTCTCTGGTCAGTTCTTAGCTGTCGTGTGGCAGCAGCTTTGAAGGCATGGCAAGACCGACTTCCATGGCGCCAACCTCTTGCGCTCCTTCTGATCTTTCTTTCCCTCTCCAGCTGTGTAGACGCTGTAGTGCCCCTGCCTGAGCCAGTCTCCGGGCCACATTATGGACATTAGTCAGTTGCACCATAGTGTAAATGAATTCCCTTGAGTCAGTGGGTGCCTTTGTATTTAGGACTGAAGGCCTCTGGGCAGGTGTGGGAGGAGTCTGCAGTCAGGGAGGGTCCTTCGACCCTAAAGTAATACCCAGGCTATGAGAATCCAGGCGCTGGTCCCGGGTAATAAATAAGAATTCTACAAACTGCATTCAGTGTCTTCATGTCTTTGTCGGGAGAATGCATGTTTTGAGACATTTTGGGTAGCCTTAAACATAATCTTGAGTTGGTGGCAAGAAAATCGAATGTTCCTAAGGATTCCGTGCAGTGAACGAGCTGATATTTGAAAGAGCTTGCCAGGGACAGTGGGGGAAGCTTCGGCAGCTCGTTCAGCTGGGACCCTGCGTTCATGGAGGTGGAGTGCGCCTTGGGGGCCTGGCGAGGGGTGGAGTCGTGGGGTCCTCCTGCAGTGTGCACAAGTCCTGTGTCAGGAGAGCAGTCTGCTGCTGGGTTGTAGTATCCGGATCGGGCTGGTTCTTGCCGCAAGTCTGTGGTGCTTCAACTGAAAGTCAAGCTTATCTGGAGACGCAGGGAAGTTGACCGCCGCCTGGAGTGAGATAGTGCCCCGTTCTGTGCCATTCCTAGGCTAGAAATGACTGCAGCTCTAGCGGAGGAGGGAGGGCAGGTGGCTGAGAATCCATGAAGATAGCAACCCCAAGGTGACCGTGTGAGTCCCTGTGAAGTTGTGACCCAGAACTTGGCAGGGAGCAGGCCATAGCCGCAGGTCTGGCAGTCATTTCTTAGGGCTCATGGCCTTGGTAGTGACACAGGCACTTAGGAAAATCAGCTTGTGTAATCAGTGGCCCGGAAAAGCTCACATCATGACCTGTGAACTTGACCCCAGCTAATCACACTGTGAAGGTCACAGTGAGAAGGCTGGAACAGGGTCGGTGCCACCAAAGCACCCGAGTCTTAAAGGAGCCCGCTTCTGCCTCTGCTCAGGCTCATGGCGCCAGCAGAGTACTTGGGCCGTGCGCGTGTCTTCCCTCGTGCCCGACTCCAGACAGCCTGGCTTCCAAGGAAAGCCGGCCGCCGTGTAGTTCATGCATCGTCTGGCCGCAGCCTGGGCGAGCTGCTCAGAATCTTCCCTTCTGCTGCTCCCTTCCCCAGCCCCACCCTCTCCTGCGTGTGTGTCTCACGCCCTCAGCTGAGGCCCCAGCGGCTTCCAGTGATGACTTGTATTAGTCCAGGCATCTTCCTGCAAGATGGCTTCTCCCAGAAGCGCCAGCAGCCCCGGGAGGGGAGCGCGGGGAGAGCAGCGCCCTTCCCCCCACCTGGTGTCTGCCCGTGGACAGCTGAGCTCCGCCAGGGATGGCCTGTGCCTTGAGAGCCTCTGTGCCCCCAGCCTGCACGTAGCGGGCACCTGACAAAGTATGGAATGCCCGTGTCAGCCTGGGTTCTTTCTGGCTTGCTCTGGGCCTGGCTGCTCCCTGCCGAGTCTTTGTTCAGCAGGTGACCTGGAGGGACAGCCAGGGATTGGCAGGCAGACTTCTTGTAAACCACTCCCGCCCCCAGTCTGGTGTCCTCGAGAGGCAGGCGCCAGCGTGTGTTCAGGGGCTTTGAGAGGTTCTCTGTGGACCCCAGATCGCCGCTCCTGGGCATCAGTGTCACGAGTTGCCAGACCTGTGGCTCTGCTATGTGCCTGGCTGTGTCTTCCCTCCCAGGCAGCAGCAGCTGCTTTGGGCCCTGTTTTCACTGAGTCACAGCGACACTGGTGTGCTGGTTAAAAATAGGCGCTTGGCATCCACGCCATGACAGGCCCTCTGCGCCTGCTGCAGACGCTGGAATGCCCGTGTCAGCATCTGAGGAGCTTGTGGGCGGGACAGTTTCCATGCCAGCAGCGCCCTGCCCTGACTCCTGGTGCAGGAAGAGGAAGAAGGCAGTGGGAGAGTGAGAGGTGGACACTCTCAGCGTGGCTCTGGTGTTCAGGGTGGTTCCTGAGAGCCAGTGGGAGTGGTTGGTCATTCACTGTAGTGATGACAGCTCGGCCCAAAAGGTCAACTGGATGAGCTGGGAAAGCCGCCAGGTTTGAAACGAGGCTGTCCGGGGTCGAAGCTGCAGTTCTGCTCCTGGCCCGTGGCCTTGGACACCTTAGGTGACTGCTCTGAACGTCATGTTCTCCTCTGTATCCGGGGATGATGCTGTCCACCCCAGTGCGTGAGTGTGGCAAGAGCACGGAGCGGGCCTGGCGCACGCAGGCCCTGTTTTGCTCTTCCTGCAGCCGTCCCATCTGGCCACCTGCTTTCTGCAGCAGCCACCACAGCCTGGCAGTGGGCGGCTAAGGGAGGAAGCAGAGGTCCCGGGAGGACAAGGAGTGTCCAAGTGCAGGCCCAGACCACTTCCCCCGGTGCTCACAGCTCCTCACCTCTCTGGGTCTTTAGCCATCTCTGTGTCCTTAAATCACGCCAGCAGCTGCCCAAGGGGCTGGTAACTTGGGACTCACTCAGCGGGAGTGGATTGTAACTGAGCTTAAAATAGATGCTTGTCCCTTGATTGGTATGAGGGTGGCACAGGCCCCTGGGTGGCAGGCCATGAGGCGTCTATACCCTCAGGCTGAGGCAGACTCTGGGCAGCTAAAAACCAGGGGCTGCTCCCTCTGCCAGCAAGCCCGGCTGTCCTTGGTTTAGAAGCCGTGAGGGTATGTGTCCTTGGCTTTTGGCCCTGTAGCACTGCTGGCTCAGAGGTCATTGGGGAAGTTGGGCGGGAGGGTTGTGTGGGCAAGATGGGGTCTGGTGGGAGACTCGCATCTGGCAGGCTAGGTCTAGTGTGAGGGGCAGAAGGAGCCACGGGAGGTTTCTCTAAGGATGGAAGTGAGGCAGTTCCGTCAGAGCCGCGGAACAGGAGGGGGCTGTGGCAGAACTTGTGCTTTCAGGCTGATCTTGTCTCGTGAAGCCCCAAGCCAGGCTAGAGTTCTGGGTGTGAGCATGTGATTGGAGTGTGAGTATGTGTGTCTGTATGCATTTGTAACCGAGGCAGACGGAGAGTGCCCGCAGAGGAAGGCCTGCTCAGAAAGATTGAGGGAAGACACCCAGGCGGGCTCCCTTGTGCCCAGCGCACAGGTCCAGCACCGACTAAACTGTGTCTCTGCTGGGCCTCCCTGGCCTCTTCTCCCACGCAGGTGCCACCATGGAGTCTGACCGCTGCTGACCACACAGCCACAGAGGACCGAAGTTCCAGGCGTTTCTCTGAACCCAGACAGGAGGGAGGCACAGCACAGAGGAGAGCGGACTCGCCATGGCTGCCTCCAGCGCAGAGAGCCAGCTCCAGAGGATCATCCGCGACCTGCAAGGTGCGGGAGGCGGCTGGGCGGTTCTCCCTGTGGCCGTGCTCCTGCTGGCATCAGCCGACATGCGGCCCTTTTGTCTTCGCTCACCCGGGGAGTAATTGGAGCCCTCGGGACGCAGCACATGAAATATTTGGGGCTCAGATATCCACCTGGTGTGGGGCTGGGTGAGCACGGCTGCTTCTTGTTTCAGAGTGCAGTCAAGCCATTTGTAAACAGAATCAGATATGCGTCTCTGGACTGGATCAGATTTCAGCCTGTGTGTGCATGTGCACGTGTGTGGGTGAGTGTATGCATGTAGGTGAGGTGTGCGTGTGCATGTGTGTGTGTTGGTGAGTGTGTACATGTGCATGCCTATGGGTGAGTGTGTGCATGTGCGTGAGGTGTGTGTGTGCGTGTGTGTGCGTGAGTGTGTGCGTGTGCATGCGTGTGGGTGAGGTGTGCATGTGCATGTGTGTGGTGAGTGTTTTCAAGCTGCCTCTTAAGTGTCTGGCTCAGTCACAAGCCTCTGGGCCCTGATAAAGGTGGCTTCCGTGGGCCAGTAGCTTCTGTCCTCCTGAGCAGGAAGGCCATGTCCTCGTCTGCCTTGTTTTGCTTCCACTTGGCCCTGGATGGCGGGTGGCCCATTGCCCATGATGCACTCCAGTTCTGGGCCTGCCACCTCTCCAAGTTCTCTGAGCATGACATTGTCCAGGGGAGAGGCGGGGACTTGGGCCCCTGTCCTGGGGGAGAAAGACCAGACAGCAGAAGAGGCAGATGGAGTGTGACAGACTCGGGGTGGGGTAGGGGCAGACTGCCTTCCCTGCCGGCTGCTAATCCCAAGTTTCATGACCTCCCACAGTCAGAATTTTGGCATGTTTTCCACCCCATCCATCACCAGGGCTGGTCTACCCTGGCCACTTCCTCCTTGCCACAACGTCCAGGTGACCCCTTCCTGAGGGCCCAGGTTCCTAACTGCTCGGCCTGCACACAGCGAGCAGTGCTCGTCCCTCGTGCGGCCACAGTGCAGCCCCCAGTCCTCATTGTGAAGGTCCGCGGTGGACAGGCCACAGGTCACCTCGGCAGGCATGCTGTCACCCGTGTATCATGTGCTGGTCTGCGCTCGCTAATGATGACCTGGCATTTCGTGTGCACCAGGCACTGTCCTACCCATGTCTTACCGGTAGTAACTCATTGAGTCTTCATGTTTGGTCCCGTGAGATAGGTGCCACTGTTGTTCCCACTTTGCACAGAGAGGTTAAGTAACTTACCTAAGGTTGCACGGCCAGGCAGGAGCAGAACCCCGGTTTGCGTACCAGCAGCCTGGTGCTGGTGTGCTTTCAGCTAAGACGTTGATGCTTTTTTCTTTTAATGAGAGAGGGAGAGAGAGGAAAATGATGGTTCCTGCAAATGGGAGTTTTTCTGTGTCTCCGTCTTTGGTGCTCAAGGATAACGTTGGGATCCGGAGTCCTTCCCGGGAGGGAGGAGAGAGAAAGAGGACGTTCAGGTGGAGCACGGGTCCAGACCACTGCCTGCGCCATGTCCTCTGTGAGTCAGGTCATCCCCAGCATCTTGCGTGGGTCTCAGCATCCTATGCAGCCCGCAGAGCACTTTGGTGGGGCTTCTTAAAGGGAGCCGCTCTCTCAAGTCCCCACCTGTGTCTGTCGGTAAAAGTCTTGGCGCACATACAAATGCGGAGCGTGTGTCCTGCACCTCGGCAGGGCAGCCCACTTCCTCTGGTGATGGTGGTTACAAGGGCTTTGAAGTCAAGCGGCTGTGGACTCAGCTCCTGGCTCTACTTTTAACCCGGAAAACAATTGGGCAAGTCCCTCCACTTCTGCTTCTTAAGATTTATGTGTGTATTTGAAAGACAGTGGCAGTGAGAGAGGGAGAGACAGAGAGAAAACTTCCATCCATTAATTCACTACCCAGATGCCCACGACATCCAGGTCTGGGCCAGACTGAAGCCAGACCCTGTTATCCAGGTCTCCCACGTGGGTGGCAGGGGCACAACCCCCTGGGCCATCCTGCACTGCCTTCCTAGCTGCCTTAGCAGGAAGCTAGATCACAAGCAGACCCGCACCCTGATGGGGAATGTGGGTATTGCAAGCAGCAGCTTAACCCTCTGCACCACAACGCCAGGCCCGAGTCCCTTGACTTTCCCAATGCACGGTGTCTTCCTTCTTGTGCCGGGAGGGCTTGATGATGGCGCCGGGTTCTCAGGATTGTCGAGAATCACATGTGCAATCCTGATTCGACTCAAAGTCGTGCATCTGTGTCATCCAGGAGCTGAAAGTTTCCTGGTGCACAGCCAGGTCAGGTGCGGAGGAGGGGCCCCTGGCTCCCGGCCCAGTGCCAGCCCCAGCAGCTGCACCCTTGGGCACATCAAGTAGCAGTTCGTCCCACAAGCCTGTCTTTGCCATTGGCTGATGTAGCCTGAGGGGTCTGTGCTGAGTTTTCAGCCGGCGCAGGCTCAGTGTGAGCAGGTCTGTTTCAAACCGAGCTGGGAGCAGAGGCCTGGGGCTCCTTTTCTCTCCAGAATTGTCAAGGAAGAAGACGCTTGTGTGCAGCGCGTAGCCCAGCCCTCTCAGCTGGGCAAGTGCTTCCCAGGATCCAAACCCAGTCCAGCATCTAAGAACGCGGCAGAGGCGGGGTGGCAGTCGCAGGGGCTCTGTCCTTTTCTGTGCAGGTGAATTATCCCAGGCGATAAGAGGAGGCTCTGGAGTGAGAAATCCCTCGAGAAAACCAAGGGTCTTGTGCCAGCTCTGCTGTTTGCCAACCCTGGTCTTTGCCCAAGTGCCTGGATCCCCGTACCTTCCTCATCTGTAAAATGGGGGTAACGACGCCAGGCTTCATAGATTCTAAGTCGCACCCACTTATTTCACATTTGATCAGCTCAGGCCCTGAAGTTGGGGTACATCTTTCAATCAGTCACATCTTAGATGTGTTGACATGAGGCAGTCCTGCCTCAGTGGTGCAGTGTCCACTGAGGAGTACGATGCACGCCTGGCTCTGCACGAGCCCTCGATGAACAGAAGCAACATGATGAACCCTGCACGAGCCCTCGATGAACAGAAGCTGGCCTCTTTGTTACCATCGCTGTCCTTTGCGCACAGTTCATGAAGCCTGCAGTTGCCTGGACTAAGCCGTGGGGCTACCGTGAAGGCTGTGTGTGATCTGGCTGTGCGCTGTCTCCCAGACATCCTTGTGCTGAAAGCGTGGTCTCCATGGTAACCATACTGAAAGGGATTGGGAGCTTTAAGCAGTGGAGCTTCTTGGAAGATGATTGGGTCACGACCACCCTGACAAGGAATTGATGCTGCCCCCACAGATCATGTTGGGTCTCACAGGAGATCAGCTCCAGAGAGAGCACTCTGTTATAAAAGAATGAGGCTGGGGTGGGCGTTTGGCACAGCAGTTAAGTCCTAACTTGGGACACCTAGATCACGTATCAGAGTGCCTGGGTTCAAGTCCTAGCTCCTCTGCTTCTGATCCAGCTTCCTGCCCTTGCACACCCTGGGAGGCGGCAGGTGATGGCTCAGATAGTTGGGTCCCTGCCACTCATGTGGGGACCCCAGATGGAGCTCTGGGTGCCTGGTTTGGCCTGGCCCAGCCCCAGCTGTTGGCAGGCTTTTTGGGAAGGGGACCTGTGAGCAGAATATCTCTCTCTGTCTCTCGCTGCATCTCTCTGACTTTTTAATAAAGTGAAATTAATTAATTAGTTTTTTTGAAAAGAAAAAACAGGGCTGGCCCCTTCTGCTGTGCTATAAAGCAGCCTAGAAGGCCCTTACCAGAGCCCAACTAGATGGAACTGCCCAGTGTTGGACTTTCAGCCTCCCAAACTGTGACCTAAACCAACCTCTTTATTTTGTAAAGTACGTAGCCTCAGGCATTTTGTTACAGCAACACACAGTGAGGAATACAAAACACTGCCCAGATAAAGGATACTGTTTTCTGGATGTCAGTGTTAAGGAGCTGAGTGATGCGTCCACACAGCAAGCATTCACTGACCAGCTGCTGCATGCACACGGTTCGTGCAGTATGGTGATGGGCACTGCTACATGCACACAGTTCGTGCAGTATGGTGATGGGCAGGCAGGCAGGAAGAAGACATACACCCTTCAGCAGGCCTGTGGTCAGGTGTCTGTGTGGTCTAGGGGTGCTCTGACATGCTCCAGCTTAGACTGGAACTGACCGTGCGTTTCCATCACTCCTTCCTCCTGCTTCCTGGGACTGTCCTGCTTCTCGGTCTTCACACAGCCTCTGCCTGGACATGTGTTCCTGTGTGTTGTCTTGCAGATGCTGTGACAGAGCTCAGCAGTGAATTTAGGGAAGCAGGGGAGCCTATCACAGATGACAGCAGCAGCTTGCACAAGTTCTCCTATAAACTCGAGTATCTCCTGCAAGTAAGTGATGCCCGTCACGGCCACTTTGTGCACTGTTGTCTCTTGTTTTCCCCTTGGGTGACTCATCAGCCTCCAGGATATGGTTCAGAAACCTGTGGGAGCTGTTAGGCTGTCGTGGTTAGACTGAAGGTCAGGCAGTCCCCGGCACGACCTCAGTCCCCCAAGTGTGACTCTCTGGGGAGTCAGGGGGTTGCCCCCTAGGATGGAGGTAGAAGCTGAGAGAATGTTCTCAGTGGAGAGTTAGGTCACTGGAAAGCAGGGGTCCTATTGTTGTGCAGTTACACAGCCCTCTGTGAGTTGTGTGGGAGCTGTGGCATCTCTCCCCAAGTAGACCTGCTCCCATGGACTCGCCCGCTCCTGCATTTTGGCAGGTGAGAGTGTGCGCGCCCTCTGAAGGCTGCCCAGAGGCACCTGGGGTAGAGCCCTGCCGCTCACAGTGTGTCCGCAGGCCAGCAGTGCCAGCATCACAGGGAGAGAAGTGTCAGTCTGTTCCTTGCTCCCTCCTTGGCCTGTGGAGTCAGGGTCTCCGGGCCAGCCCGGGGAAGTAGCTCTTAGCATACTCGTGGTGTGACTCTTAGGCCTGCTTAGTTCAACAGGCACTGGTCTAGAGGACTCTTTAGATGTGGAAAAACACAGACAGCTTAGATGGGCAGGAAGGAAATGGACCAAAAGCTGTTTTAGGCTGGTGGTATTAGGCATTGCATTTGTTTTCTTCCCCCCTCCCTTTCTTTTCTGATCAAGCATTTCTAGCAGTGCGTGTAGATTTTGCTTCTATAACCAGGAAAAGGTGCCGTGGAATGTTGCAGTAGACACGTGTGCACCAGTATGCCTGTGTCGTCTTGAACGCCGATTTACACATCCCACACAGGAGGAGAGTCCGCCACAGGAAAGCATGGTGGAGGGCGCGACTTCCTGTGCCTCCCAGCTGATTCTTTAACGTTGCAGGAATGTTTATAAACCTTTGTGGGTTTTTTCCAGTTACTCCCATTTCAGTTTTGGATTTGATATGACTCAGTGCTGACACGTATTTGAATTTGTTGTATGCGCCCTAGGACAGTAGTGAAACAGGAGTTGAGTAACTGGTGGGCAGGCACTGTCCTTCCCAGCTTCCTGCTGGGGCACACCCTGGGAGGCAACAACGATGGCTCAAGTACTTGGGTCCCTGCCACTCACATGGGGGACCTGGGTTGCATTCCTGGCTCCTGGCTCTGGCCTGGCCCAGTCCTGGCTATGATAGGCACTTGGAGAATGAACCAACAGATGGGAGAATTCTCTCTCTGTCTGTCTCCCTCTGTCTCGCTGACTTTCAAATAAACAAAAATAGGTTGATTTTGTAAAAGGAGTTACTTAACAGGGATGAAGCGTCACGGCCTCATTCCCTGAGTTGGGGCGTGAGTAACGTTCTTCGTGTTGCCCCAAGACTCTTCTTCCCTTGCGTTCTTTCATCATGCGTTGGTAGCAGCTTCAGTGGTCTTCCACTTCTACCCAGCCCCGTGCAGAGTCCCTTCAAGGGCGAAAGCTTTTTGGGCAGCTGTTATTCCCAAATCTCACTACTGTTATGACCTTGAGCCGGTTACTTAACCTCTGCTAGCCTGTTTCCTCACTCATAAATTGGGAATTAAAACAGTCTCATTTGGAGATGAATATACCGTGATTTGTCCATAAATAAAAACAACGCCAGTAGTTTTAGCCTCACTCAGTGCCAGCACCTAAGAAGCTGTTGATAACGCTTATCATTTAAGAGGTGGGATTAAAGGCAGCGGGCTTGCAGCTCTCCTCTCTGTCCCTTTCTGCTCCCAGTTTGATCAGAAAGAGAAGGCCACCCTCCTGGGCAGCAAGAAGGACTACTGGGACTACTTCTGCGCCTGCCTGGCCAAGGTGAAAGGAGCCAATGACGGGATCCGATTCGTCAAGTCCATCTCAGAGGTGAGTGGCGGGGGAGGGAGCGGCCAGGGCCCTCGTGTTCTCCTCCGCCTGCCTGTAGTGGCTGCAGCAGAGACCCTGGTGCAGATAGCAGTGAGGACATGGGTGCTTTAGATGGCAGAGAAAGATCCAGGCCCTGTGTGCTTGGCACCTGCTGTTGCTGCGGCTCTAACTCAGTGGCACCGCCTGGGTGTTTAGCAGGCTGAGGAATTCCTGGCCTGGAGCAGACGTTACAGCCAGGCCCTCGCACTACCTCCCAGGGCAGCCACTCACACTGGAGTCTGTGCTCGCCGCGCCCCTTGTGGGTGTATAGGACAGGACACCTCTTTCTTAAAAATCCATTTTCTGAGATGAAATTCTTAAGTGTTTGCTAGTCTACAATCCAGATGATTTGCCCAGGAAACTTGGAAATGAAAGGCAACGTGGGTTCTCCAGGGACATTTCTTCAAATGCCAATGTGCTAAAAAAAAAAAAAGAAAAGAAAAGAAAAGAAAGAAAAAGATGCTGTGGCCTCGCTGGTGTACAAAACAGCAGTTACCCGGGCACGTGCACGTGCAAACACACACTGTCTCTTCTTCCCCTGGCCCCAGTAAGTCTCTGTCTCCTCCGCATAGTCCATCCAGGAGCGAAGGACTTAGCACATTCAGGGGTATGTCAGCCTGCTAACGCAGGGCGGGGGCTCCAAAGGGCTTGTGGGCTTCGTCTGTCTTTGCAGTGTCTCTTCAGTAGTGTGAGGTCACTTTGAAATGGACATGCATGCTCCTTGGCTGGCCTCACACAAAGGCTGTGGCATCAGATGTTCTGGGAAGAGCGCCTCCCCAGCCATGCCGACGGGAGCCCGTGTGTCTCTCCTTATGGAGCGTGACAGTTTGAAATTTAGTGACATCAAGCACGGGGCCTTTTCCATGAGCTACACCCTGCAAGATCTGAGCAAACTGGGAGAGACCGTGCTTCTGCAGGGTTGCTTCCATATTGGAGACTCACGTCTTGTGGATAGGTCCTGTGTGGTCTGGCCTGGTGGGACGCTCAGATGTGGAGCAGTGTTTGATGCATCCGTGCCCTGGATAGGCTGTTACTGCCACCCCTCCCCGTAGACGTCCCCATGGACGGCATGACCCTCGATCCTCTAAGTCTCACTTGTCAGCCTTGGCATCTGACAGCTCAAACCTTGGACTTGGTGACTCGGGGCAGCTGGAAGTCTGGAGATGAGTTCCCTGGGGTTGTGAATGCTTGCTGAAACACATCTGCTTATTGGCTGGCTCCCCCTCTTTCTACTGCAGTCAGGCCTTTGGACAGTTCAAGGCCATGGGAATGGAGGCGGGAAGCACCCCTTGCTTGAGCAGACATTGGTTCTGTGGAGGGTCTCAGAGGCTCTGCTTCCTGTGGGATCCATGCTTCTGGCTCTGTTGCAGACTCAGCTCCCTGGGGTGCCATTGTTTAGAGAGGTTTGGGACATCGCTGGGCTGCTGGATCCAGGTTAGTGACAGTAATCTAGCGTCTCCTCATGTTGGAGGGGAAAGTCAATGGATAGGAAGCATTTTTGGACCCTGCAGGCTCCGTTAGGGTGGGAGGCAGCCGTTCTGGCTGAAGTCGGCAAAAGGTCTAATAAGACATTTCCAGAGGTTCAGCATGGACTCTGCTTCAGCATGACAAATAGGGTTAGCTGGCACGAGGCGTGTGGCTCAGAGGCCTGGCTTCCTGTCCTTTGCTGCCGTAGTATTACTTCTCAGTCTCATGTACTGGAGTTCTAAGTAGGTACTGAAAGCATTGAGGAATTAGGTAATGAAAGCAGACCCAAATCCAAGGGCTGTGCAGTGTTTTCATTTGCAGCATAAAGGAAATGTTCCCTTGACAGAGAGACTTTTAAAAATATCTTTTAAAGTAAATAGCTCCCTTTATTTATAATCTGTTCCATTAATAGATATGATTAAAAATAGAGCCTCTAATGTTTACCATTAAAAAATGTTAATGTTCTCAAGACTGTTACAATGGCCAGTTTGCTAAGAATAGGGACGAGCTCCTGCTTAGGAAACTTACAGACATGGCCAGAGATGTGAAGGTCTCATTGACTGTGGCAGAGCCCGTGTGTGTGTGTGTGTGTGTGTGTGTGTGATGGGCACACTTCCCTTCACCATGCCTTGCTGATGAATTCCCTGGTTATCACCACTGAGCACCTTCTCACCTCACTCATCAGTGGAAAAATATCTGGACATAGGGCTGTCACCAAACTTCCCCTCTTGGGTTTTGGCCAAGATCAAAACCCCCAGAAGTCACAGGAAGAAATGTGTTATATATTCTGTGGCCCACGAGGTTTTACACCTTTTTGTTTTTCAAAACCACTTCATATTATGGTAGCATTTCCTTGAGTCAGCAGTAAGAAGGCCTGTCGCCCTGGGCCACAGGTGCTGTGTGCTGGGAGGTTTATGTCCTCACTGAGGTGCCAATGCTTGAGCCTGTGCCATAGGTTTCCTGTGTTAATCTAGTGCCATAATTGGAATCGTTAAAGATTTTTATTTATTCAAAGGGCGGAATTAGAGAGGGAAAGACAGAAATCTTCCATTTGCCGGTTCACTCCCCAAATAGCCACAACAGCTGGGGCTGGACCAGGCAAAAGCCAGGAGCCAGAAGCTTCTTCCAGGTCTCCCACATGGGTACAGTAGCCCAAGGGCTTGGGCCACCTTCCACTGCTTTCTTAGACCATTAGCAGGGAGCTGGATCGGAAGTGGAGCAGCCAGGAATCGAACTGGTGCCCATATCGGATGCCGGCATCACAGGCTGCAGCTTAATCAGTTACGCCACAATGCCAGCCCTCATAATTGGAACCTTAACAGTATGGAGATTTAAGCCTATCTATGGGTCAAAAGGCTGTCACCCCTTCCCCTGCTGCATGAGCATGTGTTAACCATTTCTGGCCCTTAAGAGGGTGGAAAGGGAGTTGGTTGTGGCTCACCCCTCTCAGAGCCATCGCCTGATAGAACAGGTGCATGCGGATATCTTCTGGGCTGTCCCTTTTGGTTCTTCCACTTTGGCCACCAGGTGCCCCCCGCTGGCTGAGCTCTGCTCTGGGAGATAAACAACGGAGTCTCTGACCAGCTTGCCCCATCTCCATCACAGCAAGCTTCCAGGAGCCTCCCTTCAAACCACTCACTCCTGTGAGTGTTGAATTGAAGCCTTTAGACAGTTCCAGTCACACCTCCTTCCTCTGAATTGGTGTTGTAGTTCCAGGCAGCAGGGAGAGATCTGGAAGACGGGAGTGAACCTGTGCCCTCCACCCAGACTTCTCAAGCAGCCCCATCTCCATCTTAGCGCTACGCCAGCATGACTGGGCCGCCAAAGGACGCTCCTGCTCTCACTCCCCCGATGCCTTGTGACTAATGCAGTCAGTTGGCGTAGCTGAAGAGAAACCAGCCCAATCAGGAAGGCCAGGAGTTTCCTGGTGCTTTTGTGGGGCCACAGAGGAGGCCCTTACACATCCAGCAAAACTTACACCCCAGGCTCTTCCTCTGTTCTGCAACACCGTAAAGACAAGCCCAGCACTGGCCAAGCACCAGCGGCTGCTCCTGCAGCTCAGCTCTAGAGTCAGAAGCCCTTCCCTCCCTCCACCGAGGAGTCGCAGACCTGATGCCACAGGAGCAGAACGGGGAGAAGGCACCCCGCAGCCCCCGTGATGTCTGCGAGCCTCTCTGTAGTGTACCTGCCTTACCACCTCTGCAGGGCCTGCAACTTACCCTTGGGTGGGGCAGTCCCACCCCTCACTTCTGGCCACACTCTGTGGAGTGGCGTTAGTCAGATGCCTTGCGTCCCTGGGGTGACACGAGGGAAGCCGATGTCACCCCAGGTAGAACAGGGGACAAGTTCTGCCTTGCAGCTGTTCTCTGCGGGCCGCCACCAGGCAGGGTCTGCTTGGGCACTTGGCTGACAGCGCTTCTTCTCTGTGTCATTTGCTCTTTCCAGCTCCGAACATCTCTGGGGAAGGGAAGAGCATTTATTCGCTATTCCTTGGTGCACCAGAGGCTGGCGGACACCTTACAGCAGTGCTTCATGAACACCAAAGTGACCAGGTAAATACAGGCCTGTGCCAGGGTGGAGCCCCGGGCCACCAAGCAGCCACCTGACATCCCTCCTCAACAGCCATAGTCACAATGGCAGTGCCCGTGTGTGTCTTAAGCTTCTTGCCACAGCCCTTGACATGTGGGGCAGGTAGCACGGAGGCTCACAGGGCCCAGCTGCCTTTCTGCAGGCCCTGCTCATGCTGGATGGGAAGCTCTCCAGCTCCTGATGACAGGCAGTTGTCCCTGGTGGATGGCGTGTCCTTGGTGCCAGTGCTCAGGGCCTCTCAGCAGAATTGCCGATAGGGTCTTTTTTTTTTTTTTAATATTTATTTATTTGAAAGTCAGAGTTACTCAGAGAGAGAAGGAGAGGCACAGAGAGAGAGGTCTTCCATCCACTGGTTCACTCCCCAATTGGCCGCAGCAGCCGGAGCTGTGCTGATCTGAAGCCAGGAGCCAAGAGCTTCTTCCAGGTCTCCCATGCAGATTCAGGGAGAGCCATAGCAGAGCGCTGGATTGGAAGTGGAGCAGCCGGGACTTGAACCGGCGCCCATGAGGGATGCCGGCACTGCAGGCAGTGGCTTTACCCGCCACGCCACAGCACCAGGCCCACGTATAGGGTCTTTAACAGCACTGAACCTGGGTCCGAGCCTGACACAGCCGAGCCATCCTCTGCCGGGTGTCTGGGCTCCTGGAATGTGATGGGCTGCCAGGATGAACCAGGTGCCGCTGCATGGTCAGGGTTGTCTACCTGGTCCAGCTTTGCGCTGTTGGTGCTGAGGTGTTGGCAAGGCTTGAGAGTGTAAAGTGGGAATGTGTGTCAGATAAGGAGCTGCACACCAGGTACCCGGCAGTTGGACCCTTTGGGTTGGGTAGTTCCTTTAACCTGGTTTGCCTCCCTGCCTTGCTAGGGAGTGCTGTCAGGTGGGTGGGCAACCTTTTGGCTACCAAGGGCCATTTGGATATTTGTAACATCATTTGTGACCAACTTAAAAATTAGCCTGCTGTAGGTTTACTGATTCCGGGTCCCACCAGTGTTGCCTTGGCAGGGCCAGACCATCTGATTTCACAGGCTGGACAGTCCCCGCCCCACAAGTCTAATCAAAGAAGACCCCTCTGAATTAAAAAAAGCAGACTGTGTTGTTTGGGCCCGTGACAGGCCTTGGGCACTGGTGTACGCTGGTGTTTGTGTAGTTCGTGTGAAGATGCTTCTGCTGTGGGCACAGCTGACTCCATCCCAGCTCACATGTCAGCCCAGGGGCTGTGGGCACAGCTGACTCCATCCCAGCTCACGTGTCAGCCCAGGGGCTGTGGGCACAGCTGACTCCACCCCTTCACCCCAGCTCAGGGCCGTCAGCCCAGGGGCTGTTTCAGTGCATCACTGCTGCCTCTGTGAGTTCTTGTTGCTTCACGCGGGGTAGAACGACCATCCCTCACAGTGCAGGAAGTGTTGCTGCACAGGTAGCGTGGTCCTTGGTTTCTAAATTGGCATCTGGACGGAAATTAGCAGCGAGGCCAGTGTCCCATACTGAGTTCTGGAAAAGGAACACAAGATGAGTTTATGTTTCAAGAAGGAAGATTGCTTTCCCCTGCTCTTGCCCTTTCTTGGCAAGTGAAGGATATTTAAGATTTCTTACCATCTTCATGGGAAATAAACATGACATAAATGAATAAGCACCCAGATCATTGCATTAATGTCTTTGGAAAAGAGCAAGCTTATTTGAGAGTTAAGTGCTCCTACAGTGAAAATGAAATCAGTTGGCCTGTGTGTGGGTGTGTGTGTGTCTTTAATTAACTTAGCAGCCTGAATGATTAGATTCATTCTTTATTACTTTTGTGGTTGACACATTTTATGTTTTTCTGCAGTGACTGGTACTATGCAAGAAGCCCCTTTCTGAAGCCAAAGCTGAGCTCAGACATTGTGGGCCAACTCTATGAGCTGACTGAGGTTCAGTTTGACCTAGCATCGAGAGGCTACGACTTGGATGCTGCGTGGCCAACGTTTGCCAGGTACTTTAGAGAATCACTTCGATATGAAGGTTAGGGAGAGAGAGGTTTGACGTTTTTGCTTGCTCAGTTACATAAAGCTGTGCAGCTCATGCCTGCGAATTTTGCAGATTTTGAATCTTGACTAAGATAACATCTGAGGGCTCCAATCTAAACCAAACAATTGGTGGAAGGTATGCTTCAGTGGGAGAATATGTTGCAAGACCCAAGGTTTAAAAATGTTGTAAGAGACTTGTTGGTCCTTGTGGGTGTAGGGGAGGGGCCGTTTGTGGTTCCTCCAAAGTTATCCTGGTGGCCTTCTAGGCAGTGTAGCAGGGAATGAACACTACAGCTTACCCCATGAGGACTTCTGGGAAGGTTGCTGTATTTTTGTTTCTTTTTTTCTGTTTTGAGACTGTCCAGCCAACCAAGGTTGCCTTACCACCAGCATGGCCTCCCGTACCATCACAGCACTCCCAACTCCAGGAGGGCGGGGCTCAGTGAGCAGGCTCAGAGAGCAGAGGGTCTTGTCCACGCTCACACAGCTGTTGGGCTGCAGACCTGGGCTAAACTCAAGGCCAGTGTTCTTTTGGGGAAAAATGTGTTTTGCTTATTTATTTTCATATATTTGAAAAGTAGAGAGAGAAAGAGCCAGAGCCAGATAGAGATCTTCCATCTGCTGGTTCACGTACCAAATTCCTGCACCAGCTGGGGCTGGGCCAGGCCAAAGCAGAGAGCTCAGAACTCAGTCTCGGCCTCCCACATGGTTGGCAGGGGCCTAAGCACTTGAGCCATCACTGCTGCCTCCCAAGGTACACGTTAGGAAGCTGTGTGGGAAGTGGAGCTGGGACCCAAACCCAGGCACTCCAACCTGGGATGTGGTACCCCAAGTGGCATCTTAGCTGCTGCACCAGACACCCAAGTCTGGCATGCTTTGTGTTGTTTTGTTTTCTGCTAATAAGGACTTTTAATTTCATTTTTTTAAATTCAGAAGTACTTTGAATGATAGAAAAAAAGTCCAGAATACATATGATTGTCATATGCCAACCACAGCACATGTAGGGTTCCATAGCTATCATTTTGTCATGTCCAGATGTCCCTTTTTAAAACTTTTAAATTTTGAAATAATTTAAGAATAAGAGAAAAGTTGTGAATAGAAGTACAGTGCACACATCCCGCCTTCACCTTGATTCCCCAGTCACCAGTATTCTGCCACTGGTGTCTTGTTCTGTCTCCTGATGCTTTCTTGCCTAAGCCGTTTGAGTTTGAGTGCAGACTTGATTCGCCTTTATTGTGTGTTTCCTGAAACCAGAGACATCCTCCTGTATAACCCAGTACGGTTATTAGCATCAGATTAACACTGACGCAGTACTGCTATCTGATCATCAGCCCTCATTCAGGTTTCACAAGTTATCTGAATAATGTCTTTTAGAATCTAAAATCTAATCTAGAATTATACGCTGTGGTTAAATTTTGGCATATCTCAAGTCCCCTTGAATTTAGAACAGTATTTTAGTCTTTCTCTTTCATGATGTTAACTTTAAAAAAAAAAAAGATTGTTTATTTATTTGAAAGATAGACTTACAGAGAGAAGGGGAAAGAGAGAGAGAGAGAGAGAGAGAGAGAGAGAGAATCTTCCATCTGCTGGTTCACTGCCCAAATGGCTGCAACCACCAGAGCTGGGCCAGAACAAGGGCCGAAGCACTTGGGCCATCATTTGTTGCATTTCCAGGCACATTAGTAGAGAGGTAGATCAGAAGTGGACCATCCAGGACATGAACCAGCACCCTTATGGGATGCCAGTGTCACAGGCCCTGATACTGGCATTTTTAAAAAAGATTATTTGAAGGCCGGTGCTGCAGCTCGCTAGACTAATCCTCCACCTGCAGTGCTGGCACCCCAGGTTCTAGTCCCGGTCAGGGTGCTGGATTCTGTCCCGGCTGCTCCTCTTCCAGTCCAGCTCTCTACCGTGGCCCGGGAGTGCAGTGGAGGATGGCCCAGGTCCTTGGGCCCTGCACCCACATGGGAGACCAGGAGGAAGCACCTGGCTCCTGGCTTCAGATCGGCGCAGCGCGCTGGCCGCAACACGCCAGCCATAGCGGCCACTTTGGGGGTGAACCAACGGAAAAAGGGAGACCTTTCTCTCTGTCTCTCTCTCCTGTCTAACTCTGCCTGCCAAAATAAAGAAAAAAAAAGATTATTTGATGGGGCCGGTGCTGTAGCGCAGTGGGTTAACACCCTGGCTTGAAGCGCCGGCATCCCATATGGGCGCCGGTTCAAGACCCAGCTGCTGCACTTCCGATCCAGCTCTCTGCTATGGCCTGGGAAAGCAGTAGATGACCCAAGTCCTTGGGCCCCTGCACCCATGTAGGAGACCCGGAAGAAGCTCCTGGCTCCTGGCTTCAGATTGGCGCAGCTCCAGCTGTTGCGGCCAATTGGGGAGTGAACCATCGGATGGAAGACCCCCCCCCCCCGCCTCTCTCTGCCTCTTCTCTCTGTATAACTCTGACTTTCAAATAAATAAATAAATCTTAAAAAGGAAAGAGAGAGTTTATTTGAAAGGCAAAGATGGAGAGAGATGCCTTCCAGTATCTTCTGTCCACTGGTTCTCTCCCCAAATGCCCAATAACCATCCAAAGATTCCATCCAAGTCTCCCACATGAGTGGCAGGAACTTGACTTGCAGCATCATCTGCTGCCTCCCACGCTGGATGAGAAGCACAGAGGAGCCAGGACTCCAGCCTGGCTCTCTGATGTGGGGTGTGGGCATTCCAAGCAGTGGCTTAACCCCCTCCACCACAGCACCCACCCCAGCACTGACGTTTTGAAGCATATAGACCAGGTATTTTGTAAATCGTTGGTTCCTCACCGTCACTTTCAAGTTGAGCATTTTTGGCAGCAGTTCCTCAGGTGCTGTATCCTCAGCTGCACTGGATCTGGAGCCTGCTGGTTTGTTTAATTGTTTCCCATGATCACTTGGTTTAAGGTGGTGTTCGCCAAGGATCGCCTAAAGTTAGCGTTTCTCACTTTGTAATTAATATGTATTGTATGGGGTGGTACTTTGAGCTGTGTCACTGTTCTCTTCCTCATAAACCGCATGCCTCTTAGTTGAGTGCCCGTTAATAACCCCTGCCTGAATCGGTCACCAGCCTGGGTATCAGTGTGCTTCCCTAATGTCATTAGTGCTGCCGCGCCAGCAGTTGCATTCTCCCGAAAGATCTGTGCTGCTTCTCCTTTCGTGTGTTCGCCCGTAGCAGTACTCACTCATGGATTCTGACTGTATTCACTGGGCTATACTCTTTCACTGTCATTTATTTTGAACCTTTAGTTACCTCATTTTGGCCAGTAACAGCCCCTGTAAGCTAGTTCTTGTGGAAGTTTTTCTATGTCTGAAAGTGTTACAGTATTTACTTTATTTGTTGATTTTATTTTTAAAGAGAGAGGGATAGACATACACCTTTAATCCACTGGTGTACTCCCCAAATGCTTGAAACAACCAGGGCTGGGCCAGGCCAAAGCCAGGGACCCCGAACTCAGTCTTAGGGTCTCCCACATCAGTGGCAGGAATTTCAACTGTCTGAGCCGTCAGCACTGCCTCACAGGGTCTGCATTAGCAGGAAGCAGGAGTCAGACTCAGACCCTCTGATGTGCGATGTGGGCATCTTAACTTCTAGGCCAAATGCTTGCCCCTGATATTTTTTTAAGAAGAAACAAGGTAATATAGGTCCAGCTAAAGGCCACCCAGCTGCCGTCCTGTACCCTGCGCTGCTTACTGAAGCAATCACAGGCCTATAGCTGATGCATAGCATTCCCAGATGTCTTTGTTTTTACTTCACATATACTATAAATATGTGATAGTTTTATTTTGCATTTATTTTTTAAATGTACATGCTTTGACTCGTGTGCTCGCTATCCTTTTGCAACTTGCTTTTTCACTCTGCAGTGTGTCTTGAGATTTCTGTCTGAGTTTGCACATGGAGGTCTGCCTGTGTGCAGTTGGCGTGTGTCGACCACTGCCCTCAGACTGTACGGAACACAGCCTCACCTGTTTGATTATGTGGTGCCCACAGCTGCTGTCGTGCCATGTGGCAGACACCACATAGCCCACAAGCCCCAAACATTTACTCCCTGGTTCTTTAAAAACAAAGAATGCCGGCCCCTGGTGGAGAGTATTCTGTTGTGTCCGTAAACCACACTTTGTTTCCCTAGGGATAGTTAGGCTCCTTCCATTATTTTCATGCTTACAGTGTTGCCAGAAGCACCCCCCTGGTGTCTCCTTACGCATGTGCACAGCTGTCTTTAGGGGAGGTGCTGAGAATGCAGGTGTCGGGTTGTGGGGATGGTGAGTTTGCGCACGCTGTAACGGCTGCCCCAGGCCATCCCGTGAACTAGAGGCAGCTCTGTAGCTGCGTCACACACGTCACACACGTGTGACACAGAGCGGTGGCTGTAGCCCTGAAACGCAATCTGACTGGATTTATTCTTCATTGCCAGACAACCTCTGGCAGGCACCAAAAACTCAAGGAAGATTGAGTCCAAAAGTTGGGAGATATGCGTGTACTTGATGTTTTTTTTTTTGGCTGTGCAGGGAAGACCATGATGTCTTAACTGGAGCAGGGGCGTCCATCTGTCACAGAGTAGCATGGATGTGGTCCTGGAAGGAGACTGTTGGGTGTTTGACCTCTTTACTGTGCTCCCTACCTCCACCTTGCTGCGGAGAGACCATTAGGGCCTGTGTGTGTGTGTGTGTGTGTGCGCGCACGCATGTGTGCACGTGTGCACCAGTGCGTGTTCCCTACTCTGAGTACAGTGTGTCTGTTCTGTGGCCCCACAGGAGGACGCTGGCCGCTGGCTCTTCTGCCTTCATGTGGAGACCCCCCAGCCGAAGCTCCAGCATGAGCAGCTTAGTGAGCAACTACCTGCAGGTAACACCAGGGAGGCAGGCACTCCCTTGCTGGGACTCCCTTGTCCACAGGAGATGGCCTTGCCCCCCCCTGCCACTCAAGACACCTGCTGTTCAGGCCAGGGAAGTCTGGTTCAGCCATGGGTTTTGGGGGTCTTAAGTTTTTACCACCAGATAGAATATAGGCCTTTTTGAAATTCAGCTCTTTTCAAAGATTTTCTTTCTTTGAAAGAAGTAGCTTAGCACTTTGGTTAAAAGTAACAGAGCCAAATCCTGACTCTGTCACCTACCCTGTGTGACAAGTTACCTAACCTGTGGGAGCCTCAGCCCTTGCTGCATGGTGGGGATAATAAAACGCCTGCTAGCTCCTCACTGAGGGCCCCCGTGCACAGTGCTTAGGGGCTTGTCCTAGGCGATGGGGCTCAGCAGATGTTAGTAGAGAAAGGCAGCTTGTTTATTTGCTTAGAAATGTGAGTGTATGCTTTTGTGACCGTTGATCAGCAATGGGAGAAGTCAGGAGCAGTAAAAGTAAGAAGGGGAGTAATCCTTTGCCCTGCTGTGTGGTTCAGTCGTGCTAGGCCCGTGGATCTATACCACAGGTGAACACTGGTTTAAACAGAACTGAATCTGTCTTGAAGAGCCCACATCCAGTCGGTGGGCAGGGCTGATAGAGGCCTGATGGGAAGTGCGCCCACATCTGAGTGGGGCTCACACTGGGGCTTCACAGCTCGGGCGTGTGAAGCTCTGAGCAGAAATGTTCCAGTCCATTGAATAGCTCTTTAGACTCACCTTAGCATAATTATTGTGTTCACACTCTGTTCCTCCCTAACTCCAAAGCTTTTCCAAGTAGCCACATAGCTTTGTGCCAAACCCATTGTCGTTTGTGCCCCTCCCCAGACTCAGGAGATGGCCTCCAGCTTTGATCTGAACAGCACCATAAACAGCGAGGCCCAGGAGGGCTTTGATGAGATGCGACTGGAGCTGGACCAGCTGGAGGTGCGGGAGAAGCGGCTGCAGGAGCGCGTGCAGCAGCTGGACAGGGAGAACCAGGAGCTGCGGGCAGCCGTCAGCTTGCAGGGGGAGCAGCTGCACACGGAGCGGGAGAAGGGGTGCTCTGCAGCGGAGGACAACGTCCACCTCGCAGGCCTGGTGGCCGAGCTCCAGAAGCAGTGGGAGGCCACCCAGGCCACCCAGAGCACTGTGAAGGAGCTGCAGACATGCCTGCAGGCGCTGGAGCTGAGCGCGGCCTCGAAGGAGGAGGACTACCACTCGGCCCTGCAGCGGCTGGAGGCCATGCTGCAGCCCTTGGCGCGGGAGCTCGAGGCTGCACGGAACTCCCTGAGCCGGAGGAGCCAGCTGCTAGCCAACGTCCCAGCCTGGCTGGCCACGGCTGAGCAGAGAGCGAGTACCGCAGAGGACACAAAGCAACAGCAAGAGCCCATTCCCAGCAACTCAGCCCTGGCAGTCCAGGAGCTGGGGGAGAAGCTCCGAGCCCTAGAAGGTGAGAGCGCCAAGGTCCAGGACCTCAACAGGCAGCAGAGTACCCAGCTAGAACAGCTCGCCCAGGAGCTGCAGCTGAAGGAGGAGGCCCGGGCTGAGCTGGAGCGCTTGGTGAAAGAGGCGGCCCCGCTCCGGGAGGAGCTGTCTGCGAAGGGGCGGGAGGCAGCCCAGCTCCAGCAACGGCTGCAGGAGTCTCTGGCCCACGTGAGCTCCCTGGAGAAGGAGCTCGCAGAGGTGAGGCTGGAGGAGCGGCGGTGCCAGGAGGAGAAGGAGCTGCTGGGGCAGGAGGCCAGGTCTCTGGCCCGGCAGCTGCAGCTGCTGGAGACCAGGCTGAGCCAGGTGAGCCAGCACGTGGGCGACCTGGAGGAACAGCGGAAGCAGCTCATCCAGGACAAGGACCACCTCCTCCAGAAGGTGGGGACGCTGGAGCGGCACCCAGGGCAGTCGGGCCCAGAGCCGCCCTCAGCCAGGGAGGAGAGCGAGGCGTCAGCCTCCCTGGCCTCCACCCTGCCCCAGGCCTGTGAGACGCAAAGCGAAGAGCAGCAGAGCCCGCAGGAGGAGCTGCTGGACAGTGCTGAGGTGCGAGGGGGCGGCCGGGAGGAGGAGCTGCGGCAGGCCAACCGCAAGCTGGAGGAGGAGCTGCAGGGCGTGCTTGGGCGCAACCAGCTCCTGGAGGGCAAGCTGCAGGCCCTGCAGGCTGATTACCAGGCACTGCAGCAGCGGGAGGCAGCCATCCGTGGCTCCCTGGCCTCCCTGGAGGCCGAGCAGGCCAGCATCCGGCACATGGGTGACCAGATGGAGGCGAGCCTGCTGGCTGTCAGGAAAGCCAAGGAGGCCATGAAGGCCCAGGTGGCAGAGAAGGAGGCCGCCTTGCAGAGCAAGGAGGGTGAGTGCCAGCAGCTGCAAGAGAAGGTGGAGCAGTGCCGGCAGCAGGCAGAGGCCCAGGCAGGGCAGCTCAGGGCTCTCGAGAGCCAGTGCCACCAGCAGACCCAGCTGATCGAGGCCCTCAAGGTGGAGAAAGGCCAGCAGGGGCTTGGCCCACCCCAGGACAACGCAGCCCGTGAACTAGCAGCCCAGCTGGCCCTGTGTCAGACGCAGCTGGAGGTCCATCAGGGGGAGGCCCAGCGGCTGCAGGCCGAGGTGGTGGACCTCCAGGCCAAGGTCCGGGCAGCCCTGGATGACCGGGACAAGGTGCAGAGCCAGCTGGGTGTGGCCGAGGCAGTCTTGATGGAGCACAAGACCCTTGTGCAGCAGCTGAAAGAGCAGAACGAAGCCCTCAACAGAGCCCACGTCCAGGAGCTGCTGCAGTGTGCGGAGCAGCAGGGGCTGCTGCAGAAGGAGCAGGCCGACATGGCCCAGCAGAGGGAGGAGCTGGCCCAGGCGAAACGCAGCTCCGAGGAAGCCCGGCTGCAGCACGCCGAGTTGCAGGAGCAGCTGCACCGTGCCAACACGGACACGGCCGAGCTCGGCATCCAGGTCTGCGCGCTGACCGCAGAGAAGGAGCGGATGGAGGGGGCGCTGGCCCGCGCCGCCCAGGAGCTGCGGGACTCCAAAGAGGCGGCCTCAAGGGAGCGAGAGGGCCTGCAGCGCCAAGTGGCGGGGCTGCAGCAGGAGAAGGGGAGCTTGCAGGAGAGGCTGAAGGCGGCCGAGGGGGCGGTCGACTCACTGTCGGGCCTGCAGGCCCAGCTGGCCCAGGCTGAGCAGCGGGCCCAGAGCCTCCAGGAGGCTGCACAGCAGGAGCGCGACACCCTCAAGTTCCAGCTGAGCGCCGAGATCATGGACTACCAGAACAGACTGAAGGTAAGCCCATCTCCCACCTTCTGGCCTCCTCTCTCCCTGGGTGGGCCTGGTGGGTCCAGGAGAGGAAGCCCTGCAGCCCCGAGACAGGTGAGGGCCTGGGGGTGTGCAGGGTGTGCAGGGGGGTGCTGGCACGGCACCCAGGAGCACCTTTCTGAGCAAGGTGGTGAGGCCCAACCCTGGGGAGTGATGCCTTAGTCCAGAAGTCTCCACTCTAAGGGCCATGGCGGGATTTTTAGCCCACATGGAAGTGTATTAAGTTAGTTGCCAGCATTTAAAGAGCAGGATGCTTACAAATTCAGTTTTGAGGTTTCATTTGCAATCTCAGAAGATCTGAAAGCCTGTGTCCGCATCCCCACACAACAGCAGACGGTGAGGGCCTGAGACTGGGGCCCACTTGGAAGGAGGCAGGTGTCCTTTTGTTTCTCTGTGCACTCGCACGTGTGTGCCTCGGGGCACGTGAGTGTCAGAGCCCTGCCTCAGCCCCTGGAGCCTGCTGTGGTGAGCCAGTTGCTCATGGGTACCCAGGTCCTGACCCCTGGGTTCCTGGTGAATCGCTAGACTTCAGGGCTGCCTGATGGTAAACACAGAGTGGGGAACTGATGTGTTCGCGAAATCAGCGGACAGCACGGGCGGGGCAGATGGGCCTAGGGCTTGGATTCCAGTGCTGAGTCTGTACGCCCTCAGGCCACTCCTGGCCCTCCACCCTCAGGCGACGCTGCGGGGCCTTCCCCACCTCTGCCAAAACAAAAACAAAAACAAAAAAAACCTTTTGTAGCTCATGGGCCACTTTTTCCCTACAGAAATGAAGTTCTAAGTTTGGGGAGTGAGCTTTAAAGTGTTTTGTGACCAGTAAAGCTCAAAGCCTGTTGAGGAGTCGCATAGGAGAAAGAAAGAGAGGGGCCGACAGGGTTGCAGAACAAGGGCCCCCCTTGGCTGACCCCTTTCTCATCCCCTGTAGACAGCCAGCGAGGAGTGCAGGAGCCTCAAGGACCAGCTTGAAGAGCGAGGCCAGAAGCTGCAGGCTGCCGAGGAAGCCGTGGGCAGGCTGAAGGTAGGCCCTGCCCTGGGTGGCCCTGATGGAGGGCCTGACTGGCTGTCCCCAGTCACTCATAAGGATGCTCAGAGAGGCATCCTGATCCCAGGCCAAAGCGGTCATTGGTTCACCTTTGCTGACGCTCATGTTTGTATCCTGAGCCCTTCCATTCCCCGGACCCTTAGCTGGAGCAACCTAGTGCAGGAGGAAATGGGTGACCTGTCTCTGTCGTGCCATGTGCCTCCCTAGTCAGTGATGTCCCCTGAGTGTGTAGGAAAAGTGAGCCCTGCTCCCCCACCTCTCCCTGCAGCGCCGCCCCACCCCCAGCCACCACCACCAGTCCTGATTGACGCCTAGACATGTGGCACACACCCCAGATATCAAGCAGAGGGTCTCAGTCTCTTGAACATGAACAGGCCCTCCCTTTGAAAGTGCCCTGGCCCTTGAAGAGGGTGGCACACCATCAGTTGACGGAATCATGGGTGGGCTGCCACACGCTGAGAGTCTGCTCCCAACGTTCCATGCCAGGCCTCTCAAGCAGACCTGGGAGAGAAGCTGAGCCAAACCAGCGCCCGCCTGGCAGAGTGCCAGGCTGCCATGCTGAAGAAGGACAAGGAGGAGGCCGCCCTGCGTGAAAACTTGGAGAGGTGAGCGCTCGGGGCCCCGCATGGCCCTCGTGCTCACGGGGAAGGCGGGCTGGTGCAGGAGTTTGGAAAGCCAGTCGCTCTGTGAGGACGAGGAGGTCCCTGTGCGAGCAAAGCTCTGGACTCTGAAAGAGTCTGCCAGGTTGGATGCGACCAGAGCACCGTTCTCTCAGCTCGGCTTTCTCAGCTCTGTTCAGGAAATAAAAGCGAGGGTGCAGTGATGCTGATGGGAGTAGTAACAGCAAGCGCCTAGGGAGTGCTCTGTCCTCTGTTTACCCTTTAATCTCCCAGCACTCCCGTGGCACGTGACCGTGTGCCCTGGTGTCAGAGGAGCAGAGGGAGTGTGCCAAGGCCCAGGGTCAGCCCGTCTTCACAGCCCCCTGGGGCTGCGGCTGGGGCTGTGCGTGGCAGACTCCTGCCGCCCCTTGCACCATGTTTTTTGTCTTTGACCTCCTGGTATGAGTCCCACCATGTTGGCCTGTGCCATCCAAAAGGGCTCCTTCCTCCAGGCTTTATGGGCCATAAGGATTGTGAGCCAAGCGCGCTGTCTGGTGCTCCAGAGTGGGTTTGATGTTCAGTTTCCTGAATGTGCGTGTGCCGTCATCTGACCTTGTCAGTACTCAGAATGAGAAGGGTCCTGGCTCATCAGTTCATGTGGTGACTGAGGAGAGACAACCTCCTGGTCTGGCGGCATTTTAAAAACACTAACCAGCACGTCATTAGGACTTCTAGCATTCGTTTTGACTGCTCAGAGTTGCATAGCCCGTCTGCCGAGGATTGGATTTTGTATGATTTATTCCGTGCGTGCGGACCTGTGCGCTCATTTAGTGGGCAGTGTCTGGTTTCCCTCCCGACACCTGCATATGGGACGCGAGAAAGCCCTCTGTGTAATGGCACTGTGGCAGGTATCTTGCTGGGCCTGGCTTTATAGAGTGCCCTTGGAAACCACTGCCTTAGGGAGCTGAGCTGCACTGCCTGGTGTATAGAGTCCCAAAGACACCCAGAGCCAGCCCTGTGGCTGTATCCTGGACTCTCTGCCGCTGTCCGTTCCCATCAGCAGACCAAGAGCTTCCCCTGGCAGGCTCTCCCCACAAGCTCAGTCCCTGGCTTGGGACCAGCCGTGCGGTCTGACTCACTCAGAGTCACCTGCCCTCTCAGAACGCCCCTTGCTATTGAGGGTGCATGCGGGGAATCTCCAAGGTGAGGGGCATGCATCACCTGTGAGCAGGGAGTGCCGCCGTCTGCACAGCGGGGGAGGAGGAGAGCCTGGGAGGGCAGCGGCTGCCTCACTAGTGGCCGGGGTAAGCCAGGGGCATGGGGAAGCTAGAGGTCATGGCTAATCGTGAAAACCTGCCCCTGCTCCCCAGGACCCAGAGGGAACTTGAAAAAGCCACCACGAAGTTCCAGGAGTATTACAGCAGACTGTGCCAGGAGGTGACAAACCGGGAGAGAAACGACCAGAAGATGCTTGCTGACCTGGACGACCTGAACAGGACCAAGAAGTACCTCGAGGAGCGGCTGATCGAGCTGCTCCGGTGAGGGCCCGCCCACGTGGCGTCTCGGGCGCCCTCTAGGCTTGGTGTTTCTTTGCAGCTGGTGTGGAAAGGGCGCTCCAAGGGCATCCCCCAACCCTGCACTTGTTCCATCGTTCAGGGACCGCACTCACCTGCAGGGGCTGCTAGGCCGTGGCAGCCGTAGAAGGACGGGGCCCTGTCTCCTCCCGGGCCAGTCTGGATTTGGATTTCATATTATTACATGATTGTTTTCACACTCTGTGCTCAGCCACAGGGTGGCAATACGTGATGTTTAGTAGCTCCTGTCTCATGGGCTTTTTATTGCTTCTCTATCCCTCTCCCCGGTGTCAGGCACCCCGATCTCCAGTGTCCACAGGGAGCAGACTGCTCCTTTAACTGGTATGGGGCCGGGGAGGGGCCTGAGAGCCTGGGGCCCACAGTGTGCTCAGCCCCGCCCAGTGCACACTGTGCCTGAGCCAGGGCCACCAGACCGCCCTGTTTGGGGGCAAAACATCTTGATTTTTTAAATGTTGGCAAGTCATTCAAAACTTAAATTGTTTTCTTATGGGGATTTTGAAATATAAAAAATAAAACGAGGAATCTGATGCACCCCAGGTACCCAGCACCCAGCGTCAGCAGTATTCAGCTCATGCCAATCTTGTTTCACTGATTGTCCCACCCGTCCCCCACCTCCCAGGTCATTTTGAAGCAACTCCCAGCTGTAGTATCACGCCATCCATAAGTATTTCAGTTTGTGCCTGGCTAGGACAAGAGCTCCCCATTTCATCATTGCCACCCTTCAAAAACTAACTCTGCAGTGCCTTAGTGCCATCAAATATCTAGTCAGTTTCAAATATTTTTCAATAATTTTTTCAGAATTTGTTCTGCAATTTGTGGTGTGTTAGTCCTTTAGTCTCCCACCGTCTCTCTTACTGCTTGCTTTGCCATTTGCTGTTGAAAAAGCCACAGCCTGGATTTTGCTGATTGCATCCCCATGGTGTCATTTAATGTGTTCGTCCACTCCTTGTGTTTCCTATCAGTTGATAGCTGGAATCGGCAGCAGTTCTCAACCTTGGCTGCCCCTTAGAATCCACAGGAGCATGAAAAAAAAGCCCCTGTCCAGGTGCTACCTAGAGTGCCTGCATCTGGATTTCTGGGAGTGGGATCCAGGCCCCAGTGAGCCGGAGTTGGGAACCCTTGCTCTGCTGGGGGCTTGCTCACACTTGGAGTCCAAGTTTGGACAAGAATGCCTGCAGGACCAGTTTGTAGTTTGGGTCTTTCCTTCACACAGTGCACAGATGTGATTGGCCTTGTCTCTGTGGTGTCAGCAGCCATGGGAAGGCTGTGCCTACCTCTGCTAATTCTTTAGGGCTGCAACATGGCCATTTTGAAGTTATACCTAATTTGGAAGTTTAAAAACTCTGCTCACGCCGGTGCCGCAGCTCACTAGGCTAATCCTCCGCCTAGCGGCGCCGGCACACCGGATTCTAGTCCCGGTCGGGGCGCCGGATTCTGTCCCGGTTGCCCCTCTTCCAGGCCAGCCCTCTGCTGTGGCTAGGGAGTGCAGTGGAGGATGGCCCAGGTGCTTGGGCCCTGCACCCCATGGGAGACCAGGAGAAGCACCTGGCTCCTGGCTCCTGCCATCGGATCAGCGCGGTGCGCCGGCCGCAGCGCGAACCAATGGCAAAGGAAGACCTTTCTCTCTGTCTCTCTCTCTCACTGTCCACTCTGCCTGTCACAAAAAAAAAAAAAAAAAAAAAAAAAAACTCTGCTCACATGTCATCGGGTTTCAGACGTAGAACCCAGGGCCCTCTGAGCATGACGTCCTCACAAGAGGTGTGATGGAGAAGCCTGGTCCTCCCAGCACCTCCTGCACTCCTAGGAGGTGGGGGTCTGGCCTCCCCGTTGCCAGAGATCAGTTGGGAGAACAGGGCCAGTCCAGAAAAATGGGTCTTCCTGCTGTCCGACAATTTCACACACCTTTGAGAAGCCGATCAAGTCCATGTGCAGACATTTTTATCCAAGGAAAAGACCTGCAATTGATTTGGCGGTGCTGTTAGGGCAGGGTGCTGACCAGGGCTTCGTATGGGAACAAACTAGCCTCTGGCACAAACCAGAAGCCCCCAAACCACTAGCAGCCAAGAGGAAGTCGCTGTCCGCATCCCCCTGGGGGCATCCTGGGTTTTAGGACTCTGACAGCCATCAGTCTGGCTTCCTGGACTGACCCCCTTCTCTCTCAGATCAGAGAAGTTAGCATCTGACCTGATTCCAAGCCAGGAAATCCTTGATTTTCTTAATGATGCTTTCTTACTGGAACACGCCCTAAACTGATGAAGAGACATTTGTTCAGGAACACTGTAAGGTCCGGGGAGGGAGGGCGTTCATGGTCCTCGGACCTGACGGCCCTCAGGCGGACCGTGCACAGGCTGTCAGCCTTGCTGGCCTCAGGCCTCGGTGGCCGCCTGCACTTGGCTCACATGCCCGAGCGGCCCCCGTCCGTGCCCGCAGCTCTCTGCCGTTGATAGACCCTTCCTCCTGGGCGCTGTCTCACACATGCTGTCGCTGTGCTGGGACTCCGAGGAGACCTCGTGGGGAGCAGGGGACACTCCCAGAGCAAAAATCAGTTTTCCCCGTGTGACTTGGGAAATTGGGCATTGGCCTTTCGAAATCAAGCTGGGCTATTGTGGCCTTTTCATAACTTCTCTCCTTGTCTTGGGGTGTGCCTTTGCCCAGGGACAAGGATGCCCTTTGGCAGAAGTCAGACGCCCTGGAGTTCCAGCAGAAGCTCAGTGCCGAGGAGCGGTGGCTTGGGGACACGGAGGCCAACCACTGCCTCGACTGCAAGCGAGAGTTCAGCTGGATGGTGCGGCGGCACCACTGCAGGTCAGCAGGCGGCACAACCCCCAGCAGAGGGCGGGCGCTGCGGCTCGAAGGGACACAGGCAGGGACGACATACAAGTGGGGGTCCTGGTGGACACCAGGGCCCCCCGAAAGGAGAGAGAGGTGAATTCAGAGGTGCTGTCTGGGCCCAGGGATCCCACAGGGATGCAGTGCCACAAGATAGCAGCAGCACTGTGGCTGTCCCTCGGCCCCAAGGACATGGAGGGGACAGCATCGCTGGAGCACCACGGGAGCCAGGCCTGGGGCTCACTAGAGGACGGAGGATGTGCGGAGCGGCACACGCCCTCTCAGGCCCCCGTTGGGACGGGAGCCAGTGATGCTCAGCTTGGGGTGGGGCAGAAGGAGAGGAGGCTGGGCAGGCACGTGTGGGTCCGTGGTCTCTGAACCTCAGCTTCTAGGTACATTTTGTGTCAGTCACACACTCTCCTCCAGACGTTAAGAGAAGGAACATTCTCCCACTAAGCTTCCCAGGTTGACGTGTTGAAACCTCACAAGAAGGGCTGATGTGGTCACATGCTGCACAGGGAGGGGCGGAGCGGGGTCTCTCAGGAGCCATGCAGGTGGCATATGGAGCCCAGTTCTGGTGCTGAGCCAGTGACATGAGCCCCGCCAGACGTCACCGGCAGAGCCCATGCTTGTTTTGTCCCCAGGGTATGTGGCCGCGTCTTCTGTTACTACTGCTGCAACAACTACGTCCTGACCAAGTCCAGTGGCAAGAAGGAGCGCTGCTGCCGCGCCTGTTACCGGAAGCTCAATGAAGGCCCCGGCTCCCCAGATAGCACTGGCTCCGGCACCAGCCAAGGCGAGCCCAGCCCTGCACTGTCACCAGCCCACACTGGGCCACAGGCCACAGGAGGCCAAGGTCAGGGTCCTGTGACTGCCCACTGAGTCCTCAAGGTGCCACCCTGTCCAGAGTGTCCAGTTAGCTCTGACAAGCTTAATTCAGTGTCTTCCAAACTTAGATGTTACCAAGGTACTAAAAACATCCTCACCCTGGGACTTTCCTTCTGATGTCTGTAGGACTGAAAGAGAATTGAAAAAAGGAGTGACTCGCTCCTAATAGGGTTCAGTGTGACTTAATGTGAAGCCTGTGTACCTCTGCACCCATGTGTTACCAACACAGGACACCCCACACTTTGGAAACTGCTGTCAGGCACAACCTGAGCCCTGCACTTTCCCTCTCTCCCAGTGTGACCCCAGGCCAGGAGTTGTAGCTGAAGCCATCCACTGTCCCCCTGAAGCTCTTACTCTCTTATTTATTTATTTATTTATTTTTATTTATTTTTGACAGGCAGAGTAGACAGAGAGAGAGACAGAGAGAAAGGTCTTCCTTTGCCGTTGGTTCACCCTCCAATGGCCGTCGTGGCCGGCGCACTGCGGCCGACGCAACGCACTGATCCGATGGCAGGAGCCAAGTACTTATCCTTGTCTCCCATGGGGTGCAGGGCCCTAGCACTTGGGCCATCCTCCACTGCACTCCCGGGCCACAGCAGAGAGCTGGCCTGGAAGAGGGGCAACCAGGACAGAATCCGGCGCCCCGACCGGGACTAGAACCCGGTGTGCCAGCGCCGTAAGGCGGAGGATTAGCCTAGTGAGCCACGGCACCAGCCGCTCTTACTCTCTTAATGGCCATGGAGGACATGTTCTCCATGTGTCTCCCCACTACTCAATCAATAAAAGGAAGTGGGGTTTGATTCCCCCCAGGCCAGCCCAGGCTGCCCTCAGGAAACTAGACTTTGTGTGTGGCACAGAGGCAGGCAGAGCTGAGTTGGCAGGAGCGAGGCAGACACGAGGTTCACCTGCTGCTAGCAGACTCCACTGCCCTCTGCTCCTTGTCTCTGGGACTCAGCCTGGATGCTGGCTGGCCTGTAGAGACCTCGTCAGTTCTGCTCTTGCTGACATGGATCATCAGGGAAACTGGCAGGCCCCATTATTTTGTTGGGTACAAAGAACTGTGCAGTGTGTGTGTGTTGGGGGGGGGCGGTATCTGTATCTTCATCACATCATTTGCCCACTTAAAAATATTTTTCATTATTGAATTTTGAGAGTCCTCTATATATTCCAAATACAAGTTCTTTATCAGATATGGATTATCTATAGCTTGTCTTTTTATTTTCTTTGGAAGAGCAGAAGTCTCTTTCAAAGAACAGAAGTTTAATATTTTGATGAAATTCAATATACCAACTATTTTTCTTTTCTTTTGGTGTCATCTAATTTTGCTTAACCCAAGGACTCAAAGATCTCCTGTTTTCTTCTAGAAGTTTTATAGTTTTAGGTTATACATTCAGGTCAGTGATCCTTTTCTTTTTTGTGCATAGTTGTGGCTCCAATTGCAAGTCTATTCTTTTTCCATCAAATTGCCTTCACACCCTTGTTGAAAATCAGTTGACCTTATATGTGTGAGTCTGTATCTTGACTTTCTGTTGCATTCAATTTATCTGTGTGTGTGCCTTGACCAAGGCCATACTATTATGGTTATCATTGTTTTATAAATCATCTTAAAATCAGGAAGAACAATTTTATCTTCTTTCAAAGTATTGGCTACTCTTAAGTTTTTTGCTTTCCCATGTAATCTTAGAATCAGTTTGTCAGTTTCTACAAAAAAAAATGCATGTGAGCTTTTCAGTGGGATTGTACTGAATCTCTAGACCAGTTTGAGGGGGAATTCACATCTTAATAAAATTGACTCTTCCCATCCATGAACATGGTATAGCTTTCCACTTAGGGTTTCTTTGATTTCTCTCAGTGGACATCATTTTGCATCCTTGTCACCCACTTTCCTGTCCCCCTGCCAGCCTCAGAAAGCAGGTTCAGGGATGTGGTTAGGCCTGTATGAATAAACCACTCCATGATCCCCTTTTCAGCCAAGGCTCAAGCCTTCCAGTGTACAGGCAGGAGACACGAGGAAGAACATTCCCTGTAGAGTAGAGCCTGTCCCAGGAGTCGTGTGGTAAGGTAGCTGGGGACACATATCTCACCAGAACCATTCTTTCTGCATGCCAGCCCAGGAGCTCTCCTTGGTGTGTGTTGTGTTGCAGTGACAACAGAGACTGGCACCGTGCCAGTGTGCTGAGATCACTTGGTTTTATCTGACATTGCCTGTCTGCTAATTGGTTTCTTTCTTTCTTTCGTATTTTTTTGTTTTGTTTTGTTTTGCCTCAGCTCTGCCCTCAACATTTTCCATGACCTATGCTAGAGACTGTGCGTGGGTGGCTGGCACAGCAGCATCCCTACAGTGGCCTTCCTAGCAAGAAGCTGTGAGGTCAAACACAGGGGCCCTGGTTGGCAGCCCGGGGCCTGCTGCAGCCTTGACAGAGGGAGAGCAGCAGTGGAGTGAGGAAAGCAGTGCAGACTCTTGCCCCCAGAGGCCGTCAGCACTGGCTGTGATTCAGTGGCACAGAAGGGGGTTTTCACTGTTGTTAACGTCTTTCCCTGAAACAGCTCGGTAGGTTTTTTCCTTCTGAGTAGGAGACCTGAGACAACCTATATGAGGTCAGCCTTTCTAAGCCCCTGACTTAGAAATGTCTGTTAGGTTGCACGTTCAATTTCATCTGTGGTCCCTGCTCTGCTTTTCTGGAATGTCCCAACAGGCATTTCTCTCATGTCTGGACAGAACAGCTGTCAGTTGAGTGACCACCAAGCTTGTCCCGCACACGGCACCCCCACACCTGATGTCAGGCCTGCCCCTGCTGTGCCTAGCAGTGTGTGTATCTCCTCTCTGACCCGCCTCTGCCCCCCAGGAGCAAGCACCGACTGCAGGCCACCAGATGATGCTGTGTTCGACATCATCACGGACGAGGAGCTGTGCCAGATACAGGAGTCCGGCTCTTCTTTGCCTGAAACACCCACTGAAACGGATTCTCTTGACCCAAATGTGGCTGAACAGTGAGTAGATGTCACTCCTATTTCCCATGTGCCTGCTGCACGGCCGACTCGCTGCTTCCTCACCAGAGGACTGGCAAACAGAGCTCGAAGTGGGATCGGCCGTCTTGCTAGAGGGAGGGAGGGTGCCCTGGGGCAGTGCTAGGCTTGGCGGAGCCCTGGGAGAGCCCCGGGTGTGGGGCAGGGTCAGTGCTACGCCATGTCAGAGGGCCTCCCTGGTTTCAGCTGTCTCTGTGAAGACCTGTTTCTTGGCTTGAGTGATGGTGTTCGTTTACTTGATTGCACAGACTGGGTGCGTTAAACCAGAGATTCTGTCCTCAGCGTTCTGGAGCCTGGGGAGCCAGGGTCAGGGTGCTGGCAGGACTGGTTTCTTCTCTGCTTGC
Source organism: Oryctolagus cuniculus (assembly GCF_964237555.1). Classification (NCBI taxonomy): domain Eukaryota; kingdom Metazoa; phylum Chordata; class Mammalia; order Lagomorpha; family Leporidae; genus Oryctolagus; species Oryctolagus cuniculus. The sequence continues at coordinate 102,469,192 of NC_091441.1, forward strand.
TCTGCAGATGGCTGCCCTCCCTCCTGCAGCCTCTGCACATGGTCGTCCCTGGGTGTGCCCCAAGTGCCTCGCTGCGTCTCCTCATCCCTTCTTGTAAGGCCACGGTCAGGTTCCCGGATGGCCTCATTTTAACTGCCTCACTTCTTTAAAGGCCTCATCTCCCAGTACAGGCCCGGTGTGAGTCCTGGGAGCCGGGGCTTGAACATGTGAGCTGGGGGAGAGGGCACAACCTACTGAGCACCCTTGCTGTGCTGCCTTGGGCCTTTGCTCAGAGCGTCGTGCTGCCCTTGCAGAATCTGCTCCTGGGCCCCTAGGCTCCTGGCCCTGCGTTCCGCACCACCGACCTCCCCGGCTTGCCAGGGGACAGAGACTGAGTGCTCATGGAGCAGAACATGCTCTGGGCACCCTGAGCCAGGCTGCTAGGCCCTGGGAGGGCTGCAAAGGGGCAGTTGCAGGAAGGACAGGAAATGCGCTAAGCCAAGAGATGTCTGTGAGTAGGTGCGAGTTCAGTTCCTATTTTGGAAACACTGGTCAGGCGTGGTAACAATGCCATGGGCAGGGCAGTTGTCTTGGGTGGTAACGTTTGCTCCAGAGGCCTTGAGCTCCAGGTGCGCCCCGCCAAAGCCCCAGAGCTCCAACAGAAGTAAATGCAAAGGTGAGACTGGTACCCTACACCCTGAGGAGCCCAGGGACTTTCTGCTCCCCCAGCATGCCCTTACGCTGTGCCTTACTACTCATGTGCCTTACACTGCTCATCACTAGTGGCCTGGGCCTGCTGCGGAGAGAAGGCTGCAGTCCCCTGTCGGGGCAGCCTCTGAGGGACAGGAACACCAGCCGCGTGGGTGTCCCTGAGTATCTACCCTCCCTCGGCCCTCTGTTCTCCTGTGGCATTTGCAAGAGCTGTGTCAAAACCGCTACTTTTTGTTTATTTCTTTTATTTAATTTTACTTACTTGAAAGAGTGAGAAAGAGAGAGAGCTTCCATCTACTGGTTCACTCTGCAAATGCCTGCAACAGGAGCTGGGCCTGGAACTCCATCCAGGTCTCCCGTGTGGGTGGCAGGAATCCAAGTGCTTGAACAACGTGAGCTGCTGCCTCCCAGGGTGCTCATTAGCAGGCAGCTGGATTGGAAGCAGGCCTGGCACTCTGATATGGAATTCGGGCCCCTTAACTGTTGTGCTAGAACACCCCCACGAAGGGCCAGTTTTTAAAAACATGAAAGAAAAAATCACAAAGTGCTACCGTATTAAAGCGTTAGACATTTATGCCCTGGGACCTGCAGGAAAACAAGAAAAGGTGTTTCTCTCCCTGGTGGCTCGGGTGCAGTTCTGTAGCACAGACTGACTGCTCCCCAGGCCCAGCTTTCCCGCCAGCTAGGGGCTCGTGTGATGCTCCTACCAGCTCACGGCGATGTCTCCCTTCCTGTCCTCCTGCCCAGAGTCCCAGGGAGGGCGGGGGCTGACCTGTCACACTGCCCTCCCAGGATTTCTGCCTCCACTCTTCCTGGGTGGGTTTTGGTTAAGCCTTCTGTCGCCTGATGAGGGACTGAGCTCGCTTGTGGCCGCACGGGTGAAGCCAACTTGTTCGGTGAGTCCATGGCAGCCTCTGCTCACTGTGACTCTTGACTTGGCCTTTCCCTGCCTTCCTGGTGCTCTTCCCTCTGCAGCCTTCCCTGCCTCCTTGAGCCTAGTGTGTTCTCCGCAACCCTCTGCCCCAGGTGCCCAGGCCTGCTCCATTCTGTTCGCATAGGCCACATTCTGCCTTCCTCACCTGGCAAATGTGGTGGGCAGGTGGTAAGGAGGGTAGGACCAGGATCCCAGGGATCTGGGAGGTCATCTTCGGCTTGAAGGTGCCTTGCCGCCTCTTGTGGCCTGCTTGGGAAGGTAGCTCCCTTTCGCCCCCTCCCCCATTGCTCTGTCCCCCTCCCTTTCCCCTTTCCCAATAGGAACAAAAACAGAAGACTTTCTGACCGCTGACAAATGCACGTGTTTGGGTCTTGGGAAATCAGGAACTGCTCCAGGGAAGGAAACTGGCTCTGGCCTCCAAGGCGGATCTGGGACTGCCTGATGGAAACCTGGGTCGCCGCACTGGAGGCGCCAGCCCTCCAAGGCGGTCAGACACCTCTTTGCTCTTTGTCAGTTAGCTCGAGACAAACTCAAACACGCCTAGTAGCTTTCTCTTGTGAGCCTTTTCTTCGTAAGTCTAAGACCCAACCAAAAACTCCAGAGGTTGGGAAAGCAGAGTAGGGGGTGAGGGCAGGGGATACAGAGGCCTGGATTTGAGACAGGAAAGAGATAGAAATAAGCACACGCACGCAAGTGACCCAGGAGGGAGCAGCGCCAGAGCAGCTGCCCTGTCCAGGGGCCCTGCCCTGTGACCTCACACAGGCCCGCACAGCCCTTCAGGAGCACGGGTTCCCAGCCATTTCACAGGTCAAGAAGCAGAAGGAAGGCCCGTTTGGGCGCCAGCCCCCGGGCGTAGGCCGCTGGTGAGGGGGCCGGCACCTCAGTGTGCGGTGGGCTTGGGGCGTTGGAAGTGAAGGCGTGAGCCCTCCTTACGCTTCTCCATGAGTTCCCTGATCAACTCCAGCATCATGATGACCCCCCAGGTACTTTTGTTTGGGTGTGGGTGGCTTTTCTTCAGGTGCCAATTGTTTGAGGATATGAGGTATGACAGTATGTTGTACGGGTGGGCGATCTTCTCCGTGACTTTTGCATTTTCCTGCACCATGTGTGAGCTCATCATTTTTGAAATCTTCGGAGTATTGAAAAACAGCTCCCATTATTTTCACTGGAAAGTGACCCTGTGTGTAATTCTGCTGATCCTGGTGTTCCTGGTGCCTTCTTACATCGGCTGTTTTACCGTGAGCAACGTCCGACTACTGTGTGAACCGCGGCTGCTTTTCCCTGTCTCCTGTGGTTGACCTTTATGTATTTCTTCTGGAAACTGGGAGATCCATTTCTCACGCTCAGCCCAAAGCATGATAGGTAATGCAGAAGAAGGAACAAGTTGAGAAGGAAGATAATTTCATTTTGGGATTTGTTGAATTTGAGTTGCTTGTGCACATCCAGGTGAAATTCAACAAGGAATTGGATACACAAGGCAAGTGCTGAGGAAAAAGGTATGGATGCATCAACCTTTGGAGATGTGACTGCAGGAATCTAAAAAAAACATCAATCAAATGCCACCAGGTGAAGCTGGGGGAATGAGTGAAATTGCCCAAGGGAAAATACACAAACTGAAGTGAAACAGGCAAGTCCTGCCCGTGGAGTGCAAGAAGACACAAAGAAAAAGTAACAAGAGAAATAAAAGGAAAAATGGTAATATGGATGCCAAGAAGGGAAAGGATTTTCAAACAGGAAAAATTCATTGTCATGAAAGAGCCAAGGAAATAGTGATTGGAGGGGCCAGCATTGTGGCACAGCAGGTTAAGCCGCCACCTACAATGTCGGCATCCTGTGTGAGTGCCAGTTCAAGTCCCAGCTATGCTGTCTCCAATCCAGCTCCTTGCTAGCGCACCTGGGAATGCAGAGGAAGATAGCACAATTACTCTGGGTCTCCTGTGAGACCCAGATGGCGTTCCAGGCTCCTGGCATCAATCTGGCCAGTCCCAGCTGTTGCATCCATTTGGGGAGAGAAACAGCAGATGGAAGGTCTTTCTGTCTGCCTCTCCCTCTCTCTCTCTGTAACTCTTCCTTTCAAATAAATACATTTTAAAAAGAAGAAGAAGAAGAAGCAGAAGTCTGGTTGTACTGTTATGAGGGTCAAGACCAGGCTTTGGACCCAGAGGCCTCCCTCCAGCCCAAGGAAGGGCTGGCTCCACTGTCTTCTCTGGGCCCCATCCTCCCATTGCCCCGTCGCCTAGAACCTGTAGCCGCTAAGGCCCCGCCTCTGCACACAGCACATGCTTAGGGCTGAATAAGTTGTTTGCCTGCTCCCTCCTGGCAGTGGTGAGACAGGAGAGGGTCCCTGATTCCAGCCTTTTGGGGGACTTGGCAGGGCACTGTGGCCTCCCTGAGTGACCTCCCAGGGCCCCAGCTCGGCTCGAATGGTACTGTTTTCAGGGCTGAGCTGGCAGGCAGTCAGCTGGTGAATGAGGCTGGGATATAGGACAAGGGCTGGCAAGGGCCTGAGGCTTTGACTCCCATGGCCACTGCACAGCCTTCACCCTGTCATGGCTGCTTCTAGGCCAGGCGCACAGGTTGTGTGCAGTGAGGAGCTCTCCCAGGTGAGACGCACCTGGTCAGGTTGCTGGCCTGCAGGCACCGTGCTCCGGGCTCAGCCCCCTGCACTCAGTCCCTTCACTGGGGGCTCAGCTCCAGCAGCGGGGCTGGGAGGCAGCTGAGGTGGGAGTTGGGGTTGCAAGTACAGTGGACGTGTGTTGTTTTCGGGATGTGTGACACTGAACGGTGAGGCCAGGCTGTGCCAGGCCTGTCTTCTGCTGCACCCTGTGGCCTCATCACCTTTTCTACATGACGCTAAGTGAGCTCGCCGAACCCACCCACATAGTAAATGGCCAGCAGATGCTCCCGGATGGGTGCTTGCTTCCGGTGTCTGCCGGATTCCTCACCAAGCAGGAGAGTCAATACCTGGCATCTCAAAAACGAAACGAGAACAGGATATGGTGATCATGGTTAAGGCTAGAAAGCCACCTTGTTTTTGGGCTAACCCACAGTCTCCGCCTTCAGATGAATTCAGAGCTGGCGGGTGCCCTGCGGCCTGTCACTCGCATGAAACCATGTGGGGGCAGAGAAAGATGCGGTTTCGCGGGCAAGGAGCCCTGGCCCTGCTGCGTGAGCTCTGGCAGGTTTTAATCTCTGGGCTGGCTTTGTCTGAAAGATGATGGTGCCAGGCTCCTACCAAACAACACACAATTCCCTTGGGCCAGGAAGGCCAGAGCACCTGGAATGGGGTGCTGCTTTGGGCCCCTTGGAGTCAAAGATCGGAGCAGCCACCCTGACCACTCCCAGCCCCCAGCTCTCTGCTCTGTCCCCACCTCTCACTGGCGGTGGCTTTAACCTTTCCTTCTCTCTGGCCTCTGGCTCCATCTCCCATCTCCAGAGTGCTCCTGGAGAACACCTGGACTCCCAAGGAGCCCCTGGCTCCGTGCAGCTCAGGCAGCGCACTCTGCAGCTTCTGCCATGTCTCTAACCATGGCGGGAGCCCTTCAGCACAACCAGTGCCCCAGGAGTCGGGACCCTGTGGGGGAGTCTGCACCCCGGGCACTCTGGCCTCAGGCAGGGTCCACACGCAGCCTGACTCCGTCGCCCAGCCCTCCTGGTACTGCAGATCTTTGAGGCCCTGTGCTGCTGTGCATGAGCAGAAGGGAAAGCCAAGGGCGGGGCGGGGTGGGGGAGGTGGAGGAGGAGGGGAGCGAGTTTGAGCTTGGGCTGATTCGGCCCCAGATGTGACCTCACTCTCCTGCTCTGTGGCATGGAACCGTAACAGCAGTGTCACCTGCTTCCTCGGCTGTGGTGTGGAGGGAACGAGGTCCAGACATGTAGGCCCTCTGCAGCCTGCATGTGCAGTGCCAGTGTTTATTGCCAGTGTTGATGCAAATGCAGGAAGGAGTTGGAAAAATGATCCCTGCACCCAGGTGCAGCAGGGAAGGCCCAGAGAATGTGGGAGCAGGGGGTGCCTGGGGGGGGGGGGGGGGCTTCTGCCGCTGGGCTCTTCCTGGGGACAGGTGGCCAGTGGTCCCAGCAGCTGTCCTCTGAGAACGCCGTGGCCAGGAAGACCCCAAGTATAGCCCATGGAGTGTACTGTTCTCGCCTCCCAAGCACCTGAAAGGGAGGGCTGTCTTCAACCCGTGGTGTGGGTGGGGCCCTGGGGAGGCTGTGGCACTTGCCCAGAGAGGTGCACAGGGGCAGGGCGGGGGCATCTCCAAGCTCAGTCTGAGTGTTCTGAGCCCTGCCTCCCAGTCCCTCACGCTTCTTCCTGTGCAGAGCCCGCAGCCGTGTCTACTTCTCCCTTCCCACAAGGACCTCTGCGTCCAGGGCTGGGACAGTGTCAGGCAAGCCAGGGACTGGCGGCCCCTCTGTATGCAAGGCTTCACATTCAGGTGGATGTGCAAAGGCAGGGGGACAGAAGCCCTCTTGGAAGCCAGGGAGAGGAAGGTCCGTCGTGTCAGCCCTCTCACCCTGCAGTGGGCAGGCGCCGTTGTTTGAGGAAGCACTTGGTGGCCCCTGTGGCCTGAGTCCAGTGAGGAGAGGTCCCAGTGGGGGCATGTCAGTGACCTCTGGGGTGGTGCCCCAGATCTGGAGGGCCCTGCAGGGCCTGGCCTGTGCTCGGCTGGCCCAGGGTACACTGGCCTGCCATGCCCCTCGGGAAGGCACTCAGCAGACCCTCCCTCACCTACTGACCTGCAGGGCTGGCCTAGAGGGCTTACCTTTTTTCCAGATCTGTAAGAATGAACAGCTGCTGCCATTTTGGAAACCCCTTACCCAGGGTGCAAACTGTGCCGGGGACTTTGTCTGCACCTCTGAGGTCCCCTGCACACCAGCTGTGAGCGGTGGGTTCTGCTATGATCCAGGTGACGCCAAAGAGAAAGGAAACAGCTGGTCAGAGGTTTAGCGACTCGCTCAGGGCTTCCCACCCAGGGGGCGGCAGGGATTCCACCCGGGTCTCTTGCCCACCCAAGCCCCCAAACCACACAGTTAAGCCCGATGGGGCCTGCCTCCCTGGGCATTCTGCTTAGCTGTTGCCCGTTGTTTCTCCATAGTGGGGGAATGATTTGGGGATGCATGAACCTACGGAGCACCTTCAAGCTTGTTGAACAGAAGTCTGCCATTTCAAGCAACCCCTCATCCCGTGGCCCTGTCACAGAAGTCAGGCAAGGGTGGCCCCTGTTGTGGGCCTGGGACTGGAAACCACAGTGAACGAGCGGGGCAGTGATCTTTACTTCCTCCCAGCCCAGAAGTGACTTGTTGCTAGATTCCAGACATGTCACCCTGGAGGAAAATGCACACGAGGGACAAGCAGTGTAGAGACTCGTAAAAAGTGTTTATTTTCTGGTCATGGAACGTATGCTGTTTGGCGTGGGGGGTGAGGGGGCAGGCACTGAAAAGTTCATCTTTAAGGGAGCAGAGGCACCCAAGAAGCCAATCCGAAAGCGCTGCTTGGATGCATTGGCCTCGATCTCAGTTTCTCACGTTTTTCTAGCGTGCCGTGGCCTTCTGGATTTGTTTAGGCAATCCGATTTGTTTAGCCTCTTTATAGTCCCTGGTGCTGGTCCTTCCAATGTCAGTCAGAGGGAACACATCTCGCATCACCCTGTACGAAAGTCAGACCCCCAGTGAGCAGAGCCTGATCTCGTTTCCGCAGGGTGCCTGGTGAGGGAGGTGGGAGCCGTGAGGACAAGCCCTTCTCATCTCCACTGCTTGCCCAGGAGACAGAAGGGTCCTCATCTCCCCTGACCCTCAACAGCTTTGTCGACTGTATTCCTATCTGTGACCTTCAGTCCCACTCAAGGAGTACCTGAGACCATAGACTTGTCACACGGCATCCCCTTGTTATCACCATTCTTGGGGTGGAGGAAGGAAAGCCCTTAAAAATTGTAGAGCCCCTTGGAGGTTCCAGGAGAGAACAGAGTATGTTCGCGTCTGAGAAGCCGCCTTCTAAGCTAGCCGGTGTTTGGTTTCTTCCCCGTGGGAATGCACAAGCTGTAAACAAAGCCTTCTTCATCACGTCCAGGAAGCACAGCCGTGCTCAGGAAGTTCCGGAGGTGCATCTCCTCGGCCTACAGCTGGAACATGCTGGTGGCCTCCGCGTGGTGGGACGCAGAGCACGTCTTGGAATTGTCCTCAGAAGACTTCATTTGACTTGCAACCCCCAGGTAAGGGAGGCAGCCAGCGTCCTTCACAAGCTTCAGGAAGTTCTTGCGGAACTTGAGGCCGACAAAGGCGTAGAGCACAGGGTTCAGGCAGGCCCTCAGGTACGCGACGGCCTCCGTCACCACGACGACGTAACTGAAGTGGGTCATGGCGTGGTACTCCCAGCTCGTGCTCCGGATGAGCTTCACCAGGTTGAACGGCATCTGGGTCAGCAGGAACACGGCCACTACCAGGAAGATGATCTTGAGAGACTTGTGCTTCCGGAAGCCGCGAGCCCGAAGCAGGGTCCTGATAATGACCGAGTAGCAGACAATCATGGCGAACAGTGGCAGGAAGAAGCCCAGAGCCATCTGGGTGGCAAGAACCATGGTGGAAATCTTCTCGTTGCGGTAGTCACAGACGTGCTTGTCGAGGTCTAGGACACTGCCGTAGATCATCTGCGGCAGAGAAACCAGGAAGGAGGCCACCCAGATGAACACGCAGATGGCTTTGCCCCAGCTCCTCCGCGCGGCCTGCTGGTTGTAGGCCTTGGTGGCCTGAACCACTGCAAGGAAGCGATCCACGGTGATGCAGGTGAGGGTGAGCATGGACGTGTAGAAGTTTATGGCGTAGATGCCCAGCAGGGTCCTGCACATGAGCTCGCCAAAGACCCACTCGTGGAGGCCTGCGTAGGCCCAGAAGGGCAGAGTGCAGACGAAGACCAGGTCGGCCAGGGGCAGGTTCATCAGGAACACGTCTGTCAGGCTCTTCAGCTTCTGGTAGAAGATGTAGATGACCAGCACCAGGGAGTTGCCTATCAGGCCGCAGGTGAACACCGCCAGGTACACGCAGGGCACGAAGACCTTCCTGAAGCGTAAGAAGCACTCTTGCTCCTGGCTGCTGTCTGTGGAGTTGAAGAAGCCAGGGTCGGAGTACTCGTCCTCCATCGTGGTGGCTCCTCCGACAAACACCTGTGAGCCAAAGCCCAGCAGTTAGGCTTGGGGCAGAGGGAGGCACCCCCTTCCCACTGCTGTGCACAGTAACAGCACTGCAGAGTCCCCTGGAGACAGCCGTGCCTTGGGAAATGACTGCAGCCGGGTGAGGGACTCTTTTTGCCTTAAAATTCTCAGGGTCTCACCCTTCCTGGAGAGAGCTCACAGGAGACCCCCACGCACATTCTATTGAACATTCTGTTGAACTCGTTTTTCAGAGCAGAAGCCACCACGCTGGCCAGTGGACTCACCTGTCTTCACCTTCCCACGCCTCACAGCAGGTGCCCACTCACCTCTGGCCCTCTTCTGTTAAACTCTGAAGGCCAAGGCAGTGCCCCTTCCAGGACCCGCCCCCCTGTCGAAGGTCCCCGGGGAGCAGGGGTATATGGGGGTGACCAGGACTCCTGGGCCTGGGAGGGGGGCAGTCCTTGCCTTTTCTTCCTCCCAGTTGCCTCGATTTACGAAGGCCACTCACTGATGGGGAAACAAGTGCTAGCAGAGCCCAGGCTGCCCAGCAGGTGGCTGACGACTGTCATGGCCAGGGAAGGGGCCGTTCTGTTCCTGTCCTAGCCCATACTTTGCCCTTTATCGTCTGTCACCATTACCACATTCTCCCATCAGAGCCTCGTATCCTGAAGACTCTTTCATCTCCAGGAATCTCTTACAAGGTAGATTTCCCAGGAAGGGAATATTGCCTTAGCTTTTGTGATGAGCAGGCTAGGCGTTAGGGGTCTCTTAACAATGGAGAACCCCAGTGAAGCAGGACATCAGATGGGTGGGCTATACTTGACCTTAGCCAAAAGGCCGCGAAGCCATGAGCTGGGCTTGCAGCAGAGACCCAGTGGCTGGCTGTCTTGGCCAGGGCTCTGGCCCCGCAAGGCTCTCTGTCCCCTCTGACCACACAGGACACAGGGTGATGTAACCTGTGACAGAGGTGCAGGGGCAGCTGTGGCCACCTTGCCTCTGACCTGCAGATACTCAGCACCCAAAGGCTCATTTCCAGGGACCCGGGGCCCTGTCTCATCAGCACCTCAGAGAACTGTTTGAAGAACAGCAGGAGTTTGGACGGTACCTCTGCGAAGTCCAGCAGAGTTGGAATATTGACTGCCCAGACGAGAGTGAGCTTGTCTGGCCTTTCGCGTCCTCTCAGAGACTGTGTAGCTGAGAACAGTGGCGGCGCTGCTGCTGCTGCCTGCCTCCGTCTCTGCTGAGGACCTGCCCTTTGGGGCACCGCTCGTCACTGAGCAGCCCCTGCACCCTGAGCGCGAGGTGCTAGATCTGCCAGGGTGATAGGGCAGCCGGCAGGCTCTGGCCCATAGCTGTCTGAGGCATGGAGTAAGTAGGGCAGACGATGCGGTGGGTGTGTTATTACTTCACACAAGAACAAAAACATCTTGTTATCGTTTCAAATCTGAAACTGGTAGCTTTGCTTTTCTCGAGAGGCATGTCCAGCTGTCCATTATTGCCGAACTCACTCTGACCTTTCTTTGTAGCATCCTGTTCCGCCTGTAGCTGGGCCCTCACCCCCGCACTGCACGTTCAACACAAAAAGCCCATGCAGATTCCTTTGTGGTAATTGATCAACTTACATTAACAGATTGAGGCTGGACAGTTCTAGGCAGATAAAGTATTAAAAGTCACTTTGCCTTACAGAAAAGATTAAAATAATGTATTTCTTTTTTTTTCTATAATCAAAATCCTATGTTGATTTCTGAAAATAAAATAATAACCTACAACTTTGGAAGTGGCATAAAAGTTATAATAAATAAACAATGAAGCAACTTATAATTCAGACATAAAATAGAATATGACTGAAACATTTAGGATTTGCTTTTAACTTGAAAAATGTAGTACATTTAAATTGTGCAAGACAATGAAACACAAAGTAAATATGCAAAATAAGTATTACCTGTTACTATTTTAGATAATAGATGGTTTTGAACTCTTTCAGTCATAAACCTCTAAGATTCTCACTGTGAGAATCTCATAAACCATTCAGACCTTCCCTCAGAAATACGACCCGGATCCAGGGAAAACGTGCATTTTCCATGAGCTTTTCCAGTGTCCCCTGGAGTCTATACACAAACGCCCATGGCCCCGGGGCTCATGAGAACCCTGGACTCCCTCTGCTGTGCATTCTGGGGACCCTGGTTTAAGAATGCATGGTAAACTATTAGAATTTTGACTCTTCAAAAGCATAGAAAAATGACCAGACGTCATCCACAGCCGGCCTGCGGCTGGTGGAATTATGGCCAACTTATTTCCTCCCCTCCGTGCTATTTTTCTGTAGTTTCCAAAGTTTCTCCAGCAGTCTGTTACTATATATTGTTTAGAAAAAGTGAAGTCAGCTGTGCTCACAGCTTGTCTTGCAGAGTGGAAAAGAAAGGAAAACGGAGATTATTCAGTGAGCAAATCTCGGCAGTGACTCCCGACTCCCTGGGCGGCTCTGCCGGCCCCGTTGCCTTCAGCGCCATCAGCGCCATCAGCTTTCCCACCAGTGGCAGGGATGGATTTTGAACCGAGAGCAGCTGAGCACTGTAGCCTGCCCGTTTTACCCTGTGCTTTGCTGCAGGCGTGAGGCTGGGAACCCTGGCCGTGCCTGGGGTCAGTCCTCTGTCTTCAGCATGAGGGGGAAGAGAAATGACTCACCAGCAGAGGCGCCTTGGCCGTGGTTCCAGAGATGAGCTTGCTCACGAGGCCACTGCCACCTCCACTCCTGTGATGTGGGCCAGGTTTCCGCCGAGTGTTTAAGAGCCCTCGGCTGGTTGCTCTGCAGACCCACGCCACCCGCATCCTGTAGCTCAGAATCCACATGACCAGCCTGCAGCTGCGTACTCGGGGGCCCAGAGATCCCGACAGTCCTCCTCTCCTCGTTTGGAGCTTATTCTCTCGGGCCCTGAGAGGGTTTTGTTTGTAAACCAGGGGGAGCAGTGAGTAGGGTTGGCTCTGGCAGTCCCCTGACGACAGGGGCATTTGTCTCTTAAGATTATTTCATTTGCTAGCCATGCATCTCTTTGGAACTGTTTGGGGCTGGGCCAGTGCAAGGTGTACACTGTGGGCTGGGGTCTGTGTGTGCACGCACTCCCACATACCTGGTCCTCTGACCTGCAGAGTGAGAATACTGAGGACCATAGCTGAAATTACAGCCTCATGTGTGCACAGCTGATAGCCAACTGGCATTTGGAAGATAGAAACTCAGGGCTCCATCAGGGCCAGACCAAAGGATCAGGGGCGTCTGGGTGACAGGTGTGCCATAGGGCCTGGGCAGCCCCACCTACAGGAGGTAGGAAACATGTTTCTGCCAGGGGCCATTTGGAACATGGATTCACAGGCCATACAACATTATCACCCTAAAAATTATCCTGCTCTAGATTTACTGAGTTTCCAGGCCCTCCAGCAGTTGGGTTGGTAGGCCCAGACCAAATGATCTCACAGGACTTCCATGGCCCGTGGCTGGATGCTCCCCACCCCTGTGACCTAAACCGTCACCTCTCAGGCGCCTTGGCAGCAGGGACCCTCCCATCCTGGAGGGAATCGTCCAGATACCTGGGGTGTGCTCCACCCTGGGAGTCTCCCAGATTAACTCTAGTGATTCGTCTCCGTGAGCCAGTGTAGTAACTCACCAGCAGGGCAAGAATCAGAGCGATGTCTGCCTGAGCCACCTTCCCCAGCCGCTCCTGGTGGAGAGGGCCCTGGGTAGAGGTGTGGACTCTGTGTCCGCCAGAAGCAGCTGCCCACCTGCCCGCGTGTCGGACCTCCCTCCCCTGCCTGGCACTCCTCATCAGATGCTTCCCCCAGTGCTGCCACTGTGCCCACCTGCTGGGCACACCTTGGGTGCGGCTCTTCCTCAGGGCAGGAGTCAGGGACTGGGACTGGGGGCAGGAGCAGCCCCAGGACCTAGAAACTGACACCGGTTTTACCACGAGCCGGGCCCTGGGCTGGATTGCTCCCTCGAGTAAGCAGGAGGTCCGATGAAGAGCTTGCCCGGGGGGAGGGCACACGGGGTCTGTGCTGACTGCAAAGCCAGGGCCCTACTCTTCTGAGGACAGAGCTGCCCAGGGGCCTGGTAAGCGGTCTAAAGCCCTCTGGTGGGTTTCAGGCCTTTGTTGAGTGAACTCATGCAGATGATCTTTTACTACAAACTCATATGAGTGGGTGGAGCGTTCGTTAAGAGCAGGAGCCACGAGGCTGCTGGAATACCTCTCAGCGGACAGGTGGCCACAGGAAGGTCGGGTGATGGACTTGAGAGGACAGAGTGGACCAAGGCACCAGCCCTCTGAAAGAGACCTTAGAGCAAGCCTGCCTGACGAGTTGGGATCTTTACGCTCTGGAGGAGGCTATTGCAAGGAGAAGCCAACCGTGAAGTTCAGGCCAAGCCTATTGCGTAGTAGAGCGGCCTGAGGCTTATCAGACTCTCAGCCATGCTCCTCTCGGCAGTTCCTTGTGCGCCACGGGGGGAACAGAGACGCGTGCCTGCTGCTTGCCCTGGCTGCAGGCTGTGTGGGAATGTGTGTGTCTGAGAACCTGGCATCCTAGCACAGAAGACTTGCAGCAAAGCTCAGGGGACTGAGCCACTCAGTTGGTTTGGGGGCCAGAGTTCTGTGTCAGCACTTCAAGTGTGGATAGGGCAGCCAAAGAGCCACCTCTCCAGCTGCATTTGCTTCTGAGGAATTGAAGTGTTAAGCAGTCACATGTGGCTCGTGGTGACTGCGTTGTGGAGTGCAGCTGAAGGCTTGTCCAGTTGGCCAGAGATGACTCGGAGGGAGGCTGAGCTGGAGGCCTGGAGGCGCCCTGGGAGCCAGGTGCAGCCACACCTGTCCCTGTGCTGGGTTGGCGAGGACAGGTAGACGGAGCCCTTGGGAAGGACCCTCAGCAAGATGGTGGGGGAACTTCCTGGGGGCCTCTCTGTTCTCAGCCACAGTCCAGACAGGCTGGGCACCTGCCCCCAGGCCCTCTGCAGGCCCGGAGTTGTACAGTGATGAAATGAAAAACAAGTGACAGAGAGGCACTAGGCTTTCCAGCTCCTGCCATGAGCCCTCACCCAGAGAGGCGTGGATTGCTGGACTGCAGACCCTGGGCGTCATGCTGTTTGTTTGCCTCATTAACCTCACAGTTCTCAAGTGGAGCGTTGGTTATGTCCTCCTTGGGGGGCATCTGAGACAAAGACAACCCCTTCCTGTGAGGCACATCACTCAGACAGCTATGGAGCAGCACGTGTGTGCACGGCAGGGTGCCTGGGAGCACCTGGACACCTCCCCCAGGGGACGAGCAATCGCTGGACCTGCGTGCGTGCTCAAGAGAGGCTCCGGGACAGCGACTCAGCAGGAAAAGGTGGCCTGCATCAGCTGTCCGAGGCCACCATCAGCTGTGGCAGGTCCCATGGCAGAGCAGGAGCGGGCAGGAGTCACTTGTGAGCAGAGTTGATCCACCTTTCTGAGAAAACTGACTTCAGTGCAGGTGGAGGAAGTGGCTGTAGTGGGAGCCAGGGTGCCCTCTAGTGGCTGTGCTTTTGATGCCCATCATGATGGTTTTTTTAATCCCTTGACATTCTCTAACAATTGTTGAAACATTTTCTACTGCGTCCTGCAGTAAGAGATGCACTCCACCTGACTACCTAGGTGTGCATGTGTGTACACATAATTTTTTTTAAGGTTTATTTATTTGAAAGGCAGAGTTACAGAGAGGCAGAGGCATGGGCGGAGGGGAGGGGAGGTCTTTCATTCACTGACTCACTCCTCAGAGGGCCCCAAGGGCCAGAATGGGGCGATCCAAAGCCAGGATCCAGGAGCTTCTTCGGGTCTCCCACGTGGGTGCAGGGGCCCAAGCACGTGGACCATCTTCCACTGCTTTCCCAGGCCACAGCAGAGAGCTGGATCGGAAGCGGAGCAGCGGGGACTTGAATCGGTGCCCATATGGGATGCCAGGACTGCAGGAGGCGGGTGTACCCGCTATACCACAGAGCTCCCCCTTTTTTACAAATATTTTATTTATTTGAGAGGCAGAGTTACAGAGAGAGGGAATATATTAAATCTTATCAACAGAGAAAGAAACCCTCTCCGGGGGCTGCTGACATGAGCTATTACCAGAGAAATTGCAGGGTTCTTGTCTTCGCGCAAGAAAGAATTCAGGCGTGAGACAGAGAGTAGTGGGAGGTAAAATAGCAAGGTTTATTAGGGAAGGGACATCCGTAAGGACGGATGGGCACCTCTCCAGACAGGACCTGAGAGAGTGCAGTTGCTCGGACTGAGGGGCAGGGGTGGGGGGGCGAGGTTATATGGTTGAGTAGAGAGAATACACCTGGTCAGACCAGGCGGGCGGCTCAGCAGAGAGGCAGAGGGCTGAGCGCGATGTGTACACATAATTTAGAAAGGCTTCATAAAATAATATTTATCCTTGCAGCTTGCAATGTATTATCACATTGACGTTTTCTGTTCTGTCTCTCTCACTGTTGGTCATAACCTACTCAGTTGCTTCACAGCCCACTGAATGGGCAGTGACCCACAACTTCATCCTTTGGGAAGATATCCCTGTCCCTAATCATCACATCTGAGACCGCATCACCTACCCATCCACCCAGGGCCTGGGGAGGCTACCCTGGTTACCCAGAGGAAGACAGGGCTGGTCTGTCATTGTGAGGCCAGAGGAGGGGGAGGAAGAGGAAGAGGGGACTACAGACCAGGGGCACCGTTTATCCTAAATAGGGGAAATGGGGAGAAGCAACTGCAGTTTTCCATGTTTCTTGTCCTGCCCTGTGTCGTGTCTCGTTTATGGTATGTGCACTTGGGACTAGGATGGAAGCAAGTGAGATGAGGCCGCCCTGCATGGCCAAGGAGCTCGTGGCCAAGGGGGATGTAAGACCCAGAGGCAGGGGCTGACCTGCAGTACTGGGATCCCATATGGGCACCGCTTCAAGTCCCAGCTGCCCCACTTTTGATCCAGTTCCCTGCTAATGTGCCTGGGAAAGCAGCAGAAGATGACCCAAGTGCTAGAGCCCCTGTACCCATGAGGGAGACCCAGGAGAAGCTTCTGGCTTCTGGCTTTGGCCTGGCCCAGCTTGGCTGCTGTGGCCATTTGGGGAGTGAACAAACCAGCAGATGGTTTGTTCTCTCTCTCTTTTTCTCTCTTTCCTTCTCTCTCTCTCTGTAACTCTGCCTTTCAAATAAATAAAACACATCCTTAAAATAAAAAAGACCCAGAGGCAGATGAGTAAGGCCACTGAGACCAGGGCTGTGACATCGGTGTGCACAGGGTGCAGGAAGGAGTGTGGGCTGGGGGCTTGGAGGGTGGGAACAGGCTGCAGATGCTCTGTGTCATCTCGGAGCCTCAGCCACCAGTCACCTTCAAGCATGGGCCCTTGGGGTGGTGCTGTTGCTGCAGGTGCACCGGGTGTTACACAGATGTTCCTGGATGCCCGAATGGGACTTCTGGGGATCCTGCTGACTGAGCAAAGAGCCTCAGCCCTCAGACCCAGCACAGGGACGCCCTGCGCTGTGGTGTGAGTGCTCCCCCCTGTGGCAGGATGGAGCATCTCACCCCCACGTCTGTGCACCTGGCATTGAAACGCCAGCAGCAGTGCCTGCAGCTGCACTCCCCAGCAGAAGCTCCGCAAGCATTGAGGCGGCTCCCCTGCCCTCTCCTTTGCATCCCTGACCTCCCACAGATGTGCAGGTCCCAGACTCACAGGGGCTCTGGGCTCCGTGATCTGGCAGTTCACTAAGGAAGCCGTGGAACCCTTCTGCAGCACGGCCATCCCCGGTCAGCCACCCTCACAGTGCACCCGCTTCCCAGCACGAGTCATGGCCGCAGTCCAGACGGAGCCTCGCGCGGTACCTGAGCGGCTGTGAAGGAGGAGGGCCGTCTCGGCTCGTGCCCAGGGCGCCTGCTGCTGGCCGGCTGCCCTGCCTGTGCTGCTGCACCTGACGCGCCCTGGTCTGCCTCGGTGGTGGGCGAGGGCCCTTCCTGTGTCTAGTGCAGTGCCTAACCCAGCACGGGCACGCGTTCATATCTCAGGGAGCTCTCCGCAGCTGGGGGCAGGTCAGGAGTGAATTCCCATGGTGCCCAGGGGCTGTAGAGGGCAGGTGAGGCTGGAGTAAACATACCTGAGGCCAGGCTGGCAAGAGCCCAGGGATTGGCTGGGCAAGAGGAACCCAGAGGAACCCAGGAGGAACTGGGTGTGGCACGGGGGGGCACATTGTATCCTACCCTCGGGACTCTTGGGGGGAGCTCTCCAGGGCTGTTGGGAAGGGGGTTGTTGCACCATTTTGGGAAGAGGCATTGCTGGTTGGGAGGTTGTCCTCATTAAGTCCTTCATGTGGGCAAGCCAGTTTTCCTCTTTGGCAGATAGGGAGTGGCGCTGGCTGGTCCTTGAAATTGCATGAGCCACTGGCCAAGCTCCCTGGGGCCCTGCCCGGCAGGGAGAGCCCAAGCGACAGTCAGAGCCTCCACTTCCGGCTCCAGCCCTGTGTCCAAGAACATCCTGGGCCTCTGGGCCTCACCAGTAAGGATTAGCGAGTCAGCAGGTGCTGAGGTGTTCCATAGGCAAATAAATACAGAACACGCAAGGTAGAATTTCAGAGGCTCCTGACTGCAGTGTGTGGTGGAGCCTTGGTCTGCCGCGCGGGGCACAGTGTAGGGGACTCGCCTCCCTGGCACTGATGTCCCCTGGAACACAGCTGGGGCCCTGTGGCGTGGCCGTACAGTAGTTCCCCTCCCCCGTCCATGGTTCTGCTTTCCCCAGTTCACTTACCTGCCCTCAGCAGGGTCCACAAACACTACATGAAAACACTAGAAGGGAACTTGGCAACTGCGAAATCGCACGCCATTCTGGATGAAGGTGGAGAGCTCAGTGCTCTCGGTGGTTTCGGGCACCAGTGAGGCCTGGGAACGTGTCCCCGCTGACAGGGGGCTGCTGCTGTCTCTGCTCATCAGATAGGGCTGAGAGGGAAGGAGGAGACGGACTTCAGCTCTGCCCACGTTGTGCTTAGCCCTGTCCCCTCACCGCCCTCCTGACCCTAACCACTGCCTACCCCCTCAGCCCCGGGCACCTGTTTCCTGTTCCTGTGGCGAGGCAGAGCAGGGCAGGCGTCTCCGTCATGGGCTGGCACTGAGGATCAGGTGCTGGTAACCTGGCCTGTGGCAGTAGCTCAGCCGGCGCTTTGTGTTTCTGCTCACGCTGTCCCCTACCCCCAGGGAAGACAGTCGCTGCAGCAGCCCCTGTGCCTCCCACCTCCTGTGGAGTCTGCCGGGGCCTCGGGCACGGTCTCCATGGTGTGAGGGTCACACATGCGTTCTGAGGGGCTGCGGGACACCAGGGCTGTGGGTGTCAGGTACGGAAGCTGGTGTGCTGGGTGGCTGACGGCTGTGTTCTCTTTTAAAACATTTCAGGGACACCACGTCCAACTCGCTCACCCCTGAGGACACGGAGGATGCGCCCGTGGGGCAGGACGTGGAGATCTGCCTGCTCAAGTCCGGCGAGCTCATGTAAGTGGCAGCCGCCCTTCCCGGCCGAGGCCGGAACGTGGCACCCACAGCGCCCCCATCCGGGCTTGGCTTTTCCTCAGGTAGAATGTCTATAGTTAAGATTCACAGTCCCTAGCACACTGTGCCTCGGTGTTGACAGGTCACCGCCACACTTAAGATGCAGACCAGTTCCGCCGCCCTGAAAAGTTCCCTGGGCCCCGGGTAGCCATCGCTGTCCTACTGCAGGCGACACTGGTTTTCCTGCTGTGAGAACAGTGCGTTTGCATTGTAGCAGGCAGGGCACAGGGACGTGAGCAGACCAGGCTGCGGCCCTCCAGGCTTCTCTGCACGTAGATTCGTCCCTCGGGATCCTCTGGGAGTTGGTTCCAGGACTCCCCACGGGTGCCAAAACCTGCAGCGTTCAAGTCCCTTGTAGAAGATGGTGCAGCGTTTGCACATAAGCTGTTCACATGGTCCTGCGTGCCTTGAGTCACCTCTGGCTGACTTACAGCACCTAGCACAGTGTGAATGCCATGTAAATAGTCGCCGTCCTGTATTGCTCAGGGAATATTGATAAAGAACAAGTCTGTACCTGTTCAGTACAGGTGCAGTGTTTAAAAGTTATTTACTCAAGAAGCAGAGAGCTAGAGGCAACAAAAGACCCTCCTTCACTGCTGATTCCCTCCCCACGCCCACAGTAGCCGGGGCTCGGTCAGGCCAAAGCCAGGAGCTCAGAACTCTACCCTGCAGTCTCCCACCTGGGAGCAGGACCCCAGCTACTTGAGCCGTCACTGCTGCCTCCCAGGGCGCACAGTAGCAGGGAGCTGGAACAGGGAGGAGAGCTGGGACTCAAACCCAGGCACTCCAGCGTGGGGCGTGGGCGTGCTCCAAATGCCTACCCCCATGCAGTTTTGTAAAGAAGAATTCTGGCCCGCCTGTAGTTGATTGAGGCCACAGAGGTGGAAGCCCTGGATATGGAGGCCAGACCCTATCTATACATAATTTCTTTTTTTTTTTTTAAGAGATTTATGTATTTGAAAGGCAGAGTTACAGAGATGCAGAGGCAGAGAGACAGAGAGAGAGATCTTCCATCCACTGGTTCACTCCCCAGTTAGCCACCATGGCCAGAGCTGTGCCAATCCGAAGCCAGGAGCCAGGAGCTTCTTCCCATTCTCCCACGTGGATGCAAAGGCCCAAGGACTTAGGCCATCTTCCACTGCTTTCCCAGGCCATAGCAGAGAGCTGGATCAGAAGTGAAGCAGCCTGGACTTGAACCAGCGCCCATAAGGGATGCTGGCATTGCAGGCGGTGGCTTTACCCACTACACCACAGCACCAGCCCCATCATAATTTCTTGATATAGACAACTACTCTGCAACTGAATCTGCAGTCTTTGTACATTGGTTGTTGCATGTGTGTTCCCATGTCATGGGTTTCTCCAGTGTTGTGTGCAGTGGCTGCACACGAGTCATCAGGTGGATTCGCTCACAGGTGTTTCTTCACACCCTACTGGGTGCCAAGCCCTGCCTTGGGTGTTCAGAGCACATCGTGAACAAAACAGATAAAAGCAGGGGTGATGGACTGAGCAGCAGCACAGGTAGACATGTGGCATGTACTTTGTTTCAGGTGGTGCTTCCTAAGGCAGAGACCGGACCAAGAGTAGGATAAGAGGAGAGGCGTTTGCAGTTTTAAATAGGGTGTCACCGAGGACATGAGGTGTGAAAGAGAAGGAGTTGCCAGCCAGTGTCTGAAGGGAGAGCATTCCAGGCAGCCAGCCAGCCAGTGCAAAGGCCTGAAGCTGGCACAGTGAAGGCCACAGCAGAGACCGAGGGAGGCATAGTCGGAGAGGGAACACAGGGCCCTGTTTTCCGCTGTGAGGGCTTTGGCTTTTAGTCTGGGGGGATGGGGAGCCCAAAAACTAGGTTTGGAGCAGAACAGTGACGTGGTGTGATCTCTTTGTGGACAGGGAGCACCGTGGTTGTCCTGTGGGCAGAGGCGGTGGGGGCAGCAGTGGGGAGAGCGGTTCGGAGGGGTGGAAGCACCCCTGCTTCCTCCAGCCAGATGACAGCCAAGAGAGCGCAGGGGTGAGGTCAGACATTGGGAAGGTGGCGCCGCAGCACCTCCTGCAGGATCCGAGTAGATGCGGTGTTGAGCCAGTTCTCCTGTGATCCCTGGGCCCTGCTTGTCAGACCCCGCACTGAATTACAGGTCAGTCCACACAGGAGGAATTGGACTGCTCACCCGCCCACTAGCTGAGGGTGTGAGGGAAGGTGGGGTGTCGTTTACTCTTTCTGGGGAGCAGCTTGGCTGCAGGAGGCACCGGAAGTGCACGCGCTCTGCCTTCCCTTCAGCCCCAGGGACTTGTGTCGCAGTGTGCGCTCAGGAAATGGTGGATGCGCGCAGAGGAACGCGCGCTCGGGAAATAGTGATGGACGCGCGCAGGCAGAGGGGCGCGCGCTCGGGAAATAGTGATGGACGCGCGCAGGCAGAGGGGCGCGCGCTCGGGAAATAGTGATGGGTGCGCGCAGGCAGAGGAACGCGCTCGGGGAAATAGTGATGGATGCGCGCAGGCAGAGGGGCGCGCTCGGGGAAATGGTGATGGACGCGCGCAGGCAGAGGAGCGCGCTCGGGGAAATGGTGATGGGTGCGCGCAGGCAGAGGGGCGCGCTCGGGGAAATGGTGATGGGTGCGCGCAGGCAGAGGGGCGCGCTCGGGGAAATGGTGATGGGTGCGCGCAGGCAGAGGGGCGCGCGCTCGGGAAATAGTGATGGACGCGCGCAGGCAGAGGAACGCGCGCTCGGGGAAATAGTGATGGACGCGCGCAGGCAGAGGAACGCGCTCTCGGGAAATAGTGATGGGTGCGCGCAGGCAGAGGAGAGGCTCTCAGGAAATGGTGACTGGACGCACACAGAGCGCCCAGGGCGTTCCTCCAGCGCTGCTCGCAGCAGCAGCAGTTAGCGGCCATCAAAGCGAACGTGGCTCACCGCGAAACGGTGTTGAATACCATCCATGCGTTTCTGTGGGGGCTCCCAGGCTCCCGTTCCTTAGCCTGTTGGTGCGGGGGCTCCACTGCTGAAAGCAGCCCCCCTCACTCTGCTCTGGGTTTCTCGTCTCACCGCTGGGTTCAGCAAAATTGTTGAGGGACATTTTGTCAGACAATTCACAGTTGGCCGTTCCTTCCTTTCACAAAATGGTGCCTTCCTCTGGCCTCCGTGTGAGGTGGGCAGTACGCCGACATTCAAATGAGCGCTCCTTCGTAGGGAACACATCGTTTCTCTCGGGCGCCTCCGGGACTTTTTTCTTTGTCTTCTGTTTGCAGAGGTATAATTCTTTTCTCTTTTCAAGATTTATTTTGTTTATTTGAGAGGTAGAGTTACAGAGAGATGGAGAGACAGAGAGAGAGGTCTTCCATCCGCTGGTTCACTCCCCAAATGGCCACAACAGCCCTAGCGAAGCTGATCCGAAGCCGGGAGCCAGGACCCTCCTCTGGGTCTCCCACGTGGGGGCCCGGGCACTTGGACCATCTTCCACTGCTTTCCCAGGCCCCAGCAAAGAGCTGGATCGGAAATGGAGTAGCTGGGACCAAACCAGCACCCGTGTGGGATGCTGGCGCTGCAAGCAGAGGCCTTGCCCCCTGAGCCACGGCGCCGGCCCCAGAGGTGGAATTCCGATGGTCCCGGCGGGAATCTCCGTGTGCTCTTCCTGGTTTGGGCACACTCAGTGCTGGAATCTGTAGGTTTGTGCCCTTTACCAAATTTGAGAAGTCTTTAGCCATCATTTCATTGAATATATTTTCAGATTGAAACCTGCTTTCCTCTGCCTTCGGGAGGGGAAGTGTTAGAAACGGGAGAGACAGTTGTTAGAACCTGGTTGTCTTGCAGCTCCCCGAGACTCTGCTCTTTCCCCGTCTCCTTCCTCTCCCCTGTGCTGACCGGCTGAGTCATTTCTTCAGGTTGGGCAGTTACATTCCTTCTGCTGGAGCCCATCCTTGGATCGTCTGTTTTGATGATTGTATTTTTTTTTAGTTCTAAAAGCTCCACTTCCCTCTTATGTATATCTTCTGTTTCTGTGCTATGAGTTTGTTTTACTTTGTTTCAAAAATATTTGAAATTCTTGCGGAAGCGATTTTCTGCTGGCTGCTCTGACAGCCTTGTTGTGCAACTCCCACACCTAATGGAGGCCAGTGTTGGCCTCTGCCAATTGCGGGTTCCCGCTTAGCCCTGATTGTCCTGGTTTGTAGCGTGATGTGTGGTTTTGGACTAAATGAGGGAGGGGACCCCAGGGGGCAGTTTTCCTGGTGTGATTTTCCTCAAGTCCCGGGTCCCTAAGAAGCTCACCTTCGCTTTCCTACATTGCCATTGCTGAATTGTTTTGTCCTTGGCACTTAATGCAGAAGAGCAGGTAAATGTTTGAAGTTGTTCATAATAAAACTTTCAAACACGGTGCCTTCCGCAGAGGGATGTGGAAAAAGTCATGGACTAAGAAGTAACCCAAACACACAGAATCCAAGCGGCCCTTGCAGAGGGTGGCATAAGATGAGTGCGTAGGAAACGTCAGCCGAGCAGGGTGACAGTGCCTCGGACTGCTGCCCCTTTCGAAGAGATGCACAACATCTGGGGTTTAGCAAGCACAGTTCCAGAAACTCTGACAACACACTGTAGGACCCCAAAAGCGGTGTCCTCTTGTGACGACCCCAGAAACACAGACTCCGGACCAGACGATGCAATAGAACAGGAGGTAATTTTATTTCATTTGTACAAATGGGCCCTCTACTGCTGCAAGCAGCAAGCAAGCGAGAGGAGCCCCGAGCAGCTATCTCACACAGCTTTTAAAGGGCAAAACCACAAAATTAACATATTATAGGCTGGCGTAAGTTCATTGGATAATTTTCAGTAGCGGGCCTTGTATGGCAGTCTAAAAGTGGTAATGTCGGTGGAAAAGTACTGGGTCAAAGGGATACATTAGGGGAGGGGGTCTCTAGGAGAGAGGAATAGGTTGCTACGTGCCTTGCAGCTTTCTTTGTTAACCTTGAGCAAGCGTAGGGAAGGGGCTTATCTACAAGGCAGGTGTTCTGTGTATCTCTGGTTAGTAGCTGACTGCTTTCTCTGTGAACCGGTTTACTCCCCATTTCCCAAGGCTGTCTCTGGAACGGTTTGTCTCAGGAGCCCCATTTTTTTATGGTGGCTCTTGGCTCCTTTCAACACGAGCGGTTGCGATTAGCTCAGAACCTGGAAAATTGGTTGGTGCCCCTGAGCTCACACAGACTGGAATCTCTGGATCACGTGGTAGGGTTTGCACGCAGACAGCGGGCTTGAGTTCCAGCTGGATGTGTGCCTAGGTGGCAGCCGCCTGATTGGTTTGACTGAGTAAGGTCCTCACTGAACGGATGGCGCATAGGGAAGTAACGGAGACCCACGGCGCAAGCAGGTGCCAGGACTCGAGCTGCACAGTGACCAGCATCGATGCTCCTCCGCGGTGATACACGAGGCGTGCCCTGTGCTCGGAATCTCCCTGCCTGTGCTCGGAGGTCTGAAAATTGTAGCAAGGGCTTTTAGTTAGAAATAAAGCGGAGGTTCACACATGGAGAAGTGTTGAATGGAACTAAATTCTCACAGAAGTGAGTAGACTGCTCCTGCAAGCTCTGTGGAGTGTTGAATACTGCTCTTAGCAGAGCTTTGAGGGGTATTACCGTCGGCCTTCACGCTTTGGAGACAAAGAGCTTGCTGTGTTATTGCTTACTTGCTGTGCAGTCTTAAGCACATAAAGTAACTTCTCTGAGCTTTGTTTTACCTCTCTGTGTTAAAGGGGACAGTATTAGATTTTCTCCATGAGAAGCAGTTTGGTGCAATAGAAAGGTGACAGCTTTTGGGGCCGGCACTGTGGCACAGGGTAAAGCCACCGCCTGCAACACCGGGATCTGTGTGAGTGCTGGTTCATGTCCCAGCCGCTCCACTTTTTTTTTTTTTTTTTTTTTTTTTTAAGAAACTATATATAGGGGCCGGAGCTGTGGGCGCAGTGGGTTAAATCCCTGGCCTGAAGCGCTGGCATCCCATACGGGTGCCAGTTTTAGTCCTGGCTGCTGCTCTTCCAATCCAGCTCTCTGCTATGGCCTGGGAAAGCAGTGGAAGATGACCCAAGTCCTTGGGCCCCTGCATCCACATGGGAGACCCAGAAGAAGCTCCTGGATCCTGGCTTCAGATCGGCACAGCTTCGATCGTTGTGGCCATCTGTAGAGTGAACCAGCAGATGGAAGACCTCTCTCTCTGTCTCTTCCTCTCTCTATAACTCTGTCATTCAAATAATAAAATAAATCTTTAAAAAAGAAAACTATATATATATATAGGGTTTAAAAAAATTTTTTTAAGATTTTACTTATTTATTTGAGAGGTTGAATTACAGACAGAGGGAGAGATGGAGAACCATTCGCAGGTTCACTCCATAAATGGCCACAAGGGCCGGAGCTGGGCCAATCTGAAACCAGAAACCAGGAGCTTCTTCCAGGTCTCCCACGCGGGTGCAGGGGCCCAAGGACTTGGGCCATCTTCCACTGCTTTCCCAGGCCACAGCAGAGAGCTGGATCAGAAGAGGACTGGCTGCTCCATTTTCAATCCAGCGCCCTTCTAGTGGCCTGGGAAAGCAGTGGAAGTCTGGTCCAGTCCTGGCTATTGTGACCATTTGGGGAGTAAACTAGCAGATGAAATATCTCTCTCTTCTGTCTCTCCCTATCTTTCTGTAACTGTGCCTTTCAAAGAAATAATTACATCTCTTAATAAAAAAAAAAAAAAAGGTGATGGCTTTGAATCAGACCTGTAAAACCCAGAACCGAATTTCCCAATTTCCTGCTTTGTAGAATGGCAGCAGTCATGCTCTCCTCCTGTAGCCATTGTGGTGGCACACGGAGTCGTGGGCAGAGGGCCTAGCCCGCCCTGGCCGCCACGCTCCCATTTCTTAGTTGAAGAAATGAGGCCCCATGGGAGTGACTTGCCCCGGGCCACACCACTCCCAAGGTGCAGCCCTACTAGGGAGATCTTGTCCCCAAGATCTTGAGCCAGCCTTGCTGCCTCTGGGGTTGCCCTGTGCAAGAGGGGGCGCTGTTGAGCCGAGCCGCAGCTCAGGGCAGGAGCATCAGATGTCCTGGTCGCCTCCAGTTCATGAGCGAAGGCAATGTGCACCTGGGTCCTGAGGCAGGCATGCTTGTTTCTGCTTTGCAGACGAGGAACTGGGGCGCACAAGAGCCTAAGCCCTTGGCAGACAAGTGAGGCCGGTGCCCCGGAAGCAGAGGTGTCACTGCCAGGGACTGTAAACTTCAAGAAGAGGCTTCTACCCACCTAGTGAGAGCTAGATCCCCGGGGGCCGGCACTGTGGCACAGCAGGTCAAGCCTGAAGTGCTGACATCCTATGTGGCTACCAGTTTGAGCCCTGGCTGCTTCACTTCCGATTCAGCCCCCTGCTGATGCAGCTGGGAAAACAGTAGAAGATGGCCCAAGTGCTTGGTCCCTGCCGTGGGAGAACCAGAAGAAGCTTCTGGCTCCCGGCTTCCACCTGGTCCAGCCCCAGTCATTGTGGCCATTTGGGAAGTGAGCCAACAGATGGAACATATTCTCTGTCTCTCTCTCTGTCTCTCTCTCTCTCTCTCTTTAACTCTGCCTTTCAAATAAGTAAGTAAATCTTTTAAAAAAAAAAAAAATAGATCCCCAAGGAGCTTCTCTCCCCAAACCACCCAAGCACCCATGTGCCCGGCGTGAGGCTATAAGAAGAGGTTGGTGCCTGCGTGGGGCCCCACCACGGGGCCCATTGTTCCCGAAGGATGGGGCGGGGACAGGTTAGGTGAAAGGCAGGTAGAACACAGAAATCAGGCAACAGGGCAGCCTTGGCACTCACTTCCTGTCCACAGAGGGTGCAGGCAGCTCCCCACCTCATTCCCATCTGTGCTGGTCCTTGGGCCTGGAACTATGCCAGGCACACACTGAGTGCCCAGGAAACACCTGTTGGAGTGAACCCCGCATCTGTAATGAAGCATTGTGGTCAGCATTGTCTGAGGCTTTCCTCCAGGAGTCTCCGAAGGCTGTAGCCACCTCCAAGTCCCCAGCAACCTGGTCGGCGACTGCCAGCCGTTCAGATCCCTCTGCTTCCATTTCAGGATCAAATTGCCTCTCAGCATGGAGGAGCTCGCCAGCTTCGGGGAGGGCCCCCGGGAGCTGTTCGTGAGGTCCAGCACCTACAGCCTGATCTGCATCACCGCAGCCGAGGCAGGCCTCACCATCAGCTGGGTCTTCTCCTCCGACCCCAAGAGCATCTCCTTCTGCGTGGTCTTCCGGGAGGCCGAGGACACACCGCTGGATCAGTGCAAGGTGAGCCGGCGCCTGCTGCGGGCCCCGCCACCCAGGGCAGGATGCCTGGGCAGGGCTTGTCTGCCGTGTTCCCGGCTGCGTTGTCGTGCGGGGCAGGCAGCGCACCTGGGGCCGATCCAGCCCGGGGAAGGGAAGCCCCTGAGGCTCAGATGTGCTGTTTGAACGTGTGAAGGTTGCCCCCTGACTGAGCTTGCGGGAGATCTGGACGTGAAACTCAGCAGAGTACAGATGACGCAGCCTAAGGATCATTTCTAACAGCTGTGCGCGGCAGGAATGGCCACCTCGGGAGGTGGGGCCCTGTCTGCCTCTGGTTGTTAGCTCAGGCTGCCCGGCGTCTCCTGCAAGGCCAGCGGCGGAGACAAGCGCAGTGTCTGTTGGGACGTTGGGCAGAGAGCAGCTCATAAACCAAAAAGTGCTGCCAGGTGTGGAATGTCCACAGGGCCTGGACAAGGTCCTTGACCTTGACTGTGCATTAGGAACCCCTAGAGAGCTTTGAAGACCCCACGCCAGGCCCTCAAATCAGAGCCCCAGAGTGGAATCCAGGCATCCCCCTGTGGTTCTAGTAAGCAGCCCAGGTTGATAACCGCAGATGTAGTTCAAGGGGCTGGGAGCCAGAGCAGGAGTGGCTGACTCAGGACAGGGGGAAGGGGAGGGAGACCCTGCCTGGGGTCTGAAGTCCACGCGCGCATCTCTGCGACGGGTGCTGGCGGGAGAGCCGGCTCGGATGGAAGCGGAAGTTCCGTTTGAATCATTCCAGGTGCACAGGCTGGCCAGGGCAGTCCCCGTGCAGGCTTCAGCTGGAAGTGGCTCCTGGGCTGGGTGTGTGGTGGCAGAAGTCTCGGTGTTGCAAGACTGGCAAGGATGGAGACAGGGAAGAGTGATTGGGAGGCCTGTGAAACCAGAGCCCTGTGAGCCTTCGCAATAATGTCTATTAGTCCCTTGTGTGCTTGGTCCACCGAGTGCCCTTGGGGCTCAGGGCTGAGACACCAGAAAGGTGTAGGACAAGAGAGCCAGGCTGAGGGCACCGGGCAGGAGGGCAGGCAGGATAACACACAGCACACAGAGGGCTGTGGGACTGTATGCATCCTGCTGTCACTCTCCTTAGAACCTCCTGACTGTAGAGCTCACTTTGTTACTCCCATCCTCTGCAAACTCACTCTGGGAGCTAACTCCACCTTGTCTTGTCGGCCCGGGGTCTTATGTCTTTTTTTTTTTTTTTTAAAGATCTTATTTACTTATTTGAAAGGCAGAGTGAGGGAGTAGAGGAGAAAGAGAGAGAGTCTTCCATCCACTGTTTCACTTCCCAAATATACACAACAGCCAGGACAAAGCCAGGAGCCAGGAGCTTCTTCCAGTTCTCCCACGCGGGTGCAGGACCCGAGGTCTTGGGCCATCTTCCACTGCTTTCCCAGGCCACAGCAGAGAGCTGGATCAGAATTCGAGCAGACGGGACTCGAACTGGCACCCAGATGGGCTGCTGGCACTGCAGACTATGACTTTACCTGCTGTGCCATAGCACCAGTCCCCTCGTGTCCTGTCTTGTGTAAAGTCTCTGCCTCTCTTCTCCCGTGGAGACCCACAGCCAGCATCACGCACCCGGCTTTGGAGCCCAGTCTGAGCGGTTCTGCACCTCACCAAGGCGGGCAGGCGCTGGCACCTGTGGGCCAAGGCTCCTCCTCGGGCCCCCGAGGTGGAGTTGTCAGCACATCTGATGGCACAGGAAGGCTCTTTCTCACTCTGTGAGGCTGGGCTCAGTCCCAGATCACAGCTGAGATGGAAAATGATGGCCGGGGCCGGGCAGGCCAGCGGCAGTGTGGGCGGGTGCCTGTCAGTTGTGCTCAGAGGAGCAGCACGCTGTGTAGACATTCCCAGACGCACCTTCCCTGCACACCTGCATGTCCTCCAGGCCCACCCAGCACTGGGACCGGCCAGATTAGACTCTGGTGAGTGTTTGAAGGGAGGGAAGGAAATGAAACCAGGCAGCCCGGCCCCAGCCAGCCCACCTCTGCACGCAGGGCTGGGCTATGGCCTCTGCCCTTGCTCAGTCCCTCACCCACTGAGCCCACACAGCCCTGGCAAACCCGTGTGCTTCTGCCAGGCATCAGGACCCGCTTGGGACCTGGCTGAGGCTTCCTGGTTTCTAGCTTCTGGGGTTATGGTGTCCCTGTCCTTCCCTACAGTGGACACCAGGGGGCAGACTAGGACCAATATAGGTCATCTGCCTTCACAACCCCACAGTCACCAGTGAGCCTGGGGGCAGCTGCTGTGTCTGCCTGAAGTCCCCGAGCGGAGCTTTTCCAGGCACATGTCAGCGCCTGCCCCAGGGACTCCCGTGTGCCCCCTGCCTGCCTGAGCCATATAGAAAATGACAAATGCGCTGCAGATTGCGGCCCTCAGGTCTCAGGATCGCAGCGGGTGGAAGCTGCGTACTTGCCACCATTGACAGCCACTCACTGGGCTCTGCTGTATGCTAGGCTCTATAGGCCCACTGGGAGTGGAGAGAGAAAGGGACAGCATGGATCTGGGCTTGAAGAGTTCACAGTGAAATTGGAACAGGACCCCCACAAATAGACACCTGTGGTTCCAGGGGAGAGTGCCACGATGGGGGACACAGGCACCGTGGGTACACCTGGGAAGGGTGCCAAGCCCACCAGGGGCACAGTAATTGGGGCGGAGGCCCCTGGGCTGCTAGGGAAGACCACGTTAACAGAAGGGAGGAGGAGCAGCAGGTGAGGTGAGGCAAGGGGGCGTGGGTCAGAGGGGGAGCGTCCAGGAGGACAGAGCAGCACAGCACGAGGCCAGCCTCCCCGCCAGTGGCACCTGCAGACACTCCCCACACTGAGCCACCCTGTCCCCGAGCAGCCATGGCCTTGACGCTGAGACCAGAGATGGTGAACCTGGGGGAGGCAGCTGATGAAGTAGACAGTGAACCATGGACGCAAAGCTCCCCATGTAGGCTGCTGGCCTGACAGGGCCAGACCCTGCCCAGGGACCCACTTGTGTCCAGAGAAGCTCGACGCCAGCTGGGGGCCTCAGAGGGAGTCAGAGGAGGAACCAGGACTGAGAGCAAGGACCCCAGACTTTCCAAAAGGAATAGCGTTGTTGAGATACCATTCACCCAGCAGTAATTCCTGCATCTAAAATGTATCTCTGGTGGTTGCTGGCATAGTCACAGAGCTGTGCAGGCGTAGTCAGAGGCGTGCGGGCGTAGTCACAGAGACGTGCGGGCGTAGTCAGAGACGTGCAGGCATAGTCAGAGACGTGCGGCCATTGCCACTGGCTCACTCAGATCATTTCACCCTCTCACAGGAACCCCGTGCGTGCCATTAGCAGCGCTCGCAAGCCTCTTTGCCCATCTTGTAGCTGGCTCCTTTCACTTAGCACAGAACCCTTGCTCTGGCCATGGCCCAGGGCCCCAGAACCCGTCGGGACATGAGTGAACCTGGGCTGGGGCTGCTTCGCAGACACATCACACACAGCGGGACATCACCTGCCCAGGCGTGGCGGCTGCTGGGGGGCGCCAGGGGAAGCCCACCCTAACACCAGAGCCTTTGTTCATCTCCGCTAGACTTCTTCGTGTTTTGATTCAGGAAAAACAATGAGGAAACCTCGCATTTTGACCATCCATGGTCGGGAAACAGCAGCTGGAATGGACTCTTGAAGGAATAATGTTAGTTTAAAGAACACACAGTAATGTATTTTTGCAAGTATCCTCCTCATAGCACTTGCCCCAGTGAGCTCCTGCTGTCGCTCCATAAGCAAGGTAGTGAGCGTGGAGGTGTGCAGGGTGGGCACGCAGCTGCCCCTGCTAACAGCAAGCGGTCAGTCGCTGGCTGGAGTGTCGGCCAGGCTCGGGACCCCGGAGACAAACCCACCCCTCAGGCTCCCAGGAGTCTGCCTCCTGCGTGGACCTGGCATATTACAGGTCAGAACTAAACGAGGTTCCATGGATGAGAGGCTGCCACTCCCTGATCGGAGCAGGTGCTCGGCACAGGTTGTCCTGTTCCCCGCAGCTGCGGGCACTCTGGGTGCAGGCGTGCTGTTCCCTGCTCGCAGGCCCTGGGCCTGTCCTGTGCCCCCTCCGCACCAGCTCTGGTGTGTGTCCCAGCACAGTGACGCTGTGTGGCCGCACCCTCCCTCCTGGGCCTTGGTGATCTCCCTTGCGGCTTCTCTTTGACCCATGGGTTTAAGTGTGTTGTTTTCGTTTCCAAATATTTGGGAACGTTCCAGAGATCTGCTGTTGATTTCTAGTTGAATTCTATTGTGGTCAGAGGACATGTTATATCACTTACGGCCTTTTAAATCTGGAGTCTTGTCGTTGTTTTGATGGCCTGGAGTGGTCTGCGCGGATGAATATTTGTACTTGAAGGAGGGCAGTGTCCTGCCGCTGCTGGGCAGAGTGTTCCGTGCCTGTCTGGGGGCCAGGTGAGCAGACAGCACTGCCCAGGTCCTCTCCTCCCGTGTGAGCTCCTGTCCACTTGCCCATCAGTCACTGGCAGAGGGACGTGGCAGACCACACCCTCACTGGTGAATTTGGCTGTTTCTCCTCGAAGTTCTACTACTGGTTGTTTCCTGGTTTTCTTTTCTTCTTTTTGTTTTTAAATTTATTTATTTATTTATTTATTTGAAAGGCAGAGATACATAGAGATAAGGAGAGAGAGCGCAAGAGTGAGAGACAGATCTCATCCACTGGTTCACTCCCCAAATGGCCACAATGGCCAGAGCTGGGCCAATCCAAAGCCAGGAGCCAGGAGCTTCATCTGGGTCTCTCATGGAGGTGCAGGGGCCCAAGGACTTGGGCTATTTTCCACTTCTTTCCCAGGCGCATTAGCAGGGAACTGGATCGGAAGTAGAGCAGCCAGGACTCGAACCGGCGCCCGAATGCTGGCACTGCAGGCAGAGGCTTCAATTTCTACACCACAGCGCTGGCCTCAGTTTCCTGGTTACAAGTTCTGTCATTTCAGGCGTAAACGTTTAGGATTAGTTTGTCCTGTTGATGAACCTACATCTTTGTCCTTATGAAATTGTCCCTGACAATATTTTTTGACATAAAATCTACTTTATCTGATATTAATAACAGCATTTCAGCATTCTTTTGTCTGATGTGCTAGCATGGTACGCGTTTTTACATCACTTACTTCTAACCTGTTTGTACCTTCATATTTAAATTGCATTTCTAGTAGGGTGGGGTTGCTGATAGCCAGTCTGATGGTTCCGCCATGGCTGTGAAGGCTGTCCACCCTGAGTGTGATCATGTTGAGGTTAGGTTTGAGGTTGTCATCCTGCTTTTGCCTTCTGTTTGTCTCTGTTTTTTGTTCCCTTTTCCCCTGCAAGCAGAAAGCTAGGGAAGGGGCAGGCACTGTGATGTATCAGGTTAAGCTTGGGATGCCCACATCCCATGTGGGCACCAGTTTGAGTCCTGGCTGCTGCATTTCCAATCCTGCGTGGGAGACCTGGAAGAAGTTCTTGGCTCCTGGCTTCAGCCTGGCCCAGCTCCAGCCATTGCAACCATTTGGTGTGAACCAGCAGGTGGACGACCTCTCTCTTTCCTTCTCTGTCTGTAACTCTGCCTTTCAAATATCTTTTTATAAATATATGTATACAAAAAGAATAAACATGCCTGCTTGGGGCAGTTTCCCACCTTAGGCACTCAGCGTTGCTAAGATGTGGGCGTGGTCCCTCACGTGTTGCTAGCGCCGTGTGGGGGCTCAGGACCTGGGTAGACCTGCTCAACATCTGTCGCTTCTTTAAAACAGGAAAAGAGCCGGCGCCGTGGCTCACTAGGCTAATCCTCCGCCTTGCAGCGCCGGCACACTGGGTTCTAGTCCCGGTCGGGGCACCGGATTCTGTCCCAGTTGCCCCTCTTCCAGGCCAGCTCTCTGCTGTGGCCCAGGAGTGCAGTGGAGGATGGCCCAAGTGCTTGGGCCCTGCACCCCATGGGAGACCAGGAGAAGCACCTGGCTCCTGCCTTCGGATCAGTGCAGTGCGCCGGCTGCGGCGGCCATTGGAGGGTGAACCAACGGCAAAAGGAAGACCTTTCTCTCTCTCTCTCTCTCTCTCTCTCTCTCACTGTCCACTCTGCCTGTCAAAAAAAAAAAAAAAAAAAAAAAAGGAAAAGAAAGACAAACTTGTCGCTCCCCCTCTTCGTGGAGGAACGACACAGGACCCTGCGCTGTTCTTTCTTCTGCTGCTCGGCCCTCCCCGGGTTTGCTGCTGGTTCTTCCCGGGTTGGCTACTATCCCTTCCACCTCCGTGGAAGGGCAGTTCCCCCTGGCCACATTCCCCACTTCCGCAGGGGAGCGGCACACCGCCGGCCGGTTCTCTGGGGGGCTGCACAGGTGTTCCTTCAGCTAGATGTTCCCCTTAGATGTTCCCTGTGCATGCCGTCTCTCTCCTCCTTTATAGTCCTCCTCCGCCAATCCCAACTCGGCTGCCCACACGCCGAGTACGCTGCTCTCCTCCAATCAGGAGCAAGTCCTACAGTTTATTAGCTGAACTGGAGGCAGCTGTGCGGAAGCTGTTTACTTCTCTCCCAGCGCCATATTGTGGGAGAGCAGATGCATAGAATAAGTCTTAATTCCAGTAACTCAGTCCAGTCCGGGCTGCTCCCCACAAAACTCAGTTAAGTTTTGGTCCACTCTTACTGCTTCAGTATTAACACGGGGCCTGTGTCTGAGCTGGTCAGCGGGTGGAGACCCCGTGCCTGGGGGAGGAGGCTGGCCACCCTGAGACCCGGCCGGCCCTGGCCAGCACACACCGTCCTCCAGACGCAGTGTTTCCTGGCCGGAGTTTCTCGTTCCCACAGAAGGCAGGGGGTGACCAGGGGGCTGAGGCTGAGGCTCAGAGAGAGGAAAGGGTCCCGGGGCCCCGCCAGGAGAGGGTGTGCAGCCGCGGGCAGAGTGAGCCCTCCAGCTTCCCACGGGGCCTGGGAGGTTCTGGAAGGGGCAGCGCTGGCATCATCTGGCTGGCAGACGCACTTTACTTCCAGCAGCCCCAGCTTCCTGGGGCCAGGGCGGGGCTGCTCCTCCACTGTGGCTGAGGGAGGCTGGCGGACCCTCCGGGAGGGCCTGACCACCATGGTTCTGGGTGAAAGTGTACCGCAGCCTCCCCTACTCACGTTGTCGCAAAAGACTCAGGCTGCGCGGTGACCCCACCCCCCACCCCATTCCCGTACTGCCAGGGGCAGCCTCAGAGGACACTAGCCTCCTCCCCGA
This sequence comes from Oryctolagus cuniculus, assembly GCF_964237555.1. Taxonomy (NCBI): domain Eukaryota; kingdom Metazoa; phylum Chordata; class Mammalia; order Lagomorpha; family Leporidae; genus Oryctolagus; species Oryctolagus cuniculus. The sequence continues at coordinate 102,503,017 of NC_091441.1, forward strand.
AGTCAAGAGTCTGCCCGGAGGCCCCTCTCGGCCCCTCCGGCCCCCGTGACGCCTTCCGTCCCTGCCCTCCTCCAGGTGCTGATCCCCACGACGCGCTGCAACTCGCACAAGGAGAACATCCAGGGCCAGCTGAAGGTGCGCGCGCCGGGCATCTACATGCTCATCTTTGACAACACCTTCTCCAGGTAGGCCCCGCAGCCCCGGGCCTCGCCGCCGCCTGGTAGGAGCACGAGCGGCCGCTGAGAACCCGCTGTGGGCTCGCCACGAGCTGCTCGTGAGCAGGCCTCTCCCGCGTGCCCGGCGCGTGCCGTGAGCATGAGGGCCTTCCCGCTCACCGAGTGCGTTCCGGGCTCGCTCCGTGCCGCAGAGACCGCCTCGTGCCGCACACTCCCAAGCCACACGGCTGCAGCGGAGCCAGGTTGGAAGCAGGAGGCAAAGACCCAGAGCCTGACCTCTGACCTGTGTGCCCTCTGCCCCTCTCTGGTCAGCCTCACAGCCCAGCCCCAAGAAGGGGCTCAGAAACCCAGCGAAGGGCTGCGTGGATGACGGAGGGAGGAAGAGGGCCGTGAACCCAGGGTGAAGCCCCGAGCAGCAGGACTGAGATGGCAAGGCAAAGCCCCTGGCTGGGCTGTGGCAACAGCCTCTGAGGGAGGTTCTGGATTGAAGGGCAAGGAGAAGACCGGTCAGGAAGGTGGGGCAGGCATGGGGCCCTGAGAGAGGACCACCCTGACCACGCATCTGCCACAAGCACGAGACAAGGCCTGTGTCCTGGCTTCAGCGTAGCCCCTTCGTTACGGCTGCCTCTTTAAAGAGACCTGCCTGCTCTGTGCCCAGCCACACCCTCTCTAAGCATTCGCTATGCCATTGGCCACCTCCCCTGCATGGCACAGTAACTGGACAGGACCCGCTAGGGAAAAGCTGTGCCACCCCTCACTGCCTGCAGGCCTTCAACTCCCTGGGCTGGGGTGGGGCGTCCGTCCTGGGAGAAGCTGGGGGATGAGCCTGCCCTGCATTCCCCTAGGGGAATGCCTGGTGTTGGCAAGACTGTGGTGCAGGCCTGGCTTGTCCAGAGGGCTGCCTGTGAGCACTGCCCCAGCCCACTGTCCTGCAGACGGGGGCCCAAACCCCAGAGCTTCCTGGCCAGCTGGACGGGCAGGTGGTTAGGAGAGGGGGCTGGGCACAGCGAGGCATGGGTTCTGCGTAGCCAGCCCCAGCTTCTTCCTCTGAGCAGCAGAGTGAGTGTTGTCAAGGCCTCACTGGGCCTTGCTGTGGCTGGGCAGAAGCCAGGAGAGTGATGAGGGCAGGGCACCATCCCAGACCCTAGGCAGGCTCCCCGTGATCACTCTGACCTTGGCCCCTGGGGGTCATCTCTGGGGCCCTCTGAGCTGCACACAGCCTAGGAGGCCAAACTGGCATGAATGCTGATTTGTCTTGAAACCCACACCAGCCTCCAGCACGTGCTTCCTCCCAGGGGCCCGTCCACCTGCTGCCCTGCGTGGTCCCAGCTTCAGAGCAGCCATGTGTGTAGGGAAGGGCGGGGGGTTCCCAGCCTGTGCCCCAAAGGGCGGTTCTGCACCCAGACCCGGAGGCCTGTGCGGATGTCCTGCCCCCGCCCCATCCCTACCCACACCCCGCTGTGCAGGGAGAGCACCTGCTGAGGGACAGGAAGGGGCCCACAGAGGCCCAGGCACCCTCGAGTGGGTCAGGATCCCCCTGGGGCCTCTGGCACCTGCGCCCAGCTAGGGTGGTCACAAAACCTGCAGGGGCCCGTGGCAGCCGCCACCCCTGGTCCCTCAGCCCTCAGGGTGACGCCCCCCCTTTCCGCTTCTGTTTCCTCAGGTTCGTCTCCAAAAAAGTCTTTTATCACTTGACAGTTGACCGGCCTGTGATCTACGATGGAAGCGACTTCCCGTAGCCGGCACGGCGCTCGCTTCCTGCACAGGAAACACTGCTGGCTCTCACCTGTCACACAGCACTCAGAAAGGGGAGGGGAAGAAAGAAGCCAGGAAGACCGTGGCTCTCAGCTCCGGCTCTCGGGGGCTGCTGGCACCGTCTCCACCTGCGGGGTGCAGGGACGCCACCGGCCCTCCTGGGGAGGGTTGTGCCACCGCAGCTGAGCCCGCCAGGACCAGGCGTCCAGTGAGCAGGAGCCAGACGCAGCGGCCGCCCCCGGCGTGTCCTTGGGCTGAGGAGTCAGGCTGCCTGGCGGGGGTGGGGAGACCACTCCAGAGACCCCAGCCAGCCTCCTCCTGCAGCAGCATTGGGGCGCCTGGGCCGCACGCTCCTGCTGGCCCTGCTGCCTGGCGACTCTGCCCTCCTACGAAGCCCTTCCCTCAGCCAGGCTGTCCGGCCGCACGGGAGCGCCGCTCCCTGCAGACGTGTGTGCCCACACCCAAAACCGGGCTTCGCGCTGAGGCTCCCAAGTGACAGGAAACAGAAGCATAATTTATTCGTGGTCCCCACTCCCTCCTGCCCAATTCCCCAACGCCCGTCCGCCCAGCGCCCGCTGCTCAGCCTGCACCCGACACCGGAGAGCAGTGGGCCCTGGCTTTCCCTCTCCTTGAGGTGTGGTCATCTTCCTGCTCCCTGCTCCTTTCCTCTCCCCTTCCCCCGCCTCCTCCTCTCCACCGGCCGCAAAGGCCCAGGTGCTCCCACAGTGAGCAGAGCCACCCACTCTGGCGGGGGGAAGGGAGGGTCCGAGCACTTGGCCCCGCTGTCCTCCCAGGCGGCCTGTGACCCCTCCCCCAGCTTCACTCCATCGTCCAGATCGAGGCTCAAGGGAATGGTGAAGGGACCCCCTCAGATGCCCAGCTCAGAGGATGGCTGTGCCTCGGTACAGCCTCTGACGGAAAGCCCCAGGGCCACTGTCCCTGCTGGCCAAGGCCTGGCCTGCTCAGCCCCAGGACAAGATGCCAGGCCCCAGGAGACTCGCCGCCACAGCCGGGCTGACTGAGAGGCAGACTCCTCGCTCGGACTCCATCCGCCCTCGGGCCAGGGGGAATCCCAGGCGGCCTGGGCCACAGGAGGAGGATGCTGACGGGACATGGAGCTGTCTAGAGGCCTGTCTGGGTACCTGGCTTTCCCAGGATGCCTTGGGTCCTCTGGGCACACCCGTGCTGATGTCACCACCATCTGCAACCACAGTAGCTGAGGCCTGGGAAGGGCCCGGGGCCTCTGAGCCCCGTCGTGGACGTCAGCTGCTCCTCACATTCTAAAGGACACGGGGCTCCGGCAAAGCCAGCCCAGCCCGCGCCTCCAGCGGCCCTGCAGCCCCGGGGTTGAGCGTCCTGTGTGGAGCAAGCCCTTGCCGCTGCCCTGAGGGGACTGCCCGGGGCCCCGCGGGCACCGGACCCCGCCTGACCCCATGCTTTCGTGAGCGTATTTATTTCTCGTGCTGGGTGCCCCTGTGTACCTCCCTCAGTCTGCTGTTCAGGTCCAAGTTTGCCATGCACCTTGCAGCTAGAGAACGTGCCGGCCAGTCTAAGCGTGGCTTTCATGACGAACGTTCCTATTATTAAACAGGCTCCCAACTTCACTGTAGTTTGGGGGCTGAGATACTTTAAAAAAAAAAAAAATGCGGATGACACCGGAAGAACTACCGCGGCTGGACTGAGTGACACTGGGAGCCCAGGGGAAGCGGCCCCTCCCTGCCCTGTGACGGCGCAGCTCTGCCAACACCAGCCCCATCCCACTGCTGCCTCCGGCTGCCCAGAGCTCCCTGCCTTGTGGCGCAAGCCCGCTGGAGCGAGGGCAGGAACCTGGAGCTGCAGACCCACGGACTTCGGAAAGCAGAAACAAAAGCCACAGGAAGAACTGAAAAATGCAGGCCATGTTGTTCCCGAGAACTTGGAGCGGTCACCCGAGGAGGCGGAGCCATTTCTGGCCCCCAATGAGAAACCCGATTGTGGGGTGAAGTCGCAGGCTGGCTTTGGTGATGCTGTTACGTGTGCATTGCTGACAATTTTAGGAGCGCCCCACCTCTATCCCTCCACCATGGGAACTCTTAGAGCCACGAGACCATCCTTGGCTCAGAGATGCCGGGAGAGAAAGCAGAGGGAAGCCACTCAGGGCGCTGAGAGCCGAATGTGGTCGTGTGCATGGCCCCACTGAGCCAGCCGTGCGGCCTTAGGGGACTCACGAAAAGCCCTTGTCAGCGGGACCTCGGGCGAGTGCCTCGCACCTCACTAATTCTTCCAAGGAACCAGGGAAACGATTCTCTTCCCTTTGAAGCACTTTTGTAAAATCACAGTCTGTGGTTAAATTTCAGGGGCATCTGGTCCAAGGGCTCCCTCACAACCAGGTGACGTGTGTCCCCGGGGGCACTTGCTCGCCGGGGACACCGGCCTCAGCTGCGAGGCTTCACAGTCCGATTGCACTTTAGCTGATCAGTGCTCCATTCGCGCGGCCTTAGGAGAGGGCGGGCCGGGAACCCGTCTCCTCCTCACCTGCCAAAGAATTACCCAGAAGCACATGGAATACCAGCACCCCAGCCACACACCGGGGGAGAAACTTGTACCCCATAGTGTCTGCCACACTATTGAGAAATATTTTTGAACCTCAGGATTTAAATAAACACTATGACATTCAAAGTGCCGTTGTCTTTGACTCCTCTGGACAGGAAGAATCGGAGGATGCGTGACGGGGTTACCCAGACCTGGGTCCGAGTAGTGCTGGAATAGGGCGTCCCTGACAGTGGCGTTTCGAAAGGACTTGAGCCAGCAGACGCTCTGAGCAGCTGCCCCGTGCACGGCCGGCGTCCGGCTCCTTCCCGTCCCATCTGAGGGTGGCGTCCTCCCAGGCCAGCCCTCTGCCAGGTCAGCTCACGCCCTCAGCTCTCACGGGGCGTGGTGAGCAGAGCACGGACTTCTAATTTGCCAGACTGGGGGTGGGGAAGGCCATGCATGGCTCGACGCTGCAGTTCGTGAACAGGCCACCATGGCTGCTGGCACAGGGCTCACTACCCCAGTCACCCCTGGGCCGGTCATGTGGAACTCAGGCTTGGGCCCCCCCCCACACACACACACTCACAGCCCCACATCTGGGCTGACCGGGGCTGGTTCCTTCCATGCCAGAGGCTTCGGGGCACACCTGCCAGCACCCCCAGGTCCTCCAAATCCGCCCCTGCCCAGGGTTTTCTCCAGCTCCTTCTTTATTGTTTTAAAGATGTATTTTACGTATTTGAAAGGTAGAGTTAGAGAATGGGAGAGACAGACAGAGGGCTCTTCGTTCCACTGGTTCACTCCCCCAAATGGCTGCAATGGCCAGGACTGGACCAGGCCAAAGCCAGGAGCCTGGAACTCCATCCGGGTCTCCCACTTGGGTAGCAAAGACCCCAGCATTCAGCCATCTGCCGCTTTCCCAGGCACATTAGCAGGGAGCTGATAGGAAGTGGAGCAGAGCCAGGTCTCCTTGCTCTGCATCTCCACTCTCCTGTCCCCACCAGCAATGCCCCAGCTACCGAAGGACTCAGGACACACAGCGTTATTGATGAAGGCATTGCCTGTTGCTTCCAGCGTCTCAAGTCAGCCAAAAGGCTGCCGACAATTCCACTGGCCAAACAACCCTGAAACTGCTGTGGCAGAGAAGGGCACAGGGCCGGCCTGGACTGGGGAGGCAGACTCCGAGCTGGGTTCCTGGCCCTACCAGCCCCTGCCCTCCTGGTGAGTTAAAGATGTCCTCAGATCCAGCCTCTGGCTACCAACTTGGTTAAGGGGACGGAAAAGTGGTTTCACCAAGTGCCTCAAACAACCCAGCAGTTTCTTTTGTTGTCACAGCAGTCCCTCCGAGGCTCGATGGCCACATGAGCTAGGGGCTGGGATGAGCCAGGATGCACACAGGTGTGGGTGCTGCCTCTGGGCTGGGGGCTGGGATGAGCCAAGATGCACACAGGTGTAGGTCCTACCTCTGGGCTGGACTGAGCCGAGACGCACACAGGTGTGGGTGCTGCCTCTGGGCTGGGGGCTGAGATGAGCCGAGACAAACACAGGTGTAGGTCCTATCTCTGGGCTGGACTGAGCTGAGACGCACACAGGTGTGGGTGCTGCCTCGGGCCGGGGGCCCATCCCTGATGACTCACTTCAGAGCGGGAGTGCACCAGAGCCTCTGCTCCGACAATCCCAAGCCCGGCGTTCCCTCCCAGGGCCTCGCAGCCTGGCTCGGCGTCTGCAGGCTCCGTGGTGGACAAGGGCCCAGCTCTGGCAGCCACATCTACCCGGCCGGTGTGGAGGAGCAGGGACTCCCCGGGTGACTCAGAAGGGCACCGCTGCAAGGTCAGCCCTTTCGGTTTGAAGATGCGTGGGAAAAAAAAAAAATCTCTCACCGCCTACACACATCTGAAAAGCAAAGAAACAGTGAAAAGTGTTGCCCAGGCTGAACTAATGCTGGACTTTTTTTTTTTTTTTTTTTTTTTTTTTTTTTTTTTGAGACGGCAGTTGAAGCCGAAGCCATCAAAAGCATGAGGGGAAAGCAGAGCTGTTACGAAAGGCGCTTGGTGGGTTCGGGGTGACAGGAAGGTGAGCCTTCCACTGTCCCCGCTGCGGCAGCCGTGCGGGGGCCTTTGATGTGTGTCCCCTTCTCCCTCTCCCCAACCCCGCGCTCCCGGCGCTAGCCCGCGTGGCTGCCGTGTGCACCCTGCACCCCCTCCTGAAGCCAGGAATGAATGAAGTCTTGGGAGCTGCAAAGTGAGAGGCGTGGCCGCGCCCAAGCCTGCAGGAGCGTCCTTGGCGCCGCGAGGCCTGGGGGTCGCTGCTCCAGCAGAGCCACGAGGACAGGCAAGGAGGCCAGTCCCGGACAGCTCAGCCCGGTCCTGCAGGTCAGTGGCGGCGGCTCGAGAAGGGAGGCAGGGGATAGGACGGCAAGGGGACAAAGACGGGGGTGGGGGGGGGCGGGGAGGCGTCTATAGCAAGGGCCTTGCCGCAGGCCTCATGGAGGGCAGGACCCCAGGCCAGCTGGGCCGAGGCCGCATCTCATTGGAAGAACGGAGCGGAGGGGAAGTGGCAACACCGGTGTGGCCCTGCCTTTTCATGTCGGCAGCACCCAGGCCACTGGCTGCAGAGATACCAAGGGCAGGGGCTGCAGGCGCGGGGGGCCAATCCAGGGCACCCATCTCTGAAGCTGTCTCAGGAGCAGCAGGGAGGGGTCGCGGCCCCCTCCTCCCCAGAGGCCTCTGCACAGGAGGGGTGGGGTGCGCGTATGGACCCAAAGTCTCTTCCCCGGCAGCCAGGACCCCCCCCCCCCACCGCCAACTGTAGCCACGCTCTGGGGCCGACCTGTGGGGGAGGCACTGGGACGCCAGAACCGGGCCCTGAGGAGCCCTCGGGCGTCAGACATACTGGGAGACCCCAGGACTCAGCCAGGCCCCGCTACGTGGAGCAGGCGGCAGCACTTTCTAGAAGATGGCTCTCCAAGTTCCCCGTGGGCCCCAGCCGCGCCCCCTCCCTCCCCGGTCCACCAGCTCTGGTCTTTCCCTCGGCTCTGGCTGACGCAGGGGAGGTGGCCTGGGGGCAGTGCCGGGAAGGCTGTGGGTGGCCATTGCTGCAGCTCCACTGATTTGGGCAAAACTTGCAGAAATGGGAACCACGAGCCAGCTGGGCTGTCTCCTGATTCAGCTCCCCTGCCAGCCCCTGAAGCTTGGGCTCGGGCCTCCTCGGCCTCCCACTGGCCCGAGCACGGGGACGCCGTGGTGGGCGCTCCCTCCTGGGCGGGGGGATGTTTCTCGGCGCGTTCCCTGGTATGAAGCCGGTCCATGAGTAAAACCTTCTCGCAGCTGCTGTTTTTTGATCTTCTACACTTGTATTCAAGGGGCCTGTCGCTAACTGGCAGGTGTTCTGTGATTGGACAAATGCCCTTCTCCCCAAAGCAGAGCAGGCCCACGGGTGTCCAAATCTTCAGAATCAGAGAAGGAAGAGTTGGGACTGGTGGGCGTGAGCCGTGGAGGTCAGGGTACGTGGGAGTTGCTGAGCTGGCCCCGGGGGGGGGGGAGGGCGCGTCCTTCACCTCACCTCCAGCTAAAATGTAGCTCTTCCGGGCATTATCGCTGGACAGTGCTGTGGGAGAGGCGTCCGTCTTTTAACGAAACTTGTTTCTAACTGACACGGGGACAGCTGTGGTAGAGGCCTCCCCGAGGTCAGCAAAAGAAAAAGGGGGAGGCGTCGTCCTGGGAATGCAGTGTGGTGGCTGCCTGCTCGCCTATGGAGGTTCAGCTGTGGTCCCTGTCTGCGGCTGTGTAACCACTGCAGGTCCTGCCTGTCAGTACAGAGCAAGGATGTTAACCCTTGCTGGACGGCTAAGGCTCGGTATGTGCTTAAAAAACATCTTGGGTGGCCGGCGCCATGGCTCACTAGGCTAATCCTCCGCCTAGCGGCGCCGGCACACCGGGTTCTAGTCCCGGTTGGGGCACCGGATTCTGTCCCGGTTGCCCTTCTTCCAGGCCAGCTCTCTGCTGTGGCCAGGGAGTGCAGTGGAGGATGGCCCAGGTGCTTGGGCCCTGCACCCCGTGGGAGACCAGGAAAAGCACCTGGCTCCTGGCTCCTGCCATCGGATCAGCGCAGTGCGCCGGCCGCAGCGCGCTGGCCGCGGCGGCCATTGGAGGGTGAACCAACGGCAAAGGAAGACCTTTCTCTCTGTCTCTCTCTCTCACTGTCCACTCTGCCTGTCAAAAAAAAAAAAAAAAAAAAAAAAAACATCTTGGGTCACTCCGTTGGCATGCACAGTGTTGCATCAGCCTGTGGCCGCCATGTAACTAGAATATCCAGTCAAATGTACGCAGGTAACCGTGTAAGGGAGACAGAGAGGCTACAACCATGTATGAGGGAGACCCCTTCCTTGTGCGGGGCTCAGGATTTTGGATAAGCAATTCCACCTGGGCCCTCTGCCGGCATACTGAAAGTCGACTTCCTGTTAAGAGGCCTCGGTGTCTCGTCTTGGTCCCCGAATCCTGCTACGATGCCACCCGTCGCTGCTGTCCTGTGACTTGGTACTTGGTGCGACGTGACCGTAGTTACAGATTCTCGGGGCATCTGTCTGCCCCTCCCCGCTCTGAGAGAAAGGTGGCTGTCGGATCTGCTGATGGATTTTATGGAAAGCGTAAGCGAACAGGCAGCGTTCGATTAGTTCTTATGGGTTTTTTGTTTGTTTAGTACATAGAGAATTTTGTTTGGATGTAATCCTATGATCTTATTGCGTGCATTTTAAAGGGACTGTTGACTTTTTCGGATTGCCAAAAGGAGTGGATGACACAAAAAACATTATGCTAAAAATAAGGATCTTTGGGTTCTGCCAGGTGTTAATGGAAAAAAGGGAAGAGAAAGGTTAACTCATGGCTGTGCTGGTTTGTTAACAACACAAACAGGAAGCACACGGTGAGCCGAGCAGTTCCGATGCCCGGCGCCAGCGAGAGTCACAGGGTGTGGCTCACCGCTCCCGCTCCATTCCTGCCAGGGCAGACCCGGGGAGGCGGTGGCCATGGCTCCTGTCGCTCATGTAGGAGATCTGGATTCAGTCCCTGGTTCCTGGCTTCGACCTGGTCCAGCCCTGGTTTTTTGTTATTTGTTTTTTTATGTTTCTGTGTACAAGTTATAGTCACATACACCTACAGGTAATTTTTTATAAGACTTATTTATTTATTTGACACTCAGCATTACACAGAAAAAGAAGGAGAGGCAGAGAGAGAGAGAGGTCTTCCATCCACTGGTTCACTCCCCAAGTGGCCGCAATGGCCAGAGTTGCACCAATCCGAGGCCAGGAGCCAGGAGCTTCTTCCAGGTCTCCCACGTGGGTACAGGGGCCCAAGGACTTAGGCCATCCTCTACTGCTTTCCCACACCATAGTAGAGAGCTGGATTGGAAGTAGAGCAGCTGGGATTTGAACCAGTGCCCGCATGGCATGCTGGCACTGCAAGCGGCGGCTTTACCCGCTCCACCACAGCGCCAGCCCCAAGGGGCTCCCCTTGAGAGGAGGAACCGTGAGTGTGCAGGCACAGTGAGGTCCGCACTGGGACTTTGTGCTTTGAAGCGATCGTTCTGCTGTATGTAGGTCACCTCCTCTTGCGTGGCCTCCTGGCTCGGCCTCACCGCCTGCAGAAAAACACTGGTGCGTGACAGACACACCCACGACGCTCCGGGTGGTGTTAGTGCCCGTGCAGCCAAAGAAAACACAGGAAAGGGTTTGTTGAAGCGGGGACGGATGGAAGCTGTGCGTGAGTGCCCTGGAAGACCGCAGTGGACACCGGTCAGGCACGCGCCGCCGTTCTGGACAAACACACCAGAAACCCCGAGGCTGCCTCTGGAATTGGGGCTGGGGGCGTGCGGGGCTTTGGGCAGGGGAAAGATTCTGTTCTTTTTCCTTTATTCCCTCTGTGCCGTTTGAAATTAAATTTTTAATAGAGCCAGTTTAGCTTTTAAATTTGAAAACCAGTTCCTAAAAAGAAATTCACATCAATTTATGCATATCTCAGTTTCCCAATGTATAACCAAGTGTCCAACTCCCACAATCTGACATCGTAACAGTTTTGTAAAAGTTTTATTTTAAATGAAGTAGGCAGCCATGCCGGCTAAAATTGATTAGATTTGTGAACTGGAAGACCACGCCTTCACTACGTCCCTGTGTGGCCTCATGCCCCTACCTGGCCACACCTGGGTGCCTACCAGCCAATCAGGTTAATTAACCACTCCCCTTTGGAAGTGGGTTAAAAGCCAGGATACGGTGTGGCCCGGCTGCTCTTCTTCCCTGGCCTCTTGTCGGGAGGGGACTTGCTGTAGCCCCGCGCCTCCAGGGCGCACTGTCTGCGGGCCATGTGCTCCAGGCTTCCTGGCCCAGATACAGGCCTAGGTGCTCTTCCACGTGGCTCGGTATGAACCCCCATTCACCTCTCTCTCTTAAATAAAGCTCTCACTCTCCTATGCATCTTTCTCACTAAATAAAAGCTTCAAATGCACCATGCTGCCTCATTGATCTGTCCAGTATTTAGAATTCTCCTCTAAATATTAGGCAAGAACCCTCTTGGGCTTATTAATACTGGGGATTTAGTAATAAGCCTGTGGTGAAATCGTAAGGCACCCCAAATTCCAGTAGCACATGTGGCACCCCGATAGCATTTCCAGGGAAATTTAAGGAACCACATTTTAGTGTAGATTTTAGGGGGTCATGTCCAATTTCACTAATGGCCCATTTTTATGGACAATGTTGACTGATGGAGTCAGGGTAATTAGCATATGCATGTGCCTGTGAGAGCTTTCAGGATCTTTTCTTCGAGCTATTTGGAAACCTGCAGTCTGTGGATGCGAGCTGATTCCTCCCCACCCACTGTAGCTCTGCACCCCTGGACCACCCTCTCCCATCCCCCACCCCCGCCCCCTACCCTTCCTGACCTCTGCTAACCACTAGGCTTCGCTTGTCTTCCATAAGGCGGCCTCTTTGGATTCCACACATGAGTAAGATGACGCAGTGTTGTCTTTGTGTGCCTGGTTTAGTTCACTGAACATAGCCATGGCATCCGCCAAGCCCCTCCTGGGTTGCTGCAAATGACAAGGTATTGTGCATTCCAATGGCTGAGTCGGTTCCATTCTTGCAAGTAATCAGGTCGCCCTTGCTGTCCCTTCGTCCGTCCGTGGACAGTTAGGTTGATTCCGTATCTTCGCTACTGTCAGAGGGCTGCAGTAGACATGGGCGTGCTGATCTCTCCTGGACGAATGATTTCATTTCCTTTCTATGTACGTAGCTAGGTTATTAGAGCTAATAAGCAGATTCAGTGAACTTGCAGGATACAAAGCCAGCATACGAAAATCAGTACTCTTTCTCGATGCCGTAGCTAACTATCTGCAAAAGAAATATTTAAAAACCAGTCCCAGGGGCTGGTGCTGTGGCAAAGCTGCTCCACTTCGGGTCCAGCTCTCTGCTGTGGCCAGGGAAAGCAGCGGAGGATGGCCCAAGTGCTTGGGCCCCTGCACCCATGTGGGAGACCCGGAAGAAGCTCCTGGCTGCTGGCTTCAGATCAGCCCAGCTCTGTCTTGTGCAGCCATTTGGGGAGTGAACCAGCAGATGGAAGACCCCTCTCTCTCTACTTCTTTGTAACTCTGTATTTCAAATAAATAAGTTTTTTTTTAAATCCCATTTGTAGTAGCTTTTTAAAAATTAGGACTAAATTTAACCAAAGGAGTAAAATATTTCTACAGTGAAAACACGAAATATTGATTAAAAAAAAATTGAAGAGGGCCCACATAAGTGGAAAGGTTTCCTATGTCCCAAAGAGCAGCGTGTGGAACAGTGCCTGTATTGTTCAAATGTCTATACCACCCAAGTGTCTATGCCACCCCAAGTGATTCAGTGGAATTCCTATCAAAATGCCAGCAACTTTCTTCACAGAACTGGAAAAAACAATCCTACCATTCATGTGTTACCCCCCCAAAAAAAAACCCTAAATAGCCCAAGCAATCTTGAGCAAAAAGAACGAAGCTGAAAGCATCGCACTACATGACTTCAGAATATACTACAAAGCAATAATACCCAAAACAACATGGTGCCTGCATAAAAGCAGACACGAAGACTGATGGAAAGCAACAGGGATCCCAGAAAGAAATCAATGCATCTACAGCCGAGAATGCATGCTGGGGAGAGGGCGGTCTCTTCAACAAATGGCCAAGAATCAGACTAGACCCCTGTCTTTCATCACGTGCAACAATCAGCTCACAATGGATTGGAGACTTGAACGTAAGACACAGTGCTTTTACAGTCTCCAGAGGGGTCACCTACGTAACACCTAGCTCAGCAGCATGACGCCATGGAGGGCGGGCCTGGGAGGAGGCCACAAGCTGGTCAGGGTCCCTGCTCCCCGGCCTAGGAGCTTGGCCAGTGCAGGCCCACCCTGTCCTCCTGACTCAGAGCCTGGGTGAGAAGACAGCTGTGAGGTCGGAACTGTGTCAACCCCACAAGGAGTTCGTGATGGGAGCGCAGGTCTGTCCCATTCCCCGTGCAGCCTCGTGTGCAGCTGACGCCCGAGGGTGTTGGCCCAGTGGCTGGGCTGAGGTAAGAGGGAACGGGTGTCCAGGCTTCTCAGAGGAACGCCCAGTCTGGTGCTACCTGCTCCATCGGTCTGCACGCCCAGTGGGCCTCACTCGCGCGGCTTCCTGGCACCAGCAGCACCTGGGGAGGCTCCACCCAGGTGTTGACATGTAGTTTGGGTGCCATGTGTTTATTCAGAATCGACACCCATGAGGGGAAGCCGGGCCAGGCAGAGGGAGAGCTCCAACTGCAACCGAGGCCAGACTAAGGCTCCACCAGCTGGCAGAAGGCTCTGGGCGGAGCGCCCTACCCGAGCGCCCTGGCTATGCTGAGCCGGCTCCGTGCTGCTGCCTCGTGAGCCCTGGAAGCAGGTGGCCCTGGCCTTGGGCAGGGCGGCTCTGCAGCAGAGGCCTGGCCTGCGGAGGGCGTGTGCCGACCACACTCCCCACAAGTCCTCTCTGAGCAGATCCATCTGACCACAGAGATTTTCTACTTAGCTTGTGGTACCAAAATCGCGCGTGCACAAATAAGTATGTTTAGAATAGAGACACGCACCCAGTCGCTTGGTGGACAGACCCTTTCCTGTCCATGCCGTTGGCTGGGTCATTGGTGGGGTCATTGGCTCTCTGGAGCAGCGATGTAGAAATGATGATGGTAACATCTCACCGGCCCAAGTGCATGCCTGGCACAGGCCCCCACCGCCAGGGGAGGGCGTTCGGGACGGGGCAGAAACGGTGTTCTGCAGAAGCCCCGGAGCATCCTGGGGGTGACTTTGGTGCTCCTAGGGCTGTGGTTTTTCTGAACCACACACAGCAAACAGTTGGTATTGGAACTCATTGAATGGAGAGAAATCTTTATCTGTGCATCTGCAGTGCGTAAGGTGTAGGTGTAAGGTCAGGCTACGATTGCTTCTCCGTTTTCCAAGTCACCTTAGAGCTCCCCGGCCAGACCTCACCTTGAGACAAGCTGACCAGAGCGTGGAGGAGGGGCCAGCTCCGGGGAGGCCAGCTTCCCTGAGGACGGAGCTCTCTGGACAAGAGGGCCTGGCTGGGGCTGGGAGCCTGTCCCGCCATGCTCCCATCTGAAGGCCAGGGGGCGCTCTGGTCCTCAGACGGCAAACTTGAATGGAAGCTCGCGAACTGACGAACATTAAAGAGCGTGGAAGCAGGGGCCAGGCAGGCTGTCACTCCCTGAGGCAGAAAGCTGGTGGGGGTGCCCGGGGGCATCGCCTTCTGAATGCTCCGTGGCGGCCTTGGCTTCGAGTTTAAGCCGACCCCATCATGGAAACACTACCCATAGCCACACCACGGTGGTGCTGGTCAACCAGACCAGAGTGGAAGGCGCCCGCTGTGGGCGGCCCCTGCCTTGCTCAGGACTACTCAGAACAACTACGACTGGCACATGGGAGAGACCATGGTGCACATCTCACCGGGCAACCCGCAGGGCCGCGGGAACGCTGGGCAAAGCACAGGTGTCGGGCCTGGGTCTGGCCAGTCTGACCCTCGACTGCCCGGTTCCCCAGGCCACATCACTGCCCAAGGGGAGGGACTGTGCCATCACTCAGCATTGCAATCTCTGCTTTTGACAAGTTTTCTGGCAGCTTAACTCTGATACTTGAACTACATATTTCAGAAATGGTCAATTTTATTTTTTTATAAAATTTATTTATTTGAAAGACAGACTTGCAGAGAGAAATCTGCCATACACTGGTTCACTCCGCAAATGGCTGTAATGACCAGGCCGGGGCTGGGCTGAAGCCGGGAGCCAGGACCTTCCTCCAGGTCTCCCACGTGGGTGCAGGGGCCCAAGCACTTGGGCCATCCTCTGCTGCTTTCCCAGACACATGAGCAGGGAGTTGGATTGGAAGTGGAACAACTAGGACGCGAACCATCGCCCATATAGGATGCCAGCGTTGCAGGAGGCAGCTTCATATTTCCACAATACTGGCTCCTGGCTAATATTAGATCTTTATGTTTTTTGTTTTTTGGTTTTTGTTTTTTTTTTGACAGGCAGAGTGGACAGTGAGAGAGAGAGAGAGAGAGACAGAGAGAAAGGTCTTCCTTTGCCGTTGGTTCACCCTCCAATGGCCACCGCGGCCAGCACACTGCGGCCGGCGTACTGCCCCGATCCGAAGGCAGGAGCCAGGTGCTTCTCCTGGTCTCCCATGGGGTGCAGGGCCCAAGCACTTGGGCCATCCTCCACTGCCCTCCCGGGCCACAGCAGAGAGCTGGCCTGGAAGAGGGGCAACCGGGACAGAATCCGGCGCCCCAACCGGGACTAGAACCCGGTGTGCCGGCGCCGCTAGGCGGAGGATTAGCCTGTTGAGCCGTGGCGCCAGCCGATATTAGATCTTAATAAATGTATTAATCCAATGTATTGTGCCTATTAGACACACATTATGTGTAAGTGGTGAGCAGAGGGTACGAACACAGAGCCAGAACAGGTACACCCATGAAGCAACCTAAGAGCTCATCAGGGGAAGCTCTGTATTCATTCTAGCAAGGCTGTCACAAGTGATTGTCATCCAAGGGGTTTCACCTGCCCTTGACTGTGGCGGCCGCGCTTGGTGTTCACGTGCTGGCCCCAGGCCAATGCTGTAATGCTTTCTTGCCTCCAGCTGCCTGTGCACAGCCTTTGCATTACTTACGCTCCCTGTGGCTTTCCATGTTAGACTCACGTAGTTTCTTCCTCTCATGTGCTTCCTCCTAATTAATGAGGCGAAGTCCATGGAGCCGGTGCGGTAGTGTAGAAGGTGAAGCCTCCACCTGCAGTGCCAGCATCCCATCTGGGAGCCAGTTTGAGTCCTGGCTGCTCCACTTCCTATCCAGCTCCCTGCTCATGTACCTGGGAAAGCAGTGGAAGATGGCCCAAGTGGTTGGGCCCCTGCGCCCATGTGGGAGACCCAGAAGAAGCTCCTGGGTTCAGCCTGGCTCAGTCCTGGCTGTTGCGGCCATCTGGGGAGTGCACCAGCAGATGGAGGATAGTCTTTTTTTAAAAAAAAAATATTTATTTATTTTAGTATTTGAAAGGCAGAGCTACAGAGAGGCAGAGTGTATGGTGGGGGGGGGGGGGAGAGAGACACATGGAGGGACGGAGGGAGGTCTTCCGTCTGCTGGTTCGCTCCTCACTGGCCACAGTGACCAGAGCTGAGCCAATTTGAAGGCAGGAGCTTCTTCCAGGTCTCTCACACGGTACAGGGACCCAAGGACTTGGACCATCTTCCACTACTTTCCCAGGCCATAGCAGAGAGCTGGATGGGAAGTGGAGCAGCCGGGACTCGAACAGGTGCCCGTATGAGATGCCAGCGCTGCAGGCAGCAGCTTAACCCACTATGCCACAGTGCCAGCCCCAATATTCATTCATTCATCTCTCTCTCTCTTATATACATATATATATGAAAGAAAGAGGAAGTCTGCCTTTTAAAATAAATAATCTTTTTTTAAATTTTTTTAAAGATTTTATTTATTTGAAAGAGTTACAGAGAAAGATAGAGACAGGGAGGTCTTCCATCCGCTGGTTCACTCCCCAGTTGGCCACAATGGCTGGAGCTGTGCCAATCTGAAGCCAGGAGCCAGGAGCTTCCTCCAGGTCTCCCACGTGAGTGCAAGGGCCCAAGCACTTGGTCCATCTTCTACTGCTTTCTCAGGCCACAGCAGAGAGCTGGATCAGAAGTGGAGCAGTCGGGTCTCGAACTGACGCCCATAAGGGATGCCAGCACTGCAGGCAGCGGCTTTAAACCATTGCCCCACAGCACCAGCCCCTAAATAATCTTAAAAAAAAAAAAAAGAAAAAGAAAACAAGGAAAATCCAATGCTTTTGTGTCCCCTTGGAGAAAGGACGGTGTTGAAACCGAAACCACAGCAATGCTCTGTGCCCTGGGGACATCAAATGCTTCCTCCAGAGAAGAACGAATCCTGGGGTGGCTGGCGGTGCTGCGGCAGTCGTCCTCCCTGGAAGTCCCATTTGATCAACTGGGGAAAACCTGGGGACACGTTTGGGCAGGGGAGAGAGGAAAACTGCTCAGCCGAGACAGTTTTAAGGTATTTGGAGATTTTATTTCCTTCGTCCAGTCTCTGACCTCTCCACACTCTTCATGTGTCTGTCTGATCTTTAACTGCACACATTTCAAATAGCAGAAGGATGAAAGCAGCAGCAAGCAATGAGTATTTTAAATGCACATTAAAAAGCAACCTTCCAACATGTGGAATGTTTTCACATGTGACAAATTTGCAAAATAGTTAAAAGCACAAAGCAAAAGTGAATTATGGTCGATTTTTCCGGCCGCATCTCTGGATTTTAAGCTTTGGAAATGTTGGCACTAGGAAGAAGCACGGGGTAAATAGCTCCCAGCAGCTTTGGAAAGCGGAGGATCTCCAGAACCGACCCATCTCGTTGGGAGCACCCAGGGTGGACCAGAGACCAGCGACACATCCCCGCCCAGATCAACCCGTGGCCAGGTGCGCAATCCAGGAACCACCAGCCAGACACGGAAATGGCTTGGAAGCCAACAGACTCTGCATGACCAGGAGCTCACTGCCCAGTCCTGCAGGTAGCTCCATGACAAGAACAGGGACCCTCACTGGTCCAGAACAGACCAAGCAGTCCCGAGCGGAATCCGATCTGAGATTGTTCGGGAGGATTCTAGATGAAGGATCTGTAAGAACTGGCACAGGTGTCAGGCGCAAAACCAGGGAGGCAATTTCCTGAAGATGGAAGTTTTCAGAAAAGCGTCCGTTCTTAGGGACTCCGGCAGCAGTCAGTGCTTCTGCCCCTGTGTGGGGACACGGGGATTCACAGTGCTCCTCCCCAGAGCAGCCGCGTCGGTGCTAAGACAGGTGGCAAGGCCAGGGCGTGGTCTGCGAGGTGGTGCCTTAGTCTTCCTTGGGAAATGATTGTTGCTGCCAAGAGGTCATCGACAGCCTCCTAGAGTAGCCGATTTTGAGAACTCGGATTTCCCAACTTCTCACTACAAGTCGGAATGTTGTTCCCATTCTTCTCTTTCCGAGCTGTGTGTGTTTCCTTTTCTGTGTCCTTTGTTCCCCCTTGGTTTCTCTCGGGTCCCATCAGCGGGGAAACTGTTTTCAAAAGCACCATCTGCCCCGCCCTGGGAGAAGACCCCTCAGAGGGAGAGGGCTCCAGAGGTTGTCTCCAGCAGCATTGATGACAGCTTCAAGCTCCCCTCTCTCCTTGTGAATGAAACCCACTGGGCGTGGCTGATGCACCCCAGGTTCTTGAGGGTTTTCACGAGATCTCGGCGGAACCTCTCGCCCACGAAAACGTAGAGAACGGGATTCAGGCAACTGTGGAAGAAGGCGATGGTCTGAGTGACCTGGAAGCAGATGTCAATGTTGATGGAAAAGGCACAGCTGGAGATGAACATGACGTAGGCGTCGATGGTCTGCAGCAGCAGGATGCAGTTGTACGGGAACTGAGACAAGACGAAGACGGTCAGGACCGCGATGGTCACCTTCAGGGCCTTGTGTTTGGAGGACTTCTTGGCTTGGGTCAGGGTGCGGATGATAATGGTGTAGCAGCAAGCCATGACCACAAAGGGGAGGAAGAAGCCCAGGATGACCTTCAGGGTCAAGACAAGGGACTTGAGTTTGGTGCTCTCGTCCCGGGGGTAAACCATGGTGCACATGCTGATGCCCGATTCCTTCCTGATTTGGCTGTACAGGAGCTCTGGGATGCACAGTGCAGCCGCCATCACCCAGACTGCAAAGCAAACCAGCTTGCTGTAGAGAAGCCGTTTCTGCCTCCAGATCTGGGCTCGCATGGCCTGCGCGATGGCGATGTACCTGTCCACGCTGACGCACGTGATGAGCAGCACACAGCTGTAGAAGTTCATCTTGTACATGCTGTTGACCACTTTGCACAGGAAGGTCTGGAATTGCCACTGGTCAGCGGCGGCGATGGCCCAGAAGGGGAGCGTGGCCAGAAAGAGCAGGTCAGCAATCGCCAGGTTCAGGAGGAACATGTCGGTCATGGTCTTGACCCTCGTGCAGTACCAGTAGACGAGAACAACCAGACTGTTACCCACAGTGCCTGCGATAAAGACCAGCCAGTACAAGGGGGGCAGGAAGTAGCTCGCGAACTGCCTGACGTTGCTTTTCTTACAGAAGAGGTCGGTGAAGTTGAAGGCCATGTACTCGTCTATGGAAGACGTGGCGTCATAGCTGTAGTCATCAGACATATTGGGAATAAGGCTCTGCAAGGGGACACAAGGCAGCATGAGGTCAAGGGCAATCTTTTGGAGATCCTGTCTGGTGGCAGATGCATGGGCCACTTGGCTCTTCCTACCCCGAAATCTGTGAAAAGGCAGAGGACCCGTGTGTGTAGGGAGTAGGAATTGTGAGGTCATGTATGAGGCTGTGCTGCAGTTTGGGTAAGGTTTGAGTGCGCCTCCACAATGTTCCTGTGCCGGGCGCCTGGTCCCCAGCACGGTGGCATTCAGGTGCGGGACCTGCAAGAGGTAGGCAGCTCACTGAGGGGTGCGTTCGGTTGCCTTGAGACCCCACTAGGTTCTGAGAGAGCGGCCGTTAGAACGAACGTGCCTGCCAAATCCCTCTTGCTCCTCGTCCCGCCACGGGACCGCTGTCTCCCTCTCACACATGCTTTTTCCGTGCTGCCGTCTACCGCGCGGTGATGTATCCAGGAGGCGCTTGTCAGAGGCTGAGCCGGTGGGGTCAGCAGATCTTAGCCTTTCAGCGCCCAAGACTCTGAGCTAAACAAACCTGTTTTCCTTGTTCGACGCCCAGCTTTGGGGAGCTTTCGAGGGCCAGACACGGGTTATAGCAGTCTTTATTCAATAAGAATTTCCTGCTCATCCACCGGCTACAGGTTCACTATACTACAGGGTGCCTAAGATGCAGTAGAAAATCGGGTAGATATGGCTTCCCCATCACGAAACTGCCCTTAGTCATGGAGGGTCTAACTCTCACTGTCACAAAGACCAGAGGCCTCATCCCCTCACCAGGACCAAAGCAACTACCTGCCCTGAGTGTGCAGTGCCCCAGTCGGGAATGTGTCATGCTCACGAATCATGAGTCGACTGTGAAGAATTCGGTTAATTTAAACTATTTCAACCATGACTCCGGCAGAGTTGATGGAAACCTGCAGTGGATGTGAGGGGCAGCTCTGGGCCCTCCAGGAAGGCTGCGTTTCCATGATCGATGCGTCAGACTCAGACTTTGAGAAACCCTTAGGCACAGTTGTAAGGCATTTATAAATACAATAAAAGCACTGGGATGTGAGTTGATCCTATAGTTAATTGCATTTGGCTGTAAAAGAAAAAAAAATTCTCTGGATAATGATTTGGTTCACCTATGTTTGTCCAGAGAAATATATACCATGACATAAGGCCTGCAGAATATTGTACAAGAGAGAGAGAGAGAGGGCACCCACCTTGGGTCTCTTAAAAGCAATTCAAAGATTTAGTTAGTTAGTTGAAAGGCAGAGTGACATAGAGAAGCGAGAGAGATCTTCCATCTACTGATTCACTCCCAAATGGCCACCACATTGGCCAGAGTGGGGCCAGGCTGAAGCCAGAATCCTGGAACTCCATCTGGGTTTTGCACATGAGTGGCAGGGGTCCAAGCACACGGGCCCAGCTTCTACTGCCTTCGCAGGTGCCCTATAGGGAGCTGAACTGGAAGTGGGGTGGCTGGGACCCTGCACGCTGGTATGGGATGCCCACGATGCAAGTGGCAGCTTAACTCACCGCACCACAATGCCAGCCCTGTTTTTTACAAACAATTCAGGGGTGGGCATTTTGCCTGCCAATTTAGACCCCACTTGGGACACCTGTGTTCTATATCAGGGTGTCCGGGTTCTGGTCCTGGCTGCCTTAGGATTCCAGCTTCTTGCTAATGTGCACTCTGGGAGGTAACAGGCAGTGGTTCAAGTGATTGGGTCTCTGCCACCCATGGGGGAGACGTGGTTTGAGTTCCCATCACCTGGCTTCAGCCTGACCCAGCCCTGGCCATTGCAGGCATTTGGAAAGTAAACAAGTCCGCAGGAGATCAGTCTCTGTTTCTCTCTGTCTCTGTCTCTGCTTTTCAAATACATAAAAAGTAACACAAAAGCAATCTCAATGGCTTCTCTCTCACCCTCTTTTGCTTGACTTTCAGAAAATGCAATCAGCCAGGCCTAGTGAAAGAGCCTAACAACCGTTCACGATCAATAATGTGAAAGGCACACTTTCCCACGTGTTCACAACCGCCCCTGCCCAAGCCCTGGGACTCTGCATCTGCCAGGCCCACCGTGCTGGCCCACAGCCGACCACAGCGAGAAGTGCGTCCCCACCACAGGTTCCTTCCCACGCCCCCAGAAAGGGGAAGAGGAGAGTGAGTGTGTTCTAGGCACCCAAGGGCACAGCTGTACTCACTGCGAATTCCGTGGGGGTCATGGTGGTCAGCCGCAAGCCTGCGTCTAGAAAGAGAGGGCGAAAATCAACAGGGACCCGGCTTGCAGTTGTCCAGGTAACAACCAAACACCAGAAGGTCAGAGATTAAATATTAAATGTTTTTGTACCCGTTGAGGGGAGAAGCCCCAGGAGGAGTTAGAGCCCGTGTTCTGCTGACATCATGCCACAGTCTAGACACAGAAATGACAGGGACCTCTCGTTTGAAGTCATCCTGTACCTTTGACTCTGATTTCTGTCACCTGATTCCAGCTTTTCTCTGCTAGTTTGATGGCAGTTGGCCCCACATCTTCCACCCAGGGGTGGGGGGCAAGGCGGGGCTCCCAAGTGCCCCCCCACCCAGCCTGTTTGCATCAGTCCATCTTCCCTGGAGCCCACCCCTCCCTCAAGTCCTGGGTGGCTCCATGGCTCTCCTCCCCCACCCCATTCCACCAGCTAAGGGATTGGCAGGTGTTCACAGGACAGATGTTGCTTTGAAAATGTTCTAGGCCCAGGGACCTCTGGGTAAGCAGGTGATGAGAAGAAAACACCCCTAAATAACCCAAGAAACAATAGCTTGACCGATTCTTCATCTGTGCCGGGGCCGGAGCGCTTCCTTTTATACCCTGAGCACCAGGAGATTTCGAAGAAGCATGGCCAGGGCCACACCTCCAGATTCTGGAAGAAAAGTTGCTCCTTCGAAAACCCACCCCTCACCTGCTGGCTCCGTTTCCATGACGACATTGTGACCCGCCCTCTTTGTCTGAAAGTACGGTGGTTTTCAATACGTAACGTGCGGTACAACCTCTTTGGAAAACAGGCTGGCAGTTGCTCGCTTCCCATGTGAGTTAACCATACCTCTCCTAAGTATTTGGCTCAGAAAAATGCGAGCTCATGTCCCACAGAGACTGGTGAATGAGTGCAAATGGCAGCTTCATTGGTAACAGCCAAACCCCAGAAGCAGCCCGAGTGGCTGGCAAGCCATGAATGGATGACTATTCTGTGGCTGTCCAACAGAGACGTAAAGAACGAGTGACTGCTTCACACAGCAACACGGCGACTTTGAGAAGAAGCCAGACCACAAGTAGTACAGGCAGAGGGACCCACCTGGATAAAAGCACGTGATGCAAACTACAGCAACAGAATGGGGAGGTTTCCTGGGAAGTGAGGAGCTGGCAAAGAGGGCCTGAGGGCAGGTGGGGTGCAGGGCACAGGGGTGACTAAAGGGTGGCCGAACGGCTCACTGCATCCTGAATGGGAAGAAGCCGCAGGTGCACCCAGATGGCAGAACACACAGCCCGAGTTTTAAGTACTTGGCAGCTGATTGTAATGGGACCTCAATCCAGCTGTTACCGTGAGGGGGGAAGGAAACTCGGTATGATGGAGGCTTGGATTTTCTTCATCAGAGCCATGCCTGGCTGTCAGGAGCCCAGGGGAAGGCAGCGGGAGCTTCCCCCTTTCCAGCTTCTCTGCCAGCCACTTCTGAAAGGTGCCTTGCACTCTTATGGTGCAATTCAGGGATTGGTATGAACTCATGTCTTTAAGATTATGATAGAGAATAGGTGATGGATGGAGAGAGATAATAAAGGATTAATAGGTAGAACAGATGACTGAGAGGTAGTGACAGGTGGCAGACTAGACGATGGATGGATGGATGAAGATGGATGCACAGGGGGTAGACAAGGATGGACAGACGGACAGCGAGTGTGTGTGTGTGTGTGTGTGTGTGTTTCCCCGCTCTGCTGAGCAGGCCTAACAGCACTGACACACTGTAGCATGAGCGCTAGTGGCCTGCTCTTGGTTTCTCGATGCCTGTCCGTCCTAAAAGAACGGGGGCTCCTTGGAGAACTGTCGGGTTCCGGAGCCAGGACAAGGAGACTATAAGATGAGCCAGGGACAAGGCTTTTGCCCCAGAAAGCAAGGACATGCTCAAAAGACCGTGAGGACTTGGCAGAAGGATGCGCAGGGGTCGACTTAACAGGACTCCTGCTGACTCCTGAGAGCACGTTTAATCCAGCAGACGTCTGTGGCGGCAAAAGTCCTGGCGAGGGAGTGGGGAGAAGAGAAAGGTCTTCTGAGGATGCCAACAGGAAGTCCTGAAGAGGCGATGAAGGCAGAAGAGCACGGGTGGAAACTGACTCAGCCAGGGAACCTTAGGACTCGGCTGTCAACCCTGCCTCAAAGCTCCGCCCCGATGCCAGCCCCAACACACAGCAAATCAAAGACAGAGGAAGACAGAGGCCAGCAGCTTCAGCCGGGCTCTAACTGACGGCACCATCGCCCTAAAAAGGTGCGTGGAGGAGGCAGGCTCGGCATCTTCCTTCCTGACACAAAACATCCCAAGGAGAGGAAGCACCTGCCCACCCCTGCCCAGCGACTTTCTACAAAGCAGCCGGCTGATGTTATCCCAAGACAGCAAGGTCAATGACGCAGAGAGCCTGGGCCGCAGTCCCAGAGTCGGACAGGACATGGAGATGCAACCCCGGAACCAGAGGGCTGCTGCCTATGATGCAGCCATCCCACACCGGAGCGCCAGTTGGAGCCCTGGCTGCTCCACTTCTGATCCAGCTCCCTGCTCATGCCCCTGGGAAAGCAGCAGCAGATGGCCCATGTGCTTGGGCCCCCGCACCCACGTGGGAGACTGTACCCATAATGAAGGTCTTCCCTTTTCACATCTTGGCTGACAAGGGCGGGCTGCTGGTGCTGCAGCTGATCTGTGAACAACAGCGTTGGCCTGCGAGGCTCGGAAAGGCCACCAGCACACAGAGCTGAACACCTGCGCCATCCGTGTTGGGCCCCACTGCTTCCCGCACCTCCACCTGCGCCACCCCTCCCCTCTCAAACCCTGCGTGCGGGCGTGGGCTTGTTGGAAGGGACAGGCACGTTCCCCAAAACACTGCTTCTTGAAATAAGCTCTCACCAGCTCTCATCGCTGTTGAATTAATTGGCTATGCAGCAGCGAGGGCCTCATTATTCTGCCTTAACCAGACTGGGACAGAGTTCCTGGCTCCTGGCTTCAGCGTGGCCCATTTGGAGTGAGGGGTGGAGTGAACCAGCAGATAGAAAAATTCTCTCTCTCTCTCTCTCTCTCTCTCTCTCTCTCTCTCTCTCTCTCTCTCTCTCTCCCCCCTTTCAAATAATTTTTTTTTAAAGATCCTGGGTTTGGCCCTGGAGCTAGGGGGTGGGGCATTACTAGGAAATCAAGGGCATTTTAATGTGAGCTGTAAATCGGATAACTACAGTGTTGGCGTTAAATTTCCCGATTTTCTGACCGTGCTGTGGTTCTATGGGAAAACGTCTTGCTCATAGGAAGTACCTGCTGGAGGAATCGGGGGTAAATTCACAGCATCTTCAGCTTAGTCCCAGTGACTCAGAGAATTATGATGGCTGAAGGCACTTCCACAAAGTCTGTGGGAAATGGGGTTAAAAGGTCAGCGTGGGGTGGGCATTTGGTCTGGTGGTTAAGATGCTGGTGCATCCCAAACTCGAGTTCCTGGGCTTGAGCCCAGCTCCACTTCCGATTCCAGCTTCCTGCTAATGCAGACCTGGGGGAAAGCGGTCTGTGGACCAGGCAGTGGGGTCCCTGCCACCCAGGTGGGGTTGAGTACCCGGCTCCCAGTTTCTGCCTGGCCCAGCCCGGACTGTTGTGGGCATTTGGGGACTGAGCCAGTGGCTAGGAGATCTCTCGCTTTCTCTCTCTCTCTCAAAAAAAAAAAAAAAAAAAAGTAGTAGTTTGGTATAATATTAATCTCAAAATCCATGCATATGAGGAGTGTTCAAAAAGTTCATGAAAATGCATATTATGGAAAAAAACTATAGATGGAAAAAACTGCACCAAGATAGGCTTATCTCTTAAATCCATGTTTTCAAACACCTTGAGGTAGTTGTGAGTGTGTGTGTGTGTGTGTGTGTGTAAGGAGAGAGAATGCCAATGAGGCAAAATGAAGACAATGGTTGTGGTAAAGTGTCTGTGAACACTCTACACAATTCATGCTTTTCACTAAGTTGGAATTAGATTCGAATAAGAGTTACAAAAGGAAAAGGAGAAAAATGCCTTGGAAATGGATTCCAAGACCTTAGAAAGCCTGGAGCAGGCCTGAGCTGAAACCAACACGGGCAGCATCGGCCACCGGCCACGACCTCCCAGCAGCACCCGGGCGTGAGCCAAGTGCCACGGCAGCCCGCTGAGTGTCGGGAAGATTCCGGCATGCATCTTTTAAAAATATTAAGTTTCCCAATGAACTATGATAAAAGCACCCCATTTTTGTATGAAATCTGACAAACACGTGACAGCTGAGAGGATAAAGCCACCTGTGAAGTGCTGGCCACTTCTCTCCTGGCTATTTTCAAATAGTTCCCAGCGAAGGGGAAACGCATTTCCTCAGGGAAGCCGTGCTCTGTGCCTTTCCCCAGGTGTTTCTGCGTTGGGGGTTCCTGGGCTCTCTGGAGTGGTTTCCACGCAGCATTGCCGCAGGTGCCGTTAAAAACCCCATCAGCCTGCTTGGCGATCCCACTAGCCGCCACCCTGGGGCTGGGAATCGGGTTTACTTCGTTGTTTTTTGCCTGATGACAAACGGCCAGTGATCACATTGCATCTCATTACTGCTTGGAGAACTGGAAGGTTGGCTTTGGAGACATGGGTTAGGAGACATTGCATGTTCTCCTAGTGTGCCCGGCTTATGTCACCTCCTGTTTACTGACTGAAGAACGTGAGTGAATCAGAGAACACCTGAGAAAAATTCCCAAAGAAGCCACCAAAGGAGGGTGGGGAAAAAGGCCCTGGTGCTAGGCAGTGATGGAGGCAGCAACAGATGACAATGACATTGCTAAGACTTTGGGGTCAACCCTCTGCACCGCCGTGGGGAGTGAGAGTTTACCACGGCCTCTGTGGAGGTGAGAGCTGAGGCTGGTGAAATGGATGAAGCGGTGAGTCTGACCCAGCACCTCACCTGCTGGTGTTCTCACAAGGAAAAAAAAAAAAAACCACAAAGATGCGCATAAAGAGACATTAAGATGGATTTCCAAAATTTTCATGGGAAACGTGTGTGATGGAAAACCAAGGCATGGATCTCAAAATTTCTTTCTGCACCAAAACACCCTTATCTTTTAAATCCATGTTCCATGAACTTTCCTTACATGTTATGCAAGATTGTCTTCGAGAAAACAACCTTAATAGCCAGCAATTAGCAACGTTAGGATACAGGCATTCCCTAAACCACAGGTGGACAGAAAAACAAACTAAAAATAGACCTCAGGGCTGATAGAAGAGAACAAGGTTTTCCGGTTGACCCGCAAGGTGCAGGAGAGGGGGCTGCATGATCTGCTCACGTGAACTTGTCTGCTCTTCCCCGCTGCTAGGTGTGGAGATGTTTCTTGGAAGGAGACTGAGCCATTTTGAAGAGTGGTGGAAAGTGAGATTTTGATCTAGGTTTTGTAGATGATTTACATATTTTACCAAATGTGTGAAATTTTATCTTAAGGGCTATTGTAAGAATAGCATCAGCTTTTTTTCGAAAAAGCAACCCAGGGCCCTTCCACCCAGCCCACCTGTTTACAAAACTTGAAGGGGCCCCCTGCAGCCTACCCCAGCTGCGACAGAAGCCAATCCCACACCAAGCACCAGGCTAGCAGTTAGAGCCCCCAAGGCTCCTCTGGGCATCGTGCGATCCTTCCCTGGGCCTGGCTGCTCTGGATGTGGGCACGCGGACCTGCAGGTGGCCTTGCAGCTATGTCTCCGTCCTCTCAGAGGCTTGCTGACCATGCTGTCCGCCAGCGGCAAAGGTGCCTACTTACGTTCATTTCCTTCCTGCCCCTGAGCAGGAGGGAGGGCAGAGGGAAGAAATCCCACACAGGCCACAGCACAGGGAGAGCCAGGAGCCCCGGCCCCTGCTGGGAGTGACCGGTGTCCTAATCAGCAGCTTATCTCTGCCCCCACTTTTGGGGGTGGCTTTGTAATGGGCACAGCAGTAGCCCAAGTTCTTAAAGGCTGCCTGTGTTTGTGCTACGTGGGGGTGTGTGGTAGGGAAAAGCACACTGGACCCAAGGTCAAAGTCCTCATCTACCCCTCCATCCATGTCTTTGTGCCCAAGTGACCTTGGCAAGAAGCAACCTGCCCTCCCCAAGCCTGGCTTTTCTGTAGCATGAGGGGATGGAGGGGAGACAGCCCAGCTTGTCCCAGGGCTTGCTGGCCAGGGTCAAGTGCAGTGCTGTGTGCGAATACGCTCTGTGGAATGCAGCGAGCCTCACCCCACAGCCCACCTACTCAGTGTGCCTTGAGCACCTGATGCACCTGCTCGGCTTCAACATCGACTTAGGCTTGACCCATGAACTTGGGAAGCTCACATCCAAGTGCAGGGGTGAGATACCAGCCACGGAAAGGGCAATGAGACCAGGTCATAACTGGGAGCAGGGAGTCGTGTCCCTAGTCCTAGAAAAATCCAGAAAGCCTTCGTTGAGGAAGTGACATTTTTGCTGGCCCTGGAAGACAGAAGACTGCAGGGAGGAGAGGGCCATTGCTCCAGGTCGGGACAAACACACCCAGAAGGGCCCCAAAAGCCAGGCTGCATGGAGCGGGGGAGGGGAGGAGAGGGGGCCAGCGCTGATGGTGCAGAAGTGAAAAGTGCCTGTGCAGAAAGTCAGCCTTGACCCCAGCACTGCCCGGCCACCGTTCGCCCACACCCTGCTGTCCTGAAGAAGCTCTCGGGCAACCCCCTACCCGGGAAGGGACGCTACCCTGAGGCAGGATCTCTGTCCGATTTGCTGCACGCAGGCTGAATCATCTCCTGCTTTTTTGGTCATTTTGCTCTGTTCTCGCCCCCTCGGGGGTGGGGGCTGCGGGCTGTGTACCCAATTATTCACTCACTGCTCCTGGGGTGCACCACCACGTGTTTGACAGGAGCTGTGCCAGGCCCAGGGCTTCCCAGTGCCAGCCAGTGGGTGGGCTGAACCCAAGGGGGCTTCAGAACGGATCGAGAGAGGGGCTGGGAGAGAGGGGCTGTGGAGCCCCAGGTTAACTAACCTGAAACAGCAGGCAGGTTAGCTTTGGCTCCTGCAGCAAAGGCAGTGTGGAGGCAGCTTGGCCCAGGCCGGTACCAGCCTCCGCCAGGCTCACCTGTGGGACCTGCTGTCTATGGAGTAGGCTAAGAATGGAAGAGGCTGGGTGTGCTTGGAAGGACAGCCAGTACCCACGATGAGTCACTGAAAATTACTTTGCTTTGCTGACTATCTTTTCCCAATGCACAAACATATTCCCAAATTGCAGACATCTCTCAAACAGAACACAGAACTTAGAAACCCGCCAAGCACCCTTTCCCCCTGTAGCCACTGTTCAATCTCTGAAATGCATCCTTTCAGACTTTGCAGCGTAACCTCACCCACAGCCGCGCGCGCGCGCACCCACCGTTATGGAGCAAGAATTGGGCCACACTGGGACTTTCCATCTTGCTTCCTAATCAATGCTCTCCACCGACCACTCGCCATGCCACTGCAACCAGAGGCCATGGCACTGGATCAAACGGCCTCCGAGAAGCCGTGGTCTGTGTTTGCCACAACCCTCCCTTCACCTCTTGCTGCCAAATTTGCTGGCTTCCAATGTCACTGCTCCAAAGAATCCCTTCTGTGAGGCAGATGCTCAGACCCAAAGCCCTCCTGGGGCTTTCCTTTTCACAGCCCCTGGCCACCTCCTTGTCACCTGTCCCCAGCACCTGCTCTTCTTCCTTCCTTTAAGGTAGGGATCACAAACTGCTTTGAACCTAAACTTGACATGCGTGGGTGGGGACAGCGTCTTATTACTCACCCTACAAGAGCTCGATCCGGGCCCCACCGATTCACCTTTGCCTTGCTGGAAGTTTCTAGCAAGATGCCTGGTGCCTGTGATCACTGAAAAAAATGAGTGCAAGCCTGAGTCTTAGAAGCCATCGTGGTGGCGTGCAATGGAGGGCAGGTGACACTGGGGCAGGGGAGGAGGAAGAGGAGGAAGGGTGAGACTCACCGGGGAGGGCAGTGCCAGGGCTGCAGAGCAAGGCGGGTCCCACCAGCGCTTGCTCTCTGGGGTAGGGCCCCGGCTGAGCCAGGCCTTCTGAGTGCTGCGAGCCAGCAGCTAAGGGGTAGAAACCCCAGAAAGGAAACCCAGCTTATTACTACTGAGGTAGCCTGGGAGGGTGGGGAGTCACCTGCTGTCGCCTGCAGCAATCAGCAGTCAGAAAGGAGAGGGTGAGAACTGCTGGGATAAGGAGAAAGCGTAGCCTCTGAAGGCGCGCGCAAGCAGACTGATGCCTCCAAGCCGGGGCGCTGCTGCACACGGGGAAAGGGGAAGTGGGGGGCGGGGGCGGCCCATGGAGAGAAGTCGGCTCTCAGGGCTGGCCGGAGGGCTGCACTTATTTTTGGGTCATGGGTCATGTCATTTGAATAGGGCCCTGTACACAGTCAGCTCAGAGAGCTCATGGCAAAAAAAATGGAATTAAAGGATCAGTTGATTCTGGTGCAACATTTTTGGAAGTTGCTTCATATAAAAGGTTTTCAAAAAGCTCTTGGGAAATGCATGCCATGATAGCACTACGCATGGCTTTCACGTTATTTTTGTACCGGGATTGACGTGCATTTTGCTCTGTTTTTCCGTGAACGTTGTAAAGTTCCCAGGTATGAGATTGTCACCCCTAGCACCATCTGCATAATGTGTCCTTTCTGGCCTCAATGGTAGACCAGAATCCCAGAGAAAAAGAGAGCTGTGTTGTCCAGCCCAGGAGCCACCAGCCACAGGTGCCTGTATCATTTTCCGTGAATAAAACGTGAACCAGGTTCTCAGCCACACTAGCCACACACAACTGGTGGCTTTCATGATGCCGCCGCGGCTGCCAGCTCAATTGGTTGGTGACACTTTACAGAGTCGTGCACAAGAGGACTTGAAAGTTTGTGGATGATGGAGTTCAAAAGAAATCTCTTCTGGCACACACATTTCAAAATCAATGCATGCTTTTTTCGGGATACTTTTTCCAGAACTTTCTGACGATGCCTGGGATGCTGAGAACACACGCCACAGAAGGCTGAGCCCTGGGGGCGACTACAGTGAGATTAACACATCCGCTGAGTTCCAAGCTGCTAATAGCTTTCTGCTTATTCATCATGGGTATTTTGAGGGAAGTTTGAAAAAAGGCTAAGCATACAAGATGTTCTGGTTTTTAACAAAGCTCACGTTGAGCTCTCCCCGTCCACAGCTCTGGTGGGGCCTTCGACTCCAATGCGATCAGAGATTCCCCCTCATGACCGAGATCCCCTTTTTTGTATTCTGGGCGGGGGGGGACTACAGTGGAGACTGAGCTGCTCTCTTGAGTCTGTTGATCACGAGGCTCTCCTGCCTCGCGGTGGTCCTCCCAGACGCGTGTCCCCCCATCGCCGCCAGGTCACACAGGACAGCGCGATGTGGGAGTGCAGCTGGATTTACCGTCTCAGTGGGAAGTGGCCAGCACTCAGGCCACATGGGGGGGGGGGGCCAGGGCAGTAAGAACGAAAGGAGGGGCTGATTCATCAGCCTTGGTTTGGGGGAAGGGGTGGCAGTGGAAGCTTAAATAGCGGCTCTCATGGCACTCAGCGAAAACTCGGTCAAACGCTCCGCTTGGCAATGAGGACAGAAAAGGAGGGGACAGCAGTGGGAAGAGAATGCCCCCTGCTGCGACTCTGCTTCTCCCCCTGTGCCCTTGGAAAGCCTTGGTGAGCCTGGGACAGGAGGACTGCAGGTGCCTGGCTTGGGGGAGAAGTTGCTGTGCTCTCGGCCCCGGGCTGTGTCTGCACCAGGTGAGAGCATGCTGGTGACACAGCTCACCCGCAGCCAGCCAGGGAGGCGCTCAGGGAAAAGGAGCAGTCAGTGCACCATTGCAGAAAGAGTCTCATCCTGCGGGCCCCAGGGTCCAGGAGAGGGAGGGAAGTTTAGGTAACATCAAGGCTTGGGCGAGCTGCTCCCTCGCTCCCCCGTTCCCTCTCCCGGGGTGCAGAGAGAAGTCACGAGGCTGGCGAGGAGGGGAGACGTGAGGAAGTGATTCTGGCTCCCGAAGGAGACCTGATGACAACGGGATTCCTTTTGTTGCTGTCCGGTGTAGGTCCATTTCCTGGAGGGAGTGCCCAGGCTTTGGCTCTCTCTGGGCTGTAACTGTACAGCGAGCGTGCAGAGCTGCGTGATTGTTACTGGCTGCAAGATCCTTTTTATACAGGGCGTTTCTCTCGAGTGCCTCAGGGCGGGGCGTTATGAGCCTCCTTCTGGGTGCTGGGCCAGGTGCTAAGTCCTAGAGATCAGAGGTGGAGTAGAAGCTGCAGTCCACACCCTCCCGAATCTGTAACAGAGAAGACTCAAGAGACTGGGGTTGGGGGCAGGGTGGGCACCCTCACACTGGGCGCTCAGGAATGGACCCATGAAAGAGGTGACATTTAAGACCTGAGGAACCGGAAGTTCCCTTTCGTGGCGACCAGTGGGACTCCCAGGGCTGGGTTCCCTCTTGCTCATTCCCAGATGGTGAGGGTCCAGCGCAGTCACTGGCAGAGAAAACAACTCTGCTCCAACCTGCTCCCTGTCGGGTTCTGCACATGGCAAACTGGATCTGTAATGTGTTCTCCTCGTCCCGCGGTCTTCAGTACACATCGGGAAAGTCGCATTTCCAAAGCGCGGTGGGATCCTCGGAAGAGGAGGGTGCTGTCCTACTGTGCCTTGACGAAGGCCGTACCCTGACGTGTTGAAGCCAAAGTCGGGGAGGCTTGGAAGTCAAGTTCAGACTGGTGCAGGTCCGAGGAGTCCAAGGTACAAATTCCCAAGGAGTAACTTCCGCAAGAGTCTTCTTTCGGGCCGGCGCCGCAGCTCACTAGGCTAATCCTCCGCCTAGCGGCGCCGGCACACCGGGTTCTAGTCCCGGTCGGGGCGCCGGATTCTGTCCCGGTTGCCCCTCTTCCAGGCCAGCCCTCTGCTGTGGCCCGGGAGTGCAGTGGAGGATGGCCCAGGTGCTTGGGCCCTGCACCCCATGGGAGACCAGGAGAAGCACCTGGCTCCTGGCTCCTGCCATCGGATCAGCGCGGTGCGCCGGCCGCAGCGCGCCAGCCGCGGCGGCCATTGGAGGGTGAACCAACGGCAAAGGAAGACCTTTCTCTCTGTCTCTCTCTCTCACTGTCCACTCTGCCTGTCAAAAAAAAAAAAAAAAAAAAAAGTCTTCTTTCCCGGGGCCGGCGCCGTGGCTCACCTGGTTAATCCTCCGCCTGCAGTGCCGGCATCCCATATGGGCGCCGGGTTCTAGTCCAGGCTGCTCCTCTTCCAGTCCAGCTCTCTGCTGTGGCCTGATGGGGGGCAGTGGAGGATGGCCCAAGTGCTTGGGTCCCTGCACCCGCATGGGAGACCAGGAAAAAGCTCCTGGCTCCTGGCTTCGGATGGGCGCAGCACCGGCCGTAGCGGCCATGGGGAGTGAACCAACGGAAGGAAGACCTTTCTGTCTCTCTCTCTCACTGTCTGTAACCCTACCTGTCAAATTAAAAAAAAAAAAAGTCGTCTTTCCCCATGAATCCATGAGGATGGGGTGCGGGTGGCTCTCGACCATGGTGGTAGCCTGGCTGTACATTCTAGGAGCTTATTAGGCACCTGCTGAGTGCATCAATGAAAAGAACGAACCTGGCACACGGCTTAGCCATCTAGAGGAGCGCTCTCCAATGGAGCTTGGGGGGCTGGGGGGCATTCTGGACCTGCACCATCCCATGTGCAGCCACAGCTGGCAAGCTGTGATTCGTGGCTGAGACTCTGAGCTTTTGAACACTGCGTGGTATGCTGCTGCAGTTGGCTTAAACGTAAACATCAGTGGCCAGAATGGCCCCCTGCGCGGCCCCCGCGCGTCCGTGGCCTGCACGGATCCAGACTGGCCTGCCTCTCAATAGGTAGTGTTGCTGCCAGCAAGAGCCTCCGCGGTTCACTTGGTGACCTGAGCCAGGGGCAGCTGGCCTGGGGCAGAGCTGCTGTCTCCTGGGTGGGGGTGATGCAGGTGAGCTGAGTTCCTGCTTCCCCAGTGGGATTAAACGCGGAGCAGGTGTTAACTACATCCCCCCCCCCTCCCCGCCGCACCCCGTGTCCTAGAATACCCGCCAGATTCTTTAGCCTTCTCATGTTTTGTGGTCAGGAATAAACACCTAAAAGAACAAGAATGAGGAGAAAGGAGTCATTTAACCATAGAAGATTTGGATGCCGGTGAGGAGATAGTTGTTGGAGAAAGAATAAGAGGGGTGGGAGGTAGGAGGAGGGACAGGGGACAGGGTCCCCACCATGTGGCAGCAGGGATGGAAGGGGTAGGAGAGCCACAGCCAGCAACCCACTGGAGCTGGCCGGAGGGGAGGAGCAGCAGCCACAGAAGGCTCTGGAAGGACTTGGGTGCCTTTACTAGAGAGGGGATGTGAGAGGAAATGTCGGTTTAGCACATTGATGTGTAAACCCTGCGTGCCGTCCGGCTGAGGTGCTAGAACGAGGGAGCATAGCAAGCCCTTAGATGTCCTCCACTGGGGCTCAGTGGGGAGGTCAAAGGTTCACTCCCGGGGCTGGTGAGCTGTTGCACAGTGCGTGTTATTGTAAGGGAGATAAACGTCCCCCTCAACCCCTGAGGCTCTGTGCACACCCAACGCGCTGGACTCCGGAGGCCGGGGCAGCATCTGCAGTTAGGGTTGCCCCTCTGCTGACAGCGAGCATCACCCCTTCTGCCCCCACGCATCTCCCGCCGGAAGCTCCCATTGGAGTTCTTCATCTAGCACAGTGTTGTCAAATCCCTGCTGTTGCCGTCGCCAGTCTAAGAGGTAGGGGTGTAGCAGTGGACAAGACAGGACGTTAAATAGTGGTGAGTGCTCTGTAGAGCGTTGGACCAGGGGGAGAGAGAGGGGGGGGGGTTGGAGAGACTGGAGTTGGGGGCAGGGTGGGCGCCCTCACACTGGGCGCTCAGGAATGGACCCATGAAAGAGGTGACATTTAAGACCTGAGGAACTGGAAGTTCCCTTTCGTGTGACGACCGGGGCAGCCATTCTCAGCACGGGGAAGAGGTTGGCCCCTCCAGGAGGAGACCTGGCTGGGTACAGACAGGTGAGGAGGCGGCCAAAGAAGTAGGAGGGGCCTGACCATGTAAGGGTTTGCGGCCCGTAAGTGACATTGATCTGTTATCAGGTGTGTGGAAAGCCACTGAAGGTTTTGCTTGTTTTTCGGTTTTCATGTAGTTGAGAGCAGAGAGGAAAGAAGGGGGGATGGGGAGTGCTCCCATCTGCTGAGTCACTTCCCAAATGCCCACGCTGACTGGGGGGGCTGCTGGGGGCCAGGAACTCCATCCAGGTCTCCCTCCTGGGAGGCAGGGACCCACGTGTTTGAGACGACACCTGCTGCCTCCCAGGGTGTGCATTAGCAGGAAGCTGGAATCATGGGCACTCTAAGATGGGATTGGCAGTGTCCCAAGTCTCAACCTCTACCCCGAATGCCCACACCCACCTCACACACTTCTGTAGGCAGCGACAGGATCCAATTTCCATTTTAACAGCTTCCTGGCTGCCTTGTGGAACAGTTAGCAGAAAACAGCAAAACCTCAAGGTTTGGGTTTCTCTGCAGGCGCCAGAACCAAGCATCTGGATGAGAACTTCCCCTTAGCTGTGCTGCCCGGAGGCAAGGCTGCTGCAGGAGCCGCCCTCGGCTCTGCGCCTCCATCTCTTCTAGGAACGGCCTCCTGGCGGGAGGCCTCAGGGTTGGCTCAGGGCCCTTATGGCCCTCCCTCCCCTCTACCACCCTCAAGGGCAGGAGGGCGCTCGCACTGACCACCCAGGGGGTGTCTGCACTGATGGACCGGAGTGACACCGTGAAAAGTGCTGACGGCTTGGGTTTTTAAAATAGACTTTTATTTATTTTTTTTAGAGCTGTTTCATGTTTTACAGCACAATTGTAGGGAAAGTACAGAGAGTTCTCACACGGCTTTCCCCAGTAGCTGACACGTCCATAGCACCCAAAGCCCTCGTGTTCACTCTTGCTGTTCAGTAGCCTGTGGGTTATAACCTCATCAGTGGGCGGTCGTATCTCCATGTTGTTTCCACCACACGTACCCACCATCACAGGATCACGCAGGGTGGTTTCACTGCCCTAAAAATCGCCCGTGCACTACCCACTCACCGGCCCCTTCCCCTTAACCCTTAGCATCCCTTCACCCTTTGATCAGCTCCCCGGTTTTCTCTCTTCCAGAACGCTCTAAGGCTGGAAAACTTCCCATGGTTGCAGTCACACAGCAGGTGGCCTTCTCAGATTGCCTTCTTACTAACACGTGTTTAAAACCTCTCGCTGACTTTTCGTGGCTTGAGAGCTCATTGCATTTTTTGCACTGAATAATATTCTGTCTGGGTGGGCCACGGTTTGCTTATCCATTCACCTGCTGCAGGACACCCTGGTTGCTTCCAAGTAGGAACAACTAGGAGTGAAACTGCTATCAGGGATGGACATCTGTTTCCAACTCATTTGGGTAAATACCAGGAAGGATCGCTGGATCCCAGGGTAAGAGGAGGTTCCGTTGTGTAAGAAGCTTTCCAAACTGTCTCCAGGAGTGGCTGAACCATTTTATATTCTCACTAGCAACGAGCAGGAGTTCCTGTTGCTCCGCGCCCACCGGCATTTGGGCCCCTGTGTCTGCATTTGGGCTGCTCTCATCGGTGGGCAGTAGCGTCTCCATGTTGTCGTCATGTGCACTTGCCTGATGATCTCTGATGTCCAGCATCTTTTCATACGGTCATTTGCCACCTGGACATCCTCTTCAGGGAGGTGTCTGTTCAGGCCTTCTGACCGTTTTTTCCTTTGTTTTAAGTTGGGTGGTTGCTTTTCTTATTGTTGAGTGTTAGGACTTCTTGGTATCGTATGGGTGACAGTCCTTCCCCAGGCGTGTCCCCCGCAAATATGTCCTCCCAGTCTCTGGCTTGTCTTCTCCTTCTCTTGGGTGTCATTCTCAGAGCAAAGTTTTTAATTTTAATGAAGTCCAGCCTTCTTTCCTGGAGCACGCCTTTGGTGTTGTCTCTAAAAAGTCACTGCCAAGTCCAAGTTCATCTAGATTGTTTCTCCCACATTATCTTTGAGGAGTTTTTAGAGCTTTCCATTTTGCATTTCAAACCGTGGGCTCCTTTAAGTCTTTGTGAAGGGAATGAGTTCTCTTTCTTGGATGCCCAGGAGCTCCTGCACATGGATGCCCAGTGGATGCTGTTGCTAATGTTTTAAAAAAGATTGTTGGAGGGGCCGGCGCGGTGGCGCAGTGGGTTAACGCCCTGGCCTAAAGCGCCAGCATCCCATATGGGCACCAGTTCAAGACCTGGCTGCTCTGCTTCCTGTCCAGCTCTCTGCCATGGCCCGGGAAAGCAGCAAAAGATGGCCCAAGTCCTTGGGCCCCGGCACCCATGTGGGAGACCTGGAGGAAGCCCCTGACTCCTGGCTTTGGATCAGCCCAGCTCCGGCCATTGCAGCCATCTGGGGAATGAACCATCGGAAGAAAGATCTCCCTCCCTCCCTCCCTCCCTCCCTCCCTCCCTCCCTCCCTCTCCCCCTCCCCCTCCCCCTCTCCCTCT
Organism: Oryctolagus cuniculus; assembly: GCF_964237555.1. Classification (NCBI taxonomy): domain Eukaryota; kingdom Metazoa; phylum Chordata; class Mammalia; order Lagomorpha; family Leporidae; genus Oryctolagus; species Oryctolagus cuniculus. The sequence goes on from NC_091441.1 coordinate 102,539,990, forward strand.
CCCTCTCCCTCTCTCCCTTTCCCTCCCTCTCCCTCTCCCTCTCCCTCTCCTCTCTCTGTGTAACTCTGACTTTCAAATAAATAAATAAATCTTAAAAAAAAAAAAAAGATTGTTGGAGATGACCTTTTCTCTCTCTTGTTGCCTGTGTCAGAGACCAGGTAACTGTCGTGGTGAGCATCCCTGTCTCGGCTCTCTGTTCCATTCTGTTGATCTCAGTGTCCACTCTTTGGCCAAAACTCTGCTTAACCATCTTGGCTACTGGCAGGCTTTATTTATTTACTGATTTTTAAATTTGGGACTTCTTGTGACCCTGAAACAAATCACGCTATTAACCATGTCAGTCTGTCTTTTTTCTGGAATGAATCTAAATACAAAACAGACCCCCAGGCTTGCTCAGGGTGCTGCCGCTGCCCCTGCAGCGCGTGACACTTGCTAAGTTTTCAAAAGCTGAATGACTGGTATTTTGAAAAAGTCAGAAAATTCCCAGAGCATCAAAATAGCTGTGTGAAAATGTCCTCAGTTCAAACTGGCCACATTAAAACAACCACATAAGAAGGTCAGATCTGTGAGACCAAGGCCCAGAGTAGCATTGTTGTGATGCAGCAGCTGCCGCAGGCCCTCGGCTGGTGCTTCCTCCTCTGTCACACGTCTGCTCAGGTCCACGGGCACTGAGGGAGCTTCCACCAGGGCACTTCGAAAAGCTCATGGTAAAAAAAAAAAAAAAAAAAAAAAAAAAATTGGAAGCTATTTTGAGGGGCCAGCGCTGTGGCACAGCGGGTTAAAGCCACAGCCTGCAGCGCCAGCATCCTATATGGGCACCAGTTCAAGTCCTGGCTGCACCTCTTCTGATCCAGCTCTCTGCTGTGGCCTGGGAAACCAATAGAAGATGGCCCAAGTCCTTGGGTCCCTGCACCTGGCTCCTGGCTTCAGATCGGCACAGCTCTGGCCATTGCAGCCATCTGGGGAGTGAACCAGTGGATGGAAGTCCTCTCTCTCTCTCTCTTTCTGCCTCTCCTTCTTTTTTTTTTTTTTTTGGACAGGCAGAGTGGACAGTGAGAGAGAGAGAGACAGAGAGAAAGGTCTTCCTTTTGCCGTTGGTTCACCCTCCAATGGCCGCCGCGGCTGGCGCGCTGCGGCCGGCGCACCACGCTGATCCGATGGCAGGAGCCAGGAGCCAGGTGCTTTTCCTGGTCTCCCATGGGGTGCAGGGCCCAAGCACCTGGGCCATCCTCCACTGCACTCCCTGGCCACAGCAGAGAGCTGGCCTGGAAGAGGGGCAACCGGGACAGAAGCCGGCGCCCCGACCGGGACTAGAACCCGGTGTGCCGGCGCCGCTAGGCGGAGGATTAGCCTAGTGAGCCGCGGCGCCGGCCTTCTGCCTCTCCTTCTTTCTGTGTAACTCTGACTTTCAAATAAGTAGATCTTAAAAAAAAAAAAGATATTTTGATGCAAAAAACTTTTGAGATCCATGCATATTTTTCCCTTCTAAAAAGATGTATTTATGTATTTGAAAGTCGGTGTTACGGGGGTGGGGGATTCCATCTGCTGGATCACTCCCCAAAGAGCCACAATAGCTGGGGCTGGACCAGGCTGAAGTCAGGAGCCAAGAACTCCATCCGGGTCTCCCATATGGGTGATGCTGGCATCACAGAAGGCAGTTTTAGCCCCTGTGCCACAACACTGGCCTCCACCTAGCTTTCTCATAATGTGCATTTTTCATGATATCTTTGAAAACCCCTTGTACTTGCTGGGAAGGAGGAGGGGTGGAAAGAAATGAAACCTCCATCAGTTTGATCTTTTGCACTGTGCAGTGACCCTTGTTAATGTTTTGTATCTTTCAAAATTGCTGAAGAAGTCAATTTTAAATGCTCTCACCACAAACAAATAAGGAGATGAGGTGACGGATATGTTCGTTAGCTTGAATTAATCTTTCTGTAGTATGTGTGTTTGTATGTGTATATAACGCATCACACTGTACCCCATAAATAAATAATTATTTGCCAAGGATATTTTCTGCTTTAAAAATAAAGACTCCTCGGGGTAGACTTTGGTGCTGTGATTAAGTTGCTACTTGAGACCCTGGCATGCCTTACCGGAGTACCTGGTTTGAGTTTCAGCTCCTCAATTTCCAATCAGCATCGTGCAGCAGGTGATGGCTCAAAAACGTGGATCCCTGTCACCCACATGGGAGACCTGGATGGAGTTTCTGGCTGCTGGCTTTTCGCCTGACCCAGCCCTGGCTGTTGTGAGCATTTTGGAGAGTGAACGAGTGGATGGAGAATTGTGTGTGTATGCGTTTGTTTGTGTGTATTTTTTTTTCAAAACATTTATTTATTTGCTTGAAAGGCACAATTAGAGAGAGGCAGAGGCAGAGAGAGAGGACTTCCATCTGATGGTTCACTCCCCAGATGGCCACAATGGCAGAGCTGTGCCAATCCGAAGCCAGGAGCCAGGAGCTTCTTCTTGGTCTCACACGCAAATGCAGGAGCCCAAGGACGTGGGCCATCTTCTACTGATTTCCCAGGCCATAGCAGAGAGCTGGATCGGAAGTGGAGCAGCCGGGACTCCAACCAGCCCCATATGGAATGCTGGCACTGCAGGAGGCAGCTTTATCTACTACGCCACAGCACCAGCCACACCCCCCCCCATGAAAATAAATAAAAAATAAAGACACCCTCCCATCCTAGGTTTCAGCTGGCTCAGGAGTCCATCTTAGAAATAACAGCCCAGAGCTTTCGATGTTAACCGCATGTGGGGCAATGGCCTCAACGCCAACAGCATCCAGGAGCCTCTCCAAACCGAGCCGTGCAGCCCAGGATGCAGTGGGAATCCAGCGAAAGGAGATTCTTTGGGAAGAAAGCCAAGCGCGGGTCAAAGGCTCTGAGAAGGACTGCAGGAAAGAAGGCGCCCGGACCCTTTGGAACCTGGAGCTGCTTTTCCAGGAGTGCTGTGGACTTGATTCAACACAGCTCAGGCTGCAGGACCACAACTCCCGTTTCCCTTTCTCTGCCATGCGGTGATGATGCCTCTTCCCTCCTGCACTTGAGACCGAGAGAGAGCGAGCGAGCGAGAGGCATGGCTTCATGTGGCCTGGTGTCCTGGGGCTTTGAAGAGAGCCTGGGGAAGATGGGGGGATGGCTCCCCTTCTACCCCTCAGGCCTGCGCCCACCCCACATGACCCATGCCTCCTCTCCACTAGCCTCAGGGCTTTAGCCCACTTCTCTTTCTATTTTAAGGTTCCTTCCCTCTGCGCAATTTCTTGAACCTCTCCCCACTCCCCGCCCCTAGGAAAGGCCAAGGGCCGACGCTGCTAGGATCACAGGCTTTGCTGTTAACTTGGGCCCTGGGCCAGAGCCTTCCACATCAGGGCATGGGGCAACAGCAGCCCCCTGCAAAGTGTTGCTGGGAGAGGAAAGAGCCAGGCCAGTGCCTGGCACCTGGCAGCTGCCCGGAGAGGCGCGCTTCCTACAGAAGTGGGTCAGCGGGAGGTGACGCTGCCGTCTGTGGTGCACCCAACTCTGCCCTCATCTCCAGGCGGCCTGGTCTCAGGACCTGTTTCCCCTTTTGTAAAACAGAGACACTATGGCTAAGCTCTGGGGCTGCCGTCTGAGAGAGTGGTACTCACAAGGGGCTGACGCACCAATACTGGTCCTGGAGAAACACAGAATGCGACAAATGCCCAATGCACAGACATCCCTGAAATTCAACCAAACGTTTTGGGAAAACCCAGTGTATGAGAACCAGCTGTTGAAGGTGGGAGGAGTGGAGAGACTGCAGATAGAGGCCGGCTGCCAGCTGACTTACAAGGTCACTTCCTTGGGGATGCGCAGACAGAAGCATGGTCTCCAGTGCCCATGAGACAGGTGGAGAGCGTTTTTAGACAAATGTGGCCCAGGGCTCATCTGAATGCACCTGGACTCCCTTGAGAAACCTTGACGTTCCAAGGGGACACTCTGGGCGTCAACGAGAGCAGCAGGGGAGGGGGCGGGGCATCTCATGACAGGACTTCCGGTCACCTCCGGATCACCCGCAGCCAAGATGGCAGCTACGCCCAAGATGGCCGCCACGCCCAAGATGGCCGCCGTGCCACCCGGCTGAGCCCCTGCCCGAGTTAACGGCCCATGTTGCTGATTAGCCCCGGGTTTCCCTTAGCAGCACTTCTAGAGGTCCCGGCACTTCCGAGGGCTTTCTCTCCTGCGCCCCTGGGCATGGGGAACCCCTAGCTTCCCCACAACTGTTGCCCCAACCCCTTCTCCAGGGAAAGAGAGAGTGCCCGTGTTGAAGACCTGGTTACTGCCAGGAGCTTGCCAGATCTGCTTGGCTGTGATTCCCGTGCCAACTCTGTGAAGTGCTGAGTCTTGGTGCTGGTGGCTGGATTTCCTAAACTCACTCAGCTAAGGTTCAAAATCTCTTATAATGAATGCCAAACGCCGTAATCCTGCCCCCTTTTTTTTCTGCCTGTAATCCTCATCTTTGGAGGAAACATTTGTTCCACAAATTTGATGCTGCACATTAGAGGATTCTGCACCCAAACAACCAAAAAGTAGACAACTAAAAAACCACTCGATGGGGTTGGTGCTGTGGCATAGCAGATAAAGCTGCCACCTGCAGTGCTGGCATCCCATATGGGTGCCAGTTTGAGTCCCAGCTGCTCCACTTCCGATCCAGCTCTCTGCTGTGGCCTGGGAAAGCAGTGGAAGATGGCCCAAGTGCTTGGGCCCCTGCACCCACGTGGGAGATCCGGAAGAAGCTCCTGACTCCTGGCTTCGGATTGGCAGAGCTCCGGCCTTTGCAGCCATCTGGGGAATGAACCAGCGGATGGAAGACCTCTCTCTCTCTCTCTCTCTCTCTGCCTCTCCTTCTCTCTCTGTGTAACTCTTTCAAATAAATAAATAAATCTTTTTAAAAAAGCTGCTGGCTCTGGTTTAAACCACGAAGTAGACTATTTCTCAGTAAGTACCATATTTCACAGTGTGCACAATAGTTTCCACATGTTTACTCTTTGCAGTAACCCCAAGTGACAGGTATTGTTTTTTATATTCATGTTTTATGAATAAAATTAAGGCTCAGAGAGGCAGAGGGATGCACCCAAGGTCACACAGCATGTGAAGGCAGAATTGGAACCCAGGCCTAATTTGAAATTGTCCTCTTCCTTGACTTCAATTGTTAGTTTTTTCTCCAAAATACACAACAACATGTGAAGCATTTGCAAATGACATGTTCATTCATTCATTCATTTGCTCAAAACTGATTTAGCAGGCACTATAACCAGATTCCTGCTAACATGCGCCCTAGGAGGCTCGAGTACTTGGGCCCCTACCACCCATGTGGGAGACCCAAACTGGGTTCTGGACTGCTGGCTTCAGCCTGGCCCAGCCCTGCTATTAGGGGCATCTGGGGAATAGACCAACATCCAGAAGATCTCTCTGTCTCGCTCACTCGCTCGCTTGCTCTCTGTGTCTTACAAATACATTTTTTAAAAAATACTTTTTTACTTGAAGAATAAATTGCGGTAGAAGGAGGGCAGTTCTTTCAGATAGGAGTCTCGGGCACATGGAACAACCAGGCAGCAGCGGGGCAGGCCTGGGTGACGGGGATGCTCACCAGCCTTGCAATGTGATCTTACCTCGTTGACTGTGAACTCCATGTACCACCTTCCCAGGATGCACGTGCATCTCACTGGGGACCCGAAGGAGGAAACCCCACAGTGACCCCATGAAATTTAAATTCCAAGTGGAGGAATGAAAAAAATCCCAGAAGCTTTGGCACCTGCCAGAACCCCACCCTGTTTGTCTATCCAATGAAGGCACCACCCCCTGCCTCATTCAAAAGGTTGGGTGCAGGTGGGAGGTCTCTTTGTGCCAGGCTTGGAGGTAGGACTCGCCCCACCCACCCGCCATGGGCCCACACCCTCATGTGAATGTGTGTTCACTCTCTCACTTTTAAGTCAATCCTGTCCTCACATGTGCGCATCACTGTGTCTTTGCGGAGCAGGAACTAGGAATAAAGTTAAGGTACACAAGCTCGAATGGTAAGAAGCGTTATGAGCAAGACCTGCTAAGAAGAAAAGAAAGACAGTTAGGAGCTGCAGGAAGACAAAGGCTGTGTAGGAAGTGGACTCGAGCAACAGTTCACTGCTTGACTCTGCAGGGAACAATTTTATAATCACTATAATAGTTTATCAACGATGTGGGGTCGGCACTATGACGTAGCGGGTAAAAGCCGCCGTCTGCAGTGCCAGCATCCCATATGGGCAGAGGTTCAAGTCCCAGCTGCACCACTTCCCATCCAGCTCCTTGCTGATGACCTGGGAAAGTAGTGGAGGATGGCCCATGTGCTTGGGTCCCTGTACCATGTGGGAGACCTGGAAGAAGCTCCTGGCTTCAGATTGGCCCAGCTCTGGCACTGCAGCTGTCTGGGGAGTGAACCAGTAGATGGAAGACCACTATGACTCTCTCCCCCTCTCTGCAACTCTAACTTTCAAATAAATAAATGTTCTAAAAATTTTATTAATGTTGATAAATAAAAAAGTCAACAAGCCTCTTGTAATGGTGGCATGGTAGGTGAGCTGGTGTAGGAACAAAATCTTCATCTACAGGGGTCCTTCTGAAAGTTTCTGGAAAAACAGAATTCAGTGATCAAACTTTGGTGCAGACGTTTGGAAACTGAGACTTTTCAGATCCACCCCCACCCCCCCATCAGCTCTCTGCAGGAAGTAATATCTAAAACCAATGACCAAAATCCACAGCTGAGAGGACAAGGTCAAGCCAAGATCATACAGTGCGTGAGCTGAAGTCCAACACCAGCGACACCTGGAAACTGACCAGAGTTCAGGGTCCCAGCTCCTGCCCCCAAGCTCCAGGGGCCAAACCTGCGTTTCAGAGATCCCAGGGGACCCTCATAGTCACGGCTCTGGCAGCAGGACTGGGCGGGGGAGAAAGGGGAAGGAGAGCAGCAGCTTCTTGTCTTAGCTCCAGACTTCGGCCACTGGTTAGCCTCGGGCACATCATTCATCGCTTTGATTTTGCAAGTTCCTAGCAGTTGAAAAATACCTGCCTGGGCGGCCCCTTTCTCAGTAACACCTGTTCTCTGGTGCAGCTTAGCCTTGCTCTGGCCCCAGGCTTAGAGCCATCTGCCTGAGTCATCCCTGCCCCGCTTCAGCCTAGGTGCTTTTCTAAGCTTCCCGTTCCTCATCTGCCATCTGCAGTTCTGGCCATGAGAGAATAGCTCTGACTCTGTGCAGTCCCTTCCCCCAGAAGCCCGAGAAGAGACCACAGCCACAAACCATCAGCAAAAGCCCCCAGCATCCCAGACCTTCTCCCCTGCTAAGGGTTCCTCTGGCAAGTTCTCTATAGTCCGGTGGTTTCTCGAAATGTGTTCCCCAGACCGGCAGTATCAGCACCCCCTGGAAGCTTGTGGGGCACCTCAGACCCACGGAATGAGGCCCTCTGGGGAGGGGGCCCAGGGATGGGTGATGTCACAAGCCCTCCAGGAGGTCCTGATGCTTGGCAAACCATTCGCCGTCCTGGGGCTGGGTTGGTTGTTGGTTGGTTGCAAATCTCACCTGGGCTCACAAACCAATGTCTGCCCAGTGACAATTTCAGCTGCTGGCCATTTTCAGAAAAGATGGAAATTCTGCCTACCACCGTGTGCTTTTCCAAAACTAGCTAGAGCCTCTCCCTAGCCAAAGAATACTGTCAAATGGAAGTTTGCAGGTTTATTCCTTTATTCAAAAGGCACAGTGACAGTGTTGGGGTGGGGGTGGGGAGGACAGATCCTCCATCTGATGGTTCACTCCCTAAATAGCAGCAACAGCCAGGAGTGAGCCAGACTGAAGCCAGGAGCCTGGAACTCCATCCGGGTCTCCCACATGGGGGCAGGGGTCCACGGACTTGAGCCATCTTCCACTGCTTTCCCACATGCATTCACAGGGAGCTGGATCAGAAGTGGAACAGCCCGGACTCAAAACAGAGGTTTTGAGGGGCTGAGTCACACACATGCAGATCTTTGATCCATACCACAGATGACATTGGAGTTGACCTTATACCAGGCTACTACACAACGCTCATGGAAGCATGGAATTCAAAGATAAGTTTACACGGGCACACAAAAACTGCATCGTTGTTGACAAGACACCCTTTGCCGTGAACTTTGCACGACCCCTCATATTTGCTCCCTGGCCCCATGCACGTGCAACAGCGTCAGCTCCAGAGAGGCTGCATCTCCTGTCCCTCCCTCCGCAGCCCCTCTGCACCCCGTAAATACCCCTACCCTCTCAAGCCCCCAGCCATCATCCTCCCCCCTGGAGATGAGCGGTGGAGATAAGTTCTGCCGCGGTTGAAGGCGGTGCGGTGAGCGTGGGCCCCCCTCGCCTTAGCTCCCACCTGGTGGCTGCTGTGTCTCTGTGAGCACCGCTGAGCGATGAGCCCCTCAGATAACCCCAGGCGAGGGCACAGGCCGACATGGCTTCCTGAGATGGCTGATTGATAAGACCCCAAACTCCCCGTGGAGAGATTTCCATGGGACAACATCACCCCCAGGGTTGCCAGCCAAGCCTCTGGCACCATGTGGACACCTGGTTCCAGGCATGGTTGGCAATTGCTCCTCTGGCTCTTAACAGAGCTGCCTGCCCTTGCTTTGTCTTTCATCTTTGCCGTTGCAGTCTTGGGGGGCTTCTCTCCATTTGCTAAAGGTGTGTGGGTGTTAGTCACGCTATGGAAAAAAACAAAAGCCATGCACAGACACACACGCCACAGCCTCTCTGCTCCATTCTGTGCAAGCAGAGGTTTTTTGTGCCTTTCTGAAAAAAAAAAAATCTAGTACCCTATGTATGATTTGTCTTGTGCCGTTGCTTTTAGAAGTTCTAGAAACAAAAAAAGAGAAAGGCAGCTCAAATCTTACAGTGCAGAAGAAGGAGGAGGCAGTTCCCAAGAAAGAAAAATCTCTGGAAAGTAGTAATCAGGGCAATGCCTGCGAAGCAGGAACAGGAGCTCCACCCTTCAAATAGGCGAATCCGGGGTGGGCATTTGGGCAGCAGTGGAGTCGTCCCTTGGGATGTGTGCCTCCCACACCAGCTTCCTGCCAATGCACACCCTGGGAGGCAGCAGGCAAAGCCTCCTGTACTTGGGTTCCTGCAACCCACCTGCAAGACTTGGCTGGCGTTCCGGGGTCCTGGCTTCAGCTTGACCCAGCCACCGATTGTTGCAGGCATTTGGGGAGTGAACCAACAGGTGCAGGATACCCCTCTCTCAAACAAATAAATGTTTCTAAATGGGCAAATCATTATGAGTTTACCACCAAGCACTAGGGTGGGGAATCGAACACTGTGACCCGGTCCTGAGGGTGTGGAAAGTAGCTCAGCCACATTGAGCAGAGATGATAGCAACTATGGTAAAAGAGAGCTTGGGCATCCCGTGTGTCTGCTCTGTTGTGTGTGCGTTTGCTCAAGGAGGCGTCCCTCCCACGATCACAGCAGCCTTGCCCACATTAATGATGATGGAAGAGCATCTCCTTGTCCACCAAGACGACGGTGACTGCCACGTAAAGGCTGGACATTTATTCCATGGAATACTATGCAGCAGTTAAAAAGAATGAGTGGGGGCCGGCGCTGCAGCTCACTAGGCTAATCCTCCGCCTTGCGGCGCCAGCACACCAGGTTCTAGTCCCGGTGAGGGCGCGGGATTCTGTCCCGGTTGCCCCTCTTCCAGGCCAGCTCTCTGCTGTGGCCCGGGAAGGCAGTGGAGGATGGCCCAAGTGCTTGGGCCCTGCACCCCATAGGAGACCAGGATAAGTACCCGGCTCCTGCCATCGGATCAGCACAGTGCACCGGCCACAGCGCGCCGGCGTGCTGCGGCCATTGGAGGGTGAACCAATGGCAAAAGGAAGACCTTTCTCTCTGTCTCTCTCTCTCACTGTCCACTCTGCCTGTCAAAAAAAATAAAATAAAAAAAGAATGAGTGGGGGCCAGCATTGTGGCATGGCAGATGAGCTGCAGCCTGCCATACCGGCATCCTCTGTGGGAGCCAATTCCAGTTTCCTGCACCTGGGAAAGCAGCAGAAGATGGCCCAAGTGCTTGGGCCCCTGTACCCACATGGGAGACCCGGAGGAAGCTCCTGGCTTCGAATTGGCACAGCTTTGGCAGTTTTGGCCATTTGGGGAGTGAACCAGTGGATGAAAGATCTCTCTCTCTCTTTCTCTGTAACTCTGCCTTTCAAATAGATAAGTAAATCTTAAAAAAAAAAAAAAAATAGCAGACCTACCCATCCTAACACAGAAAGATCTCCTGGGCGCCTTTCTGAAGAAACAAAGCAACTTGTGGGCCGGCGCCGTGGCTCACTAGGCTAATCCTCCGCCTAGCGGCGCCGGCATACCGGGTTCTAGTCCCGGTTGGGGCGCTGGATTCTGTCCCGGTTGCCCCTCTTCCAGGCCAGCTCTCTGCTGTGGCCAGGGAGTGCAGTGGAGGATGGCCCAGGTGCTTGGGCCCTGCACCCCATGGGAGACCAGGAAAAGCACCTGGCTCCTGGCTCCTGCCATCGGATCAGCGCAGTGCGCCAGCCGCAGCACGCCGGCCGCGGCGGCCATTGGAGGGTGAACCAACGGCAAAGGAAGACCTTTCTCTCTGTCTCTCTCTCTCTCACTGTCCACTCTGCCTGTCCAAAAAAAAAAAAAAAAAAAAAGAAACAAAGCAACTTGTAAGTGACATGTTCAAAGGAGCGGCATATCTAATAGAAAACAAACAGCAAGATGACATTATCTGTTCGTCTGGGGGCACATTCAGGCTTACAATGGCTAAGAAATGGTTTTTGGGCTGGCGCCACGGCTCACTAGGCTAATCCTCTGCCTGCAGTGCCAGCACCCCGAGTTCTAGTCCCGGTCGGGGCACCAGATACTGTCTCAGTTGCTCCTCTTCCAGTCCAGCTCTCTGCTGTGGCCCGGGAGGGCAGGGGAGGATGGCCCAAGTGCTTGGGCCCTGCACCTGCGTGGGAGACCAGGAGAAGCACCTGGCTCCTGCCTTCAGATCAGTGCAGTGCACCGGCCGCAACACGCCGGCCGCAGCGGCCACTGGGGGGTGAACCAACAGCAAAGGAAGACCTTTCTCTCTCTCTCTCTCTCACTGTCCACTCTGCCTGTCAAAAAAAAATGGTTTTTTGAGGACTCGTACCTAAATAGCCACAGTGCTCAGTCCCAGAGGCATTTGGGAGTCGGCAGAAAGTGATTGAGGGGGAGTTCAGCTTTGTCGGGAGTCACAGCATATCTTGCCATGAGAGAGCGTATCTATTCAAGAATCAATTGCAGAACTGTGTAATAACCTTAAGCGTTTTAGAATTCTACTAAGTGCTCCTGGCTGCATGGGATGCTGTCACAAAATCTGTAGTTTATCTTGAATATTAAGTAGAATTTGTCTTTGGTACAAATATACGATGACTTCTCTTTGGGAAGTTATTAAAAATTCATCCCATTTGTCAAAACTTCTTGTGGCTCATGTGATCATTAAGAACAAAAGTGGGTTCTCTGTGTTCAGCTACAAACACATGTGTCCGTGCATGCGTACGTGTGCACACTCACACCGTAACTTTTCCTGCGGACAGCAGTTTTCACTTCTGCCACCCTGTGCCCACCCCGCCACCCCAGGATGTCTAAACCACATCCAAGCAGGCCCCTCTGATGAGCTGATAACTCAGTTTCCAGGCTTCCGTGCCATCTGATTGTCAACTCATAATTTCAGAGCTGCCAAAACCAAGAGACACGTGACTCAGTGGAGGTGCCCGGGACCTGTGGGTGTAGTCTCACAGCCAGGCACCTGGTTTCCTGACCCCAAACCACACGACTTCCCGTGTGGCCACCAAGCATCCTTGTTACTCGCTGCCCTGTCCCTCTTGGCAGGCTAAGCTGCAGAGCAGGCACGGGGTGGAGGGGACCAGGTGCCTAGAAGGCTGTGTGTGGCAGAAGTCATCTAAAGGAACATCTTTGCTGCAAATTAGGGTAACTTTTTTTTTTAATTTAGTTATTTGTTTGAAAGGCGGAGTTACGGAGGCAGAAGCAAAGAGAAAGAGAGAGAGAAAGAGAGAGAGAGAGAGAGAGAGAGGTCTTCCATCTGCTGATTCACTCCCCAAATGGCCACAACAGCTAGTGCTGAGCCTGTCCGAAACCAGGAGCTTCTTCTGGGTCTTCCACGTGAGTCTAGGGTCCCAAGCACTTGGGCCACCCTCTTCTGCTTTCCCAGGCCACAGCAGAGAGCTGGATCTGAAATGGAACAGCAGGGACTCGAACCAGCACCTGTTTAGGATCCCAGCCCTGCAGGCAGCAGCTTCACCAGCTATGCCACAGCGTTGGCCCCTATTAGGGTACCATTTAGTGAGGTAATCTTGTATATGGAAGACATAGAGATTGGACAGAAGAGGCAGGACCAGATGTCACAAGGATTGGAGAGCTGTTGTTGCCATAACTCTGTCTCTCTCCGTGGGCTGACCCACTGAAGAACCCAGATTCTGGCCCTGGAGATGGCCTTAGCAGAGATGAGGAAATGATGTGCATCTCATCCCCAGCTCTCCGGGCCTTCAGGGCCACCTCCCCTCTCTGATCACACGCACCTGAATCTCTTTCTGTGTCTGTAGATGACAGCTGTAGGGCTCCAGCTAGACAGACTAATCCTCCCCTGTCAAGGCCATGCCAAGGCACCCAGATGCCCCCCACACTGCTTCCCAGCGCAGAGCAGCCGCACCGACCATCCTAGGCTGCAGTAGGCTGCATGTGCTTAGAACTTCAAAGTTGCGGGGCTGGCGCTGTGATGTAGCAAGTGAGGCTCCCAGCCAGCAGTGCCGGCAGCCCATATGCACGCCAGATGGCGTCCCAGCTGCACTACTCTTTAATCACAGGAGAACTGTTGGCCCTGGGGGACCTGGTGTCTCTCCTTGGTGACCATGTTCCTCGGCTCCATGGCTGGCTTGTAGGCAGTGCCTTTCACACTTGAGGATGGGGATCTTACAGAAATGCAGATTTTGAGTCGGAGTCTAGGGTCAGCCTGAGCGTCTATGTTTTTTTTTTTTTTTTTTTAGATTTATTTATTATTTGTTTGAAAGTCAGGGTTACACAGAGAGAGGAGAGGCAGAGAGAGAGGTCTTCCATCTGCTGGTTCACTCCCAAGATGGCCGCAACGAACAGAGCTGCGCTGATCCAAAGCCAGGAGCCAGGAGCTTCTTCTGGGTCTCCCACATGGGTGCAGGGGCCCAAGGACTTGGGCCATCTTCTACTGCTTTCCCCGGCCTTGGCAGAGAGCTGGATTGGAGCAGCTGGGACTAGAACCAGTGGGATGCTGGCACCTCAGGCCAGGGCGTTAACCCGCTGCACCACAGCACCGCCCCTGAGCATCTGTGTTCATAACGGGATCCAGGCTGTGGCCATGATGCCTGGCCAGAAGTACACTTTGAAAAGTGGGACATCGGGGACAGTGACACCTCCAAATCTAGGGGGTGCCTCTGGGAGCCTTCTGAGCAGGGAAGGGCTGTGAGTTCACACAGACACTGGGTGGCTCAGAGGGCCTTGCAAGCTGCCGGCTGTTGGGGAAGCATAGGCTGTTTATTCTTGCTACTTCATTTCACATTGACTTTGGGCTTGGGCATCAGAGAGTCAGCTTACCAGCTGACGTCACTCAGTTCCACGAAGCCTTGACTCACTCCCCCTTTATTTTTTTTTATTGACAGGCAAAGTTACACAGTGTGTGTGAGAGAGAGAGAGACAGAGAGAAAGATCTTCCTTCCATTGTTCACTCCCCAAATGGCCACTACAGCCGGTGCACTGCGCCGATCTGAAGCCAGGAGCCAGGTGCTTCCTCCTGGTCTCCCATGCGGGTGCAGGGCCCAAGCACTTGGGCCATCCTCCACTGCCTTCCCAGGCCACAGCAGAGAGCTGGACTGGAAGAGGAGCAACCAAGACAGAATCCAGCGCCCCAACTGGGACTAGAACCCGGGGTGCCGGTGCCGCAGGCAGAGCATTAGCCAAGTGAGCTGCGGCACCGGCCAACTCACTCCCTTAAAAGCTTAGGAATCACCACTGAGAAGAGCTACCTTTGCAGCTCTTCCATGTTGATACATAATTATATATCCATCTTTCTCTTCCTTCATCTGTAATTCAGGGGTGGGCAACCTTTTCTCTTTTGCCAAGGGCCATTTGGATATTTATAGATCATTCATGGGGGGCTGGCACCCTGGCTCACTTGGTTAATCCTCTGCCTGCAGTGCCGGCATTCCATATGGGTGCCAGGTTCTAGTCCCAGTTGCTCCTCTTCCTGTCCAGCTCTCTGCTATGACCTGGGAGTGCAGTGGAGGATGGCCCAAGTCCTTGGCCCATGCACCTGCATGGGAGACCAGGAAGAAGCACCTGGCTCCTGGCTTCCGATTGGCACAGCACCAGCCATGGCAGCCATTTGGGGAGTGAACCAACGGAAGGCAGACATTTCTCTCTGTCTCTCTCTCTCTCTCACTGTCTATAACTCTACATATAGGCTGAAGCCAGGAGCTTCTTCCAGGTCTCCCATGTGGCTCAGGGCCCAAGCTCTTGGGCCATCTTCCTCTACTTTCCCAGAAATATGCCCATTTTTTAATCCCATTCTTCCGTGACTTTTCTGAAACACCCCATGTACCTTTGGCTCAGATGAGCATTTTAATTCTTTCTTTATTTCTAAACGTTCTGTAAATGTTTGACTTTTGAAAGCAGCTTCAGGGAGATACAGTTAGCACTACATATATTTAAAGCAAAGAACTGGACCCGTTCTGCCCCTAGGCACCCCAGTGAAGCCGTCACCACAGTGCAGACAGTGGATGTGCCGGTCACTCCCACAAAGTCCCTGTGCCCTTTTGTCATCCTCTTTCTCACCCCTCCCCCACCTCCAAGCCCTGAGCCATCACTGATGTGCTTTGCATTTCTAGATTTTTTTCTTTTTTAGAGAAAGGTCTTCCTTCCATTGGTTCACCCCCACACACACACACACAAATGACCGCTACAGCCAGCGCGCTGCGCCAATCCGAAGCCAGGAGCCAGGTGCTTCCTCCTGGTCTCCCATGCAGGTGCAGGGACCCAAGCACTTGGGCCATCCTCCACTGCCTTCCTTGGCCACAGCAGAGAGCTGGCCTGGAAGAAGGGCAACCGGGAAAGAATCCGGCACCCCGACTGGGACTAGAACCCGGAGTGCCGGCGCTGCAGGCAGAAGATTAGCCAAGTGAGCTGCAGCACTGGCCAGTTCTAGATTTGTCTTTAATGTTTATTTTATTTCTTTTAAAGGCAGAGTGACAGAGCAAGGGAGAGAAAAGAAAGATTTTTCATCTGCTGGTTCACTCTCCAAATGGCCACAACACCCAGAGCTGAGCAAAGCCAAAGTCAGAAGCCTGGAACACCATCTGGGTCTCCCACGTGGGTGTATGGGCCCAAGCACCTGGGCCATCTGCTGCTGCTTTCCCAGGTGCATCAGCAGGAGCTGGATTGGAAACAGAGCAGCCGAGAGTTGAACCAGTGCTACGATGGGGTGCCAGCGTCGCAGGTAGTGGCTTGACCTGCTGCGCCACAATGCTGGCCCCTAGAATTCTACATAAATTGGAATATACAGCATGCACTTTTTCGGGAGGGTATTTCATCGTACGGCTTAGATCCCACTGTCATTCACTCTCTGGTCGCTAGATATTGTGGTTGCTTCCAGTTTTTGATTATTACAGACAATGCTGCTGTCGAGGTTCATGGTCAAGTGTTTGGGCATACGTTGCTTTCTGTCTTGGGTAAAGACCTAGGACTGGAATGGCTGGGTCACATGGTCACTCTGTGTTTAACGTTTTGAGGAACTGCCGGGCTGTTTGCAAATGACTGTAGCACTTTACATTCCTAGTACGAGTGGGCGAGTTCATCCTCCCTTCTTCTTAAAAATCACATAAGAAAGATTAAGAAAGGAAGGAGGAGGAGAAAAGGGAGGTAGGTGGGCTCCAAAGCCTGTATATATGAAATATGTGAAATTTGTTCACCTTTTGTACATTTTTTTAAAATGTTCTTTAAAATCATGTAAGAAATGAATACCTGCTGTCATAAAAGAAACCCCCAAAACTTCAGGGTGAGAAAAGTGTAAGTTTATGTCCATCCTTTTCCTAGCTCCCCATACATATATGATTAAAAGTGGGTACACATTCAGCTTGTCTGGGCACGCGTGTGCCAATGGGGTTCCACCCATCTCAGGCTCACTCCCTGCACAGTGAGGCCAGGAGGTCCGTGTTATGTATTTCTGTTAGGCCGTCACAAAACACACCAAACACCAGAGTAAGGGAAAGGGTTTATTGGGGAAAACTCAGCAGACCGGAGGGAAGGGGCAAAGAGGGAGAAGGAGAGCAAGAAAGAGGAGAGAGGAGAAAAGAGAGCGGAGTGAGAGAGAAGAGGAGGCTAGAGAGAGGAGAGACAAGAGGAAGAGAGGAGAGCAGACAAGAGGAGCCAAGAGAGCCACGTGTTCAGGAACACGTCCTTTTAAAACTTCGCCGGAGGGCCGGCAGGGAAGCAGGAATAGCCAATCCCATTAGGTTGGGGGTAGAGCTTGGCACCGGTGGTTGGGCCATGTGGTTACCTGGCTTTCAGCAATGGCGTTGGGGGCTAGGGCCTAGGATGTAAATCAGGTTGTAGATGGCGCCATAGATAAAACTGCACCATTTTCCTAACAGTCCGGCCTTGTCTGTGCACGGCTCTGCCTCCATCACTGGACTTCCTGCTCAGAATCCCCCTCAGCTATCAGAGGGAAAGCTGTTTCCAATGTGGCTATTATTTTAGTTATTTTTTTATTTTATTTGCCCATCCTCTGAGAGAGGCAGGGCTTTTCACTTTTTAGTTAAAAAAATAAATATAAATATAAATATATATATTTCTCTGAAAGGAAGAGCCAGGGAGAGAGAGAGAGAGGAGAGAGAGAGAATGAATGAGAACAACAGGTTTTCCACTCACTGGTTCACAAATGGCTACAACAGCCCAGGTTGGGCCAGGCTGCAGTCAGGAGCCAGGAACTCCATCCTGGTCTCGCACGTGGGTGATGGAGGCCATCATCCACTTGGAGCACCCTCCACTGCCTTCCCAGGCACTCCAGCAGGGAGCTGGATCCGAGGCAGAGCAGGTGGAATCCGACTCAGCACACTGATAAGAGATGGCAGGGGAGCCAGCAGCAGCTTTACCTGCTGCGCCACCCCGCCCCCATCTTTAAAATCAAGGTGACAGTGGGCTGGGCAGCCTGTGCAGGAGGACTGGGTTTCTTTCCATTGGAGTAGCACGGGGGTGGGGTGGGGGTCTCCCGGGAGCAGCTTGGGGAGAGCCAGCCTCCCCAGGGGGCTGGGAAGGTGGCGCAGCCACGTTGAAGAGATGGCCAAGGTTAAGCAGCTTTCCGCCCGCTGGGGCCTGCGCCTGCCTTGCTCTGGGTGGGAGGTGGTGCACCTCGGCTGAGTCATCCCGAGAAGGGCAAAAGGGCTTCAACTCTTCAACTTTCGGCTCTGGGGGCGCGCAAAGACAGGAATTTCATTTTATCATTGACAGAAAATTGACCGCATGCGGTGAGAGCTCTGGCTGTGTTGCCGAAAGCAGGCGCGAACAAGAGCCGCACGGGGCACGTCCTCACCTATGCTTTTCTCCTGCTGTCTTGGAACGCGGCTTCCCGGTCCATGACCGCTCCCTCTGGCCCTCTGTCGGTGGTGCTGTGGGCACTCAAGTCCTTACATTTAGATAAAACACAGGTTAATACAGTCCCACACACCGCACCAGACAGCCATCCTAAACGTGTGTCCCTGTGAATACATATCACCCCAAATGCGAAATTGATCCACATCTGAATTGTCACTGATGCAGCATGATTTGTCTGAGCTCCGTGGCTCAAGATTGTTACCAGTAGATAACAATTTTGAGTTAAATTAAGTGAGCAAAATTTCTAAAAACCATTCCCTACGAGAAATGGAGGTCCCGTTTCAGATGCAACGCTGACGCCACGTCACCTGTCACATCTTTTTTTTTTTTCTTTTCTTTTTTCTTTTTTTTTTATTTTTTTGACAGGCAGAGTGGACAGTGAGAGAGAGACAGAGAGAAAGGTCTTCCTTTGCCGTTGGTTCACCCTCCAATGGCCGCTGCGGCTGGCGCGCTGCAGCCGGCGCACCGCGCTGATCCGATGGCAGGAGCCAGGAGCCAGGTGCTTTTCCTGGTCTCCCATGGGGTGCAGGGCCCAAGCACCTGGGCCATCCTCCACTGCACTCCCTGGCCACAGCAGAGAGCTGGCCTGGAAGAGGGGCAATCGGGACAGAATCCGGCGCCCCAACCGGGACTAGAACCCGGTGTGCCGGCGCCGCTAGGCGGAGGATTAGCCTAGTGAGCCGCGGCGCCGGCCACCTGTCACATCTTAACATGTGTTTTTTAATTTTCCTCCTACGACAGTGCTGCTTGCACGATGCTGAGGCTGCCTGCTGCTACTCTTTGTCCCCTCCTCGGAGATTCAATCTCCAGAAAATGTTGCCAAAATTTTGCTTACTCATAATTGGGCAGGAATTTATAATGACACATTTCCTCGGCAGTTTCTGATGAGCAAGGCTGAATTTTTCACAGGGTACCCGGACATCACAGTCCGTTCCACACGCACTGTCCAGCTGTGTGTCACACATGAAGAATACAAGAGGCACCATGACATCACTCCCTAGCGACTCAAAGTGCAACTCTAAAACGAAAATTCACCTTCCTGCTTAGCAAAAAGCAACTCTGTCCCAATATCTGAAATTAATAGCATTATTTTAGATGTATTTATTTGAATGTTTGGGAGAGAGAGCAGTTTGAGACCAAGGGAAGGTTTGCGAGACCTGTCCAGTGGTCCCACCACTCCTGACACCAAGGTCAGCCGTTTGATCAGGGTGACGGGGATCTGATCCACCCATCGTAATTCCCATTTGCCTCGTGAGAACCAGCTCCCTGTTACTGTGCTGTTCCCATGCCACCATGTGGATGTCCAGGTCCTCTCAACCGTGTCACCCAAAGCCCCCGACGCCAGCTGACCATCCTTGCTGGATCTACGTGCTCGTTGGGAGCCAGGGGTTGTGACTCTGTAAGCTTCGCATCGGCTGCCTCCCGCCAGCAGCGCTGTGTGGGACAGAGCTCACCTTGTCACTGTAGATGGCTGCCCTCCCTGCCGTTCCTACTCGAGAGGCTCTGAGTGTTCCTGCCCTGGGATGGCGGAGTGCCCGTGCCGGCGGTGCGCTCTGCTTCCAAAGACTTTCTTCTGGCTTTCTCCTGTACTACGGACTCAGGAGTGTCCAGGCAAGGAGTGGTTTTCCTTGATTTGTTCTTGGGTCTCATGATAATGCTGTTCTCACCAGACACCAATGCAGCCAACACCAAATTTAATTTGTAGCAAAAAAGTTTCGAGACAAGAGTGATTCCAAATAATAACATCTGGGCTTCCTAAGAACAGACTGCAGACACCCGTGCTCTATCCTCATCTTTAAGGTCCGGGAGAGTTCCCCGGGTGCATCTAAGCAAGGCTGCGCACCTGTGCAGGCTGCCCTCCCGGATGTATAAGGGCCACACATCCAAAGTTATAGGCTGGTCAATTGGCCCATCGTTTAAAGTGCTAGAAAACACAGAAGCTGCTATTTTTTTTTTTTATCGTAGCATGCAGCGTGAACCCAATCTCTCATTCCTTCCTCCCTTCCTCCCTCCCGCCCTTCCTTCCTTCTTCCCTCTCTCCCTTCCTCCCTTCCCCAGGTAACAGATTGTAGAAGCAAGAGAATCAGAGTCCACCACAAACGGTGCCCTCAGTAGGTCATTGTCTCCCCACCACAGTTTGTGGAATGAACGCCCAAGAGAGCACATGTTCTTGTTAAAATAAGTCCTGAGAGGGTGTGTGTGCCGATCCAGCCTCCTCCACCTCCCACGCCACCCCACAGGCTGCACTTCTGTCTCGTCCTACACCCCTCCTGGTCCCCTCCCTGGACAGCAGAACCCCTCGGCAGCCCCTGCACTCCAGCTGCTCGCCTTGTCCGTGACCGGTGCAGGCTGAAGCAAGCTTCCAGGCTGGTGTGCGCATTCCTGGCTGTTACAAAGGGAAGATGTGGAAGCTAAAACTAATTTGCAAATTTCTTCAAAGCTAGAGCAAAATATATAATTACCAATTTGCACAACTTGAAGACCCTTTGTGTACTTCACTGTGACACTGGAGCCGTTGGTGGCATCCAACACCCGCATCAGGGGCTTAAGGAACAAGTAAATGAACTCGATTACCAATATTCCATGGCCGGCCCTGCCGTGGGACCTGTATTTTCTCAGGAAAAATGAGCCCAACACTGATGACAATGACAGTCGCCCTCCAGGGAGAAATCAGATGTTTTGACAGTGGCGTGGTACCTTACGCAAACCACGTGACTCCTTGAGGTCTTGCTTCTCCACTAGACAGTTTTACAGTAAGTTATAGGAACATCCTTCAGGGCTTGCAGCTGCTATAAACGGATTTTTTTATTTAAGTAAGGGCTGACTAAAATCTTCCAGTTGGTTACTCTGAGGGATGCGCTTGGTGAAGCCAAAGAAAGTGGTAGATCTCAAATCAGTTGCATGTTTTAGCTTTGCAGTGAAATGCCAGTAACACTGGTTTATGGCCTCACCTATGGCTGTGCTTGTGATTTGCACACCTGGATCTGCAAAGAAGCAGGCATGAGCCCTTGCACACGCACCTTTACAGAGACGGCGCACTCATAGGCAATGTCAACCTACTCAGAGGGCATTGTTTCTAAGCCAATCCCCACTCCCCTTCTGCACATATTTGAAGTTGGAGCAGGCGGTTTCCCGCTTAGGCGGGCAACCAGTTAGAAACACCTTTGAGGAATAAGGCGAGTTTACTTGGCTGACTTCTGGCCCAGAAAACATAAACATTCAGCGAACCAAACAGCACTTCTGGGTGCCCTGGGTCTTTGCATCTTATCACCGTTCTCGATTTTACTCACAACGCATCTTCTCTTTCAACATTAAAAATAAACTCTTTCTTGAACTTTTTTCCTCCGAAGTTTTGATCTCGGAAGGGTTTTGGTTTCTGTCTTCCTTCTGTTTCGCATTCTTTCAAAATAACTCTACACCCGCAAGCAATCTCTCCACTGACACTATAGGCAGGCTTGGACTCAAGACCACTCCCAGGCCCTCTCTGGAGTGTCGTTGGGAGCCACTGTCCTTGGACCCAGAGCTGAAGAGAGTTTTGTTATTTTTTCTCTCTCCAAAAAATTCCAGTTAAGAAATATGCCCAAATGAGAGCCAAGCAGGCACACGTTGGCAAGGGACTGAACCAGGAGTCAGTGTCAGAAAAATCCCTTCCATCAGCAGGGGGAAAAAAAGTGAGTTTTTTTTTTTTCCACATCAAGGCAGGAAAAGGTGAGATTAGCTCCACACGGTGAGTAACTCAGCCACGCCACATTGGTTCCCGAACCCCTGCAGCTCAATGTCATAGCGGTGCTAGCCCTCTATAAGCCTTAGTCTCAATGCCGCCTTCCTACAGCCCGTCTCCAAGATGACGTTGCAAGTGGCAGGTGCTCTGAGAGTCGCACCGTGGCCTTTGAAGCATATGAACCTGGCCTAACTATTTCAACAAAATCTAGAATATTAAAGATCAATCTCAGGCAAAGAAAAACTTTGCCTTCCAACAAGAACCCCATAACCAAATCACAAGAAAAGCAGATCTTTCACATTCGCTGGTATCACTCTTTTGATCACCGACAAAAAAGCACTTATTAAGATGGTGTGTGTTAGGGGCCGGCGTTGTGGTTAAGCATCCGCCTCGGGTGCCGGCTTCCCACATGGGGGGCCTGTTCCAGTCCTGCTGCTCCCCTTCTGATCCAGCTCCCTGCTGATGGCCAGGGAAAGCAGTGAAAGATGGCTCATGTCCTTGGGCCCCTGCACCCATGTGGGAAGCCTGAAAGAAGCTCCTGGCTCCTGGCTTCAGATCAGCCCAACTCCAGCCACTGTGGCCATTTGGGGAGTGAACCAGCAGATAGAAGACCTCTCTGTCTGTAACTCTGCTTCTCAAATGAAAAATAAATAAATCTTTAAGAAAAAAAAATGATAGCGAGTGATAAATACCCAGCCACCATTTGAATTACCCTAGCATTCCAAAGTCTCATCAATCCTGCTTTTCCCCACTAACATGTACACAGACATGGGAGGATAACCATTTATGGGTATCCATGGAGTTGGGTTCCAGGAACCTCTTTCCCAGGATATCCAAACTCAAGGCTGCTTGAGTCCCTTAACCTATAAAATGGCATAGTATTTGCACTTACCCTACACATCTCCTGAATACTTTGAATCACCTCTAGATTACCTATATAATCTAAGTACTCGGTGTAAATTGTTGCTATATTATTGATGGGATAATGACCGCAAAAAAGTGTGTTCATGTTTACTGCAGATGCATTTTTTTTCCACATTTTTTAAAGATTCAGTTTTTTGTTTGTTTGAAAAACAGCATTACAGACAGAGGGAAAGATACAGAGGGAGATCTTCCATCCTCTGGTTCATTCCCCAAATGTCCACACCAATCAGGTCTGGGCCACGCCAAAGCCAGGAGCCAGGAGCTTCATCCAGGTCCCTCATCGGGGTGGCAGGCTTCCAAGTACTTGAGCCAGTTTCTGGAACTCAAGCCAGTACTCCAATACAAGATGCTGGTGTCCCAAGTGGGGGCTTAACCCACTGTGTTACAGCGCTTTTAGTTCAGGCTTTTAGCTTTAGTAGAAAATGAAAAATTATCTCTGCACAGCAACATTTTTAAAACCCAAGAGGAGACTAGCTTCCATTTCTGCTCCATGTGTCATCTCATCAGTGAGCACTGCCTGGGACAGTGGAGATCCTACACTTCTTTTTTAAACTCAACTATTGGCCGGTGCCGTGGCTCAATAGGCTAATCCTCCGCCTTGCGGCACCAGCACACCGGGTTCTAGTCCCGGTTGGGGCGCCGGATTCTGTCCCGGCTGCCCCTCTTCCAGGCCAGCTCTCTGCTGTGGCCCGGGAGTGCAGTGGAGGATGGCCCAAGTCCTTGGGCCCTGCACCCACATGGGAGACAGGGAGAAGCACCTGGCTCCTGACTTCGGATCAGCGCGATGCGATGCAGCCAGCGTGCTGCAGCCATTGGAGGGTGAACCAACGGCAAAAGGAAGACCTTTCTCTCTGTCCACTCTGCCTGTCAAAAATTAAAAAAAAAAAAAACAAAAAAAACATCCTCCTGATAAATATTGACTCTCAAATTTGAAACAAGCTCTGCAGTGGGCACTCCCCCGGCTCTTCCTCATTCTCAGAAGGGTTCCACCCCCCCCACCCACGGCGGGGGGGGGCTCTTTTACCCCCTATTTTCAGGCAGTTGTGTCTTTGACCAAGACTCCACGTCTTCATCACTTCAGGGCCTTTTTGTGCTCCTGGTCTTTAAGAGATTTCTTCCTTAACGTCCCCTTTGTTGGGGTGGGGGTGGGGGGGGCGGGGGAGCGTTCCTAAGGCACAAATGCATTACGTCACTCCCCGGCCCCAGAACTGAGCCCCTACTGTGCACGCGCATACTTCTGTGCCACATCGCAGGTATCAGCTTCCTCTGGGGCGCCACAATGTCGGCCCGGATGAGGGACTTCAGGGAAGGTCTTCAAGGCCTCAGTTCACTGCTTCCGCTGTGTGAGGACCCCTCCAGAAGGCACCATCTTGTTCGTAGATTACCTTGTGGATTTGGGATTAAGATGTGACACCGGTGCATCTGTCAGAGGTACGACGCGCGGTCCAACACTTACACATAGGTTAAATTGACCGTAGCCGGCCACCAGCCTTTCCGTGTCCCATCACTGTTTTGAAGGAGGTAGCAAAGGATGGTTTGTGTGCAGGCCCCCTGGCCTCCCCCTTTGCCCTCTGCACAGGAGCTGCTCCCAGGGAGCAGCAGAGAGAGAAGTCCAGCAAAGGAACCGGAGGAGGAGCCAGGGTGCCAGAGGGTCTGCGCCTCCCTCCTGCAGGGGTGCGGTGTCCAGCCGGCCCCAGAGGCAGGCCCTGGAGTTTGGAGAAGGTGGTCCTCTTGTAGCCTCATTCAGCGCCCTCGCACTAGTCCTGAATTATATTGTATCTTATTTAGCCTTCTGTTCACCATTCTCATGAACAAAAATCCTAATTGTCTACATGGATGGGACCAGCGTGATGTTTGGATCCCCGGGTGCGTTTGATGGAGTTGCTACAGGTGGATCACCACGGAAAGACCAGTGCTGCCCCAGGTCACTTCTGTGGCGATTCCAAAAAGGCTGACCCCATAGAGAAGAGACCACAGGGGTTAGGGAGGGGTCAGGCCGTGAGCCGCGTGCAGGGCAGAAATGCAGACCCTGTGGGTGACCTCCTGGAGACCATCACTGGGAGGTTCTGGTGCCCTGGGAGTGGCACGGTCCGTCCCTGTGCGGCTCTCCCGGCACTCTCCACACCAGACTGTGCACCGTTCACCATGGCAGGCAGATAAACTTCTCCCGCACAGCTGCCAAAAGGAGCCTTGGGGGCTTTGACTGCTAGCATTTTTTTTTTTTTTAGATTTATTTAGTTAGTTATTTGAAAGGCAGAGTTACAGAGAGGTAGAGAGAGAGAAGTCTTCCATCTGCTGGTTCCCTCCCCTAAATGGCCACAATGGCTGGAGCTAGGCCCATCCGGAGCCAGGAGCTTCTTCTGGGTCTCCCGTGTGGGTGTAGGTGCAACTTGGGCCTTCTTCCACTGCTTTCCCAGGCCATAGCAGAGAGCTGGGTCGGAAGTGAAGCAGCCAGGACTCGAACTAGCGCCCATATGGGATGCTGGCGCTGCAGGTGGCAGCCCACTCACTAGCCACAGTGCTGGCCTCATGCTAGCTTTTTTTTTTTTTTTTTTGCCTTTTCCTTTTGGAAATTCCTACTTGAACTGAATTCCAAACTTGCTGAAAATCATGCATCGTGTCATGAGCACTGCACCAAAACCATTGTTTTCATCTTCCTCATTGGCTTGCTTTCTCCTCTCTTCACACACCCACACACACACACACCTCAGAAAGTTCTTGGAAACATGGATTTAAAGGTGCAGTTCTGAAAAATCTATGGCATGTTGCTGTGTGAAGCAGTCGCTCATTCCTTATGTCTCTGTGCAGGTAGCCACAGAATATTCATCCGTTCCCCGCTTGCCGCCACTCGGGCTGCTTCCAGGTTTTGGCTGTCGCCAACGAAGCTGCCATTCGTGCTCATGCACCTGTCTTTGTGGGCCATAAGCTTGCATAGGTGAACACTTAGGGGAGGTATGGTTAACTCACACGATAAGCGAGCAACTGCCAACCTGTTTTCCAAAGTGGCTAAACAGCACGTTATATGTTGAAAACCACTGAACTTTCAGAAGAGTGGGGAGGGTCGTGACATCATGGAAACAGAGCCTGCAGGTGAGGGGTGGGTTTTTGAAGGAGCACTTTTTTTTTTTTTTTTTTTTTTTTTTTTTTTTTGCAGAGTCTGGAGGTGTGGCCCTGGCCATGCTTCTTCGAAATCTCCTAGCTCAGGGTGTAAAAGGAAGCGCCCTGGCCCCGGCACAGCTGCCTTCCTTAAAAGGAGTCAAACTGTTGTTTTTTGGATTCTATAGGGGGTGTTTCTTATCACCTGGTTACCCAGGGCCCTGCACATTGCAGAGCCTAGAATATTCTCCAAGGGACTGATGTCAGTGGTCTTACGTCAATGCCACCAGAGGCTTCCTGTGTAAAACCTACCTAGTGGTCACCTGCCCTCCCATGCTCCCCCTCTTCACTGCTACAGTCCTTCAAAGAGAAGCTTCCCTTGACGTGAGTTCCTCCCCCCAGGTTTCTCTGTGTTCTGACTTCCTTCTCCCACGGGAACAAAGCCATCGTGTGCTCTGCTGGCCAGCAAATCCAAGTCCTTATGTCGCTCCGTTTTGCAGCACCGTGCACCGTGGGCCACTCCCCTCGGTTCCTCCCTCCTTTCTCTTCTTCCTTGTTGTCTGTCTTGGGCTCCTCACCCCTGAAAACTGGCTTATCTAGGCAGAGTTTCTAGGGCTACTCTGTCTCATCCCTGCGTCTCCTCGTCTGCGTGACTTTGCTCATCCCCAAGGTTTCCTTTGTGTTCTTGACCCTCAAGTCTGCCTCTCCTGCTCCTGCTTCTCTTTTGCCTGCCTGTTGGGAGGAGCTTACAGGTCTTCTCCACCCGAGTGTTTCAAAAACTTCCTAAGTTCAACGCAGCCAAAGAGCTCACAGACCACCCGTGTGCTGGTCTCAGCCCACCGACTGTTTTCATCACAGCTGCCGGTGAGCTGGCCCAGAGTCACCTGTGCAAGTTCTCTTGGCCTCCTGCTGCTTCTGGTGGGTCCCGGAATTATTTCTACTGCAAAGACTGAAAACCATCTCAGCCCTTCCTCATCTGGACACCCACTCCCCGAGTTTCACTGCTCCTCACTGAAACCATGCACTAAAAAGGCAGTGTCAACGCAACCAGGACGTAATGCCGATTTGTCTGAAGCACAGCAAGTCCCCCTACTGGGACTTAGATCAGCTTCGTGAGAAGTGGCTGACAGCTGGTGGGGTGAGGAAGGGTGGGCTGCCGGAGGGGTGGGCTACACGATGATAGTGTCCTCTGCCTTCCCTACAAACCCACAGTTCAAATTAGAAACTAAGTGGTGTCTTGGAAAACCAGAGATGGTTCTCTCACATCTGACTGTGTGCCACAATCTAGAAGTGCCTCGCGTGGACAGAACTGCCCAGTGAGCTAAAACTTACTTACAATATTTAAAGTAAAAAAAAAAAAAATTGCTAAAAACCCACAAACCCACTAGAGATGTTATTCGTTGAGCAGATAGGCGCTACGTTTTAGTACAGGTTTAAATTGACAACGAAACGGGGAGGCAGGCACACAGGTTCAGGATATCCTGTGTGTCCACACACCCGCCGCCCGAAACCCGCACTGCCCCCCACCAGAATGGTCCATCTGGGACAACTGATGACTGACACTGGCATGTTGTTCCAACACCAAGACCACATTTTGCCTTGGTGTTTGTTTTTAACCTTTCACTTCTGATGCATAAAGAAAAAAGTTATCTGATTTTTCGCATTTGTTAGTAATACTGATCATTTTATAAAGAAATACTGTTCATTTCAGTACCTACTCATTTTGCATTTTTCTTGAGAAATGGATTAAATAAATGTACCATAGTTTTTTTTAATTAAAGCTTTTCCAGCGATCTCACACTCTCTTTTTTTTTTTTTTTTTTTTTTTTTTTTTTTTTGACAGAGTGGATAGTGAAAGAGAGAGACAGCGAGAAAGGTCTTCCTTTGCCATTGGTTCACCCTCCAATGGCCGCCACAGCCAGCTGATCTGAAGCCAGGAGCCAGGTGCTTCTCCTGGTCTCCCATGGGGTGCAGGGCCCAAGCACTTGGGCCATCCTCCACTGCACTCCCGGGCCACAGCAGAGAGCTGGCCTGGAAGAGGGGCAACCGGGACAGAATCCAGCGCCCCGACTGGGACTAGAACCCAGTGTGCCAGCGCTGCTAGGGATCTCACACTTCTACACATTCAATTTTCAAGAAGAAAATACTGGCTAATCTATAGCTGTTTCTGGGAAGAGTAAGCAAGAATCTGAATAGCAAATTAAAAAATGCAACTCTACTTGGTTCTGTTTTAACAACTCTCAGGGTGGATTATCAAGAAAAACACCTCATAGTTCACTGCAAAACTCTTTTTTGTGGCCCTCTTGTGCTCTGAAACATTCCATGTGGCTTGTACTTTGTAAGCGTCGCAGCCGAAATGACCAGCAGCCCTTCGGTGTGACCTGCACATTCAGGGGAAGCCTTGGTGGGCTCTGGCGTACGCAGCTGCCGGGGACCCATGGTAACAGGGCAGCATTCCAAGTGACAGGGAGAGAACCGAATCTGCAAATAAAATGTTAATACCCCCAATCTCTTCTCTCTTTGTGAAAGTTCAAAACACCTGCCCAACTTGAAAACTGTACTATATACTAAGTACTATATACTAAGACAAAAACCAGAACCTTTGTTCTAGGAAGGTGCAAATCTCAAAGGAATGAGAAAGCTACAGACACAACTGCTTTTGTAAGCGCCTCTGCTTAGATAAAGAAAATAATGCAAACATTGCTAAATCTGAACTCACATCGTGTCTTGTTACCAAAATGTCCGGTATGTTTACTAAAAAGAGCACAGAGTTTTCCTGTAATGTCATCATTAAAAAAGATATTCTAAGAATTGTTGACTTGAACCTTGAGGTCACAAATGTTTTTTATGGGATGTTTGCCTCAGAGATTGGTGTTTGTTCACTGAAAGTTATAAATTGTGGTTTTAAGAGGAGGTTGACTTAATTTACCAATCTGGTTATTAACCCACTAATGGTGGGCTCCCTGGCCTCTTAGAGGCTATCCAAGAAATGGGCACATCTTGTAAAAATTATTTTATAGGTGAAAGTAAGAATGACTCTGATAGTTGAGTTTATTTTTTTATTTAATTTTATTTATTTTTTTTTTTTTTGACAGGCAGAGTGGACAGTGAGAGAGAGAGACAGAGAGAAAGGTCTTCCTTTTGCCGTTGGTTCACCCTCCAATGGCCGCCGTGGCCGGCGCATCGCGCTGATCCGAAGTTAGGAGCCAGGTGCTTTTTCCTGGTCTCCCATGAGGGTGCAGGGCCCAAGCACTTGGGCCATCCTCCACTGCACTCCCTGGCCACAGCAGAGAGCTGGCCTGGAAGAGGGGCAACCGGGACAGAATCCGGCGCCCCAACCGGGACTAGAACCCGGTGTGCCGGCGCCGCAAGGTGGAGGATTAGCCTAGTGAGCCACGGGGATGGCCGGATGTTTGCTTATTTTTAGACATGGGAAATACAAGGCTGAGGTCTAAGCTGCGTGTAGTTAATGTACACGGTTCTGTCATTTCAGAACTGTGGAGGTCTTGCAGTATAGCCTAGTTTTTTAATAAACTCCTAGATGCCTGTACAGAAAGAAATAGTCTTGCCGTGTCATACTCTGTAGCAGAATTCATGATTTCAGAGAGCATCCTTATTGATTTTTCCTTTCCTCTAAGACTAATTACTTCTTTAGGAAGGAGTTGCTTATGGCTCAGATCCAGAGCCCACACAAAAGTCAGCGCCATTTGAAATTTGTTCATTTGATGCACTGGGTTTGATTTCTATTCTCCAGCCCAGGATCCATCTGCAGTTTTTAAAACTTAGTTACTGAAGTACGTACAAAGAGAAGTTGATGTGCATGCAAAGGCAGTGGTCTGAGCTGATCTGTGCTTTCTTTGAAACCTGTTATTTTATCAAGTACCCGGTAAAAATAATAGAATTAAAAAGGAAGGAAGGACCAACATGGGAAGCAGTCCACACAGCAGACTCCTAGAATGACTTTCGCAGTAAGTAACACTCTGACCTCAGAATCAACCCCTAAGGCTTCCTGGTCGGGCTGAAAGGCCTGAGAGAGCATTTCAGGCACGGAAAGACAAGACTCTGTGACAAAAAAAAAAAAATCCTACACGGAGGAGCTCTGTGAGACCTCAGAGGAAAGAAAGGGTCATCAAAGAAGGAGACACTCTTCTCTGAAGGGAGAAGAGAGCATCCACTTTGCTATGGCCGTATCCAAATACCAACAGAGTCTATGG
This sequence comes from Oryctolagus cuniculus, assembly GCF_964237555.1. Lineage (NCBI taxonomy): Eukaryota > Metazoa > Chordata > Mammalia > Lagomorpha > Leporidae > Oryctolagus > Oryctolagus cuniculus. The sequence goes on from NC_091441.1 coordinate 102,569,631, forward strand.
TCACATAGGCTTCCATAGCCTTGGCAGCCCATGACAAGAGCCTTGGATGATCACTGACGTCATAAAAAAAAGAATGTTAATTGTTAAAGGAACAACAGCAGTCACTGTGCACTTGCTCCCCAGGTAGGACCTCTATCCCTATTGAACTGTAATATGAGAATCGACTGCAAATTCTCTCCCCAAACTCTATATGTTTTGTGTGGGCGTGGGAACAAATTGTTGAAATCTATGATCAGCACAGAGTTGGTCCACTGTATATAAAGTCATACTAAAAATGATCCATAATGAAGAAGGAGATGGAAGAAGGAATTGGAGGTGGGATGGGAGCGGGATGGGGGGGAATTGAAGAAAAAAATAAAAAATTAAAAAAATTTTAAAAAAGAAACCAATTATTTGTTTCCAGTTACTGTACCTTTATCTTGTTGTACATCAGTGCATCCACTAGAGGGCGAGCAAAGGCAATAATGACAGAATTTGTCTTCTCGGTTGATAAACACTTGAACATTTCCATTTTTTGGCTATGCGAGTTAATGTTACCTTGAACATTCGCGTACAAGCTGTGTGCACCTAAGCTTTCACGGCTCTTGGGGGAAGGCCTGCTGGCTCATAGTGGATGGATAGGTAGCTTTTGGGGGAACAGCCCGACCATTTTGTACAGGAGTCTGCACCCTGTTCTGTTAGTACTCCCACCAGCCCTGCACGTAAGCAATGTCCTGTAGCTTCCTGTGTTTGTATCTCAGCCTTCCTCCTGGGTGGTTAACTGATACCTCACTGTGGTTTTCATATCTGCTGTGAAATCCTTTGCCCATTTCTGACCAGGGTTTGTCGGTGTTGAGTTGTAAGAAGGTGTAGACACACACACATTCACATGGTATAGACAGTCTGCGTGCACAGTGACGACACTGTGTCTGTTCTGTGTCGCCCTTGCCTCCTTTTGTTCCCAGGCTGATGGGAAGGCCGTGCCCCGGGAGAGCCACCTCCCTCCGCTGCTGCTGCGACTCGTTCTCCCGAGTCCTGAAAACATGACATTGCTTCTTGGAGCTGAACTGTGGTCAGGGCACAGGATGCTGTCATTCTGTCTCTCCCTTATCGCCCCACCCCAATACCAAATGGGAACGTTTTTCTTCTCTTGTTTTTATTTTAGAGGGAAAAATATGAGTACATTTCTATTTAATTTGTGGCTCTTAAATTTTCCTCCTCTGATCAGAAAAGTGAAACAATACATGCAGTTACACCCTCCCGATAACTAGAAAGGTCAGTGAGCCAACAGCGTGTTGTTCTTGGCAGTGACCTAGTGAGATGGGAACACCTCCTGGTTAGGAATCCAAGGCAGCTTGGGGAGCTGAGTGCTTATCCCCTCCTCTGTAGCATGGGAGTAACTGGACTGAATTTCAGAGGTAATAAAAGTCAGGTTAAAATGAGGTAAAACCTGTGCTAAACAGCACAGGTGCCTGGCACATAGTAGGTCCTCAAAGCTTAGCCATCATCATCCACATTAGAAAAGAAATATTTCTCTTTTTAAAGACTTTTTTGTATTGATTTGAGAGGTAGAGTGACAGAGAGGGGGAGATAGAGAGGTCTTCCACCTGCGGGTTCACTCCCCAAATGGCCACAATGGCCAGGGCTGGGTCGATCCAAAGCCAGGAGCCAGGAGCTTCTTCCAGGTCTCCCACACGGGTGTAAGGTAATTACCATGCCTGCCCTGTCAGCCCCACGAACTCGCTGTCTCTGTGTGCTGGGCTGGGAGCAAGCCTGCCCTTTGCTTCCAAAGGAAAAGCTGTCTTTGCCTTTCAGGGTTATGTGCCATGTGAACGTCCTTGCCATCTGCACCGGGTCAGTGTTTCTCCCAAGCTCCGGAAGTCAGAGAGCATGGAGAGTCGGCCGCAGCGAGCGCGTACGCGGGTGGTGCCTCGTCCTTCGCTCGCTCCTGCTCCTGCCAGGTGAGTCGCTTAGTCCCGTCTGCACTAACGGAAGCAAATGGGAAATAATTTCAGTTCTCCCCAGTTCAAAAACCTGCTCCCATTAGTCCTTTTCCTTAGGGCAGCCTCGTTCCTAAGGGCTTCCTCGTGCACCACTGGGTACTGACACAGCTTGAGGCATCTGGGCTCCCTGTCATCCTAATGAGGAACTACGTTTTAGTACTATTATTATTTATTCATCTATTTGAAAGAGAGAGAAGTTGTCTATCCACTGGTTCACTTCCCAGATGTCTGCAACAGCTGGAGCTGGGCCAGGCCAAAGCCAGGAACCAGAAGCTTTTTCTGAGTCTCCCACATGGGTGCAGGGGCCCAGAGACTTGAACCATCCTCTGCTGTTCTCCCAGGCACATTAGCAGGGAGCTGGATAAGAAGTGGAGCAGCCGGGACTCAAACCAGCACCATATGAGATGCCAGCACTGCAGGCAGCGGCTTTACCAGCTACGCCACAGCGCCTCTCCTCCATTAGCTTTCTATCCCCTGTGCCTCTGCAGTCTCTTTATTGCTCATTGAACTTGGGGACATCTGTGACCTCAGGCCTAACTGGAGACCCGCCTAGATCGCTGCTTCAGTCTATGCCAGTGTGCTTTCTCTCTCAGGCTGAGCCCGGCTTGTTACAGTAACCCATGTGAGGGAATTTCATTCATCTTTTGACTTTCAAAATGTGTGCATAGCTAGCATTTGCCCAATCTGCCAGTTTCCCTGGCAGCTCTTTCTAAGCTGGAATGTAGTAGAAATCACCGGAGAGTCTTTCCTCTGTGACCAGTGGTTCCTATTTCAAGAGCAAGTCTTCATGTCTACCCTGCCACACTGTGGTGGTAATGCACATTGGCTCAGGGCTGGTGCTGTGGCATAGCGGGTAAAGCCCGCTGCCTGCAATGCCAGCATCCCATACGGGCGCTGGTTCGCGACCCGGCTACTCCTATTCTGATCCAGCCCTCTGCTGTGGCCTGGGAAAGCAGTAGAAGATGACCCAAGTCCTTGGGCCCCTGCACCCGCATGGGAGACCCAGAAGAACCTCCTGGATCCTGGCTTTGGATTAGTGCAGCTCTAGCCATTGCAGACATTTGGGGAGTGAACCGGCAAATGGAAGATATCTCTCTCCCTCTCTCCCTCTCTCCCTCCTTCCCTCCCTCCCTCCTGTAACTCTGCCTTTAAAATAAATTCACAAAAAACTTCAAAAAAATGCACATAGGCTCATCTGAAGAACCTACCGCTGGACCATCAGTACTAAAAATAGGAAGCAGTGAACACAAGAAAAAGTGATATCTAATTTAACAGTCAAGTCTCTGTTTTAAATAATTTTTCCCTTCCTACCCAGAGGAAAAACTGCTACAGGACATGAATTTCTAAAAATATTTTTATTAGAGAGTGCATTCCCAGTTGCTGCTTCACTCCCCAAATGTCCCCAACAACTGGGACTGGGCCAGGGCGGAAGCCCAGAACCAAGAACACAATTCAGGTCTCCCATGAGAGTGGCAGGAACCCAATTACTTGAGCCATCATCCCTACCTCTCAGGATGTGCATTGGCGGGAAGCTGGAGTCAGGAGCCAGAGCTGGGAGTGAAACTCAGGGACGCTAGTGTGGGAAACGGTCACCTTACCCACACTTAGGGTATGAATGTTGTGCAAGCAAATACAATCCTAACTGATGACAGATGGAGGAGGTAGAAAAGTTATTAGAAAATGAAATTCTAGGGCCTGGTTCTGTGGTGTAGCAGGTAAAGCTGCCGCCTGCAGTGCTGGCATCCTATGTGGGCGCTGGTTTGAGTCCCGGCTGCTCCACTTCTTATCCAGCTCTCTGCTATGGCCTGGGAAATCAGTGGAAGATGGCCCAAGTCCTTGGGCCCCTGCACCCATGTGGGAGACCTGGAAGAAGCTCCTGGCTCCTGGCTTCAGATCAGCGCAGCTCCAGCTGTCGCTGGGGAGTGAACCAGCGAATGGAAGATCTCTTTCTCTCTCTGTCTCTCTCTCTCTTTCTCTCTCTGTAAGTAAACAAACAAAAACTTTTAAAAAGAAAAGAAAATGAAATTCTAGCACTTAGGTCAGTAGCTTAAGTCAGTATTGAAGAACCAGCAATTGTACAAAGGTACATAGCAACACAATTCCTATTAGCAAATGTTAGCTACATAGTTACTTACAGCTAGAGATAACCAACATCAAAGTAAAACTACCCTGTCACTGTTGATCCCAAACTGGATTGCATTCAGTATCCTTTTGTGTGGTACAATGAATAGATTTAGTAGTTTTGAAAATACAAAGATACAGGTCCTTAGCTGTGTTTTAGATCAGTGTATTTCAGAATGTGCGTTACTGCTCATTTAGGTGATGAAATCAATTTAGGGTGGAACAGGATTATTAAAAAATGAGAGATGACAGAGAGTACAGTGTCATCAGGGTTAGTCTCCTTCTGTGGAGGAAGGTGTCCTGGATCATAACTTAAAATGCCTTTCTTATGGTGGGTTAAGGCCAAGGGTTTGAGGCTCCCTTTGAAATGATGCGGCAAAAGGACGGGTCGGAGTTCACATCTCTGAAGAAACCACGCAGCTTCTCCGCAGCACTGCTGACTCTGTGAGGTGTTCGCTTCGTAGGTGTGAAGAAAGCAAACCCCGCGGCAAGGACAGCTGCCAGGTGCTGTGGAAAGGTTAGTTTTGGCTTCTTGTCTCTCAGACCCAAAGCAAGGAGTTTTCTGCAGCCTGGAACAGTTGCAAGAGAATAGGAAGTGAGCTGGGAAAGTCTGGCTTTTCAGTAACCATTAGGCTTTTTACTATTATTATTATTATTTATTTGAAAGTCAGAGTTAGAGAGAGCAGGAGAGGCAGAGAGAGAAGAGAGAGAGAGAGAGAGAGAGAGAGAGAGAGAGAGAGGTCTTCCATCTGCTGGTTCACTCCCCAATTGGCCGCAATGGCCAGAGCTGTGCCAATCTGAAGCCAAGAGCCAGGAGCTTCTTTTAAGTTCAAGGAATCATTGTTGAAAATAAAATGCAATGGGGGCCAGTGCTGTGGCATAGTGGTTAAAGCCTCTGCCTGCAGTGCCAGCATCCCATATGTGTGCCAGTTTGTGTCCCGGCTGCTCCTCTTCTGATCCAGCTCTCTGCTATGGCCTGGGAAAGCAGTGGAAGATGGCCCAAGTGCTTGGGCTCCTGCACCTGTGTGGAAGACCCAGAAGAAGCTCCTGGCTTCTGATCAGCACAGCTCCAGCTGTGCAGCCACTTGGGAAGTGAACCAGTGGATGGAAGACCTCTCTGTCTCTCCCTCTCTCTGTCTATAACTCTGCCTCTCAAATAAATAAGTAAATCTTTAAGGAAAAAAAAAAGGCAATAAAATTAAAGACAGTTTTCACTATATTCAGCTTTTGCTCTTCATTCATATGAAGTAAGCTAATAGGTTTTCAAACTCTGAGAATTCTTATTGATATATTTGATAAGTAATGATTTCATCCCCACTGAAAAGCAATTTTTAAAATTTTGACTTTTTTCAGGACTTAAGTGTAATAAATATCCATTCTGAAATACAAAGCCAATGAGCATCACAGACTGAACACTGGGCAGCTCTCAGTAAGAGGGAAGCCATGCAGACAGGTAACTGGTGTTTCCAGAAAACTCTCAGGGGGCATGTAACAGTGTAGTCTCAGTCCAGTCTCTGAAGGTGTTCTCCATCCACAATCAAGAATAGCAAAATAGCATCAAAGAATGACTCAGACACCAAAATTCTAGAGTAGCTTCTGAATTATGTCAAAAGTTTAAATTACCTTCTGATCGGTTTTCCTTTAGTATTTCTTAGAACACTATTTTTGGAAATTTGTCGATTATGTATTGCTGCATTCGGGTATGAGTAAAGAAAACACTTTTAAATACAAGCTTCTAGAAGATAGATTTCGTATGGTTATATATTATATGTGTGTATATATTTATAAATTCCAGATGATAGCTTTTATGTGGTTCTGTATTATATATGTATACACACAGATTCTAGAGGGTAGATTTTGTGTATAAGGAGAACTCCTTGCAGACCATTTTAGGAAGCCAAACTCCTTTGCTGAAGTCACCCACAAAGTCCACATTCTCCAAGGTAGAAATCCCCACCCTGGATACTTCAACCAGAACTTAGAAGCGTTCTCAAAATAGGGCAACGGCACCTGCGCTGGTCTGCTCAGACGGGGACAGCTGCGTCCCCGCGCCCACGACTGCACTGCGGGGCGCCGGCTTCGCGAGCGGCTCACGGGGGCCCCCGGGCGCGAACGCACCGGGCACCGAGCACTGGGCACCGAGCACTGGGCACCGAGCACGGGGCACCGAGCCCCGGGCACCCGTAACCGCCGTGACCGACACGCTCGTCCGGGCAGACAGGCTGACGAGCGGAGGGCTGTGACGCTAGTCACTCCTCCAAGGGGTGACGGAGACCCCAAGAACAGGCTGACACCGGCGAAAGCTTACATGCTGGGGGCAAGCATGCAGGAGAGCGGGTGCCTGGGGAGGGAGACCCGCGCCTGACACTAAAATTCAGAGCCGCCCTGAGGCGGCAGCTCGGTGAGCCGGGCGGCCGCACGCCCGCCCGGCGCACGCGATCGAGGACCACGGGGACGGCGCGGCGCATGCGCGCGCCCGCCAGGCTCCGGCGCGTGCACGGTCGTCCGGCGTCCCTGGCCCTCACAAAACGGGCCCTCGAGCCGGGCGTCACCGACTAACGGTCAGCGGTTGTTCCAGCGCCCTCCGGCCTCGTCCCGCACTTTTCTGAAAAGCCTCCCCCGGAACCCCGCAGGGCGGCCGGTAAGGGGGCAGAGGGGCCAGGGCCGGGCTGGGCGGTGGCAGGGAGCGGTTGGACCCGCCTCGGACTGCGTGGAGGAGCCGGCACAGCTGCGGCCCGCCCCCTGTGCGGGCTCACCTGGAGCCCGCCTGCGGGCCCCGCTGCAACCTGGGGGTCCCGGCTGGACGAGCGCTATAGGAGGAGAGGGTCGGAGTGGGCCGAGTGGAGGAACAGGTGGACGGTGCCCTGGCCCGGACTCTTGCCAGAGCTGCCAGGCGCAAGAAGTGGGGGCTCCAGCAGAGCGCCCGGGGTGCTCTGAAGGGCGAAGGGGGGTTTTGGAACGAGAGGTTTCAGAACAAGGACGCCCTGAGGTCACGTCCACTCATCTAATTGGCTTTCCTGCTTTTGCTCCTTTTTCCTACCCTAAAAAGTATTCAACTAAAAAGCAACGAAAAGTTGCCTGCTCTTTACAATGCAAACCTTCGTGTTTTCCTTTTTTTTAAAGACTTACTTTATTTTAAAGACTTAATTCTTTATTTGAAAGAGTTATACAGAGAGGGCAAGACAGATTTCCGTCTGCTAGTTCACTCCCCGGATGGCCACAACTGGCCAGGGCTGGGCCAGGCTGAAGCCAGGAGCTTCATCAGGGTCTCCCACTTGGGTGCAGAGGCCCCAGCACTTGAGCCGTCTTCCACTGCCTCTCCCAGGCCATCAGCAGCAGAGCAGCCGGGACTCCATCAAGCGCCCATACAGGATGCTAGATCTGCAGGCATTGTCTCTGCGCACTAGGCCACAACACCACCCGGTGCAAACTTTGAAAAACCTCACCCAAGTCCTTGCCCTCACAGAGGTAAGAATCCAAAGCAGAGGCATAGATTCATGTGTGAGTGTGGGCCGCCTCGCATCATGAGTGGCCAGAGGGTTGCCCAGGAAAGAGAAAGAGCAGCTCCTCCAAGCATTGTCCGTGGTGAAGAGACTTCTCCATTCTCAGCCTCTTTTATGAGGTGGGGGCAGTACCTTAATCAGATAAGCACATGTGTGGGGTCTTGGCAGGCATCCTGGTCCGTGATGAGACACTGGTGCATCCCCAGAAGATAGATGTGTCGAACTGAAGGTTGAAGACAAAAGATTGCAAGAATTCCCGCTCTCCTGAAGGCATCTGCCTGCCTGGTTATACCATATCAGTTCCTAGTGACTTGTAAAAGAATTGGAACCCGGGGCCGGCATTGTGAAGTAGCTGGTAAAGCCACCGCCTGCAGTGCCAGCATTCCATATGGGCACCAGTTCGTGTCCTGGCTGTTCTACTTCTGATCCAGCTCTCTGCTATGACCTGGGAAAGCAGTGGAGGATGGCCCAAGTCCTTGGGCCCCTGCACCCACGTGGGAGACGAAAGAAGCTCTTGGCTCCTGGCTTCAGATTGGCCCAGCTCTGGCCATTGTGGCCATCTTGGGAAGTGAACCAGCAAATGGAGGACCTCTCTCTCTTTCTTTCTCTCTCTCTCTGCCTCTGCGTAACTCTTCCTTTCAAATAAATAAATCTTAAAAAAAAAAAAAAAAGAATTGCATCCTTCCCCAAAGATCTTCTGTCTTCTTTCCAGGGCATCCTCCCCACCCCTGCCCCCCATTCTAGGTGAGCATCTGGGAGTTTCCCATAATACCCTGTGCGTGTCTGTATCATTGCATTTCTGCCATTGTTTTATAATCATCCTCTATGTCTCTTTCCCACTTCTCCTTCCCTCTCTGCTAGACTGTAAGTTTTCCAAGGGCTGGAATTAATATTTTTCTCTTCCTGGTGCTTTAGACAGGACCTGGCACACGAGTGTTCCATAAACACCTCCTGATGTTAGTTAGGGCCTGGTGGGTTAGGGCCTGGTGAGCCTTTCCCATCTGGTAAGCCAGTGCAGCCTCTGTGGTTACTTGGTAACGGGCCATTATGTGAGCCAGCGGGCCAAGTGGAAAAAGGACAGCAGCCACTCATGTAAGAATTTTTTTTTTTTTGAGAGGTAGAGTTACAGACAGTGAGAGGGAGTAACAGAGAGAGAGAGAGGTCTTCCCTGCACTGGTTCACTCCCCAGATGACTGCGACGGCTAGAGCTGTGCCGATCCATAAGCCCGGAGCCAAGCGCCTCTTCATGGTCTCCTGTGAAGGTACAGGGGCCCAAGTGCTTGGGCCATCTTCCACTGCTTTCCCAGGCCATGGCAGAGAGCTGGATCGGAAGAGGAGCAGCCAGGACTCGAACCGGCATCCTCATGAGATGCCGGAGCCACAGGATTAACAGGATTAACCTGCCGTGCACCACTGTGGCCCCGTGCGCCAGGCTTTTGAAGTTGGTGTCACTAGCATATGCGCTCACTCCGCTCTGAAGCAGCGTCTTCAGTCTGCTGATGTGATGTGAGTTTCTGTGCAGCTAGTCCTGTAAGAGGAAGAAAGTTGGATCCAAATCTTCTAGTCTTTGTAGCGGTTATATTTCTGAAGTAAATTAAAAAGTTGGCATTCTGTAATCAGCCAGCCAGGCCCCTTCTAATTGAGCTTTTGCAGGGCCTGCTTGTTCCTGTGATAAAGTTGTGTGTTTTTTTTTTGAGATTTATTTATTTACTTAAAAGAGTTATGGTGGCGATTTGGGGGGCGGGGCAGGGGATCTTCCATCTGCTGATTTACGCCCCAAATGGTTGCAATGGCCAGGACTAGGCCAGGCTGAAGCCAGGAGCCAGGAGCTCTATTCTGGTCTTCCATGTGGGTGGCAAGTACCAAGCACTTGGGGCTCTCCTGCTGCTTTCCCAGTCCCATCCGCAGGGCGCTGCAATGAAAGCAGAGCAGCCAGGACCCAGCCAGCACTCAGGTACGGGATGGTGGCATCTCAGTAGCCCAACCTGCCGTGCCACAGCACCAGCCCCTCTTATGGCTGCCTTTTCCTGCCCCCGATCACTGTGTGGGCGTGGGCTTTCCAGTGTACGAGTCTGTCTGCCGTCCTCCACAGCGCAGGCTCCGGCCGTTCCTGAGCGCCACGTGCCGGGCTCCCCACCAGACACAGCAGTCATGCTCTGCAGAGAACATAAGGCTGGGGCTGGCCCTGGCTGCCGGCTGGAGCAAACCAAAGTCAAAGCTTATAGCCGTGGTCTTTTTTTTTTTTTTCATTTAATTTTTATTTATTTCATTTATTTGAAAAACAGATCATCCATCTGCTGGTTCACTCACCAAATGCCTGCTACAGCCACGCCTTAGCCGAGTCAAAGCCAGGAGCCCAGAACTCATCCAGGTCTCCCACATGGGTGGCAGGGATCCAAGTACTTGAGGCAGCACCTGCTGCCTCCCAGGTGCACGTTAGCAGAAAGCTGGATCAGAAGCTGAGGGGCCAGAACTCATACCAGGCACTCACTCCAATGTGGGGTACAGCTGTCCCTGTGGCATATGCCTGCCCTCCACCCTGTGCCCTGAACCTCTGTGGCACACGCTCATTCTCTGAGCAGGGACAACCCCTTTGGCTCTGAAGGGCTGCCTTCTTGGCTCCTGACCTGTCCTGTCCTGGCTGTGCCAGTCTGCCCCTCAGTGTCTGCATGGCTCAAACAGAGCCTCCTGGAGGTGAGGCAGGCTGGGCCCTGCCCCCTCTTAGTGGAAAGCCCACTCTTAATGGAAAGCTTGTTGGAAATACTCAGAACACTCGTAGAAGGATGTTAACTGAATGTCATTTTTAGGTATGTGGGCATTTTCATATAGAACTAGGACTCGGCCACCATCGTGAGAGAAGGGAGAATTTGGGAAAGGAGAAGTCATACTCTCTCTTTGCTCCTCTGTGCCCCAGAAAACACTGTCTTAAGACACATCTGTGTTAATTTCTACAAAGGCAATTCCCAAAGCACAAAACAAAGGGTCTTCCAGGGTTTGTGGGGAAAATTCATACTATGCGAAAACTACGCCTGGATTTCAAGAAGTGCTTGTGTTTTAATTTGGTGTTTCCATGGACACTCTGAAGTGCGCTCGTATGCAGCCTGGGCGAAGATCCGTGCTGCGTGGTGATTTTTAAGACTTTCAGACCTTGATCCCTTACCGCAGTAATTCTGAGTTTTCCACTCACAAAGTTTGTTTTCGGGTAAAATATTATTTCTAACTGCATGTTCCTTCTATATGGAAGCCCTCACTGGGTGGAAAAAAGAATCCTGCAGTTTTTTTGTGTGTCCTCCATTGTGTAACAACAATGGCTGCCACTTTTGTAAACTGTTTTTGCCAAAGGTTGCTAAGTCCCTGATTTACATTATTTTTATTACGTTTTTATTTATTAATAATTGTGCATATTTCTGGATTCTAATGCATATACTAGGCACTGGTCAAATGGGGTAACCGGCAGTTCCCCTTCTTTGACATTACTTTGTGCTCGGAGCTCCTGTCTTCCTCCTGCTCATAAAATGTGTGCTGGGTTGTTGTGAACGACCGTCTTCCCACTCTGCTGTCGCATCTCTGACTTGGTGGCCAGCTTCCTCCCTCCTCTGTCAGCCCCAGCCCTCCCGGCCCTGGTAGTCACTCTGGTGTTCAGATGGAGGTTATCCACCCTTGCGTAGGAAGGGCTGCATCCTGTACTGGTCTTTCCATGGCAGCACCGGGAACTGTGCTGGTGATGAGCCCGGTGAGGACACCGCAGGAACAGGACACGCAGGGAGCCACCTGGGGAAGAGATCTGCCCACAGAGATGACTGCAGGGGGCATTGAAACTGCCCAGCTCCTCCATGAAGCCCTCCCTGAGGCCCACGTCGCTGACCGAGGCTGCTGTGTGAGCGTGTGCAGGAGCTGGGCCAGGGCGCAGCAGGCTGGGGGGAGCAGGGCAGCAGGCAGAGGCCAGGGGACTGTACAGGGCACGCACTGTCAGCTGTCGCTCAAAGAAAGCAGAAGCTACGGGCACCTGGTGCTGGGCTTGTCTCCCCGCCCGTGTCCTGGCCGGTGGGGGACAAACAGGAGGAAGAGTGAGGAAGGAGACCAGTGCTGGCGTCCCCAGAGGGGAGCTAGCACCCTTGTCTTTTCCAAGAGAGCCGCCCGTCTGCTGCCCCCGCCCCCAGGGGAGAGTGCGGATGGGAACGCATTCGCCCCTGGGCTGTGGGTGACGCAGATGTGCAGGGGTCAACTTATAAGCATCATGTCATGAGGCCAGCGTCACTTCTAGGTGCCCCTTCAGGCCACCACGGGCAGCAGCAACTCCAGTAGGTCTTTACCCTCCATACGCCCAGGCCAGTGCTGGGAGAGAAGGAAGGAGCTAACGCTGGTCATACCAGCTGGCCGCTCTCTGGAAGCATCTCGACAGGGCCCTCAGCAAATCCCGCCTCACTCCTCAGGAAGTGAACGAGTGAGACTAGGCCGTTTCTGACATGGCCGTAAAGGGAGCAGTGATGAGGCTGGGGAAGTTTTAGTGCCATTGATCAAGTCTATAGCAGTGGCCTCAAGCAAGTCCCCTCTGCCTCTGGCCCTCAGGAGCTGGGAAGACCGGGGCTGAGCCATGTCTGAGGGCCACTGGTCAGGCCAAACTGCAAATGCTCCTCCACAGTGTGGGAATGTTGTCCACGGTGGGGATGCAAATGAGCCACAGGTTTCCAGGTTGGCCGAGTCTTGTGAATCCGGAGACCTGGTGACTCGTGGCAGGACCAGCTGCACTGCAGCGTGGCACTGCCTCACAGGGCCCGTCCTCACCGGGCTGCCACAGCCCGAGTCCCTCTGCTGCCAGGCAGTGCGGCTGAGCAGAAGGGTCAGAAACATCTGCCTGACAGAGACCTGGGGTCTCCATTGGACATAAGCGAAATGAAAGAGCAGCCACGTGGAGCCGATCAGATTAAAGTCAGAGCAGTGGTTGAGACTGGGTGGGGCGGGGAGGAGCCTGCTGCGGACTACACAGGTGCATCTCACAGACGTCTGAGCTGCACGGCTTTCTGAATCTCTGTGCTACACTTCAGTGAAACAAATAATGATTTTAAAACCAAAAGTGCCAGAAGAACCACCACCGCCTCGCAGGCATTGTGAACGCGATGCCCTGAGCAGAGCAGGCAGTGCCCCTCCCCGCCGGTGGGTGCCCCTGTCCCCGCGGCAGCAGCCCGCACCCCGCCACCGTCCGTTCACATCTGTTCATCCACATCTCGTTGCCTGCAATGTTTTCATCTTGCGTGGCATCCCAGATACTGCTCCCTTATTCTAGAGGCCCAGGGCACAAACGGACCACAGGAAGTAAACCATCTCGCCAGACGGAGACCCCGCGCCTCCCTCCCCCGGTCCTCAGGCAGGGCTCTCAATGTGGTCCTTCACCCGGGGGCTCTGAGAGGCGTGGCCATCACAGCTCTGCCTGGGCCAGAGAGTGCCTGTCAGCCCAGGGACTGCTGCACTCAGTCACCTGGTCCTCGGCACTGAGTGAGGCAGCGCCTTCATTGTCCTTAGAGAAGGGGAAACTGAGGCTGCTACACTACGGAAGCCTCTGAGCAGCAGACCCTGCCTCGGGTCCACAGCCCTGGGAAGGAAGCGGGTAGAGCCCCTGGGAAGATGGGGCTCCCGCAGCAAACCTTCAGGGGTCGTTGTGTGCGGACACGCGTTCACTTGGGAGCTCTCCGTGCATTCAGCACATGCTTGGTTCCTGCCAGGGCCTGGCTAGGCGTGCGTCTCCCTGGGAGACCCAGCGAGAGGTCCCCTCCTCCACGGAGCCCTGCTGGATCGCCAGCGTTCCGGCTTCAGCTGGGACCCTCTCGAGTACTGGGATCACACTTGGGTCACAGCCCGTGAGCTGTGTGAACACACTGGGTGAGACGTAAAAAGGGGCTCACAAAACACGCGGATGGATAAGTGACTGAGTCGTGAAATGATCCAGCCCAGCCACGTGGAGGTCAAGTTCACCAAAGTGAGACTCCTCCTCCCCTGCTTCCTGAAGTCCCTTCCCAAGACCCAAGTGACCTTGGCTCACCCTGGTCACATGGATCCCATGAACAGCTGGGTGGGGTAGGAGGAAGAAGCGAGTTTGGGGCTTCCATTCTCACCTTGTCACATCCTGACCCTGCAGCCTGCTGAGGGCTCCCCTCAGCTGAACGGAATGCCTGAGAGTCGTGCTCTTTGGGGAGAATTTTTGAGGCCAGCAGCCCTGGCTCTGAGGCCTCGGGGGGACCTTGGGAAGTTCCTGTCTCTTTGGAGCCTTGGCTTCCTCCAGAAATGGTGTGATTGTGGGCGCCTCACGGACGTGCTGGGCTAGGTGAGCTGAGAGCTGACGTGGGCGTTGGGCAGGTGCTGGCCCTCGGTCACTGTTTGATGCTGCTGCTGTCCCTGTGGACTTGGGATGCTGACTGTGTGCAGGGGACACAAGGAGGGGACAGAGCAAGGGTGGGGGCAGCAGTGGAGGACACGTGGGGACTCACCCGGCCTGGGGGGACACTGCCCAGCTGTGTCTTTTCAGTCTCGCAGCCTCCGGGTCCCCGGGCTCGCCCACCCTGGCCCTTCTCTGCTGCCCCTGTACCATCTAGAAATGATGGGGTTGAGGGCTGCATCTCAGCCCCTGGTACTCCCTCGGGGCAGAGCAGCGGGCTGACTCTCCACCCTCTCCCAGGTGACAGGAGTGACAGCCCCAGGCCGGCCTCACCACGTCTGTGGCCCACTGCTGACCCCACAGCCTGAGTCCTGACAGCTCAGTGGGCCCACGTCTGCCTCTGCTGAGACGCTGACCATGTGGTCCTGCTGGAGGTGTGGCAGAGAGGGAGGTGAGTGTGCTCCCAAGGGCCGGGTGGGGGCGGAGAGGAAGAAGGGGACGCCCGGGCTGGAATTCTGGGGAGGCTCTCATCAGAGGTGGGTGGGGAGAGGCTGTGCCTGGGCTGCCCCGATCTGGCCTCCATCACTTGCTCACCATGGAGGACTCTGGAGGACTTAGTCACGAGGCAGGGGCCCAGCTCAGCTTGGGATCTGCTGATCTTGACAAGCTCAGCACACCCGGGCAGACACATCTGTGAGGGGCAGGGCACAGGGGATGAAGGGTGAGGGGTCCTGGGGGGAGCTGGTGACAAGGTGGGGAGAGGTGTTTGAAAGACGCTAGAGGACGTGGAGGAAGCTCATGAACTGGTGCTACCCAGCTACACTGGGGGAAGATGTAGGTGAGACCCAGAGCCACAGGGAGCAACGGGAGGTTGTTCTAGAAACCAGGGGGCTGGGCCTCCTATCACATGGGCCTCCTGCTGCCTGGACGCCTCCATCCTGTACACACAGCCCTGTCTCATCTTCCCAGCTGGACATGGAGGCTTTCACATGCGGTCTGTGACTGATTGCTCTCAGGGAGCCCAAGTGAGCTCAGGCCCATGCCTGCCCTGTGGGCTCCCTGGAGAGGAAACCACATGCAAAGGCCCCGGGGGTGGCCCGGTATCTGCAGCAAACTGGACGGCTCAGTGTGCAGAGGGAACGGTGGGGGTGGGGGTGGGGTGGGGTGGGGAGGGGTTTGCAAGGGTCTGCAGGGGACAGGAGAGAGAGGTCGTGGAAGTCGGAGGGGACTGCTTCCTGCACTGAAGGGAGGGGTGCCAGGCATGGTGAGAAGCACAGCAACACTGGGGACCAACATTGGGCTGCTGGGCAGAGAGAAAACCCACACTGGGGACAGAGGGGAGCGACAAGCTGCCACCCCGTGCCCAGCCTGCTGGCTTCCCCTGGCCCTGCTCTCAGGCTGAAGGACAAGCTGACCTGAGCGGGGAGGCTCCAGGGCCATCCCTGGCTGCGATCACTGGCGGTCACGGCACATTAGAGGCTGTGCACAGGGCAGGCCAGGCCATGCCCGAGGGCCGGGGGCCTTCCTGGGTGCTCTCTGGGCTTCTGATGATCCCGGAGGGAGACCTGAGGGACTTCCCCTCCACATATTCATGCTCACATGGAAATAACGGTAACTGGGACCCGGAACCTGCCTGAGCCACGGCCCCCTGCCCGCCAGCCCTGTGGGATGCTCTTTCCCATTAATCCTCCTTCTGACCCTTAGGACCTCTGACCCACTGCCGAGCACCCCTTGGACGTGTGGACGGGCTGAAGGGCCGAGACCTGGGCCAGGCCTCCCGGAGGGACTGCTCCATGCCACAGCTCCCAGAAGGAAAACACAACAGCCTGAAAAGGCCCAAGATCCACATGACACAGTCAAGAAACAGCACAGACAAGCGACCCCTGAGCCTCGTGGGTGCCCAGCGCCGTGTGGTTCCCAGCACCTTGTCATCGTGTCGTGGACCTCGGGGCCACATAAGCACACACCCAGCAGGAGCTTCTGTTCCTGTGGGACTTCCTGAAAATGGCACCAGGTGGCGAGCGTGTCGGGAGGTCACCCACAGAGTCTGCATCTCTGCCCCGCATATGACGCAGGGCCTTGTCCCTGTGGGAAAGCCGTGAATCATTCCTGTGACCTTGCTAATTCTCTGAAGGCGCTTTTCCATGCAACTTTTCAGACGCACTCCAACTCAGTACTGAGCCCCAGCTCGGGCTGCAGCCCGCACAGGCTCAGTCCAGTGTCAGGAGGAGGCGGAGCAGCGAGAGCCGAGACCAGCTCAGGGGAGCAGTTTCACCATCAGATTTGGAAGACGGGGCCATCACTAAGAGCCCTCCCACCTCCCCAGAAACAGGGAAGAGGAGAACGAGGAGTGCAAGGGGAGGGGAAGGGCCTCATTCCTGCAGCTCGTCCAGGTGGGGCCAGAGGGTCCCCTCCTCTCCAGGCCGCCTGCAGCCCTCTTTCAGCTCACCCCGTGCTCTGCCCAGGAGGCTTTGGAAGGTCAGGGTGCTGCCAGTGTTACAGGAATTTCGAGAGATGGCTTTGTCTTACAGTGATGAGAAGTGATGACGCTGACAGGGTGGGTGAGCGGAAGGAAAAGCAGGCTTTGCTACTCCAGGGGTCTGCTTTGTTTCTCCTATGTCTCCCAGGCAGTGTTCATGCTTGCTAACCAAGAAGAAATGTTACCTAACTCATCACTTGAGAAATGTCACAGAAATTGTTACCGACCTGAGCAGTTAAGGAAGGTTATGGCTTGCTGAGCACTGGAGACATGCTGCTTCCTGGTCTGGTCTGGTCTGGTCTGGTCTGGTGTCAGAGCCCCGTTCCTCCTGTGGACCCGTTCTGTTCCCATCTCTGCCTGTTGTTTTTCTTACTGCCTTCTCACATTACCTCCTCCCAGACAGGAATCCCTGACTGCCTGTCAGCGCTTGTAACTACTCACATTCCCCCATCAGGGAGGGAGCCCTGAGTGCTGCGAGCTGATCTGGGGCCACGGCTGCTCAGCTCTGTGATCAGGGGCGTAGAGCTGGGTCGGCAGCCGCCCATCCCTCTGAGGCTGGGTCTGCAGGTGCCCGGTAGAATGAGGGTTCCAGCTGGGGCTCCAGTCGCAGCACCGTCTGCAGCTTGGCAGCCCCTAAATGAGCAGAGACAAATCTGACAAGAGGGTTAAATATACAGGGTCTTCAGGCCAGGATTTCTAGAAGTGACACATATCAGAGGCATGAGGGAGGCGGCTAAGCCGGAGTAAGAGTGTCACCAAGGCAATCACAGTGGAAAGGACGTGCAGTATTGGGACAGGGACTCGGGGACCTGGGTGCACATGAAGCAGGATGTAAGGGCTGTAAACAGAACCAGGAGAAGCAAGGTGGGTGGCATTCTGGCTGTCTCGCGACGTGCAAGGATGATTGGTAGAGCCTTTTTGTTAGCCAGTTTTTAATGACCCCTTTAAGTTTGTTTTTGGGCCATTATAAAGGCATTTCGAGTGCTTTAAGAAACTGTGTAAGCACAGTTATCATTCAGCCGTGCGTAAGAATCCTTGCTCTACAACCGCGGCTTTTGTTGTTGACAGAAGTCAATTCACCTTGATTTGTATTCTCTCCTTGTGCTCGAAATCCTCTTTTGAGCGCATGAGTGTATCGCTGATCAGTCATCTTGTAGCTGGCTTTTCCTTGGCCCTCATTGGCAGGTCAGATTAGACCTGGTTGCTGATCCAGTCTCACTTTGGAGGGAGAAGAAGTATGTGATGACCAGGAGTCAATGTCAGTATCCCATCTAGACACTTGTAAGTGACAAAGAGGTCTCAGAAGAAGTGGGCTCCATTGTTGAACTGAACTTGACCTTTCGTGTCGGTGTGGCACTTGGGCCAGCTTCTGCTTTTCCAGGCAGATTAGCAGGAGCTGGATCAGAAGTGGAGCGCCCAGGACTCAGCCCAGAGCCCACATGAGATGCCAGCTCCACGGACGGCAGCCCAGTCTGGGCCACAGTGCCGGTCTGTGGATGGACTAGGTGTGTAAGTATGGTGACAGCAGTTAGTGTATCATAGCGGGGCCAGTGTGTTCTCTGAGAACAGATTTTCACTGAACTCATGTGAACACAGTCACATTGCCCTGAGAATCTAAAATGCCTCAGAAAACTTTTGAATTTAGAGGAATTAAGCAGAAGGAAAGGGAAGCATTTTTATCTGTTTACAAAGCTGTCCCAAAGCACTGAGTACAATAGAAGTCACAGAAAAAAAAAAAAAAAGATCCTTTGGAATCTAGAAGAGGAAACATTTTTAAATACAGAACCAACAGTGTTTTAAACAAAAGACATAAAAATGCATGCTTTTTATTTATCTGGTTTATGCAACTAATTTTTTATTAATTTCCATAAGCAGATTTTTTTTTCAATTTTTAGAGTTTCAGAACTTCTTGTCTAGTCCATTATTTCCAAAGCTGTCAGAAAACCTGTATTTAAGAATATTTCTTAGAATGCAGATTTTTTTAGAGAAAAGAAAACTGGATGACAAAGAGAATTAACTAGTCATGGTTAAAATTAATTGACAAGAGGAGGCAGTTTATGTTTAGTTCACACAGCATTGTGGGAAGCACCTGAAGGATTTTATAAACACTGTGTGTGTCTGGGGCCTTTTTTTTTTTAAAATCAAGATAGCCATCATGACATCGAGCCCTGACAGCTAGGCCTCTGGGCAGCAGTGGGAGGGGGATGGGAGGCACACGTTCACAGGCACTGCTCCTGTGGTCCCATCCATCAGGGAGGTGTTGGAGAATGTGATAGCTTTGAAGGGAGGGGGCGGCCTGAGGTAGGGGCTACCCCCACAGCCTCCCTGTACCCCCAAGCCCTGTGTGGCCCTTCTGTCCTCTGCGAGTCGGGGAGTCTTCTTTACGGCCCAGCTGAGAGCCCGTGCCTGCCAGGCAGTTTTGAGCTTCAGGATCCTGACCAGAACCTGGAGGAACCACATCAGTTAGTTCGCTTGTTTCCACTCTGGGGTCGACCTTCATGTGGGATTTCTCCCAGCACGGCCTGGGGCAGAAGTGGCTGAAAGCCCAGGCCTGCAGCGGTTTGCGTATGTATTCCTGTTCCTGGGAAGAATCCCGAGGCTTCTCTGGAGTCCCTTGACTTGTTTCCTATTCTTTCTGTCCAGTGCTGAGCCGCTGGTGGCCCATTACGTCTGCCTCTGTGGGCTCTCCCTGGGGTCATAGGTCATTCACCTCTCATAACAAGTGCTCCAGCTCTAGGCTCATATAAGATGGGACCTGGTAATATTCAGACAGGATGTTGTCCTCCAGCTGCATCCAGTTCTTCCCAACAAAAGGCAGGGACCTGTCACCATGGCATACAGGACCACACCCAGGCTCCAGACATCGGCCTTATAACCACTGAGTTCCTCATCTGGTAATCTTCGAGGGCAGGGTGCTCTGGCACCCCACAAAATGTGTCCAGATGTTATCGCTTAAGTCAGTCTGCAGCTAAATTCAGTTAATATTCAGCCGGGCATCCCAAAGGAGGTTTTGTAATTTTAAGTTTCAGTGCCCTTCTTATGGCAGTAGAACACTGCTGATAATGTCTGGTTAAACATCTGACATGCCTCTTCCTCACACAAGTGGCCACACTCTGCCACGTCCTGGTCAAGGTCCCCCCTGCTCGCATAGGCCGTGAAAATGTATGCTCTGTCTGCTGTGTGCGTATATATAACAGCCTGAAATGTTTGGGAAATGCATCTCTTGCTAATGTCTGCTTCCACCCACACTTGCAGGAAGCTGGAGGAGGCCTGGTTGGCTCTGGCGTTTGTCATGGCCGCCTGGGTCTCGCTTTGCAGATGCTAGGTCAGCTTCCCTTGGCCAAGTTACTCTGGAGAGTGGTTCTGAGGACCTGGTATCCATCGAGGACCTCCTCGTCAGTGTGGGAGGCCGCACGGGGGCACCCACCTCCGAGCCTCTCTGATGCTGGTAGCACCCATGACAACTCTGACAACTGGGAAATGGAAAAGAAACAACACTGTCAGTGCCAGTGTTACAGGTAACACTACATATGAATGACACTAATCGCTAATTCTATCTCATTAAATATGAGAAGGCACAAAAAATGAGGAAAATCAATCAAGGAAACACCAACTAACATTACCTAAACAAGTTTAATCAGTAAGTCTAATAGTCTTATCTAAAGGATTAAAAATGTGGGGGAAATGGGAGAAACACATTAGAAAATGAAAACAAAATAAATACAAAAAGTGACAAATAAGTAAAAAATGGAGAGAGAAGAAAGTTAACAAAATAGAGAAAAAATAAAATATTAAAAAGAACAAACTGAGCAGACCGAATAGGGAAAACAGGTAGCTTTGTCCAAGTCCTATAGGTCACCATCAAAAAGCTTCCTGTACAAAACAAAAAAACCCCAGTGAGCCAGGGACTCATACAGGCAGTTGAAATTGTTAGGTTTGGAACAGCTCGGGGTTCTGGCCTCTTGTACTCCCAAAAAAGAGAGAAGGAAAAAGGAGATGGAGCCGAGCTCAACAGAGACAGGGGGCTTTATTGCAGCAAAGAGGGGCGACAGTCCGTTCTTGCGAGGATACTGTGCAGGGCGTGTGTAGGGCCAGGTTTTATCTGATTGAGGAGGGAATCTGCCGCTGGGGGCAGGCTGAGGGGGTTTTGCCTGCAGCTGGTGGGAAGCAGGGAGTAGGGGGCTCTTAGAGGCCGCTGACAGCTTTCCTCTTGGCTGTTTCACAAGCTGCCCTGTGCAGCTTATCTGTTTTTCCAGCTGCTTTGCAAGGAGTCTGGGGGAGTTGAGCCTGGTTCCTGCAACCAAGGGTCTCAACAAAAAGGAGGAGGGGAAGGGGCAGCATGCCCTTTAGCAATGACATTGATGTGAGAGGAAGAAATGGACCAGTCACAGCTGGCGATACTCCACGCTGGTTTTCCTGAAACCCTTTCCACTTAAATAGAAAGGACCCCGAAAGCTTTTTGCTTAGGTCGATGATAGACTTTGATCTGGTTGTGGCTAGCCCTGAGAGCCTCAGATCCAACAAAGCCACTGCTACAAAGAGGGAGGTGGACCAGGTTCGAGTCCTGGCTGCTCCACTTCAATGCTGCCCTCTGCTATGGCCTGGGAAAGCAGTGAAGGATGGCCCGAGTCTCCACGTGGGAGACCCAGAGGAAGCTCCTGGCTCCTGGCTTTGGATAAGTGCAGCTCTGGCCATTACAGCCATCTGGGAAGTGAACCAGTGGGTGGAAGCTCTTTCTCTTTCTACCTCTATCTCTAACTGTCTTTAAAATAAATAAATTAGAAAAAAAAAGAAATGAAGAAACAGATATGGGTAAGCAGCTGCAAATGCTACTAACCCCTGCATGTTGCGGAGAAAAGCAACAGACTTGGTTTTGGCCTGGTCTTCATGTGGTCTCTTGCAGGGGGTGGTGCTGGGCAAGTGTGACTGACTAGGAGTTTCATCTCCAGCGGGAGCAGTGTGCATTTCTGGAGTGTATGCTTTGGACGATCTGGGGAACAAAGACAACTTTCAGGCAGTTTTAACTCCGTATATAAGCAATATGCATCCGTGCGGTTACTTCACGTAACTTGTTGAAGCAAACTGTTGTCACCTATCATATCTACTGTGACCCTGAGGACGCTGAATTTAAGTGTCTCCCTTGGACCCGGTGTTGTGGCTCAGCGGGTTAAGCTGCTGTCTGTGATGCCTGCATCTCATGTGGGCGGTGGTTTGAGTCCCGGCTGCTCCACTTCCCACCCAACTCCCTGCTGATGTGCCTGGGAAGGCAGCAAAGGATGGCCCAAGCACTTGAGCTCCTGCCACCCATCTGGGAGACCTGGATGAAGCTGCTGGCTTCTGGCTTCTGCCTGGCCCAGCTGCTGCTGTTGTAGCCATTTAGACAGAGAACCAATGGATGGACGATCTCTCTTCCTGTCTCTCCCTCTCTCAGTAAATCTATGTTTCCAAATAAAATTAAAAAAAAAAAAAAGTCTCCTTCTGTCCCTCTACCACCCAACCCCCACATTTTCTCTATCTCGTTGGTGTTCCTGGGAAGTTTCATGATCTTTAGTCCTTAGAGATCTCTGAGACTTTCATTGAAATCCGTGTAGGTAATGAAAGAAGTTTCTCAGCTATAGAGAAGTCCGGTTCCTACTGCGTGCCTGGTCTGTGTCAGCCGGTGCTCCAGGTTCCCTGAGGGTACGGTGTGAACACCGCAGAGGAGGCGTCTGCCTCCAGAAAGCTTACTTACTAGCCGTACCAAGGAGACAGCCAATGTGTGGAGAGAGCCCAGGAGACAGGAGGACTCCTGCCTGGTGTGCAGGGAGCTCAGTTTCTGGATTTAATCTATCACAAATGCAAATCATCTAAACTTGACCTTTGCATATGGTTAGGGAATTCAACAAGTATTCATTGAGTACCATCTCTGCTGGAGACAGCAGAACACTGGGATAAAATGAGAATCAAAATAGGCCCATACAGCTGGGTAAAGTGGCACAGGGATGCACTGGGTCCCTCACAGTCACCCTTGGGTGGGAAATACCGGTATCTGTCTCACTAATAATGGACCCACGAAAGGGGTGTGTGTGTGTGTGTGTTCAGCGGCCCAGGACTAGAATTACCCCTAAAGAAGAGACCATGGAGTGAAAGCAAGAGTCGGGGTTGGCACTGAGTTTTGAATAAACAGTAGGATTTGGATGGCCAACTTAAGGGAGGGTAGGTGGAGGGGTTGGGGGCGAGAATATTCTAGAAAGCATTTTCTTGGAAAAAGACCTTGTGTCGGGATTTCTGGGGCCAATGGGGAATTAGCAGCGTTTGAACAGAAGGTGTGAGCTGTAGCTGTTGAGGTCAGTTTCGGGGGCCTCGCCTCAGAACTTGTCACTTAGTCTACTGCAACGGGGGGGTCACTCAGTGCATGTGAGGACCGCTGGAACACAAGTCCGAGGCCGGATGGCGCCTTCCACTCCTACGCGCCGCCCCCACAGCTTGGCTGAGGGAGCGGTGCCCCCGCCAGTTCCACCGGACTGCAGGCCCCATAGAGACGCTCCTCCCGCTGCCTAGAGAGGCCGCGAGGGCCGCGCGAGGCCGCCGTGACGCGCTTCCGGCGCCGCGGGGCGGGCCCTGGGCCGTGCGCGCCTGCGCGTCTCCGGGACCACAGACTCCGCCCTGCGGGGAGCTCCCGCGTCTCACGGTGAGCGGCGAGGGCCCCAGGGAGGGGAGAGGAGCAGTGTCTTGGCTGGGGCGGCGGCCGGAGGCTTTGCGGGGCAGTGTGTCCTGGCCTCGGTCGCCCCCAGGACCGACTTCCCGAACTGGGGGGCACTCCCGGCTCAGCTCACGGCGTCGGCACTGCAGATTCCGGGGCGCAGCCCGGAGCCCCGCACGAGGGAGGCGCTTCAGAGATGGCAGAGCGAGTAAATGCCGAGGGATGGACTGGGTGATGGAGAGCTAGGACCCGTGTGCAGCAAGGAAACCCCGAGGCTCAGAATTCGCGGCCCCTGCCCTGCGGACAGAAACTTAGGGTCTTCCCAGGGGAGGCAGCTAGTCGTGTACTGCGCTCGGGCCCCGGAGACCTGGGTTGCTGTATGGAGGGTGGGAACCCAGGGGCGAGGCCACAGGACGTTTGAGGGTGCAGCTGCTCGGAAGCAGTGTGCGTGATGCTATTTGAAACCGCGTTTGTGCCGCCATCCAGGACCTGTTGGCGGCTGTGGTGCTGACTTCTCCAATCTCCCCGACAGCCTGTTGTGGCATTTCTTAGTAAAGTGGGGCACAGGGAGAACAGCTTTCCAAGGGCAAGCACAGTGCTACCAAGTGGCCCGAGGCTGCAGAATAGAGAGCTGGGTGTGTGTGTGTGTAGAGAGAGAGAGGAGAGAGAATCTTCCATCCCCAAATGGCCGCAATGACTGGACTGGGACAGGCCAAAACCAGGAGCCAGGCGCCTCTTCTGGGTCTCCCATGAGGGTGTAGGGGCCCAAGGACTTGGGCCATCTTGTACTGCTTTCCCAGGCCATAGCAGAGAGCTGGATCGGAAGTGGAGCAGCCAGGACTTGAACTGGAGCCCATGTGGGCTGCTGGCACTAGAGGCAGCGGCTTTACCTGCTACGCCACAGTGCCGGCCCCATCCTTAAGCCAGTCTGAGAGATAAGGAGGTGGCAGTGCAGAGAAAGCTTACAAGTCCGCTGCCTGTTAGGTTAGCAGGATGAGGCTGTTCAGAGCCTCTTTCTTCCCTTTCACCCTTCACCGTAATACCCATCTCCCCCGACCCAGATCTGCAGACAGATCCATTTATCATCTTAAAATCACTAACAATTGGCCGGCGCCGCGGCTCACTAGGCTAATCCTCCTCCTAGCGGCGCCGGCACACCGGGTTCTAGTCCCGGTCGGGGCGCCGGATTCTGTCCCGGTTGCCCCTCTTCCAGGCCAGCCCTCTGCTGTGGCCAGGGAGTGCAGTGGAGGATGGCCCAGGTGCTTGGGCCCTGCACCCCATGGGAGACCAGGATAAGTACCTGGCTCCTGCCATCGGATCAGCGCGGTGCGCCGGCCGCAGCGCGCCGGCCGCGGAGGCCATTGGAGGGTGAACCAACGGCAAAGGAAGACCTTTCTCTCTGTCTCTCTCTCTCTCACTGTCCACTCTGCCTGTCAAAAAAATAAAAAAAAAAAAAATCACTAACAATCAGTTTATTCCACAGTACGCATTTGTGAAAGCCCCTGTACATTCCTTTTTTTTTATTTTTTTTTTTTTTTGAGATTGGTTTATTCATTTGAAAGAGTTACAGAGAGCAGGAGAGACAACAGGGAGATTTTCCATGCACTGGTTCAATCCCCAGATGGCCACAATGGCCAGGGCTCGGCCAGGCTGAAGCCAGGAACTGCATCTGAGTCTCCCACATGTGTGCCATTGGCCCAAACACTTGGGCCATCTTTCATTATTCTCAGGCCATTAGCAGGGAGGCAGATCGGAAGTGAAGCGGCTGAGACATGAACTGGCACCTGTATCGGATGCTGGCGTCACAGGCGGCAGCTTTACCTGCTGTGCCGCGGTGCCAGGCCCATCGTTCCGGGCAACTTGCAGACCATAGAAAACTCTGACCCATAGGCCAGATTTGTCCTACTTTTTTCCTGTAAAACCGTTGGGTTGAAACACGGGCTCATTCATTTACCTACTGTCTTTTTGTTTTCAAACTGTGAAGGCACAGTTGAACAGGTTGCAGCAGGTGCTGTAGCCCATGAAGGCTGAGATACTTTCTGGCCCTTTACAGAAAAAGCGTGCTAACCTTGGGTGTCGACAGACCACCTACGGCCTGGGTGACCCCCAACTGGAGGACGGTGGTCATGACCGAGACGTCTTTCCTCACCACAGGGTCTAGTATCAGAATACCATCTAACCCCTGCGGAGGGCCTGCTGTGGGCAGGTTGCTTCGTGAGTGCTTTGCAGGAGTCAAGGACTCCTGGAGGTGATCCAGTTTGTCAACTCTTCAATTAAACAGGCTGCCCTGAGCAAAGTCCCTGACCCCAGTCCAGTCCACTCTCATCTCCCTCTGAGTGGGAGGCCCCTAGCCTACCTAGGGGGTCGGGAAGGCTTTGCTTTGATTTCTCTTTTTGGAGCCAAAATCCATAAGTGAGCTCTGTCACTTCTCAAAATAACCATTTTTCTAACTATAAAAGACACCTGTCAGGGCAGCATTTGCCGTAGCAGTGCAGGTGCTTATTTTTCCTTCTTACTCAGGTGCATATTTCAGCAGATGTTTATGATGTTATGTTGTATTTAATTTTTTAGTATCTTGGGGCTTTTTCCCACTAATACGTTGGCATACATATTTTTCCAAATAGATAATTCCATTTTTAATTATCTTTGTGTCTAATTTCCACCAAGTGGAAGTACCATAATCCAAAAGTTGTAAGTCTCAGCGTCCAACAACAGAAAAGTTGTTATTTCCAGTTATTCCTTCACAAGTAACAAAAGAATTCTGTTTTCGTCATCTCTGGGACGTTACTTTTTTAGGAAAAATCTTGAATTACTAGGTCAAAGAAAGTAGACATTTATATGCTATCTTTGAGGAGTTACTATGATAACACTGCAGGATTCAGAATGAATATTCTGTTCTGAGTCCCTGTACCCACAGAATGGTGATAGCAATACCCCAGCTACAATTCAAGGTACAGCTTTTAAGGCTAGTTATATAAATATTGCCAAATTACCCCCCAGGAAGATGGTGCCAATTTATATCCCCACTAGTGTATGAGACTCTCCCCGTCAGTCTTGAGTTTAACATTAAAAATAGGTTTTGCAGGGGTGAGCATTTAGCCTGACAGTTAAGCCACGGGTTCAGATGCCCACACATGTTAGAGTACCTGACTCCAGATTCCTGCTGTAACAGACCCTGGCAGGCAGTGATGATGGCTCAAATGATTGGGTTCTTCCCTCTCAAGTGGGAGACCTGGATTGAGTTCTGGGCTTTGGCCTGGCCCAGTTCCAGCCATCAGGTGCATTTGGGAAGTGGGTCAACAGATAGGAGCGTTCTTTCTCTTTGTTTTTCTGTCTCTCAAATAAGTAAAGAAATATATTTTTAAATAGATCTTTTATTTTGCAAAGCAGAGAGAGACAGAGATCTTCCATCTGTTGGTTCACTCTCCAAATGCCCACTGTAACCGCTGGGGCTAGGCCAGGCCAAAGCTGGGAGCCAGGAGCTTCATCCGGGTTACCTACCGGGTGGCAGGGGCCCAAGCACTTAGGCCATCTTCTGCAGCTTTTCCCAGGACATTAGCAGGGAACTGGATCAGAAGTGGAGCAGCCAGGACAGGAACCAGCACCCATACAGGATGTGGAACATGGCTTTACCTGCTACACCACAAGGCCAGCCCCAGGTTTTGAGTTTTGTGTAATGATTGATTTCAGCCTCCATTTCTTTGATTACCACAGAAATGGAATTTGGTTTTAATATGTCTATTTGCCTCTTGTAATTCTTGGGGTATTTGTAATATTTTCCATTTTTCTCTTCATCTTTTTCCCTTATTCGTGTCTAAGAAGTCTATATAGCAGGTCTATCTACTCCTTGATATTTAAGTCAAAAATGCTTTTCCTAACTTGTCTTTTAATTTTATTTGTATTTTGGATATTCTGTGCCTAGATTTATCCATTTTTGTCTTCTGGGGCCTGTACTTTTATGTGTTTTGCTTAGAATTATTTATTCTAAGCCTAAGATCAGAAATTCATCAGTATTTTGTTATGTTGTGGTTTCATCTTTTGTAAGCGTATTCAACACTTCGGGAAGTTTAGGTTTATTTTGGTGTGTGATGTGATGCAGGAATCTCGCTTTTTTTCCCCCAAGCAGTGGCAGCATGCACAGTGTAATTGTTGAGTGCTGTGTTTGTGTTGATGATTACAAATGTTCTTACCAGATACCTGTATCTCCTGGGCACTTAGGAGTCTCAAATCAGCAGCCAGAGTCAGGCTTCCTGTAGACAGACTCCCCGTGGAGCTCCTCCCAGCCCTGCTCCTTTGATGATGTTTATCTGATATTCCTGTGACTTCAGTTGCTCTTTTTGTGTTAAAAACTAAGTAATGTGACTTCTGCCCACATCTCTCTGCTCTGTCCCAGGTATGTGTGCTGTGCTTTCCGCTTGGATAGGACAGCACTAAATGCATCCTCTCCCTGCGGGGCCCAGAGCTGCTGCTCTCACTAGAGGTCAGCGTACTCGCCCTTTGCCTTTCTGCTCCCCCAGTATTCATCCAGTCCCCGCACGAGGTGATGGAGACGGCTTCTCAAGGGGCATCCAGCCTTCGCCTGAATCCGCAACCCCGACCCCTCACACACTCCCTTTCTCTGCACCTGGACAGAGATCTGATCAGGTCTCCTCTGCTTATCAGACCTTGTCAAATCCTTTCCTGGCTTTCTGCTCGCTTCAGGGTAAAGTCGCTAAAATGGTTTGCCGGGTTCTGTTCGATGTGTTTTTTGCTTGCCTCAGGCTTTGTTTCTGGTGCCTGGTACTTGGGCCTTGTCGGTTCTCCGCCATTCCTGCAGAGCTTGGTTTGTGTGCTGTTCCCTGCCACTGATGTGTTCTGCTCCCGTTTGGCCTGTCTAGCTGCCGTTTGTTCTTCAGAGGGGTTTGATTTCCTAGAAGTTGGGGGCTAGATTAAGGTCTCCTCTGTACTACATTCCATAGCACCCCACATTCCCACATTTATAACTGCCACAGTGGAAATAACAGGTTTAATGTTTTTGTCTGGCTAAGACCTAAGCAGCAGGCAGGTGGAGGCGTTGACTGACTTTTCCTCAGTATCTGACACTGGTCACACCTAACCTCCTCTGCTGCACTCCCTGAAGAGGCTCCTTTAGAAAGGGAAGCTCACATAGTGTCTTCCTGAGCCTTTGAAAGTCGGTGCAGAGGCCCAGATGCAATGAGAAGCCCGTGAGATCCACCTTATTATGTACATTGGTCGGCTCATTCTACTCGTTCATCCGTCAGAGCTGTTGACTCTGGTAAAACCATTCCCTGTCTTCCCCTCCTCCTTGACATAATGCTGTCAGTTCTGCGTCTCTCCTCAGAGTGACGTGGAGAGAGAATGTTGGATGCACAGTTGCGATTTTGACGTTTCAGACAGCAGAGTATAAGGAAACTCTCCTGTACTATTTTGAAAGTCAAAAATTATTTCATAATGAAAGTTTTTTAACTGAAGCCTGTGCTTATGTAGGTTGTACATGAAGAAAAACTGGGTAGCTGATGTGACACATAGCAGAAAAGACATCCTTGTAGCTCTATCTTATATCCAATAGAAGGGATCCCTAAGCCGCCTCCACATTCCGCAACAAGGGTATTAGTGGGTGATTCAGACTTAGTGCACTAGCCTTGCTGCGAGGCCATCCCTTCGGGCACCTTTTGAGTGTAACTGACTGAGCACCCTAATTGACACGAATGTCCCTGTCCATTTAATCTTTATCATTATGAAGTGATAAGGAACATTCCGACCTGTTTATCAAGTACCCTGAGTGTCCAACAGTGTGTCAGTCTCCGTGAGACAGCTGGCAGCTGGAGTGTGTGAACCTCAAGGGCTGCAGGCCAGCTCTGACATTTGCCGATTTGGTCACTTACTGCGTCCTAAGAGGCTTGGTGGCAGTTACCTGATGGCAGCCGGCCCTAGGCAACATCTCTCTGAGTTTTCTGCTCACTGGGACGGTGATCTCTCTCCTACCTTTCCCCGCTATGCGCAGGGCTCCCAGTGTTTAAACCTGGAAGTGTTTTCCAGTCAAAGCACAGAGAAGATTCGTGGATGTTGAATATGCAAGGGGCTGAAGAGAGAGAGATCGGAGAAGAGGCTTGGCCAGGTGAGTGAACAAGGAACAACCAGTGGGAGACACAGGCTGGCAGATGGAAGATTTTAGATATTTTAGGAGGGAGGCTGAATGAAGCTTAGAAGAGCGAATTCCTGTCTTAGAGGGATGTCGGGGGCAGGTGTGGGTCCATTTTCCCAAGTGCTCATTTTATCCCTTCACCTCCAGCGTTTTCCCCTTTAGATTCTCCCAGTGTTCACTCTGCCTGCACACCCCCCGTGCTCCCTGCCCTGCCCTAGGCTGAGCCTGTGCTATCTCCAGTGTCTGGGGTCTCTCACCCCTGGGTGTCTGCAGTGCTCTTTCTGTGGGGGTTCCTCACTGGGGTGATCACATTACCCTGATGCGGCTCTTCCCAGCACTTACACCTGGTACTCTGACTTTCCCTGGATCCTACTCCTAGGCTGTCCCGAGACCTGTCAAAGCTGGGGTTCCCCACTGCAGGGCCTTCACTCTGCCCTGTACCAGACACATTCACTCTGCTGGCTTCTTTCAGGTTGGGTGAAAAAACCTGCCCCAGAGCAAGATGCCTCTGAAACTGACTCACCAGGGATAGTAGCAAGGAGATGCCAAGAGAGTTACCCAGATTCCACATCTGGAGAGAGAGACCCCTGTGAGGGCATGAGGGAAAACCCCCCTGGAAAGGTTCCTGGGCCGTGCCTTTTCCAGAATGGAGGTTTTGGAGGAATAGCTTTCATCCACAAGGAAGCACCCCTTGAAATGATTAGCCAAGAATTTAATTTTGAGAAAAACTTGCTTTTGACCTCAAGCCTTGTAACACACCTCAGGGTTTCTACGGAAGAAAAACAGCATCAACGGGAAACAAGTAACATACACACCAATGAGACTTTGGAACAAAGTCGATGCCCGGCTCTGTCCACACAAAAGAAATCTTGGAAATGCGGTGAATGTGGAAAAACCTTTACTCAGAGTTCATCCCTCGCCCAGCATCAGAGATCTCACACTGGAGAGAGACCATACGCGTGCGAGCAGTGTGGGAGAGCCTTCAGTCGTAGCTCATTCCTCGTTCAACATAAAAGAATTCACACTGGAGTGAAACCGTACATATGTGAGCAGTGTGGGAAAACATTCCGGTGCCGGTCATTTCTTACTCAGCATCAGAGAATCCACACTGGGGAGAGACCTTACAGGTGTCACGAGTGTGGGCATTCCTTCCGCAGTCAGTCTCATCTCACCGAGCACCAGAGGACCCACACTGGCGAGAAGCCTTACACGTGTCCCAGGTGTGGGAAGGCGTTCAGTCAGAACACACACCTTGTTCATCACCAGAGGATCCACACTGGCGAGAAGCCTTACTTATGCAGTGACTGTGGCTCTTCCTTTCGCAAACACTCAAACCTTCTACAGCATCAGAGAATCCACACCGGGGAGAAGCCCCATAAATGTGAGGAATGTGGGAAAACTTTCCAAACCAAGGCAAACCTCTCACAGCATCAGAGAATCCACACTGGCGAGAAACCCTACAAGTGTAAGGACTGCGGCAAAGCCTTCTGCCAGAGCCCGTCTCTCATTAAGCACCAGCGAATTCATACTGGAGAGAAACCCTATAAATGCAAAGAGTGTGGGAAAGCTTTTACTCAGAGCACTCCACTGACTAAACACCAGAGAATTCACACGGGGGAGCGCCCCTACAAATGCAGCGAGTGTGGGAAAGCCTTCATTCAAAGCATTTGCCTTATTCGGCATCAGAGAAGTCACACTGGAGAGAAACCCTATAAATGCAATGAATGCGGAAAGGGCTTCAACCAGAACACCTGCCTCACTCAGCACATGAGGATTCATACTGGAGAGAAGCCCTACAGATGTCAGGAGTGCGGGAAGGCCTTCGCTCACAGCTCCTCTCTCACTGAGCATCACAGGACCCACACTGGCGAGAAGCTGTACAAATGCAGCGAGTGTGAGAAAACCTTCCGCAAGTACGCCCACCTCAGTGAGCATTACAGGATCCACACTGGGGAGAAGCCGTACGAATGCATCGAGTGTGGGAAATTCTTCAGACACAGTTCAGTCCTTTTCAGGCATCAGAAACTTCACAGTGGTGAATGATGCTGTAGCTAGGTCACGCAGCGCCCGTGGAGAGGGCGGCCGGGAGGAGAGAGGCAGGTGGCATGCCCGCAGTGAAGGAAGAAGGAGCCACGTGACTGTGCTCTGGAGGAATTCTCCGGAAGTGGAACCGGGGGCTTGGAGAGTGGAGGCCGCGCCAGGTGGGCACACGGGAATACAGGGTGGGAAGGGAAGTTCCTGCTCTGCAGACAAACCTACTGGGCACCATCACACCCTCCGCATGTGCCTCTTACACCCGGGGGAGGCATTTGTTAGGTAGGCAGGGGGGTTTCCGTTACCCCATTCCTGCCCCCCCCCACCTGTCTCGTGTTCACCGGCTGGTAAATTGAGGTGCTTTTCCAAACACTGCTTGTCAGCCTGGGGGTGGTGTCGGGTCTGGGGTCACGTCCAGTTGTAAAGGTCTCCAGATGTTTGCGGTGACTCTGACCCTGCTGCTGTCGGGGAGGCTCCCCAACCAGTGGGAGTGTTCCTCTGAAGGGGAGACAGACAAAAATAAAGAGTCCATATTCATTCCTTTTTGACAAAATTTATGTATTCATTCATTTAAGGGCAAATGACAGGGAGGAAGAGCCAAAGACCTTCCATTGCTTGTTCAACCGCCAGATGGCCACAGCAGCTAGGTCTAGGTCTGCTCTCCCACGTGGATGGCAGGGGCTTAGGCCCAGCTGGACTGGAAGCAGGATAGCCAGGATTTGAACCAGTGTTCGCGTAGTATCACAGTATGTGTGTCACAGGCAGCAGCTTTACCCTGCACCACAGTGCTGGTCCAGTATTCATGCGCTGAGCAGAGGGCAGTGTGGCAGGACCTGGGCTGATTCCCACAGACATGCTGATGAGGAAGGTTTTATGAGGGTGAGGAAGATCTTTCCTTATTTTCAAGCTTGAGGGCGACAGGGGTTCTCTGAAGGAAATAGGAGAACCAGAGAGACTCTGTGAGGCCAGTTTGTGTGAAGGGAGGCAGATCTGAGAGGACTAGGGAGAGGGAGGCCCAGCGTCTGTCCCACAGGGGTCCCAGAGGGGTGCTGGCTTGCCCAGGAAGGAGTTGGTCTGTGCTGGGCGGCTGGCAGTGAGGGGCCTCGGACGTAACCTTGCCGCCGCATAACATTGCCCTGCCTCTGACATTGGGAAGAGTTCTGCAGAGTTACCTGGTGTTCACATCCCTGAAACGCGATTGTCCGTGTTGCCCCTAGCTGAGTGGTGTTTTATTCTGAGAAAGTCCCATAAGTTTCTCTTTATTTCCCCAGTGCCTGTCGTCTTCTTAATTGCTACCCAAAAATTGAGCTTCAGAGAATTAATGAAACCTTTGATTGGTGTTTGAAATAGCTTCTAAGCTCTGAAGGCTATATAGGCATTAAATTGTGACTGTTAAAAAGCCACTGAAGTACGTTGATTATGGGATGCTTTGTCCTTTGGAACTCTGCATGGCTGTTTGCAGAGCCAAGTGTCTTGTAAGCATTGATCTGGGCTGCTGTTTACCACTGATGGGAATGTGGTAGAATTGTCACTTTTCCCCGTAGCCATGAAGGTTATGTTCTCAATGCCTATCCCATGAAAATTCATAATTTATAAAAGGAATACCTTATGAGCAAAAATGAATATAAAACTAAATATTTTACAGTCATGAAAATATATATTATCCCAAAAGCAAGTGTCAATGTCTTTATACTTCCTAAATGAAAAATCACAATTATAAAGAAATTATGAAAATAGATTCAATCACTGGTACATAGTATATATTCAGTAAACATTTATTTAGTGAATTTTTCATGGATTTTAATCAACCTTTGGCCATCCAAAGTCTTTTTAGGAAATTACTGATGTGTAGGTATTTGGGGTAATATTTATGTATTGCTATATTTGGAATCTTTTCTTTGTAAGATTTATTTATTTAATTGAAAGAATTACAGAGACAGCTCTTCCATCCGCTAGTCACTCCCTCAAATGGCTGCAATGACCCAGCTGAAGTAGGACAAAGACAGGAGCCAAGAGATTCTTCCGGGTCTCCCACGTGGGTACAGGGGCCCAAGGACTTGGACCATCTTCTCCTGCTTTCCTAGGCGCATGAGCAGGGAGCTGGATCAGAAGTGGAGCAGCCAGTACTTGAATTGGCACCCATATGGGATACTAGTGCTACAGGGCACATATAACCAGCTGCACCACAGCACCGGCCCCTGTCTGGAATTTTGGGGAGAATAGTGTTTTCTTAAAGAAATGGGAGGGGACCGGCGCCTTGCTCACTTGGTTAATCCTCTGCCTGAGGCGCCAGCATCCCATATGGGCACTGGGTTCTAGTCCCGGCTGTTCCTCTTCCAGTCCAGCTCTCTGCTGTGGCCCAGGAGTGCAGTGGAGGATGGCCCAAGTGCTTGGGCCCTGCACCCGCATGGGAGACCAGGAGGAAGCACCTGGCTCCTGGCTTCGGATTGGCACAGAGCTCCGGCCATAGGGGCCATTTTGGGGGCTGAACCAACGGAAGGAAGGCCTTTCTCTCTGTCTCTCCCTCTCACTGTAACTCTACCTCTCAAATAAATAAATAAAAATCTTAAAAAAAAAAAAAATGGGAGAATCTTAAGGGTAAAATAAGCTCTGAGAAAGCTCTAGAATGAAGTGAATGTGACTGAAATTTTTTTGTTTTTTGTTTTTCTGATAGATAGGGCTCTTACCCACTGGCTTACTCACCAACTGGGTAGCCCAGAGCCAGGAGTCAGGAACTGGGAATGCAGTCCAGGTCTCCCACCTGGGTGGCAGGAACCCAAGCACTTTATTCCATCGCTGCTGCCACCCACCTTAAAAAAAAAAGTTATTCTGCCATTTATTTGAGAGAAACAGCCCTTCCATCTGCTGATGATGCCTCAGATGCCTGCAGTAGCCTTAGGCCAGGCTGGAGGCAAAACCTGAAGCCAGAATCCCAGAGCAGCTCTTGCATATGAGTGGCAGGAACCCAGTCACTTGAACCATCCCTGCTGCTTCCCAGGAACGACGCTAGCAGGAAGCTGGTGACAGGAGCCAGGGCATCAGACAGGTATCAAATACATACCCCACACCAGCGCCGTGGCTCACTAGGCTAATCCTCTGCCTGCGGTGCCAGCACCCCGAGTTCTAGTCCTGGTTGGGGTGCCGGATTCTGTCCCGGTTGCTCCTCTTTCGGTCCAGCTCTCTGCTGTGGCCCAGGAAGGCAGTGGAGGATGGCCCAAGTGCTTGGGCCCTGCACCTGCATGGGAGACCAGGAGAAGCACCTGGCTCCTGGCTTCGGATCAGCGCGCCGGCCTTAACAGCCACTTAGGGGGTGAACCAATGGAAGGAAGACTCCTCTCTCTCTCTCTCTCTCTCTCTCTCTCTCTCTCTCTCTAACTCTGCCTGTCAAAACAAAAACAAAAAACACGCACCCCAAAATGGGATACAGGTTGTTTAACTGCTAGGCCAAATTTCCACCCTAGTTTTTGTTTTCAGAGACAGAAAGAGACTGAATTTTTAATCCTTGGAGTGAGACGGTCTGTACATTTTCACTTCTTGAAACAGAGAAAGGAAAGGCCCTTGACTTTCTGCTGCCCTCCGCCGTGTTCTCACACTCAGACGTCTGCTCCTGCTGTTTCTGGCGGTTGCCAGCCTGCGAGGTGTCTGCCTAGTCATCCCACGTGGCCCCAAACCCAGTAAGTGCTCTGTCCCTCAGCCGTCCTCATTCTTCGTATCTGTGCTGTCCCCTGTTGTAGTTCCTAAAGCTGGAAGCTGCCTCTGCTGCCGTCGCTTTAGCTCAGCTCGTCAGTGTATTTCCCTGGTTTTTTTTCAGTAGTGTTCTGGACTCTTGCCCCACAGGGCCGCCTTTCACACGTGTGCATCATCTTTGTGGGGCCAGGGCAGTGCCGTCGCCCTGGGACTGGGGTCTGAGGAGCACATGCTAGTCCCCGCCCTTGGCCTTGGTAATTCACACGCACTGACTTCCCTTACTCCTCACAACCGCCCTTACTAGTGTTGTACCCAAAACGTCCGATTCCCACCAATTTAAGACCACCAGGAGCCGACACTGATGCAAACACAAGAGTTTTATTTCAAACTTGAGGCTGGTCCGACATGCGTACCAGGCACAGCTGGGCTGGACCGGCGGCCCCTACAGTAAGGTCGTTAGGGTTTTTATGCAGTTGAACATACAAGTCCGGCTATACAGTATCTGATAGGCTCCTGTTCTAAATTCATACTTGTCCTACAATTGGCTACTATTCGAGCGAGTAAGCAGTTTTTTTTTTTCTTTCTGTTCTAAGTTCAGCATAGGGTCTGTTCTTCCTGGCAAGTACTTAGCCAGTGAGTTCAGCACAGGGTTAGGGTTCTTGGTATTATCTTACACAAGCATCCCATAGGCCTTGCCACCTGGTCTTTATCTTGTTGGCAGGGCCATCCAGTCTTTTGAACCAGTTCTGGGATTTGAAGAAAATGGTAAGGGGAGGCTTGTTACTGTAAGATGCTAATTTTCAACATGACTGAGTTGAACTCCTTCACTAGCTCTGTTTTGTAAGTGAGGCAGCAAGCAGAGAGGTGGAGTAACCTCAGGTTCACACGCCGGGACCCTGGGAGTTAAGCCTGCCGCTGAGCGCTCAGCTCTGTTGACGCAGGCCCTGGGTCAGTAAGGTGTCTGGGGCTTCCCAGAAGAAGCTAACCTCCTGGGCTGTGGGGACGCGTGTGGGGAAGGCGGCAGCCAGCTTCCCCAAGGGACAAGAGAAATGCAGCGTGTCCCAACACAGTGTGGCACGCAGAAAGCCGTCCTCGGGCCAAGCCCATCCTCATGCCCATGCAGCCTGTTAGGTTTGGAATAGCTCGGGATTCTGGCCTTTCGTACCCCCAGAAAGGAGAGATGGGAAAAGGTTGACGGAGACCAACCTCAACAGAGACAGGTTGCTTTATTGAAGCAAAGAGGTTGGCGACAGTCTCCGAAGACACTGCCAGCAAAGCACAATTAGGGCTGAGGTTTCACCTGGTGAAGGAGGGCGTTTGCCGCTGGGAAGAGGCTTTGCAGCTGGTGGAAAGTAGGGAGTAAGGGGCCCTTTGAAACCGCTTCCCAGCGGCTTTTCCCGTCCGCGTTTCAGAAGCTGCCCTGTGTAGCTCATCGATTTTACTAGCTGTTTTTGCTAGGAGTCTAGGACGGGTGGCGCCTGGTTCCGCACCAAGGGTCTCAATTAGAAGGGAGGCAATGGTGGGGGGTAACATGCCCTTTGCAGCCCCCTTATCCAGGGAGGACAGGCGGGTTGGCTGCCTGTGGAGGAACACGGTCTCGGCGGCGGACCAATGAAGCACCTTCGGGAGGAGGCGTCGAGATGAACCCGCTCCCGCCTTCCTAGAGAGGAGACCCCGGCGGCGCAAGTTGGTGACGACACCCGGCGCGCCGGCGGCTGGATCCCGCGGCCTGCGGGGGCCCGGGAGCTGCTGGTGAGCGGTTTCGGTTGGCCTGGGCAGTCGTGTCCTCGGTGGGACCCGGGCGCCGCCGGTCGCAGCACAGCTTCCCTCCGGGAGAGCCTTCGCGCAGAGGCGGGAGCTGTGGGCAGGCGCGGTGGGAGAGCCCGGCCGGGCGTCCGGGGCCTTGGGTTCCGTCTGTGCCCACGCGAGTCGCCAACTCGAGAGCGCCTCGGGTTTCTGTTTCCAGAGGCAAATACTGGTCCTTCTCTTCCCAACTCGCAAAGATGTGCAGGTTACCGCCTTCCGTTCATTGAGGATTCTAGTCTAACGGCAGGGAAACACCCAGAGCTGCTCATTTAACAGCAGATACTGTTATTATTTACCAGCCGGCACGCTTGTGAATCCTCACCATTCACTAACTCATCTTTCGGCACCACTGCTTCTGTGAAGCAGTTACTGTTGTCCTCATCGCCACTGAACGGCTGAAAACCCGCGAGCACAGAGCGGTCAAATGATTTGCCCGAGACGTTGGAGAACGGTGGCGCAGGCGCTCAGACCCCGGGAGCCCCCGCCCTGTAGCCCGTGTCCCACTTGCCTTCTAGTTGAGAAGGAAGGCTGTAACGAGCCTTAGAGCAGCAGCTGCCGTGCTGTGAGCACGCAGAGCGGAAGCGCCTTGGAGCAGTCGTGTTCTGTGAAGAAGGCACGCGGTTCACGTTAGAGCTGATGTTCAAGTGTGACCGGAGTGTCAGATAAGAGGGGCTGGGGCCTGGCATCCATCCTCTCTGCTGGGGGCGCACTGCTCTCTGGGAGGGACTTTGGAGGTTGTCTGGCAGGCTCCTCTGTCTGTACACATTCTGCATCACACACTGGTCGTCCTCCACTATTTCCTAGACGTTTTTCTATCTGGTCGGTGGGAGGAAAACTCATGGGGGAAGCCCATTCTTAACCAGCACTAATCACCACCGCGTGGTCAGTGAGTGCTTTTCAAATGCCCGAGTAAACAGCTGCAACCACCTATGTACCGGAAGGGCTTGATTTGAGCTGTCTGCCCTTTTCCGGTCTGTTTTTTTGAATCCAGGGCTCATAGAATGTTGGTATAGAAGAAGCTGTAGGGCCGGCGCTGCGGCTTGCTTGGTTAATCCTCTGCCTGTGGTGCCGGCATCCCATATGGGCACTGGATTCTGTCGCGGTTGCTCCTCTTCCAGGCCAGCTCTCTGCTGTGGCCCGGGAGTGCAGTGGAGGATGGCCCAGGTCCTTGGGCCCTGCACCCCATGGGAGACCAGGAGAAGCACCTGGCTCCTGGCTTCGGGTCAGCGCAGTGCCGGCTGTAGCGGCCATTTGGGGGCTGAACCAACAGAAGGAAGACCTTTCCCTCTGTCTCTCACTCTGCCTGTCAGGAAAAAAAAAAAAAAAAGTAGATACTGTCTGTCTTTTCACTTTTATCTCGCAGATCAGAAAACAAATTGCAGATGAGAGTGAGCAACCTGCCTCAGGCCGCTGAGCAAGTTAGCGGTGGCGCCGAGGCTGGAATGCGGACTCCTCCGCTCAGCCTGCCGCGTGCCCCTCCGCCCCGTGTTGTAGCGCACACTCTGAGTTTGCAGTCCGTGGCTTGCTCAGCAGGCTTGGGGAGCCATTTTTGTCCCCAGGATATTGAGTCCTTAGGCATGTTTGCTCCTTGTGCGCTGTCACATCTCTGAATTCTGCCCACTCACCGACCTCTGTGAATGATGATACTTTGTAGGATAATAACGAAACTCTCTCATCTAGACGTAAAATAGCTGTTTGGCTAGGGAAGGGCGGGACTTGGGTTCCTGAGTCCAGACTGTGAAGGGAGCAGGCTGTGTAATTTGAGTGGCTCTTCTTCCTTCCCCAGTGCCTCCGACTCCTGCCTTTCCTCTAAAGAGCCCCAGGAGACAAAGCGGTGTCGCTTGTGATCCTAACAGCTTATTTCTGGGTAAGTGGACTCCAACTAGACAGCTCAGAATGGGTCGTCATTCAGAAGTAGCTGCAGATACAGTAGGTCCTACCAATGGCTGCTACCTCTGGACCCAGCAAACTGTAATCAGAACCACTAGTATATAGGGACCATTCTACTCAAACCAGTGACAGCCCACTGTGGAAGAGGGCTGTGGGTGCCTGGCTATAGGACAGATCAGAGAGTACACCCATGTCTTACATGTCTTACAACTCTTAAGTAGCAAGAGTAGTTGTCACCCCTGTAGTCACCTAGTGGCACATCTTGAGACCACTTCCTGAACTAAATGTGATAACCTAATGATGTAGTGATCAGACTTGAGAAAAGTCAGAGAAAAAAAATTTTTTTTTTTTTTTTTTTTTGGACAGGCAGAGTGGACAGTGAGAGAGAGACAGAGAGAAAGGTCTTCCTTTTGCTGTTGGTTCACCCTCCAATGGCCACTGCGGCTGGCGCGCCGCGCTGATCCGATGGCAGGAGCCAGGTACTTCTCCTGGTCTCCCATGCAGGTGCAGGGCCCAAGTACTCAGGCCATCCTTCACTGCACTCCCTGGCCACAGCAGAGAGCTGTCCTGGAAGAGGGGCAACCAGGACAGAATCCGGCGCCCCGACTGCAACTAGAACCCGCTGTGCCGGCGCTGCAAGGCGGAGGATTAGCCTAGTGAGCCATGGCGCTGGCCCAGAGAAATTTAATAAGTGAAACTGATGGGAAATCACCCATTGCAAAGGTGATTGTCTCCTTGGAGCAAGGAACACTTTTATTTCCTTGGAGCTCCACATTTGGAGCAAGAGTGAAAGTCATTTTGAAACTGCCATTGTGTTTGGCAACATAGAACCCGGGTTTCTGTCAAACTCAGTAAAAATTGTCCCGGGTGAACTGGGCTCTTAGGTTCTGGGCGCTGTGTGAACAGATCATGACCGTGCTCTGATGAATTTGGTACCGTCTGATATCCGTTAGAACCTGTGGTCTTGGAGCACCGTGTGTCCGTGTGCGTGTGCGTGTGCGTGTGCGTGCGTTGGGAGATGCCCAGAAGGATGTTCAGCAAAATACCAGAGCTCTTTCCTGTGAGTGGTAGGATTTCATGGGACTTTCTTTCCAACTGACTAATAGAACGAACACGCGTTCTCTGTATGATTTTTAAAATTGTTTTATTTGTGGAGGGTAAGAGAAGAGAAAACTGGTTAGAGTTTTGGTTTTACATTTAGGTGTTTAAACCATCTGGAGTTTGTTTCAATATATATTATATCCATATTGGAAGTGAATTATGCAGACAGAGATACAAAGGTTCAGGCAAGATATTCCGTTTCTCTAACAACCAGTGTAGCATTGGCACTGCCTGTCAGATCAGTCTCTGGCAGTAAACCATTTGTGCTGATACACCAGTGTGAACCAGTGTGAACCAGCTGACTCTCAGCCCCCATAAACCCACACGTGATGATGTGAAATGATCTCTAAGATATGTTCTTTAGTGGAGAAAAAAAGCAAACTGCAGAGCAGAACCTAGAAACAGTTTTATTTTTATTTTTATTTATATTTACAACTAAAGGCTAAATGTGTTAGAAGAATATGTGGGAAAAAGGATGAAAGAATTATTCTAAATGTAACGATAATATCTGAGGAAAGGAATGGGTTTATTAGAGTGACATGATGGGTATAAAAGTGAAGCATTTAATCCTGTATACTTCTACAGTGTCTAAGTACTTAAGAATGAGGATATATTCAGGTGTAACTTACTTGATTAGAAAGCTAACATAAAAACTGGCTCCAAGGAAGGGTGTTGGGGTGCAGTGGGTAAGTCGGTCAGGTCACCACTTGTGCGTCCCTTGTCAGCGTGCCTGGTTTAAGTCCCCAGACCCCAAGCTTCCAGTCTAGCTCCTGCTCCTTGCTTATGTGCCTGGAAGGCAACGAATGATGGTCAGAGTACCTGGTTCCTGCTACTCAGATGGGAGGACCGCGTGGAGTTCCTGGATCTTGGCTGCAGTCTGGCCTAGCCCCAGCTGTGCAGCATTTGGAGCGTGAATCAGCAGATGAGGCTCTCTTTGTCTCTCCCTGTAAGAAACGGGGCTCAGAGAATTAAATGGGTCAGGATCTCCAGCACCGTTCAGCGAAGAGCTTCCCCTGAGCAGGCACCTGAATATCCATTCTCCGATGCCATGCGCCATCTTAGTCAAGACATGAGTTTCAAATTTTGATGCTATTATAATCATCTAAGTGTTTTTTTTTTTTTTCTCCAGTTGGAGTGTCCTGATGACAACAATTTGGTACCTATTCAGTTTTTCTATAGTGGAGACTATTAATCAGCTGGACATTGAGCATAAATTTTTTCATTACAGATTAAAGTGACTTTGTTTTCTACATCATTCCCCTCCTAAGCTTGATTAGACACTTCAGATTCCGAAGCACACGTTCAGCTGCAAAGGGCAGGGCCCAGTCCTGGACCTGGTGCTACTCAGGTCACTGCCAATGGATGCTGCCCTGAAGAACACCTTCCTCTCACTCTTCTGAAACAAAGCAGTGACAGCCCCATTTCTATGAGTAAACAGGACTCTAGTTTTCAAAACTACGTATGTCCCTATAGATTGGATCTTGGGAGTGGGGGCTGGAGGGAGCTATAGGTGTTGAAAGTTTTGGAGAGAAACAGGTGCACAGAGCTCCCCCATCAAGGCCAATGAGTAAGGGAGAACTTGTGAGATGGGCCTATGGGAGATGAAAGTGAATCACCTTTGGGTCTTAGGATGGAAACCCTTTAGTTACCACTAGTCTGCCGAAATACTGCTAACACGCAGCCAAAGAAAATAGAATTACTATTCAGTTACTTTTAGAGGAGCAGAGGAACACTAAACTTCCCCTGAAACTTAACTTACTCAAATCCAGGACACTCACTTCTTTTACAGTTTACTGTTTATCACTAGAGATGCAAGTCTGGATGACCTGGATTCGCCTTCAGCACTGGTTGTTCCACAATCAGTTGTAACGAGGGATTTTATAGAATTTCTAACACCTGTCACCACTAAATCTTTCTTCAGAAACTGTTCCCCAGGGGCTCACTTTTGGAGGAGGTGAAGGTGCATGCTGAAGAAGGAAGAGGAGGGGCAGTCCTGCGGAATGACTGACAAGACAGCACGTGAAGGGCACGGGCACAGGCACCGTGTTCCCCGGGAGGAAGTGTTACTCCAGGGATGATCATGTTTAGGGAAACTGGGTGTGCGTATGACTTGGAGAGGTCTCATCTAAGTCACAGAAGTCTCTCCAGTGTGTGACAGGCAGTGTGAGTTGCAGCTGGTGGCACTGCGAATCAAACACCCGGAGCAGCATACAGAAGCAGCCTCCCGAGGGC
This sequence comes from Oryctolagus cuniculus, assembly GCF_964237555.1. Lineage (NCBI taxonomy): Eukaryota > Metazoa > Chordata > Mammalia > Lagomorpha > Leporidae > Oryctolagus > Oryctolagus cuniculus. The sequence goes on from NC_091441.1 coordinate 102,611,663, forward strand.
AGTGCATGCGGAAATCCTTCACTCGGGGGCCATCTCTTACTCAGCGTCAGAGCGCCCACGTGGAGAGAGCCTGCGTGTGTGCTCACCGTGCAACTTGTTTCCGTAAACAGTAGGTCTCACTCAGCATCGGAGAATTCATCCGGGAGAGAAACCTGACAGGTGTCATGAGTGTGGGAAGCCTCTCAAAGCAAAGCAGTCCTCAACCAGCATCTGAGACTTCATACTGGAGAAAAGCCCTATAAATGCAAGGCATGTGGTGAGGCCTCTGTCAGAGCCCATCCCTTACTAAACACCAGCGAACTCGTACTGGGGAGAAACCCTACAAATGCACAAAATGTGACAAAGCCTTCAGTCAAGGCATATGCCTCCCTCGCCATCAGAGAAGTCACTCTGGAGATAGACCTCATGGGTGCAACGAGTGTGGGAAAGCTTAAATCAGAGCGTCTGCCCCTCCCAGCACCAGATAATCCATTCGGAGAGAAGCCCTACCTGTGCACTGAATGAGGGAGAGCCTTCACTCAGAACTCGCCTCGTTGAACATGAGCGAACTCACACTGGTGAGAAACTGTGACAGTGTAGTGAATGTGGACAGGCTTTTGCAAGCAGGCTTACCTTCGTGAGCATTGCAGGATTCACACTGCAGAGAAACCTTATGAGTGTGCTGATTGTGGCAAAGCCCCTAGGCACCGTTCAGCCCTGTGTGGCAGCAGAGGCTCCATGCTGCCAGGGTAACTAGCATGGGAAGGTCTGTAGGAGACTTACTCGCCGCTGCAGCCTCGGGGGTAAGACTCAGCCTGCAGCTGGGATGCAGACATTGTATTTTAAACAAACAGCACTGTGCCCACATGTTTAGAACCAGCTGGTCCAGTTTCATGCCCTCTCTTCCTCTTACTGGGAGTGAGTGTGTCCTGTCTGCGCCTCATTTCCCTCGAAGGATAATGAAGACACTTCTTGGGGTTATGCTGAGAATAAATGGGTTGGATTTGACACTTTATTGCTATTAGTTGGTTTATAGATATTCTAAAGTCTAACACAAAGACATCTTTAAAAATACATCTGTCCTATCTGCAGGTGAATTTTAAAGTATACCTGGTTCTATCTGGTTTTAGGTGGAAGTTGAGCACTGATAGTTTAAAAAAACATAAAACGTCCTTTACCAGAATATTACATTCAACCTTAATATGAGAAATAGGTGAGGTCTCTTCTTTACTGGATTTCCATCCAAAATCAGAAGAGGTGGCAAAAATGTGGGGCGCCAGAAGCTCTTACACACCTCTGCTGTAGCATCCAATCCAGAGTGTAGAAGGTTGGCTTTCTGCAGTAGACTACGAACTCTGGGTCAGTATAGCGCCAGGGCCAGAGCTGAGATGAGCAGGTGCTCAGTGTGTACTCTCTGTAATGGCATATTTAGGGTAAATCAGTTGGGAGAGGGACTGGCGGTCTAGAAACCTACAAGAAAAGTCAGTGTAGGGTTTCCTCAGACTTTCTCAGGTTTGGCAGTCAAAGTCTGACTTCCAGGTTAGTTCTGTAAGAGCCAGATGGTTGGTCATCCTATGTCAGCAAGACGTGGCTTCAGTGTCCACTTAGCTGGTCTTAACCACTTTAAGTTTATAAAATCAGAAGACAGGAGCCAGTCCATTGCTGCAGCCTTTCCATGGGCGGTGTGGATGCCTGTGTCCTCTTGGGGCTCTCCTAAGCTCACAGACCCTCTGACGTATGCGCAGGAGCCTGTCTGCTGCTTTCATCTCCCTCCGACAAGTGAGTCTCAACATGTCCTTCGCTGGGAGCAGTCCAAGGTCGGGCAGGTCCCATCAGTTGGGTATCTGTCTGGTGATAGCTCTTACTGGGTGCAATAGCTTGAATATTAGTGTGGGTGTCCCCCAAAGGCCTACACATTGAAAGCGTGATTCCCCTAGTCTTCTGTTAATGGACTAAGGGTGTGGACTGAAGTGGGCCCAGTGGGAAGTCTTTAGGTCACTGGGGGTGTGCCATCAGAGTTGATTATATAAGCCTGAGCCAGGCCCAGCTGCTCTCTGCTTCCTGATCCTTCCTCTGAATGCATTCTGCCATTGCTGTCTAACCCTGTCATCAGACCAGACAGATGGCAGCTAGCTCATCTTGGAATGTGACCCTCCAAACCATGAACCAAAATAAACTGTTTTCATAAGTAGCTTCTGAGGGATTTGCTATGGTAATGAAAAGCCAGTAATGCAGCATCCTTGCAGCCCACCTGCTTCAAGTACCTATTCCTTTGCTTGAAAGCAGTGTGAGCCCAGAGGCCTGTCCACTCTCTCGTACCAAACTCACCTCACTTAGTAAAATAGATCCTGCAGCCAACAGGACTCACTGTTCTTGGAAAGCAGTTTCCTAAATGATGCTCAGCACATCTCACATCCCACCACATTGTGGTCTTGGCCTTTCATTGTAAGACTTGTTTCCTCATGGATAGCTCTTACAGTTACATTGTTAGAAATAGCGCCTGCAGGAAAGGCTTCATCGGTACGATGTATTTCAAGATGTAAGTTTTGAATACAATGTTTTTCATAATGTCTGAATTTTTCATTTTATTGCAGTTCCAGTAGTCTTTACTAAAGGGTCTCAAACTTGAACAAACATCATCACCACCTGCAGACTTGCTAGAGATTGCTGAGCTGGGCCCAGTCCTCAGTAGGCAGGTTCATGAATATGTGTTTGAGGTTCCCAGAGGGTTCTGAAGCTGCCGGTCCAGAGTGCACACTTTGAGAACTGCTGGTCTGTAAAAGGGAATTTAGAGAACACACTCTCATCCATTCTAACTGTGTTTATTATGTTTAATATACCAGCTACTGTTGTGGGTCCTGAAGGTGGACATGGTGATGAATAAGACAATGTCCATGCCTTCAAGATTGCCATCTCCAGACAGAGACATAACAATTTACAGTAATTAAAGCACTATAATTTGACAAGAATGGATGTAGCAATGACCCAGATGGGGCAAGGAGGACCTCTGGCTTACATAACAAGTGAGCATACATTAAAGACAGTATTGCAGCATGAATTCAGGATGGTGTGATTTACATGGACTCTGGACCCACATGCAGCATTTTTTTTTTTTTTTAAGATTTTATTTATTTGAGAGGTAGAGTTACAGAAAGAAAGAAGGAGAGAAAGAAGGGTCTTCCATCTGCTGGTTCACTCCCCAAATAGCCCCAACGGCCGGAGGTGGGCCAATCTGAAGCCAGGAGCTAGGAGCTTCTTCCGGGTCTCCCATGTAGATGCAGGGGCTCAAGGACTTGGGCCATCTGCTGCTGCTTTCCAAGGCCATAGCAGAGAGCTGGATCAGAAGAGGAGCAGCTGGGACACGAACCAGTGGCCATGGATGCTGGCGCTGCAGGTGGAGGTTTAGCCTACTACACCATGGCGCTGGCCTGACGTGTACCACTTTTGAGTATTCTTTACATCAGGTACCTAAAGTAGAGAGATGGGGGCACTAAATTCATGATAGGATGCTCTGAGACTTAACTTCAGATGGATGTAGCCAGTGAAGGATGGGATCATAACAAGCCTCCAGTTTCGGTTGATTATTAATGAGAATTGTTAGGATTAATCAGGGTCTTGAGGAATCATAAGGAATGGCTCAGGCTTTATAAGGCTTCCCTCCCTTCTTTACCCCAAAACCCCAATCCTGCATTCTGATGTCTTTCAAATAGATGAGGAATAGATATGGTTCTAGGACAATTGATGATTTGAGGAAAAATAATTCTAAGTGGAATAAAGTTTAAAATGTAAAAAAAAAAAAAAAATGTATTCTTTATTTGACAAAGTGGCTGGGAGCCAGAACAAAAGATTGATAGATTACATAAGTTACAAATTAGTAAGAAAATAAGGACTATGATGGTAGAAAATGAACAAGAAGTTAATTGAAAAAAGAAATATAATGGAGCTGGTGCTGTGGCATAGCAGGTAAAGCTGCTGCCTGCAGTGCTGGCATCCCATATGGGTGCTGGTTTGAGTCCTGGCTGCTCCACTTCTAATCCAGCTCTCTGCCATGGCCTGGGAAAGCAGTGGAAGATGGCCCAAGCCCTTGGGCCCCTACACCCTCTTGGGAGACCCAGAAGAGGGTCCTGGCTCCTGGTTTTGGCCTGTCCCAGTCCAGTCACTGCAGCCATTTGGGGAGTGAACCAGTGGATGGAAGACCTCTCTTTCTCTCTGCCTTTCAAATAAATAAATAAATAAATCTTAAAAAAGAAACATAAAATGGTGTATTAATGTATGAAAGAGTTTAGTCTCTCCTGGTAGATCATAGTTTAACTATGTGAAATGCTACTCTCAATTTATCCAATTCACAAAACTTAAGGGCCTGGTACCAAAAAGGCTAGTGCACTACTAACATGGATAAGAAGTGGGCTCTTACAGATAGTGCATAAGATAGTAACAGCAAAATTCTCTGAAAGCAATATGGGAATAAATATCAACAGCTATACAAATATTTAAATTTGACCCAGTAGTTTAACTTCTAGCAATTCACTCTAAGGAAATCATTAGAAATACCCACGTCTCTACTCCAGACAGGATGGAGACCAAGGGAAAGGCTCAGGCCTGCCAGGTCAGTCCTGTGTGTACACCCCCAGAAGCTTTATAAAGCAGAGTCACACAGCCCACTTGGTATGAGTTGGGGGAGGTCTTTTTAACCAGGCACATAATCATCTCCCAACCCACAATGGAGCTCCACTAATGAGGAGCATACAATAGGGAAGCTGTCAATGAAATTCTCTAACTATTAATGTCAGGGTTTTGAAATTTACTGACATGACAAAATGTAATTTTTAATATACATTTTTAAAGATGTACTTATTCGAAAGAGTTACAAAGAGAGAGGGAGATACAGAGATCTTCCATCCACTGGTTCACTCCCCAGTTGGCCATAACGACCAGGACAAGGCCAGGCCGAAGCCAGGAACCAGGAGCTTTATCCACGTCTTCTACAAGGTGGCAGGGGCCCAAACACTCAGGCCATCTGCTGCTGCTTTTCCCAGGCCTTCAGCAGAGAGCTAGATCAGAGTGGAGCAGCTGGAACAGGATCCCGCATCCATCTGGGAGCTGGCGTCACAGGCGGTGCACCACTTTACCTGCTATGCCACAACGCCAGCCCCTTGAATTTACATTTTGAAAATGCTCACAATGTAATGTTAAATGAGAAGTAGGATAGAGAATGTTCATAACACAACATTAATTATGTTTCAAAAATATAATTTACATATAAACACACCCACATATGGGGAATAACAAAACATTAATAGGAGTTAACTTCCGCAGAGCTGGCATTTCCAGGCAGAGGTGTATTAATGGATGGACTTAGTTTTCATTTTACTAGTTTTTCCTGTATTTTCTAGAATGAACATATAGTATCTTTGTAATAGGAGAAAGTTATCTGAAAAGCACCTCATACTTTCAAAGGAGTCTGAGCTCAAAATGTTTACTCATCTTCATCTTCATTACCAAAAGAAAGGAGGCTGCTGTTTTTTATTTGCTTCTGTGAGTTCTTTTTAACTGAGTCCTGCTTATTGACTTCATCTTCATTTGTCTTCTTCTTTTTTGAGCTTGCTGTTAAACCTGAGTATTTTTCATCTGAGGGACGCTTAACTGGTTTTCGATACATAATTTTCCCATCGGCTGGAGGTGGTTCTTCATCTGAGCAAAAAACAAAGTAAAAAATACTTCTCATCTCTGTTTCAGAGTCAAATAGCAATAAAATCCCCTACTGTACGGAAAGATGTCCTTGAGTCCGTTCAGGCTGATTCTGTCTGCCTCTAGCTACCTGCCCATAGACACACAGTCACTCAACACAAACTCACTGAAGTATTCCATAACACTGCCAGCTCTGTACAAATGGGTTCTAACGACAGCATTTTCCCCTGATGCAGTATAATAAATGTTTAGGAATAATGAAAAATATACCATACAGCATACCACACTTTAAGCACAAATTAAATAGATTTTTGTTGACTGATTCATAAACCTCACTACATTTTTTTAGAAACAGGATGCTGGGGCAGGTGTTTGGCACAGTAGTTAAGATGCTGCTTGGGATACCCACATCCCATATCCAAGTACCTGGGTATGTGTACCGGCTCTGCTTCTGGTTCTGGCTACATGCTAATGTACACCACAGGAGGCAGCGAGTAATGACCCATGTACGTGGGTCCCTGCCACCCATGTGGGAGACTCAGAGTCAGCTTCTGCTTCCAGTCTGGCTCAGCGCTGGCTATTGCAGGCACTGGAGGAGTGAACTAGCAGATGGAAGATCTATGTGTGTGCATGTGTCAACCTTTCAAATAAAGTTTAAAAAATAATAAAATAAAAATAGGATTTTACTTAAATTCACTTAATCTTCATAACCTAATAAGGTAAGTACAGTTATTGTCCCCCTTTTTCTGATGAGAGAGGAAATAACTTGTTCAAATTTACACGTCTGGTAACTTAAAAAGCCAAGCCTTGAATCACAGACTGTCTCTCTCAAATGTTCCACACTATTAGATCAACTACAACAATTTCACATTCCTGGTTTCTGAACTTGTTTAACAAAAGAAAAAAAGATTCCTTTCAGACAAACCTGCTTTGGCAGCCTTTATTTCCGCTTTAATCTTCATGACTTCTTCAGCTGACAGGTGTCCCTTTTTTAAAACCACCACTTGGGGCTGTTCATCTTCTTTGTCACTGTGCTCATCATCTTCCTCAGGGAGCTGTGGCTGGATTCTCTGGGGGAAAATACAGAGACAGTGTGCAGGAAGCCTAACTTAACCACACTGGGTACAGGTCTACTTGGCAGCACTCTGGGGAGCCTGTGCAGAACTCATTTCATCTGAGCAGGGCCCCTGTGTGCCCTCACTAGTGTCAGGCCCTCCACTTTGGGCACTGTGGTCTTTCCTCGCCTGCTCAGGGCAGCACCACGCCACGTTGGTTCTCTTCGCTCCTCATCACTCTTCACCTCCCTCTATTTGAAAGTTAGACAGAAAATGTAACCACCACCAGAATACAAAAAGCAGCTGGTAAAAGATAACCTTCCTCCCTTCTCCCTCCTGCCAGTTTCAGCTGGGAGATTTCCTTCTGCTGTGTTCCAGGTGTGTGTAAGGGGCATCTTCAAAGAGTTCATGGAAAATATGTCTTCTGGAACAAAGTATGCATGGAATTTAAAGATTTTTGCACGAAACTAAACGTGTGCTAAGTTGTTACAGCATGTCTGAACAGGATCCAGTTTGAGGCATCTGTTTGAAAAGACACCTGTCAACAATATGAGTCCACCAAAAGTGAAGCAAGAACAAACATCCAGTCTATGTTGGAGCTTGGATAGAACAATGCTGAAATCACTGATGCTTTACAGAAAGTTTATGGGGATAAAACCCCCAAGAAATCAGCAGCTGACAAATGGGTACGTTGTTTGCAGAAAATGACAAGATCATGTGGAAAATGAAGCCCACAGTGGCAGACCACCCACATCAGTCTGCAGGGAAAAAATGACCTTGTTTGTGCCTTAATGGAAAGGAGCATGATTAATAGCAGAGTAACCTGCTATGGACATTTCAAGTGGCTCAGCATGAACAAAATTCTGACTTAAATAAATAAAAGTGGAGCCAACTTTTCTGCTCAATGGGTGCCAAAAACTACTGTATTCAAAGTGAAGGCAACAGGTTTTTGGATGCTCAAGGCATTCTGCTTATTGACTTTCTGGAAGGTCAAAAAGTGATAATATCTGCATATTGTAAGAATGTTTTGAGAAAGTTAAAGCTTTAATATTAAAAACACACAGGAAAGCTTCCTTAAAATGTCCTCTACTACAATGCTCCTTATTCCTCCTATCAACAAAGGGCATTCACTTTAGTCTTGATTTGGTTCATTCTGATTTTTTTTTTTTTAAAGATTTATTTGTTTATTTGAAAGAGTTACACAGAAAAGGAGAGGCAGAGAGAGAGAGAGAGAGGTCTTTCATCCACTGGTTCACTCCCCAATTGGCTGCAATGGCCAGAGCTGTGCCCATCCGAAGCCAGGAGCCAGGAGCTTCTGGGTCTCCCACGTGGGTGCAGGGGCCCAAGGACATGGGCCATCTTCACTGCTTTCCCAGGCTATAGCAGAGCACTGGATCAGAAGTGGAGCAGCTGGGACTCAAACCACCACCCATATGGGATGCTGGCACGCAGGCAGCGGCCTTACCCTACACCACGGTGCCAGCCCCCTCCATCATTTCTACATAGAGCCCATGACTCATCTCCATCTCTACCTGCTGACCTGTGTTCAAGACTCAACCTAATGAGCCTTCCGTGAGGCTTCATCTGATCACAAGCACAGTCATCCCACCAGCACAGCTGCTCAGTGCCCACGTCTTGTGTTGTCAGGGTCCTGGGAACACAGATAAGATGCTGAGAGACGGCAGGCACCGTGGCGCAGTGGAGTAAGCCACTATCTATAATGCTGGCATCCCATAAGAGCATTGGTGTGAGTCCCGGCTGCTTGACCTCCAATCCAGCTCCCTGCTAATGTGCGTGGGAAGGCAGCAAAAGGTATCCCAAGTGCTTGGGCTCCTGCCAGCATGTGGGAGACCCGATGGAGTTCCAGGCTGCAAGCTTAGTTACAGCCATTTTGGGAGTAAACCAACAGAACTCTTTGCCACTCCTTCTCTCTGTAACTCTGGCTTTCAAATAAGTAAATATTTAAGAAAAACAACAGATGCTTGGAGAGTTTGGTCTAGCGGTGGATACGTACAAGAGAACAAGTAGCTGCAATAAAAAATGAGCATTATATATGAGATACGGGTAAGGCAGAGGAGGAGTCACTGTTGCAGGAGCTTTGAAGGGCTGCGGCGAGGCAGTGGCCTGTGAAAGAGATGCGACAGGAAAGGCATTCTGAGGATCCATCTCTTCAAGTCTGGCACAGGCCTGTTGTACTGCATAACTGCAAGTCGGTCTTGTCTGTCAGTGAGTTCAAACTGAACTGAAGGCAGCGGATCTTTAGCAAGTACCAACCGCTCCTCCACACAGCCTCTAAACATACTAGTCTGTTCCTAATGCGGGCAGGTCTTGGTGTGAACCCGTCCCAGTGGAAGCCTGTGGAGGCCCAGAACTTGACTTCCACGGGGTTCCCATCCCATCAATCCTAACCTAGTCAGCTGCGGTTCTTTCTGAAGTTTCTTCTATTTAGGCCAGGATATTTAAGGCTTTTACCTACTCTTATTTTTTAACTCTTTTTTTTGTGCGTGACAACAAAGCATTCCAAAAAGAGATCCAGGACCGTCCTCCAAAGGGGTCCCAGAGTCCCGTCTTAGGACGTGGGGGCGTTTGATCGAGTGGCCTCCGTTCATCTGGAAACAGGGCGGCGTTGTCTCGCGCCCGTCTAGCTCACAGGTTTTGAGGTCCGCAACTGAGAGAGAAGAGACAGGAAAGTGATCTTTCTCAACCATCTCTCGAAGTCAAAGCGCTTTACCTGCGTCAGGTCATTCTTAAGAACAGCGCTTCCTGGGGCAAGAGGATGTAGCTGTTCGTGGAGGCCCAGCCTGGGTCGGAGGTCCACCCGAGGAGGGGGCCGGGTGCGGAGGAGAGGAGCGAGCTGTGGGCACTGGCCTCCCGGGTAAGGCAGAGGCCGGCAGGGGCGGGCGGCCGGGGCTCACCTTGGTCTCTACCGTAGGTCCTTCCTGGTAGCCGATCCGCTCCTTGAAGCGGGACAGGAACGCCGGCTCGGCCGGCCTCACGTAGGACACCTGGTTCCGCTTGCTCATGGTAGCTGTAGGGAAACACCAGTCCCCAGGGCCGACGCGCGACGGGGCAGAGGCGACGGCGCGCACATTTGACGTCCCTCAGGCCACGCCCCCGAGGCGGAGTCCGGCCCAGAGGGCGGCTGCCGAGCTGACGTCAACGTCCCGCCCAAGCGCCAAATTCAAATCCGTGGCCATCTTGAGCGGTCGGTATCCCGGCGCGGTGCGCGACTGGGAGGTGGGGTCCTGGGCCGCGGCCTCGGGATCGAGAGCTGAGGGTGCTATGGCGCCGGGCTGCAAAAGTAAGTCTGGAGCCCTGGCTTCGTGATCCCGTCCCCGCCCCCGAGCCCAGCCGTCAGCGCGCGCCCGCCGTCAGGGGTTCCCCGGAGGGGCGAAGGGTAGGAACTGTCCAAGCTCGCGCGGGCCTTTGGAATCTGTGGCCCTCAAAGACAATGGGGTCGCCCTCGTTTTTTCCTTCTGTGTACGGGGCGCGGTCTCATGCGCTCGGGCTGGCAGCGAGCAGAACCCGGAGTCGGCGCCCGGTGTCGCGCTCGTTCCGGCCGCTTTCTGCACGTCCCCGCCGGGTGGCCTGGCCTGGGGGCGGGCCCTTGCTCTCACGCCTTCTGCACTTCGCCGAAGCGTTTGTGTGTCCCTACCGCTTCTTCGCCGGGTGGCTTGCCTCCGCAGATTGCGGCACTGTCTTCAGTGTCCCTTCACCCAGGGCGCGCCAGGCCCCGCTGGAGGAGAGCCACTGGCCCTCGTATCAGCACTGTGTGTGCTTCTGCACTTGATGGCTTAGTAGCCATCCTGGGGGCCGGGTCACTGTGCACACAGCACCGTATCCCGTGGTAATACGGTGTTTCCTCTTTGTACGTAACCTGGGATACAGTTTAACTTGTAAATTATGCACAGTGAGAGGTTAAGAACAGTAATAAAGGAGAAGAGGTATCACAATTTGCTGCAATCCGATTGCCATTGTCACTGCTCCTGGGCTTTGGGGTCATTATTAAGCAAAGTAAGCGTTGTTTGCACACAGCACAGGGGTCTCCGCACAGTGATCTGGCCCCCAGGATGACTGCTGGTGACTCAGATGCTGGGAGCGCACGGCGCTGATGCGCCAGCCAGGTGGCCCCCCTCCCCAGGCAGGTTCCTGGGAGACTGACACGCTGCTCAGAACAGAGCTCTCTGAACCTTGGGGATTGTGTGTGTCTGAAATTTCCTATTTATTGTCTCGGAAAGCAGAAGTTGGCTAAGAGGACGCTGCTGTATATTCTCACAGTCTCTGGTTTCCCTTCAAGAAAAATCCATCGGATTTCTTCCCTTTTTTCCATAGAGGAGAGCACTGTTGTTTTTGTTTTTGATAGTCTCTTCACTAACTTTGGAGTCATTTGCCGTCTCTGTGAATGGGTGCAACTCTTCCCTTGTCTGGCTCCTCAAGGACGCTTAGGGAGTAAAGCTGGTGGTGAACTGATCTTATGGTAGCAATGGAGAGAGAGGCCCATGTTCGATGATTCTGAAGAAATTGTGAGCTTTCAGCATTTCAACTTCCCGGCGTCCTTACTGCTTGTAACTCGGTCAGTTGCCATTGTTTTCTGATGAGTCCGTTGCTTTATTAACTTTTCAGGGCAATCATGACGTTATCCAAACACCTGGTGGTACTCTCTTTGTCCATCTAAAATACTTCTTTTGCCCATTTTCAGTATTCAGATTGGAACTTCGCTGGCCAGACATGTTTATTCTGCTTTCTGCGCATTTGTAGTATTTGTTCTTTCCACCCTCTGCCGTAAGTTCAGTGAATGTGGGCTCAAGCAAGAGAACTAGTAGCGGTGCCGTAATTAGAGCACCTGCTTATTTAATGGAACGTGGTGTCTGTCCTGCCTATGAGCTGAACTCGAGCAGCTTTCTGAAAGTGATGGGACAGTGGGGATGCCTTGGGAATTTGTTAGCAGAATTGAGGTTGACAACGGCCTAGGTTAAGTCACCTTCCCTGCAGTCCAGAAGCCTTCCGCATGAAGTGGGAGCCCAGGAAGGAGAGAGCAGTGTGCTCTGTGTGCCCACAGGCCATCTCTAGTGACACCATTGACATCATGGGTTGCTGTCAACTCAGAAGTGAGAACGTGCAATATAACCCTTAAGCAACTGAGTTTAAGATTCTTTTTCTAAACTTAATCATATTTGGTCAAATGATTGATGAGTAAATATTTGTGCTGCAAAGTCAAGCATCGTAGGGCCATTTTAAAAGTGGGGGAAACTTAAAAATTCTCGTTTGTTGAGACATAACTTATACATAGTCAAGGGCAGGAACCTCAAGAGTACTGTTCAAGGCCGGCGCTGCGGCTCACTAGGCTAATCCTCTACCTTGCGGCGCCAGCACACCGGGTTCTAGTCCTGGTTGGGGCACCAGATTCTGTCCTGGTTACCCCTCTTCCAGGCCAGCTCCCTGTTGTGGCCCGGGAGTGCAGTGGAGGATGGCCCAAGTGCTTGGGCCCTGCACCCGCACGGGAGACCTGGAGGAAGCACCTGGTTCCCCGCTTTGGATCAGCGTGGTGCGCCGGCCGCAGCGCGCCAGCCGTGGTGGCCATTGGAGGGTGAACCAATGGCAAAGGAAGACCTTTCTCTCTGTCTCTCTCTCTCTCGTTGTCCACTCTGCCTGTCAAATAATAATAATAATAATAAAAAGTACTGTTGAAGAGATTTTTGTGTGAGTACACTCATGTAACCACTACTAGATCAAGAAATGGAACTGTTCCTGTACCCACAAAGTCCCCTGTGCACCTCGTGCTCTATTGCCACACACACACACACACACACCACTGCCTTGACTTTAGCACCACCGATTTGTCTGTTCTTGAACCTCTTACGAACTGTACAGAATGTATTCTTTCATCCTGGCTTCTTTTACTGGGGACGTGAGCGCTGTCGAACATAGCTGTGGTGAATTCTTTCTCGTTCCTGTGTAGTGTCCCAGTATGTGAGCATACCTCAGTTTGTTTAGTCTCATGTGGGTGGACATTTGAATAAAGCCGCTGAAAATAGTCTCCACTTATTTTTAGGCAGACATACAGGAGGCATCGAAGTTTAAAGGCTTTCATGAATGTCTACAGAGGACTCCCTTTCAATGTTAAAATCTTAAGGTAGCCACATGATGGACTTCTATGCTCCCTTTAACCTTCAATCAGGAGGTGGCATAATAGGGCAGTGAAGGGTAGAAGATGCTTCCAGCATGTATGTGTGTACATCTTAGCACTTCTCCAAGATATTCCCTCAGGTCCCAGTTAGAATCATGATAAACCTATCCAGGAGCCGGTGCTGTGGCACAGCGGTTTAAAGCCCTGGCCTGAAGCGCTGGCATCCCATATGGGCACCAGTTCTAGTCCTGGCTGCTCCTCTTCCAATTCAGCTCTCTGCTATGGCCTGTAGCAGTAGAAGATGGCCCAAGTCCTTGGGCCCCTGCACCCCTGTGGGAGACCCGGAAGAAGCTCCTGGCTCTTGGCTTCAGATCAGCACAGCTCCGACCATTGCGGCCATCTGGGGAGTGAACCAATGGATGGAAGACCGACCTCTGTGTCTCTGCCTCTCTCTGTAACTCTGTCCTTCAAATAAATAAAATCTTTAAAAAAATAAAATAAAAACCTATCCACCTCTGTAATTTAAAATTTTTGAATTTATTTTCATTTGTTATTTGAGGGAAAAAAAGTTCTGCTGGTTCACTCCCCAAATGTGTGTAGTAGCAGGGCTGGGCCAGGCCAAAGCCAAGAGCCAGGAACTCCATGTAGGTGTCAGAGACCCAATACTGGAGCCATCCCCTGTACCGTTCCAGGGTGTACACTAGCAGAAAGCTGGGACAGAAGCAGAACCAGGACTCCGACCAGGCACTTTGAGGGGGGATGCAGGGGTCCCGAGTGGTACCTTAACCACTGTGCCCAACACCCGCCCTTATGTAATTTTTAAACTCACTTTTTGTCACTATTACCTAATTAGCTTTGCTTCTTTTTTAAGTAAACATTTTATTTGGAATGCTGGAATTGCAGAGAAGTTGAACACGTATGCAGATCAGTATCCATCCTATTACAGAGAGTTCTGTAGAGACAGAGCTTCCTCCCTTTGTGAACCTCTCATCTAGTTTTTCACCCTGCCGACTCCGGACTGTTTATCCTCAAATCACCCTTGTTACCAAGCTGTTCTGCACTGCTCCGCCTGCACTACATCTAGAAACTCCAGGTAGCTAAATTGGAAGCAGTCTGAGGCTCATGGCCTCTTTCCTGTCTCTGAGGTCACTCTGCTGTGCTGTCTGTTGTCCAGTGCTGCATTATGGGTTCTGATTAATTCTCTGGAGCAGAGCACAGAAGTGAGTAGGCGTTTCCTTGCTGTTTGCTGGTTTGCTCTAAGAACCTTACAGAAGTTGAAGAGGCAGGGCATGAGCGAGAGGGGGTGGAGCCTCCACGCGCTGTCTGCATCTGCCAGCCTCCAGGAACCTCCACGTGCTTGGCTGTCTGGAAGCTCTTCCAGCCCTGGCCTGGGTGTCTGTGCAAGCTCCATGACAGGGCCGTCGCTGTCCATCAGCTTACCTTTGGGCCTCCTTCCTTTCTAATCTTGCCGTTTCCTTTCAGGTGGCCGGCCCTACCCTGAAGCTGCCTTAGGAGCTGCCAGCCGTTAGTCAGCTAATACTTGTATACCAGGGAGAGGAGCTGAAGACCAGATATATATATATATATATTTCTTTTATTACAGTATGTTTCTGGGTCTTGGATAACTGTATTAATCATTTAGGGAACCGCCAGGCTCTTTTTTTTTTTTTTCTTTTCTTTTCTTTAAATTTATTTGAAAGGCAGAGTTACAGAGAAGCAGAGAGAGAGAAGTCTTCCCTCCACTGGTTGACTCCCCAGATGGCTGCTGCAATGGCTGGAGCCTCACTGATCCAAAGCCAGGAGTCAGGAGCTTCTTCCAGGTCTCCCACGAGGGTGCAGGGGCCCAAGGACTTGGGCCATCTTCCACTGCTTTCCCAGGCCATAGCAGAGAGCACAGTCGGAAGTGGAGCAGCTGGGACTTGAACCGGCATCTGTATTGGATGCCAGCAGTGCAGGTGGTGGCTTTACCTGCTATGCCGCAGTGTTGGCCCACAAGCTCTCTTTCAAAGCGGCTACATCGTCTTACCTTCCTACCAGCAGTACCTGAGAGTTCTGATTTCTTCACATCCTTGCCCACCTGTATCAGACTTTTAGCTTCTATGAGATCACTTTTTTTAATTTCACATTCCACGTATGAGTGAGATCACGTGATACCTGTCCTTAAGTACTTGGCTTATTTCACTTAATGTAATAACCTCTAGTTCCAGCTGTGCTGCTGCGAATGACAAGGCTTCTTGCTTTCTTGGTGGCTGTGTGGTATTCCATTGTGTGTATACACCACATTTTCTTATCCATTTGTCAGGAGATGAACACTTCGGTGATTGCCATCTCTTAGCTACTGGGAACAGTGCTGCAGTAAACGTGAAATTGCGGCCATCTCATCTCATCTCATCTCATCTGCGGAGCGCTTTCATTTCCCAGGACGTACTCCCAGAAGTGGGGTTGCTGGATCCTATGGAAGCTGTAGTTCTTTTTGAGAATCCCCTGAGGCTGTTTTCCATAGTGGCTGCACACACAATGGTGTGCAGAGGTCCTCTTTTCTCCACATCCTCTCCAACACTTGTTATCTCTGGCCTGTGTGTTGACGATTGCTAACAGATTGGATACGAGCTCGGAAAAGCACAGGGTCTGAGCGACCGGAAAGCTGGCGTTGCTGTTCACTGAGCTGGAGGGGGAAGGGTGATGAGGCTCTTAGGTTTGGACGCATTAAATCTGAGACTTTGCCCGCTGCGGATACCAAGTAGGTGATCAGCTGGCCAAGCCCGGGGCTCAGAAGAACAGCCCGGGAGAAGGTTTTGATTTGGAAGTCCCCAATATCCCTAACATCTGAAACCGTGAGAGTGGACATCAATCGCCGATGTAAGGGGCTAGGGTGCAGCGTGGAAGGCGTGCTCCCCACCGGCAGTGTCAGGGATCGGAGGGACTGAGAGGGCGCGTCAGCTACTGAGGGGAACGGGATGGACTTTCTGTAGTGCAGCCGGGGCCACTTCTAATGACTTCATTATCTTTTTTCTAGCTGAGTTGCGCAATGTGACAAATTGTCAGTCTAACCAGCCAAGGTAAGAAAATTTTGCTGCTGAGCCCCAAAGAGTTAGGGATGTTGTATTTTTAAAGCAACCATTTAGCATAATAAGGGGTGCTTCTTTCAAAATGTAGCTTGGTCCCTGACAGCTGGCAGTAAGGAAAAACCACACCTCCCCTGCTCCCTGGCCTTCCAGGCAGACATGTAAGATCCATGGCATAACTTTCCCCTAGAGCAATGTACTTTATCATTGCTAGGAAGAGGGAGGTGAGAGCCGAGCAGTGCTGGGCGCCCCTGGAGAGGAGTTCCCTTTGATTGATTTCTGGGGAAGGTGCTGACCGTGCAGCGTAGTGGTACAGGTGCGGGGGCACGGGAGACCCTAGTGAGGTGCGTTTTAGAGGGGTCAGGCCTGGGCTTCGTTGAGGCCACTTTCCTTATAGAAGCAGAGGCCATATGAGACCAAGATCCTCTTCTGTTTGCTTTTCTCTCATAAGCTTAGCTGTTCTGCCACTTCTGTCTTAGTAATGAAGGTGATGCCATCAAAGTGTTCGTGCGACTCCGTCCCCCCGCAGAGGGCCCTCGGGCGGCCGAGGGAGAGCAGAGCCTGTGCCTGTCTGTGCTGTCCGCCACAACGCTGCGGCTGCACTCCAACCCTGAGCCCAAGACCTTCACGTTTGACCACGTCGCCGACGTGGACACCACTCAGGTAGTGAGCCCCTCCTCCCATGCGGCCGTACACTTGGTTTGCACGGATTTTATTTCTAGTCTCTTTAGTTTGGCAGATGTCAGTTAAGGCTGTTTGAATATTCCATAATTATTTTTTAAATTGTAATTGTATTAAAAGTTAGTTTCCTTCTTTCTTCATCAAACTTTGTACCCGAGTGGCACAAGGCCACTTTGCTTTCCCTTTGCACTCGGTGATGGTACAGTCGTGCTGTGCAGAGCCACTCACATGATGGGCACGTGGAGCTGAACTCCTGGTTCAAGGAGTCAGGATTATTATGTCGTCACCGGTGGCTTCTCTAGTTGAGGGAAATTTGGTGATGATCCAGTTAGTGCTAGCCCACACAACTTTCTGAGAACTCATACTCTGCCTTCCAAATATGTGTGTATTTCATACTTAACTGCATGTCTCAATTTAGTCAGCAATATTCCGGGTACTCAGTAAGCACATGTGGCTCATGACTACCATATTGAAGCAGGTAGGTTTGGTAGTTCTTGCATTGTTCGTAAGGCTGCATCTGCTTCTATGTAACATAAAAATCAGAGGTTGATTATTCAGTGCAAATTCATGGGAAAATTATTGAAAAATGTAGGGCTATGCATATTATGTTAATAATATTTGCATATAATATTCAATTCTGTGTAATGCTTAAGATGTGTATTTTAGGTCAGTGACTGTATAGGAAATTAATCAACCTAATTGTGTTTAAAGTCTTATTGTCTTAAACTTTTTGCCATTTTTCCGTAAAGGATATAATCTTCCTGTTATTACAACTGTAGAAAAAAATCCAAGCATTCAGTTTTTATTGTTTTTAAAATACAGGATGAATGTATGTGTGTGTTTTAATGAAATGCTAACAGGTTTGGTGCTTGTGTTTATAGGAATCTGTATTCTCAGCTGTGGCTAAAAGCATTGTGGAGTCCTGCATGAGTGGTTATAATGGGACCATCTTTGCATAGTAAGTGCTTATATTAGTTTCCTGTTGCTGGTTTTTGTTAAAAGATTTGTTTATTTCTTTGAAAGGCAGAGTTACAGAGAGAAAGGGATAGGGAGAGATAGAGAAACTTCATCTGCTGGTTCATTCCCCCTAGGTCTCCCACATGGGTGCAGGGGCCCAAATACTTGGGCCATCCTCTACTGCTTTCCCAGACACATTAGTAGGGAGCTAGATCAGAAGTGGAGCAGCCAGGACTCAAACCGGCACCATGTGGGATGCTAGCACCACAGGCAGCAGCTTTACATGCTGTGCCACAGCACTGGCCCCTTCCTGTTGCTGTTGTAACAAATTACTGCAAACTTAGTGGCTTAAAACAGCGCAGATGTACTATCCTCCTGTTCTATAAGTGAACAAGTCACCCTGGCTCTCACTGGGCTAAAATCACGGCCTCAGTCTGGCTGTGTTTTTTTTCTGGAAGCTCTGCTGGAAGATCTGTTTCCTTGCCTTTTTAGGGTCTAGAAGTGACCCGCCTTACTGGGCTTACAACCCCCTTTCTCTGTCTCAGAGCCAACAGCCTCTCTCTGGCTCCTCTGGCTCGCTCAGATTGCCCTGACTGCAGCCGGGAAAGGTTCTCTGATTGTAAGGGCTCTGCCGGTGAGGCCGCCCCACCCGGAGAATCAGTAGTAAGATGGGCTGGTTTCTGTGTCCCTTTGACATATCACGTCCTTCAGTGTTTGTGCACTTCTCACTTCATGGCTTACGGATGCTCCTGGATCATCTAGTATTGCCTCTGCTCTAGGCCTAGAATCAACCATGTACAAAGCACCTTGATTCCTTTTATTAGAGAGCGGTTTTTAAAAACCGGAATCTGGGCAACTGGGTTGTCTGTTGCTGTTGGCGTATCACTGCTCCTAGGCCTTCTCCGCAGAGCCGGGTAATGTATGTGTATCTGTCCCCAGTCATGTAGAGAGACACAGCCGTGCCTGTGCACTTGTGTACAGATGGAGTAGACGGGCGTTCCTGCTGCTGCCTGTGATGCTGCAGTACTGCGGGGGGATTCCTCGCCTTCCTTTCTGTTTAGCGCTGGCTTCCCCTGCGGACAGTGGTGCTCCCGGCTTCCTCCTGTCGCCCATTTTCTTGTTCAACGCCCCCATGCCCGTAAAGCAGCTTCAGAGCTGTGGCCCGTATCCCTGCAGAAGAATTTGCCCAGTTCGGTGTTCATGTACAGTTTCTTTCTCCTCTGTGTCTTACAGTTTGTAGTCAGAACCCGTTTTCTAGTTACCTAGTTAAGTTCCTTTCCCACCCACCCCCTTCCGTGAGTTATGGCATACGTTTGTGATATACTTAGATGCAGTCCACCCTGGGATCCCACACATCCTGGTTGGTATATTTTGTTTGTTCCGTTTGCATACTTGCCTTCGTGACGTGCAGTTATATTGGTTTTGAGCGATACATGGATCCAGATGTGCAGCGCCCAGTGCCATGGAAAACAGCTGCTTCACCTTCCGATTTCCCCTGTGCACCCCCTTTGCAGTCAGCCACTCCTCCCTCCTGCTAGCTCCTGGCTTCAGGGTACAATAATATTTTCCATTCCTCTGGTTTTGCCTTTTCCAGAGCGTTACATGGTTGGGATCTATCATCTTTCTCATAAAGTGCATTTAGGATTTGGCTACATTGGAGACTTAAGTAGTTTATTCCTTTGTTTTGATGATTCGTATTTTATGTTTGGGTATACCCCAGTTTGTTTATCCATTCACTCATTCAAGAACATTGTTTGCTTCTAGTTTTTATCAAGTGTGAATAAAACTGCCACTAATACTTACATATGAATTTTTGTGTGAACATGAGCTTGGGTAAATACTTAGGAATACAATTGCTGGATCGTATGGTAAGAAATGAGGGAGAGGGCCTCATTGTGGTGCACTGGATTAAGCTGCCATCTATAATGCTGGCATTCAATATGGGCAGTGGTTCGAGTCCCAGTTACCACCCACTTCTCTCTCTCTCTCTCTCTCTAATATTTATTTGAAAGGCAGAGTTAGAGAGAGAGAATCTTCTATCTGCTGGTTCACTCCTCAAATGGCTGCAACAGCTGGAAAGCTGGAACTGGGCTGGTCTGAAGCCTGGAGCTAGGAGTTTCTTCTGGGGCTTCCACAAGCGCCCGGGCCATCTTCTACTTTCCCGGGCACATTAGCAGGGAGAGCTGGGAGTTGGATTGGAAGTGGAGCAGCCGAGACTCAACTACTGGCTGACCCACTTTTTTTTTTTTTTTTTAAGATAATCTTTTTTTTTTTTTTTTTTTTTTAGATTTTATTTATTTATTTGAGAGGTAGAGTAACAGAGAGGCAGAGAGAGAAAAATTTGCCATCTGCTCTGCAAGTTCACTCCCCAGATGGCCACAATGGCTGGAGCACTTGGGCCATCTTCCACTGCTTTCCCAGGCCACAGCAGAGAGCTGGATCAGAAGAGGAGAAGCTGGGATTCAAACTGGCGCCCATGTGAGATTCTGGTGCTGAAGGCAAAGGCTTAGCCCAATATGCCACAGCGCTGGCTCCTTTTTTTTAAGGTTTACTTTTTTTTTTAATTTATTTGAAAGGCAGAGCTAAACAGAAAGAGAGAGAAGGGGGGAGAGAGAGAGAGAGAGAGGTCTTCCATTTGTTCACTCCCCAAATGACCGCAACAGCCAGGGCTGGGCCAGGAACCAGGAGCTTCTTCCAGGTCTCCCATGTAGGTACAGGGGCCCAAGGACTTAGGTTATCTTCCACTGCTTTCCCAGGCCATAGCAGAGAGCTGGATTGGAAGTGGAGTAGCCAGGACTTCAACTTGTCCCCATATGGGATGCCGGCCCTGCAAAATGGAGCTTTAACCCACTGCAATACAGCGCTGGCCCTGAGAGAGGACTTGGGTCCTGACTTTGTCTCAAGGAACACATCTGCCCTGCACTCAGTGGTGTGCGCACTGAGACTGAGTACCCCGCACATCCACATGGCTCAACATATGATGTCCTTGGGGTATCCGTTTCTACTGCAGCCGTGTAAGTGCTCCACACCATGAAGCACCCATAGTAACTGTCCTGTGACTAGAACAGTTACCCTTTTGTTCCCCACCAGGACAAACCAAAACGCAAGCAGTTGTAACACTGGCCCTTGTGATAACACAGTGTACCAAAAGTACTATGCCAAACCTTTGTAACGTATAAAAATTCCACATCCCCATATTGGCCACTTCAAGGTAAAAACTGATAACTCCCTAAGTGTCAACTGGCTCTACTTCCCTAGTATTAAACATAAAAACTACATGGGAAATATAGAAATTCAAATAGAAATAATATAAAGCTTTCATAAATCATAAAAGCGATTTGTGGGACAGCGTGGGTAACAGATGGTCTACTGTAAATTGTACTATGAGGCAGACCAATGTCAGCTTCATCTCCGTGGGTGTCCGATGTCCACAATGTCAAGTTGTCTCTCAGTGATTGCTTATTGGTGTTCTTGTGTGACTCTTCACTTAACCTATCAAGTCAGCAATTTTTCATCAAAAGCTCTTTTCCAAAGAGGAGGCTTTCTCTGGGGAATTCAGAATCTCATAATAGAAGAGAGAGGAGTTAAGAGCCAGACCCAAGCTGATAGGATGCGTTGGTTGCATTGCAGTGTTGCTGAGTTCCGTAGCTTCTTGGTATGCTTGTGACTGACCCACAGTGTAAAGCTGCCGCCCGCAGTGCCGGCATCCCATATGGGTGTCAGTTTGAGTCCCAGCTGCTCCACTTCTGATCCAGTGCTCTGCTATGGCCTGGGATAGCAGTGGAAGATGGCCCACGTCCTTGGGCACCCGCACTCGAGTGGGAGACCCAGAAGAAGTTCCTGGCTCCTGGCTTCAGATCAGCCCAGCTCCGGCCATTGTGACCATTTGGGGAGTGAACCAGATCTCTTTTTCTCTGTCTCTGTCTCTGTCTCTCTGTAATGCTGCCTTTCAAATAAATAAATAAATCTTTTTTTTTTTTTTTTAAAGAACTTTGTCGAAAAGAGACAGTAGTACATCATTGCAGATATCTCTTAGCTCTCAGTTTTCTCTCTGTATTCCTGAGCCATCTGCTGTTTTTTCTCAGGACCTCTGGTCTTTGGCTCAATACTTGAGACAAGTCTCAAAGAGGACCTACAGGCTCCTACAACATTTTTCTAGGCACCTGAGAGAAGATTCCTCTACTCTTAGATAATTGAGCTCCTTGCTCAGCCGGTTTGGCCCTCTGTACTAGCTCATTGTAATCTGTGACTGGATATTCGGTATAGTAGGTAAAGCTACCACCTGTGATGCTTGCATCCCATAAGGGCAACAAACAGTTCATGTCTTGGCTGCTCTACTTCTAATCCAGCTCCGTGCTAATGGCCTGGGAAAGCAGCGGAAGATGGCCCAGTGCTTGGGCCCCTGCACCCATGTAGGAGACCTGCAGGAAGCTTCTGGCTCCTGACTTTGGCCTGGCCCCGCCATTGTGGCCACTTGGAAAGTGAACTCGTGGATAGAAGATCTTCATCTCTCTGTCATTCATTCCCTCTCTGTAACTCTTTCAAAAAAATAAATAAGTCTTAAAAAAAAAAGAAAAGAATTTAGGAAAGGAATTGCTGCAGTGTTTCCAATAGCAAAAATTGGACACAAAAGTGTAATTGACTCTAGTTTAATAAATTGATACCACAAGATCCCATTTTTCAAGGAATACTATGTAGTTGTGAAAAATAATGACCTCTTATTTACTGAAATAGAAAGATATCTGAGATAAAATTAAAGGGAAGATAGGTTATAGAGCAATATGCAAAGTATCAGCCCAATTTTTGTAAATAAAAATTAAATGAAAATTTAAAGGCCAGCTTTATATAATCTAGAAGCATTTACCAACATTTAATAATGGTTAGTTCTTTGTAGTGAGATTGGAGGAAAATAAGATGAATTTTTACCTAATATAGTTGAAAAATGGAAAACAATTTTTATGTATTAGCAGACTGTATTAGAATCGGACAGTAGTCTTTTAAATTTTATGTATAAAAATAATATATAAAAATTCCTTTTTACAGTGGACAGACTGGCTCAGGGAAGACATTTACTATGATGGGTAAGTAAATCAAGACTTAATATTTGCTGGCCCTAATCAACACTCCATGATGACAGCACCTGGTAGTTTTCTATATGTGATGGGGATGTTATGAAATCAGGGAGGTCTCTGGGCTTCTGCCAGGCTGTGAGTCCCTTAATAGCAGTGTCCAAGTGTTAATCATGTGTGCAGCTGTGTGCCCTAGCCCAAGAAACAGTTTTTCAATAGAGTTGAATGTATTTTTATATATGTAGAATTTTCAAAAAGTTCATGAAAAAAATGTGTATTATCAAAAAACTTCATGAATTTCAGATTATGGGGCATCAAAATAAACTTATCAGGGGTGGTGTTGGTGTAGTGGTAGAGCTGCTACCTGCAATCCCATCTGGGCCCCAGTTTGTGTCCTGGCTGCTCCGCTTTCAATCCAGCTCCCTGCTAATGGCCTGGGGAAAGCTGTGGAAGATGACCCAAGTACCTAGGCTCCTGCCACCCATGTGGGAGACCCTAATGAAGCTCCTGGCTTCAGCCTGGCCTATCTGGGAGTGAACCAGTGGATGGAAGATTTCTGTTTGTCTGTCTGTCTGTCTCTCTCTGTAACTCTGACTTTCAAATAAATCTTTTTAAAAATGAATAAATAGCTTATCTTTTTATTCCATTTTCAATGAACTTCTATATCTGTATAAGCATTAGGCAGATTAAGATTCAGTAGCTGCCCCACCTGTGTCTCCTAATGTATCTGTTACTGGGACTTCTATTATTATTAGCTTTGCTTGGTTTTGAACTTATACAAATGATATTTTATAGTTTGTATTATTTTGTTTGTCTTTTCTTTCAGCACTGAGTTTCTAAGATTTATTCGTGTTGTTGTGTCTGGTAATGGATGTAGGCATGAGTGTCTTCATTTCTACTCCAAGTTCTTGCATCACACAGAGATAAAAATTCCAAGCAGAGACCCATAACATGTACAGGAAGGAACAGGACTGACTGAACAGAGAGGGAATAAACATAGATTCACACGCCAGTGTCGACAACTGACATGGAGAAATGCCATCACGGTGGACAAGTGGGTTGCCCTTAAGGAGGGAAAAAGAGAGCCTGCTCTGTGGCAGAGACCTCTCCCCCATTCTCAGTCTGCTTTTATGAAGTAGAGGGAGGTACTTTAATGGAGTATACAACAGGATGGGGTCTCAGCATGTGCCCTATTCTCAGATGAGACACAAGTGCTTCCTGGCAAGGTGGATATATCCAGCGAACAGTTAAAGAGAAAACACTGTATTGCAGGATTGTAAAAATTCTAGCTCACCTAGACTAAATAACTACCTAGTTTACAACGTGTCAATAGTAGTTTATTTCCATCACACTATAATATGAGTCAGTGAGCATTCCATTCTACTGTTGATGACATTTGGATTATTTCTAGTCTAGGGTCATGTGAATAATGCTGCTGTGATCACTCTTTCTTGTATGTGTCTTTTGACATCATTTCTCTTGGATCTGTTTCCAGGAGTAGAATTGCTGAACCCTAGGATATAAGCTTTAGTAGATACTGCCAGTTTTACAAAATTGTTATGCTTCAGCGGCATGTTCAAGTTCCATTTACTGCACATCTTTGTTTATACCTTATAATGTCAGCTTTTAAAACTAGCCGTCCGGCGCCGCAGCTCACTTGGCTAATCCTTTCCCTGTGGCGCTGGCACACTGGGTTCTAGTCCCGGTCAGGGCGCCAGATTCTGTCCTGGTTGCTCCTCTTCCGATCCAGCTCTCTGCTATGACCCGGGAAGGCAGTAGAGGATGACCCAAGTGCTTGGGCCCTGCACCCCATGGGAGACCAGGAAGAAGCACCTGGCTCCTGGCTTCGGATCAGCACAGTGCACCAGCCATAGCAGCCATTTGGGGGGTGAACCAACGGAAAGGAAGATCTTTCTCTCTGTCTCTCTCTCTCTCACTGTCTAACTCTGCCTGTCAAAAAGAAGAAAAAAAAAAACTGTAGCCATGTGTAGTATTCTGTTTGTTTAAACATACTTCTCTACTGTCTTTTGGTAACTGAGCACCTTTCTTGTGTTTACTGGATATTAGAATAGCCTCTCTGTTGAGATGCTCTTTGCAGTCTTTTTGCCATTTAAAACATCCCACAGGGTCGGCATTTCAGGTGGCTGTGAAGTGCTGCATGGGCCCTGCACATCCCATGCCGTTGTGCCTGGTTCCAGGCCTGGCTCCTCCACTTCTTTTTTTTTTTTTTTTTTTTTTTTTTTTTGATAGGCAGAGTGGACAGAGAGAGAGAGACAGAGAGAGAAAGGTCTTCCTTTGCAGTTGGTTCACCCTCCAATGGCCGCCGCTGCAGCCGGCGCACCGCGCTGATCCGATGGCAGGAGCCAGGATCCAGGTGCTTTTTCCTGGTCTCCCATGGGGTGCAGGGCCCAAGCACCTGGGCCATCCTCCACTGCACTCCCTGGCCATAGCAGAGGGCTGGCCTGGAAGAGGGGCAACCGGGACAGAATCCGGCGCCCCGACCGGGACTAGAACCCGGTGTGCCGGCGCCGCAAGGTGGAGGATTAGCCTGTTGAGCCACGGCGCCGGCTCCTCCACTTCTGATCCTGCTTCCTGCTAATGCACGCCCTGAGAGGCTGCAATGAGGACTCGGGTACTTGGTTCCCTGCCACCCAGGTGAGATGGAATTCCTGGTTCTTGGATTTGGCCTGGCCCAGCCCTGGGTGTTGCAGGCATTTGGGGAGTGAACTAGCAGGTGGAAGATCCTGCTGTCTCTGCCTTTCAGATAAAATGAAAATAAATAAGCAGTTTTAACATAAAAATCCCTTTATTGATGGGGATGTTTTATAGAATGGAGAGATTAGCCTTTTGTCTATGATGTAGAGTGCAGATTTTTCACTTCATTTTTTTTTATTTTTTAAAGATGTATTTATTTATTTAACAGAGTGACAGAAAGAAGGGGAGAGACATAGAGACATCTACCATCTACTGGTTCATTCCCAGATGGCCACAGTAGCCAAGGCTTGACCAGGCCAAGGCCAGGAGCCAGAGCTCCATCGTGGTCTCCCACTTGGGTGGCAGAGACCCAAGTACTTGGGCCATCTTCCACTGCTTTCCCAATCAAGAAGCTGGGTCGGAAGCAGAGTAACCAGGATTCAAAACTGGTGCTCTGATAGGGGATGCTGGTGTCACAGGTGGTGGTTTAACTTGCTGCCTCACTGCACCTTCCCCTTCATTGTCTTTTTTCTTTTAAGATTTATTTATTTATTTGAAAGAGTTACACAGAGAGAGGAGAGGCAGAGAGAGAGAGAGAGGTCTTCCATCCGATGGTTCACTCTCCAATTGGCTGCAACAGCCAGAACTGCGCTGATCCAAAGCCAGGAGCCAGGAGCTTCTTCCGGGTCTCCCACGTGGGTGCAGGGGCCCAAGGACTTAAGCCATCTTCTACTGCTTTCCCAGGCCATAGCAGAGAGCTGGATCGGAAGTGGAGCAGCCAGGTCTTGAACCAGTGCCCAAATGGGATGCCAGTGCTTTAGGCCAGGGCGTTAACCTGCTGTGCCACAGCACCAGCCCCTTCATTGTCTTTTGAATTGACATTTTTTTCTGAGCTGACAGTTTTTATTTTTCTTTGATGAAATTACAGGTTTGGTTTTTCTGGTGTTTTGTTTTTTTTAATAAACAGCTTCTGAATGTGCCAGATACTCTTCAGGGTGTTTTGGTCTGTTCAGATACAAAGCATTGTCCAGGACCTTGTGTGGCTGAGCATCTCAGGTAATAGGGATGGACAATCAGAAGCAAACAGCGGAGAAAGAAGAAGCAAATAGAGCTGGGTGTTGTGGTACAGCCAGTTCAGGTACTACGTGGGAGCCCACATGCCCGATCGGAGTGCCTGGGTCAACGTGGCTGCTCCATGTTGCTGATCGAGCTAATGCACATGGGAAGCAGCATGTGAGGCCCAAGTGCTTGAGTTCTGCCCTTCCACATGGGAGCCCAGATGGAGTTTCTGGCTCCTAGCTTCAAGCTGGCCTGGCCTCAGATGTTATGGGTATTTGGGGAGTGAGCCAGTGAACAGAAGATACCTCACTCTCTGTTGCTGCGCCTTTCAAATAAATCTTTTAAAGAAGTAGCAGCAGATAACTGCCAGAGGTAGGAGAACGGAACAGAGAGGAGCAGGGGTGCCGTTGTAGGTGGTGGGCCAGGAAGGGCCCTGCGGAGGTGGCAGCGGAAGAGTTACTAGTACAGGGTGGGAAAGGACCCTCCCGGCAGCGAGACCTCGGCTGCACAGGCCCTCAGGTGGCTGGGGTGAAGTTTTCCCAGTGGGGCCAGGAGGAAGAGAAGTTAGGGCTGCAGCTTGTGGCCACATCAGGTAGTCCTGGGTGAGGAGTTTGGATTTTGTTTTGTAATGGGAAGTCATTGAAAGGTTTTTTTAAAAGGGACTTGCATGATCTGATATACAATTAAAAGGATTACTCAGCTGAATGGAAAAAGATTAGAAGGGCTTATAGTGGAAGCCAGATTAAGAGCTACTGCAGTAGCCTAAGCAAGAAATGATAGAAACTAAAGTTAAATATCTTTGTGTGTTACTCAGCAGAAAAATGATATAATGTTATTTGCACACTCCAATATTATTTGTCTTCTTCATTCGTTTACATGGATTTTTCTCCCTCTGTTAAATATTTCTTCAATTACAGTTTTTACAAAGGCAATTTTAAATACTCCAGGTAGAGTGCAACAAGGTGTTTAAGACAACTATAATATTTTAGAGTTTATTCTCTGTACCTTTTCTTGTACATACCAGCATTTGGTCTCTATGGCATATTTAGCCAATGTTTATAGTACTTTTCAGGTCTTTTCTAGCCATGTGTTTATATTTTTTTGTTTTCTGGTAAATATTGCTACAGCTTGAAATGCTGTTCCTTAAAATCCTGTTACTTACGCATCAACTTGTTTCCTTCCCCCTGTGTAACAAAATAAAGACAGGAGTATTCCGCATTTTTCCATCTACATGGAAATCTTGTAAAATATTCCCAATGGTATCTTTCTTACCAGCTCTGCTTTTACTTCTCAATTTTAAAAGTATTACTTAATCTTAATTTTTCGTACTTAATGCTTTTGAAAATGTGCCCTAAGTGCTTTACGTTAATACTTCGTTAGCTCTTCCCAACAACCCTGTGCAGTAGTTATTACCATTATTATCTCCATTTTATAGTTGCTAAGAACTCTGAAACTTAAGAAAGATTGAGTAATTAGCCCATGTTACACAGTGTAGGGCCATGGCATGGAGCACAGCTCAGTATATGAGAAATAATGTCACATGTAATAAATAAAAACATAATTATTTGGTTTTTCTGCTGATTTTGGCTCTTGGAAGTTGAAAGAATTTCAAGCTTAGTACCTAGATGGACACCAGCTACTTTGTACAATTGGGTGGTGGCAACTCTGGGTCTTTACTTCCGTTCCATTCATGGCTGGGTTCTATTAACCTGTCTCTAACAGACTGAATTTAACTTGTTTGGAGGACAAGTGAAAAACTGATTATTTGGGGCCGGCACTGTGGCACAGCTGGTTAAAACCCTGGCCTGCAGTGCTGGCATGCCATATGGGCTCCAATTTGAGTACTGGCTGCTCCACTTTCCATCCAGCGCCCTGCTAATTCACCTGGGAAAGCAGTGGAGCGTGGCCCAAGTCCTTGGGTCCCTGCACCCACATGGGAGACCTGGAAAAAGCTCCTGGCTCCTGGCTTCCGGCTACTGGCTTCAGATTGGCTCAGCTCTGACCATTGTGGATATTTGGGGAGTGAACCAATGGATGGAAGACCTCTCTCTGTCTCTGTCTCTGTCTCTCTGTCTCTCTTTCTCTCTCTGTCTCTCTGTCTCTACCTTTCTCTGTAACTCTTCGAAATAAATAAAATAGATCTTTTTTAAAAAAGAAACTGATTATTCGATATGTCACCTTGTTTCTGTGTAAATTGCCTTGCATTTTTGCCATTTTCAAGTACTCTTGGGGCAGAATGAAAATCAGCAGGTTTTCTTTTCTTTTTTTTTTTTTTAGGGCCATCTGAATCTGATAATTTTTCTCATAACCTGAGAGGAGTAATCCCACGAAGTTTTGAATATTTGTTTTCCTTAATTGATCGTGAAAAAGAGAAGGTAAAATGTACTATAAAATTAAAGTGCTTCTATGAAATGCCTGGTTTTAAGTGCTTAGCTATTAATAATTAGTTCATGATGCATGGAGGGCCATGGATGAGATTCTCCAGTGTGGATGGGCTGGTGTAGTACAAAAACACCTTTTAATTCTTGTGGTGAAATTAAGGATTCTGAGTTTTTAGTTTATAAGCATGCATCGTGCTTGGACCTAGATTATGGGTTTATAAGGAAGGGAAGTATCACTTCTCAGGCTCTCCAAAGATTTCACAGCAGAGAAAGCATAAGAAAGTCTCAACCCAAGAAAACAGCTGTACTAATAATACCAAGCCTGTCAGCTGCCTGCACTAAGCTCATGACGTCTAGTAGTGATGGGCCTGTCCTTACTGCCTTTGTTGCACCTGCTACCCCCTTACCATGGTTTCCTGGCTCCACAGGAGGTGTGGCTCTATCATTCTGGGATGTGGTCTTTTCTTTTATTGACTCCCAGGTCAGGCCATTCTCGAAATATACAGTTCCAGCCCGTCTTTGCCTTGCTTCTGTTTCCTATAGTTGCTGTTTGATCATGGTCTTGGTTGGAGCTCTCAGAACCTGCTTTGATTCGGGGAGCCACCTGATTCACAAATCTCTTATGTTTTGCTTTACTCAGATAAACTCCACTAAGTTCAATTGGTCTAAGGAATTTTCTTTTTAACATCATTTGCTGAAATTATCTCTGACGTTGCAGTTAGACACAAAGGTTGCATGCCAATGAAATAGTTAAAGTTAGTGCCATGCATTTCTGTGGTTAAAAATCCTATAGAGGGGTGAATGTGAGGCCTGTGGTTAAGACACTGCTCAGGACTCCCTGCATCCCTTTCAGAGTGCTTGGCTCAAGTTCTGGCTTCTCCACTTTTGATCCAGCTTCCTGCTAATGTGCACCCTGCGAGGCAGCAGATGATGGCTCAATACTTGAGTCCCTTCCACACATGTGGGAGACCCGGATTGAGTTCCAGGCTCCTAGCTTCAGCCTGCCCAGCTCTGGCTGTTGGAGGCTTTTGGATTGTGAACCAGTAGATGGAAGATTCTTGTCTGACTCTGTCTCTTTCTCTCTCTGCTTTTCAAATGAAAATAAATAAATAAAAATTGGAATCCCTTTTTTAAAAAAAAAGAATCCTACAGTCTTTTGAAATAAATTATTTTTAGTCTTTTAAAGAGCACAACATTTCTTTCAAATAAAACTTTATAAAGAAATCCAATATATAAGACTTTTCAATTCCCATCTCCCTGTGTTGGCTCTGAGGGATCTCCGAAACCTTGAGGGCTCCTGGGACCACAGTTTGCTTTAAAATGTGATATGTTGAAAATAATTACCTGGATTTTAACTTCTGGCTATCTTATATTGTATCAAGGGATAATAGTATACAAAATGTATACTTTAGCTGTGCAAGCTAAGGATAAAGATGTGAACATAATGCATCTGAATGAAGTATCTCTTTTACAGGCTGGAGCTGGGAAGAGTTTCCTTTGCAAATGTTCCTTTATTGAAATCTACAATGAGCAGATCTATGACCTGCTGGACTCTGCATCTGCTGGCCTGTACTTAAGGGAGCACATCAAGAAGGGAGTCTTCGTCGTCGGTGCGGTGGAGCAGGTGGTAACGTCGGCTGCCGAGGCCTATCAGGTGCACTGCCAGAAACGTTTGTTGGATGCATGGGCAACAGACATGCTGTGCAAACATCCCAGTCACAAAAAGAGAACTGAGCTGTCAAAAACATTCCATAAAGGCATAATACAAAAGTGTTCATGAGAAGTAAAGCAAAAAAAAATGCTAGTATTTCATAGATCTCTCCTTAGCTAAAAAAGAACCTTGAACTGCTTGATTTTGAATTATTTTGGTGCTGTTCATTCTAATCAGGTAATTCTAAAGGCCACCCTGCAGGTAACAATCTGTAAGTATTTATATTACTTTAGTGGCTCCTCCTGGGAGCTGCCTATTTGCGGAGCCCTTAGGAACGCTGGCTTTAATCTGACTGTTCCTACTTTGCACCTCTGCTTGTTTAGTAGGGATCAAAAGCCAACTTCTTTGGAGCATCCAAAGATGTGAGTTATTCTCACATTTTTAAGGAATCTGATCTTGGCCAGTTGATTAAAGCAGTGTTTTAATATATCATATTTGATCTATATGAAATATTGGCACGTTGCATGTAAGTTACTAAACATGATGTGGGTGTGGTATGGTGGGGTGCAGATATTTGGCCCTGGGAGCACTCCGATCTCATATTGGAGTGGCTGGTTGAAGTCCTGGCTGCTCTGCTTCTGATCCAGGTTCCTGCTTAGACATTGCCTGGGAAGCACTGGATGATGGCTCAAGTACTTGGGTTCCTGCCACAGACATAGGAGACCTGGATTGAGTTCTGGGCTCTTGGCTTTAGCTGTCCCTTCCTGGTGTTGTGTGGACATTTGAGGAGTGAACTAGCGGATGGAAGATCTCTCTCTCTCTCTCTCTCTCTCTCTCTCTGTGTGTTTCTCTGCCTTTCAGATAAAATGAAAATAAATAAACTTTAAGCATGATATTAATGTGGACTTGCAGGAGCCCATTAGACAGTCTAACGTCATGAGTGCTGTCCTGTTTTCCTGGGTGCTCCTCCCTAGCCCGTGTCTCTGCTTCAGCAGTGTGCTGAATGTCACCGTTTTCTTTTACTTCCCAGTCACAGACTTGCATATGCAGACACAGACTGGTTTAGCCTGTTTTTGAGTTTTAAGCAATGTTTTTTTATCATTCTATGACTTTTTTACTTTAACATGGTTTACGGAATAAGTCCACATTGTGTTTATTTTCACAGCTTTATAACATTCCATTGATTTATTCTTCCATCTTCAACAAGTCTCCCATTTAACCTTCTGCATAAGCCTGTGTGCAGCCCAGATAAGGTTTGGGGGCGGTCGGAGGGAGGTTATGCTCCAACACAAGACAACAGCCTTGCAGGAAGTGGTTTCTGTGGGGTAGGCAGGCCTGGCACTCCACACAGCACTTTGGGTTCCTCCCGGCACAGTGTTCTGCACAGGCACACTTGTTCCTTTTGGGCACAATGCCAGTGTTGCTCACCACCACCGCCCTGGGAAGTGCATATGTCCTTTGTCTTGAGCGGTTCTGGGCATTCCTGCGGGTGGGGGCAGTCCCTGATGGCACAGTAAGGTGTCTTCTGCTATTATTATCTGGACACTGCTTACTTTTGATTGGTTGGGAGCTGGAAATGGATACCCATCCGGTCAAGAGAGGCTGATATAATGAATCCTTCTATCCTGTCTCAGGTATCGTCGAGTTTAGAGAGGCCTACGTCTTTATAAAACATTCAGTTTGTACTGGAATATTGCATGTCTCTTCACTTATTTAAGCTTTTAATGTCTGGGAATATAATTTTTGTAGTTTTCACTATAAAAGTCTTACCAATTTTTTTGGCTTTATTGCAATATATTGTATTTTTTGTTACTCTCATAATCTCCTTTCAGTTACATTTCCTGTTTGGTATGTGTAGAAGTGCAGTCAATGCTTACCAGACCACTTTTATAATCAGCCACCTTGCTAAAACTACCTTATAAAACCAAGAGTGTGTGATAGATGCTTTTTCTACCTCTGTTGACATGGTTACATGGCTTATCTCCTTTGCCATCCTAACATGATAAAATACTAAATTAGATTTAATGTTTTGTTGGGTATTTTTCACCAATGTTAAAGACTGGGATCAATCTATACTTTGCCTTTGTCCTACTCTTCTTAATTTTTTTAATCTTTATCTTTATCTATTTTCCAGAACTTTGTTGTTTAGAATAAGCTTAGAAAGTCTGGTAGAACACATCTGCAGAACCATCTGGGCCTTTTATTTTGTGTGAGTTTTACCTACATATAAAATAAAATAGAGCTATGCAAGCATTTTATTCCTTCTCGGGTTAGTTTTAGGAGAGTTATGTATTCCTAGAAAAATTTTGGTTTGCTCTCAGTTTTCAAATGTATTGGCATAAAGTTGAATACCTTTGCTGTAACTGCCGTTTTGCTGGGTTTTATGTAGTTGATGTTGTTGACACGTCCTGGCTCTTTGGCATTTTCTTTGCTTTTTCTTTTGTGGGTTTATCATCCTGCTCCTTACCTGCTGCATATGATGGACCCTCAGCTCATTTGGGCCTTTCTGTTGTGATAAAAGCATTTAATATAATCCTTGTATAGATCTCGATTCTTTTTCTGCTACTCATGAATTACTTATAAATGTTATTTTTCCATTCTCAACTATATGGAGATTTCTAATTTATTTTTCATGTTGATTCCTCAACTGCACTGGGGCCAGAGAATGTGGTTTGTGTAATGCCTCACTCTAGGATTCTTTGAGATAGAATTAATGGATTAATACAGTGAGCAATGGATGAACAGTGTGTGCTTGAGAAGAAGGTACAATGCATGGTGCTTCAAAGAGATATATTGATCCTGCACTGGAGGCTGAGGTGTGTCAATTTCCTTTAGTTTTCAAAATTATTTATTTTTATTTGAAAGGCAGACAGAGAGATCCTCCATCAGCTATTTACCCAACTGCTCACAACAGCTAGGGTTGGACAGGAGCTCAGAACTCAATCTGGGTCTCCCACGTGGGGCAAGGACCCAAGTACTTCAGCCATCAGTTTGTTGCTTCCCAAGGTACACATTAGAGAGAAGCTGGACCAGAAAGTGGGACAGTGCCTCACACCGTCATACAAGCGTGGCATGTGGGCATCTCAGACAGCATCTTTACCACTGTGCCAAGTACCTACCTTAATTATTTTATGTTTTGCTGCCTATGTTGATTATTATAGATTCTTGTCTGTTTTAATACATATGTATACATGTGGAATAGACTTTTATTATGTGCATGTACAAGTAGAGAATTACTTTATCCTTTGATTTTGATCTATAATCAGTGCTTTCCTGTCACATAGTTGCCTTACAAATCTGTTGCATCTGATGTTCACCTATCACTCAGCATCTTTAGATTAGTGTTTGCCCAGTGCATGTTTACCCTCAGTCCTTGTGCCTCTTAATGCTTTAGTTATTTCTTGTAAACCAGATCGCTACCAAAGTTTTGCCTTTTTTAAATTACTCTGACAGTTTTACCTTTCTTAATTTACAAATATTTGCATTGATGTGACTTTTGATATTGTTGGACTGGTCATTCTACCATCTACGTGTTCTTATCGGTTTTATTCAATACCTCTTTCTCTTTTCTGGCCTTTTTGTTGTTGCTCTAGAATGCAGTCCAACTTGCTAGGGAAAAAAGACTCTAATTGTTTTTGCACCTTTGCAGAAACATAAATTAACTAAACATGTATGAGTTTATATCTAACTGTATTCAGTTTCATTGGCCTTTTTTACCCAATACAAATCTGTTGATTATTATGGATTGTTGCTGAATAATAAATAGGTCTTGTGATAGGGCAGGGTAACTCTTCCATTTTGTTCTTTTTAACAATTATATTGGTTTTTCTTGGTGCATTGCAATTTACTTACAACCAGCTTATCTATTTCTACTAAAACATCTGCTAGGGTTTTGAATGGAATTATATTGAACCTAATGATTGTTTTGGTGGAAAATTGATATCTTAATAGTATCAGGCCTTCTGATCCAGGAGCATATGCCAAGCATTTTTGTTTATTATTCTTGGTATTTATATGATATCCAAGCAACATGCTTGTATTTGCTTCTCCCTTGTTGCTCTGGTCACGATGACAGATATAGTACTACTTTTACACTTTGCTTTTATTGATGATATTGCATGAGAATTTTCCCATGTTTGAGGAACTGTCTTTTGCTGTTTTGAAGTATATAAATATATAACTCATAATTTATTTAATATTTAATATATGCTAGTTAATGTTATATAAAAGAAGCATCCAGGAAATACGGAAAGTACAAATCTCATTTTTGCACTGTGTGTGGTTAGTGGAAGGAGTTGTAACAGCTAGCATTTATTGGGTATATGCCAGTACTGTGCGACCTCCTTTTAGGTAAAGTTACGAATTCCTATTTTGCCCTATACTTACACGTAGTATAGCCTCGCAGCTCCCAGTGGAGTCCTCTGACCCTTGGCATCACCAGAGAGCTGCTCAGGAATGCAGACTCGGGCGGAGCCTCACATTGAAGCTGAGTTTTAGCAGCTCCCCAGGTGATTCCTGCACACATTAGATTCAGATTTCTGCACTGTGGGGTGGATACCCCAGTCTCGTAAAAATATGGAGGCCATGCCTGAAAAGGTTCGGCTGGGCTTGATCACAAGACTTGAGCTCACGTCCCTCTGATTCCAGAGCCTTCCATCTGAACCTTTGCTTATACTGCTTGCCATGGGAATGGAGAGGGAAATAAAGATGTGTAGAACAGCCGGCGCCGCGGCTCAACAGGCTAATCCTCCGCCTAGCAGCGCCGGCACACCGGGTTCTAGTCCCGGTCGGGGCGCCGGGTTCTGTCCCGGTTGCCCCTCTTCCAGGCCAGCTCTCTGCTGTGGCCCAGGAGTGCAGTGGAGGATGGCCCAAGTGCTTGGGCCCTGCACCCCACAGGAGACCAGGATAAGCACCTGGCTCCTGCCTTTGGATCAGCGCGGCGCACCAGCCGCAACACGCCAGCCACGGTGGCCATTGGAGGGTGAACCAACAGCAAAAGGAAGACCTTTCTCTCTGTCTCTCTCTCTCTCACTGTCCACTCTGCCTGTAAAAAAAAAAAAAAAAAAAAAAAGATGTGTAGACCAGAAGAACTGATACAACTTTGGCTTTATGGTAACTTACAGTTGTTGTGGGGTTTTTTTGTTTGTTTGTTTGTTTGACAGAGATATAGACAGTGAGATAGAGAGACAGAGAGAAAGGTCTTCCTTCCGTTGGTTCACCCTCCAAATGGCCACTATGGCTGGAACTGCGCTGATCCCAAGCCAGGAGCCAGGTGCTTCTTCTTGGTCTCCCATGCAGGTGCAGGGCCCAAGCACTTGGGCCATCCTCCACTGCCTTCCTGGGCCACAGCAGAGAGCTGGACTGGAAGAGGAGTAGCCGGGACTAGAACTGGCACTCATATAGGATGCCAGTGCCACAGGCAGAGAATTAACCAAGTGAGCCATGTCGCCAACCCTATGTTTTTATTTTTTTTTTTTTTTTTTTTTCTTGTGGTCCATCATTTTCACAGAGTGTCAGAGAGATTTTATGATTTGCTTCAACACAGAGAATGGTAAAGCCAGTTCTGGATCTGTGCCTTCAGGTTTCCTGTTTGTTCTCTTTCCAGAATGTAGTGGGGGAACAAAGGGGAACGAGTGTATCCTTGAAGGACCGGCAGTCCTACTCACCACCCTGTGCAGATTTCCTGCTGATTTTGGTGACTGTTGTGTACCACCTGGAACTTGTGATAACGTGATTTCTTTTAGAAAAAATAATTTTTTTTAAGATGTATTTATTTATTTGAGAGGCAGAGGCAGAGAGAGAAAGAGGATCTTTGTGTTGGGCCATCTTCCACTGCCTTCCCAGGCCATAGCAGAGAGCTGGATCGGAGGAGCAGCCAGGACTAGAACTG
Source organism: Oryctolagus cuniculus (assembly GCF_964237555.1). NCBI lineage: Eukaryota > Metazoa > Chordata > Mammalia > Lagomorpha > Leporidae > Oryctolagus > Oryctolagus cuniculus. The sequence continues at coordinate 102,647,959 of NC_091441.1, forward strand.
GCACCCGTATGGGACGCCAGTGCCGCAGGCAGAGAATCAACCTACTGCGCCACAGCTCTGGCCCCCACTGTTGTTTTTAATACACTTTTCTTTTTGCACAGGTGTTGTCTGGAGGGTGGCGAAACAGACGTGTGGCATCAACGTCAATGAACAGGGAATCCTCGAGGTCTCATGCAGTCTTTACAATCACAGTTGAGTCAATGGAGAAAAGCAATGAGACTGTGAATATACGGACCTCCCTGCTCAACCTGGTGGACTTAGCAGGATCTGAGAGGCAAAAAGATACCCATGCAGAGGGGATGAGGCTGAAGGTAAAATGAAACTGTGGTCTTGAACTTGCATGTGAATTCGTACTAGACATCAGTATCATACTCAGAATTGTGAGGACTGCATAGAAATAAGAAATTGCTCCTATCTGAAAGGAACAGAGATCTTTGTTGTGGGGTTGGGCAGTAAGGGTAATGGATAGGTCAAGTCCATCAGTAGCAAGGGTGGTTGAACTCCTGCTGGGGGGATGGTGGTCAGAGGAAGAAGGGTGAGACACAGACTGCTGTGGAAGTATGAGAAGGAAGTCTTGAGTTGTCTCACAGCAGGCACAGGGACTGCTGCCCGGGGGGCACCCTCAGGGTCATTGCAGAGGCGGAGTGAGAGTGGCTTGCGCCATTTCAGCTGAGTTGAGGGGTTCATTGGTCAGACAGGCAGGCAGGTTCAGACCACTGAAGACCACAAATGCCAGGCCAAGTTGGTGCTCATTTTCTAGACACTGGGAAACACTCAAAGGTTTTGAGCCAGAGAAGAAAGCCTGTTTTATGAAATCTTGGTCATCTGACCTACTACTGCAGAATCAAGAGGAGAGAGCCTACAGAGAGAAGAGACCAGCTACACTGTTTAATAGTTCAAGTGTGAAGGGTGAAGGACCAACTCCTAGGCAAAGGTATCAGCAGTGGAACCAGAGGCTGGGGAAGAGGAGTTACACATAGAGGTCAGCTCTGGCATTAAAAGTGAGGATTTGAGCCTGCTGAGCTCGCAAGCAGTTTTAGGCAATCCAAGGTTTGTGTTTTCATTGAGATGAGAAGCATAATAAAATAGCTCATTTAAACAGACACTTCTCTACTTACATTTGAGTTACATCCCTATAAACGCATCTTAAATTGAAAATATCTTCAATTAAAATGCGTTTAAGGCCGGTGCCGTGGCTCACTTGGCTAATCCTCCGCCTGTGGCACCTGCATCCCGGATTCTAGTCCCTGTTGGATCGCCAGGTTCTGGTCCCGGTTGCTCCTCTTGCAGTCCAGCTCTCTGCTGTGGCCCGCGAGAGCAATGGAGGATGTCCCAAGCGCTTGGGCCCTGCAGCTGCGTGGGAGACCAAGAGGAAGCACCTGTCCTGGCTTTGGATTGGTGCAGCGCTAGCCATGGCAGCCATTAGGGTAGTGAACCAACGGAAGGAAGACATTTCTCTCTCTGTCTCTCTCTCTCTCACTGTCTAACTCTGCCTGGCCAACAACAACAAAAAATGCGTGTAAGACACTCTGCCTACCAGAAATCACAGATGAGCATGAAAAGTACCCTGTAGAGCATCAGTTCTTTCCCGTTGTGATTCCTGACTGCCAAGGAGCCCCTGCCCAGCATCCTGAGAGAGGATCCCGGAGAGAGGGATATGAGGGGTCTTAAAGTGGGCATTACGAAGACCTATGCATGATTTCATAATGCATTGCATCAAATAAACTTCCATTGGAGTATTACATTTCCACAAACTTTTTGAAGTACCATGTATCACTAACATGGGAAAAGATCAAAGTTCACAGTACAGTTTTACTGAGTGTGTGTTGTCTTTGCACCACACTAAAATTATACTGTGCATCAAATAGGAAAAGACCAAAGGATGGTTGAGCACATTTTATTTTCTAAATTTAGTTGTGAGGCCAGTGCTGTGGCATGGCAGATAAAGACGCTGCCTGCAGTGCTGGCATCCCATATGGGTGCTGGTTCAAGTCCTGGCTGTTCCACTTCCAACCCAGCTCTTTGCTATGGCCTGGGAATGCAGTAGAAGATGGCCTAAGTCCTTGGGCTCCTACACCTGTGTGGGAGAGCTGAAAGAAGCTCTTGACTCCTGGCTTCAGATCAGCTCAGCTCCGGCTGTTGCGACCATTTGGGGAGTAAACCAGTGGATGGAAGACCTCTCTCTCTGCCTCTGCCTCTCTGTAACTCTGCCTTTCAAATAAATAAATAATTTTTTTTTCAAAGATTTATTTTCTGAGCCATAACAGAGCTGGGTTGGAAGTGGAGCAACCGGGGCTTGAACCGTGCCCAGATGGGATGCTGGCACTGCAGGGGTCCCCTTTACCCACTACACCACAGCGCCAGCCCCAAATAAATATTTTAAAAATAAATAAATAAATACAGTTAGTTGTACTTAACTAATTTTGTCCTTGATTTTCCTTTCCATCCAGAATTGTCACCATAGTAGATATTTTTTTTAAAAAAGATTTATTTTATTTATTTGAAAGGCAGAGTTACAGAGAGAGATAGAGTGGGAGACACAGAAAGAGGTCTTCCATCTGCTGGTTCACTCCTCAAATGGCCACAATGGCTGGAGCTGGGCTAGGCCAAAGCCAGGAACCAGGAGCTTCTTCCAGGTCTCCCACGTGGGTGCAGGGGCCCAAGCGCTTGGGCCATCCTTCACTACTTTCCCAGGCACATTAGCAGGGAGCTGGATCAGAAGTGGAACAGCAGATGCAAACTGACGCCCATATGGGATGCTGGCTTTGCAGGAGGCAGCTTTACCCACTATGCCACAGTGCCGTCCCCTAGACATTTTTAATTCAAGACACCAAAAGAGTAACAAGGGCAACTGAATTTGTGTTCTTTTTCCCCAATACCGTAGGAAGCAGGGAACATAAATCGATCGTTGAGCTGCCTGGGCCAAGTCATTACAGCGCTTGTGGACGTGGGTAATGGAAAGCAGAGACATGTTTGCTACAGAGACTCCAAGCTTACCTTCTTACTGCGGGTACAGTAGGTGGTTGGGCCCTGGCTGCTTTGTGGTCATGTTCACTACGGCTGATAGTGGGACAGTATTGCAGAGTTGGTGGCAAGGGGATATCTTTGTTTAAAAAAGATCTTGTGGTTTCTCACCATTTGTTTCTTTAACAGGATTCCCTTGGGGGTAATGCCAAAACAGCCATCATTGCAAATGTTCATCCTGGATCCAGGTGTTTTGGGGAAACTCTGTCAACACTTAATTTTGCTCAAAGAGCCAAGCTGATTAAAAATAAGGTAAAATACTTTACTAAGTAAATTAGAAAAATACTGAAGCCAAAGAATGCGGTTTTTGTGAATTTAACATCAACTTTTTTTGTGTGAATTTAACATCAACTTTCAATTTAACATCAACTTCTACAAAGAAGCTTATCTTAACTGTATGCAAAATTTGTTTCATCTTTTCTAACCTATCTCATACAGAGAGACCTAGGCTAGGTCTTGTGGTGGCTTTTTTTCCCCCAAGATTTATTTATTTACTTATTTGAAAGTCAGAATTAAAAAGGAAGAAGAACAGAGATCTTCTATCGGCTGGTTCACTCCCCAGTAGCCACAAAGGAGCCAGGAGCTTCTTTGGGGTCTCCCATGTGGGTACCGGGGCCCAAGCAGGGAGCTGGAGTGGGAGCGGAGCAGCCAGGACTCTAACCGGTGCCTATATGGGATGCTGGCGCTGCAGACGGTGGCTTAACCTGCTGTACCACAGCGCTGGCCCCTTGTGGTTATTAATTTTTTTAAAGTTTTATTTATTTATCTGAAAGGCAGAGTTACAGAGGAAGAGAGAGAGGGAGAGATCCTCCATCTGCTGGTTATTCTCCAGATGGCCACAATGGCCAGAGCTGGGCCAATCTGAAGACAGGAGGCAGGAGCTTCTTCCAGGTCTCCCACATGGGTGCAGGGTCCCAAGGACTTGGACCATCTTCTGCTTTCCCAGGCCATAGCAGAGAGCTGGATAGGAAGTAGAGCAGCCAGGAGTCGAACTGGTGCCCATAAGGGATGCCAGCACTGCAGGTGGCGGCTTTACTCACTGTGCCACTGCACTGGCCCCATTTGGTTAACATTTTTTAAGGGGTGGCAAAGATTTTCTTTTGTCATTGGGTTGAAGAATACATTTATTTGCTGAACAGTGCTAGAGCAGAACTGTGTGTACTATGAACCAAAAATCACAAGAGGTTAAAAGTAAAGACTGTTTTGTTCAGGGGCAGAATCAAGTCAGGAGATAAAGGTTGAATTAGAGACCAAACCAGCATTCCACCAAGGGGAGGCAGGCCTGGGACTTCTATAACAAGAAAAGATGTGTGGGGAATTCAGAGCCCAGCGTTCTTGGGAGATGAGCAACTGAGTGAGTCCTGGGGTAGAAGCCCATGGAAATCAGGGTGGCTATAAGTTGTGCAACTCCATTGTCACACCCACGCCACAAGCCTTGCAGAATACTGATATATTGATAGGCTCCAGAAAATTGCTTTATTTTCAGTTCTCAATGTGATGTCAATGCTGCAACTTGTCCATGAGTAAGTCTCAAAGGATCACAAAGGGGTTTTGCTTTTTTTCTTCATCCACTGTGCAGCCATTTGGCTTTTATTTTATCAGTGCATGTGTGCAGGTGCATGGTAGGGGAGGCTGTTCTGTAAAAGGGATTTGATAACATTGCACACTTTGCCTTTTAAGCCATCTGCTCCTCCAGAGATGGCCCATTTTGCTTCTACACAACAAACTCCTTTGATGTTGGTGTGTACCAGGGACCACAGGCTTTTCTTATGAAGTGATAGATGATATGTGGGAGTTCTGGGTGAGGCTTCTGGCTCTTGGCTCCTGGCTTCAACTTAGCCCAGAGCTGGCCATTGTGGCTATCTGGGGAGTGAACCAGCAGACAGAAGATCTGTCTCTCTCTCTCTCTCTCTCTCTCTCTCTCTGAAACTCTTTCAAATAAATAATGATGGATATTTTGTGCTTGTTGGGCCACATGCCCTCTGTCCCAGCTACTTAGCTCCACCTTTGTGGTGAGAAGACTGCTGTAGACAGTCAATGTGCTGTGCTCCGATACAGCTTATCTGTAAAAACAGGCAGTGGCCTGTACTTGTATTTGGCCTGTGAACTGTACTTTGCTAGGCCCTGGTGCAGACTGTTAAAAGGCCAAGGAATCCCTCACCTATTTTGAGAGGTTGGAGACCACTTTGGTTTTAGATAGGAGGTTGTGCTTTAAATTAGTAGGTTCATCTCTCCTCTCTTTCAAGGAGGAATTTGGTCATTCTTTCCCCAAGGTCATGGTTGGACTGGAGAGGCCCTGTCACCCTTTCTCCTAGGTGAATCAAGGGTATCGGCCTGTTCACTCACTCCATTTCCTTGGGTTATGACCCTTAGTGGGGTGTGGGTAACATGAGGAGGAAAAGACTAGAGCTGCCTGACCTCTCTCTCGGGACTTATCAGACATCTTTGGAGAGTGTACAGCTGCCCTGATAATGAGAATTATGATGTCACCAGGGTGGCAGTGATGTCAGAAGAATTTATTAGTGAGGCACATCATAAGAATCAGCAGCTGGCCATGGTTTCCAAAACACAGAACAACAAAGCCAGGAGCTTTATACTGTCACTACCGATGGTGAGTCCCTGCCCCAGCCTGTCCGCACTAGGCTTGTTGAGACTTACTGAGGATGAGCTATTTAGAGCTTTCCCTTGGGGTGCGCTGGGCCTAGGACAGAGTTCAGGGGATCTTGGCATGTGGGAGGATGTTTTTTCCTCACTGAGGGATTGACTGTTTCCCAACTTTGGGTCTCTTTGCTCTGGTTTGCTCTGATTTGCACTTGGTATTGCCCTGTGGGTTTTGTGGGTCTTCTTAAATTTTAATGTTTTTAATTAATAAAGTATTTTTAGAGCAGTTTTAGGTTCACAGCAACATTGAATGGAAAGTACAGAGAGTTCTTGTGTAACCCCTCCCCTGCTACTGAAACTGAATACACCACAGAGTTGTATTCATTTGTGGGCCTTTTTAACATTTTAGAAGTCACCTTAAAATGATATTTCTTTAAGAAAATGAAGATGCCATTTAGTGTGCTAAGAAAACAGAAATGGAGCTGTCAAACCAAGCCCTTCTACCAGGAGGTCATGTAGCCAAAAAAGGGACTAGGGGCGGGCTTTAAAATATATATCTGAAAGGCGGAGTTACAGGAAGTGGGGAGAGATCTTCCATCCACTGGTTCACTCCCTCAGTGGCCTCAATGGCCAGAGCTTGGCCAGGGCAAAGCCAGCAGCTTACTCCTAGAACTCTATCCAGGTCTCCCATGTGGGTACAGGGGCATTTGGGCCATCTTCCACTGCTTTCCAGGTGCATTAGCAGGGAGCTAGATGGGAAGTGGAGCAGCCAGGACTTGAACTGGTGTTGGTGGAATGCTTGTGTCGCAGAGCGGGGGTTAACCCACTGCGCCACGATCAGCCCCTGGGGAAAGGCATTTTGTGCAGCAGTTAAGACGCCACTTGGGATGCGTGCATCCTGTATTGCAGTGTCTGGGTTCACGTCCCGCCTCTGCTTCGGATTCCAGATTGCTGCTAATGCACACCCTGGCAGGCAGCAGGTGAGGACTGACGTCCTTGGGTCCCTGCCACTCACAGAGGGGACCAGATTGAGCTCCAGGTTCTTGGCATTGGCCCCAGCTGTGATAGGCATTTGCAAAGTGAAAATAATTTTAAAAAGATTAGATTCCTCCAGAGAGGGTTGTCGCTGCCAGGCTGACCGCTTAGGCCAGCCTTGCAAAGCGTCCCAGCCGTCCAGGCTGGGCTCCTTCCCCAGAGCCAGGAGGGTACCCCTCAGCTGTGCTCTCTCTTCTCCATTGAGTGGGTGGGGTCAGGCCATCCTCCTTGAAGGAAGGTGTTGGGTGAACACACGAGATCCTAAGGTGGCCTAGCCTGGCAGCGCAGGGCCATAAGAGGGAGCCTCAGGCAGAGTGGTGAGAAGGGAGGCTGGCAGGCAGCCATCTCTCTCTGGCTCGAGATATGCAGGCACAGGTAGAGGGACTCCCTCTGTACACCCGGATCCTGGTGGCCATTCAACGGTTTGTGAGATGGAAATGCAGTTTTGTTTGAGGTCCATCACTCCAAGTCATACTAAGAAAACATAGGTAGGAGTATTCAACTCAAAAAGCATTGTTTTAATTGTTGTTGTTTTTTTAATTCTTAAATAGGCAGTGGTTAATGAAGACACACAAGGAAATGTGAGCCAGCTCCAAGCTGAAGTGAAGAGGCTCAAAGAACAGCTGGCCCAGCTCACGTCAGGGCACATGCCACCAGGAAGCCTTCTGAGCCGAGGTAGGCTGTGCACAGCGTCTCTCCCTGGGCACGACCTCTGAACACTGCTGTGAGAGCCCTCAGGCACAGTGCACAGCGAGGCACAGTGCCACAGACGAGGCTTCCCAGCGCTTCCCGCTAGTCTGGGCTCTGAGTTCCCTGAGATTCAGTGCGAAGGGGAAGTCAGGACGATTTTGAATAATTCACCCCTAGGAAGTGCTAAAAAGAGAACCTAGTGAATTTCATTTAGATCCGCTTCCAAGGTTTTATCCTAGCACATGTAGTGTCTATGTTCACTAAACCTACTTAGTGAAAGACTTATTTTTCTTCAGAGAAGAGCCGATGGAGAATGAATGACTTTGAAATCCATAAAACTAAGGAGGTGACTAAGATCTCGAGAGATGCCCAGCACTGATATTTTTTCCATTTTATTTTATTTTTACTTTTAGATCCATTTGATTTTATTTTACTTCTGCTCCTGTCCTGTGTATGATCTATATATGTTAACTAAATAAAGATCACTTCTATAATATATGTGAACTGAATAAAGACAAACTTATTTTTCACCAGAGGAACCAATGTGGGTGGGCTTATTTGAAACCTGTAATCTGAGGATGACAGCATGGCTCTTTCAGGTTAGCCGAGCGCTGTCGGCCCCCACTCTTTTACCTCATCTTTTGGTTGTAAAGGCAAATAACAGACTTTTTTTTTTCTCTTTCCTTCTTGCTGGTTCAATTGCAGACAAAGAGAAGACGGATTACATGAAGTATTTCCAGGAAGCAATGTTATTCTTTAAGAAATCTGAACAGGAAAAGAAGGTAGGGATCCGAATTTCTAGAAAGGACACTCCAGGAAACTTTCTCCAGAGACTGAAAGAGGAGAGTAAAGGAAGGCTGGGAAGAGTCTTATTTTTGCCTTTAAGATCAACTTTGAATTTGTTGATCAACTTAGTTTTTGTTGATGGGTTTATGAAAATTTAGAGAAGCTGAATTGCAAGAGTGCTTCAGAAAGTTTGTGGGAAATGTACATTGTCTTTTAATTCAGTTTTTCTGTGAACTTTTTGAACTATTCATGTTTTATCAAATCATACATTTCTTAAGTCCCTGGTAGAAAAAATTACCCAGTTAGAAGACCTCACCCTGAAGAAGGAAAGATTTATTCAGTCCAACAAAATGATTGTTAAGTTCCGGGAGGACCAAATCACGCGCCTGGAGAAGCTGCACAAGGAGTCCCGGGGCTGCTTTCTCCCCGAGGAGCAGGACCGTTTGCTCTCGGAGCTCAGGGATGAGATCCAGACTCTGCGCGATCAGGTGAGTCCACGGTGCTTCTGCTCTTTGTAAAGATGCCAGACATTCCAAGCAAATAGCACTGGTCACCAAGGACGCATTCTTTAATACAGTGGAAATGGTTTTTAAATGAGTTCAGCTGACAGCCTGGTGGCACAGTGCCTTTTCCCAAGTGCTTTACCCTGGACAAGGGGGCAAGCTGTGTTGGTGCCACTACCTAGTGTCAGCTGCAGCAGGTCACGCAGGACTTCGCCCACTGGTCTGCTTCACGTGGACCTTAGGGAGCGTGGCTGGGGGATAGAGCCCTACCATTAAACAAACAGAATAATTAGTGATCAGCTTTTTGTGTATCCTTCCAGAGTTTTTAATACATGTTCAAACATATGAATAGATATTTTTACTTTTATTCTGTACACTGTTTTGCGCTTTGCCTGTCGATGTATCTTGGAGGGAAGTTCAGTCTTGTTGGACAGAGGCTTCCTTGTTCTTTCCAGTCTGTGGGCCTAACCACTCTGCTTGTGTGCACACAGTCTGACATGGTGTCCCCCTTGTGCCTGTCTGTGTTCCAAGGGGTCAGACCCCAGTGCAGAGTCACAGAGCTGCAGGATGTGCATGTTTTCAGGGTGATCCCAGGGCGCCTTGCACAGTGGTTGCCCTGGGCGTCCCGAACGTTGTCTAATGGCTGCCCACACACCTGTGTGACTCTTCTGTCGCAGATCGAGCACCACCCGAGAGTTGCCAAGTATGCCATGGAAAATCACTCCCTCAGGGAAGAGAACAGAAGACTCAGGCTGTCAGAGCCTGTGAAAAGAGCCCAGGAAATGGATGCTCAGACCATTGCAAAACTAGAAAAAGTGTTCTCTGAAGTATGTGGCGCAGAGAACAACAAAGGTAGGGTGTGCTTGTGACCGCCTGGGAAGGGGGCTGTTGTAAGGAGCGTGCGCAGGGCCTTGTCCTTAGGGTCTTTGAGCCCCGAGACCTGCCTGCTCATTGCTCTGCACATAGTTTTTTTTTTCCCCCTATACATATTCACTTGATCTTAGCCTGAAGGCCAAGAAGTAATTCACACTTATTCATTCGTGTTATAGAAAGGCATTTACTAACTTTTCTTCTCAAAAATCAATAATCAGGGGCTGGCGCTGTAGTGTGGTAGTCTAAGCCCTCTGCCTACAAAGTCAGCATCCCATATGGGCACCAGTTTAAGTCCCAGTTGCTCCTCTTCCAATCCAGCTCTCTGCTGGTGACCTGGGAAGGCAGTGGAGGATGGCCCAAATGCTTGGGCCCTTGCACCCATGTGGGAGACCTGGAAGAAGCTCCTGGCTTTGGATCAGCCCAGTTCCAGCCATTGTGGTCATTTGGGGAGTGAACCAGCAGATGGAAACCTTCCTTTGTCTTGCTCTCTCTATCTGTAACTCTGCCTCTCAAATAAATAAATAAACCTCTAAAAAATCAAAAATTAATAAATTATGTAGGTTAAGAGATATAGCAAGGAAATACCCATTATATTTCTCTTTTATTGATACATGTATTCAGATATTCTTGTTTTAATAAATAGAATGCTCCTGTTTAGAATATTTGAGACAGAAAGTGCTGACTAATCAAACATGAATACATAGGAGTGTGAGTGTTTATCAGCCTGGAGGAGGTCTGTGGCGTGTAAGAGATGCCAGAGGGGCAGCCTGTGGTCCTGGTGATGTGGCTCCCAGTGTACACACCTTGGGGTCGCACTCAGCGTCCACCTGTGTTTCTTTCTGGGTTGAACGTGCCTTTTGTATCCTGCGTTCTTAAAGAAAACTGTCCCTTGGCTTTTAAACTTTGCCTGTGGTGAGCCTTCTGTTGTGTCACAGCTGAAACGAGTAAGAGCCGCAGTGCTGGGATTGCGGATAGACTCAGATTTTAGATGCAAAGTTCAAATCAGTCCTGTTTTATTTCAGTGATTTTTCTTTATAATGCCGTGTATTTTGTCAGATATTTTGGCCTTAACAATACTCTTAATTCCCTTACAAGATAGTAATGGCAGTTTCTGGTCCCGACCAGTTCTGCAACATCCTTGCATCCTGAACGACTTTCACATGACATTTTATACACCGATCTCAGTCCATTCTTTCCCCCATATTCATCCTTGAACGTTCAGATTTTCTGCCTGGTACATGATGCCATGTTCTTGCCATTTGCTGTCCTGCAGTTTGCTTCCTGAATAATTTGTTTCTAAGCAATTCATTTTTTTAAAAGATCTATTTATTTATTTGAAAGTCAGAGTTAAACAGAGAGAGGAGAGGCAGAGAGAGAGAGAGAGAGAGAGAGAGAGAAAGGTCTTCCATCTGCTGGTTCACTCCCCAATTGGCTGCAATGGCTGGAGCTGCACCTATCCAAAGCCAGGAGCCAGGAGCTTCTTCCAGGTCTCCCACGTGGGTGCAGGGGCCCAAGGACTTGGGCCATCCTCTGTTGCCTTCCCAGGCACATTACCAGAAAGCTGGATTGGAAGCAGAGCACTCAAGTCTTGAACCGGTGCCAATATAGGATGTTGGCGTCACAGGTGTCCGCCTAACCCGCTATGCCACAGCACTGGCCCCTGAGCACAACTTCTAATTCTCTTTGGCAACTGTGTCTGCTGCTAAGTTGCAGGCTTCTGTGTTTTAGGAGCCACCTGCTGACCCATGTTCTGGTTGTCCTCCTTGTGCCTCAAAATTGGTACCTCTCAGAGTACTTAAAAAAGTACTTTGTTACTTTAACCTTCAAAAACTGAGATGGCTTCCTTTGTATCAGGTCAGCCGGGATTGTCTCCGAAAGCTCAGAAAGAGCCATTTGCAAACACTGAGAAGTTAAAGTCGCACCTCCTGCAAGTCCAGACAGAGCTGAATAATTCAAAGCAAGAATACGAAGAATTCAAGGAACTGACGAGGTAAAGTGTGGTGCGCACGCGTGCTTGCCTGTCTGCCTACAGTCTGACTCGCTGTAGTGTCGCTGCGGATGGTTCAGTTGATCAGCTCTCATCCGGGCAGCCAGCTTGTGTGGACAGAGAAGGAGCTCGCTTTCCGCTCTGGCGTGTATTTGGGGTGAGCTGGGCGGGACAGACGTCGTGGGCAGCGCTCTCCCGTTGGGATGAGCATCCAGCACTTGCAGAGTCAGGTCTCTGTCAGGTTACCACATGTAAACCACAGTTGTCGCGAACTAATGCTTTTAGAAATTTGAAGTTTTGGCTGACGCCGTGGCTCACTAGGCTAATCCTCCACCTGCAACGCCAGCACACCGGGTTCTAGTCCCAGTCGGGGCGCCAGATTCTATCCCGGTTGCTCCTCTTCCAGGCCAGCTCTCTGCTGTGGCCCGGGAGTGCAGTGGAGGATGGCCCAGGTCCTGGGGCCCTGCACCTGCATGGGAGACCAGGAGAAGCACCTGGCACCTGGCTTCAGATAAGCGTGGTGCGCCGGCCACAGAAGCCACTGGGGGGTGAACCAACGGAAAAGGAAAAGGAAAAGGAAGACCTTTCTCTCTGTCTCTCTCTCTCACTGTCCACTCTGCCTTTCAAAAAAAAAAAAAAAGGAATTTGAAGTTTTATGATATTCTTACCTGATGCTCATTGTGTAAAAAGAAAAATGATAAACCACATTCACATTATAACTCACATGAATGCGGTCCTAAAATATAAAGATGGGTTCATTTTAGAAGTAACACCACGCAGGGTATCATCATGGACAACTTGGGCTTTTGAAGTTGATCTCTACCATTTACTACTTGTGTACCTTAAGCAGCCATCCATCTCTGAGCTGTGTTTTCCCCAATAGCAACATCAGAGTATTATCTGAGAAAATATCTCTAAATGAGAAAACTATAGTTATGTGAGAGTTCAAGCTGTAAAATATTCTGCAAATACTTGACTACCTGAAATAACTCAGTTTTACAATATCTGTTAGGAAACGGCAGCTAGAAATGGAATCAGAGCTTCAGTCTTTGCAGAAAGCCAACCTTAATCTTGAAAACCTTTTGGAAGCGACCAAAGCCTGCAAGCGACAGGAAGTTTCCCAGCTGAATAAAATCCATGCTGAAACGCTGAAGGTGGGTAATCTGAAACAGTGCTCGCTCTTAGGTCCGTGCTACTCTTTTTATTCCTAGTAGAGTCTGATGGCTTAGCTGCATGCAAGATGGAATCCCTTGTAGACAGGTCAGCCCCGGTCCTACTGGGCCTAGTATTGGATGTTTACCCCAGGACAAGATGGGACCCACATTCTAATGTGCCTACAGCCCTACGCAGGGTTTCCTGGTATGGGAACCTTAGCTTTCCTTATCCATCATAAGCTTAAAACACCAGTAAGTCGGCGTCCGTAATGATTAGTTTAGCAGTGATGCTTTTTGTGTCTCTTAATGGAAGACTGCTTTTCCTTTGTGGAAGTGATGCACATGGCAGTGGCAAGTCTCACCCTGTAGCTTTCCAGCAGACCAGCACTGGCTGTGGACGCAGCTGATGTCGCTAAGTCAATCAGTGTCACCTCTGTTTTCTTGATTTTGCACAAATTGATAGCATGTGTTGCTGTCATTCTGCCCAGTGTGTTGTTGTTATTGTTGTTGTTGAAAGTAATATTTTAGAGTTTACCCCATGCCAGAAAGGGAAAAACCTCTCCTGTTTTGTTTTTGCTTTGCAACTGCACAAGAGTCCATTAAATGGATTGGTCAGCTTTTCATCATATCAGGGAGTCAGTGAGGCAGACTGCTCTGTAGAGAAGAGGTTTGCTGGGCTCATGGTTCTGGAGGTGCGAGGTCTGGAAGCCCCATCTGACGTGGATCTTCTCTCTGGCAGAGCGTTACATGGCAGGAGACCGCATGTGTGTCTCTGCCTATAAAGCCGCTGGGATTCAGTCAAGGGCCCCACCCTACTGAGGTTATCTATTCCTAATTGCCTGGCAAAAGATAGAGTTTCCACCCTCTCAGTACCTCACAATGGGGAGTAAATTTCAACACATGAAGCCTTAGGGGACACCCAGACTGTCTGCAGACCACAGCAGTGTATCATGATGTATTTAACCTGCTCTGACTATATAGGAAAAAACGAAACTCACACTCAGTTTCCAGTGTGTTTGAATATTTTTCATATGTTCATATCCATTTGTATGAGGAGGTTTCAAAAAGTTAGTGGAAAACATGAAATTAAAAGATGATGTAGGGGCTGGCACTGTGGCGCAGTGAGTAAAGCAGCTGTCTGTGGTGCCAGCATCCCGTGTGGGCACTGGGTTCAAATCCCGGCTGCTCCACTTCCTATCCAGTTCCCTGCTAATGTGCCTGAAAAGGCAGTGGAAGATGGCCCAAGTCCTTGGACCCCTACACCCATGTTGGAGACCTGAATGAAGCTCTTGGCTCCTGGCCACTGTGGGGAGTGACCCAGCAGATAGAAGAACTCTGTGTGTGTGCTCTCTCTGTGGCTGACTTTCGAATAAGTAATTAAATCTTTAAAACAAAAAGAAAAATGATGTGAGTTTTCTATGAACTTTTTGAAGACCGCTCCCCTATCCTTTTCCATGGAAAGGCGTGTTTTCCCGTTGGTTGTCTTTTTCTTCTGGTCTGTAGGAGGATTTGTGAATTGATGTTTAATGTTTCTTCCATACACTGCCACCGTGTTGCTTGTCCTTCATCTTTGCATGTGGTCGTTTTGTTATACAGAAGTTTTATGGTTGTGATACTGCTAGGTTTCTTGAGCTTTTAGCCTTGTGACTTTTATGCCTTTAACTTTATTTTTATATTGAGGTGCTTGTGCATCTGCTATTTTATTTTTGAATGATATAGAAAAGGAATTTTTTTAGTAATTCATGTTTTTCTCATCACTTCTATTCCTGGACTTTGTATTTTTCACCAATGTTCTATATGAGTATAAATGTGCATATAAGATACTGTTTGTGATTTGTTAATTTCTTTTTTTTTTTTTTTTTTTTTTTTTTTTAAGAGACAAATAGAGAAGGATCTTCCACGTGCTGGTTCGTTGTCCAGATTCCCTCAACAGCTTTTCTGGGCCAAATCCAGGAGCTGCTAACTCATTTTGGGTCTCCCACATGATGGGCATGGACACAAGTACTGCTGCCTCCCAAGGTGCAGGTTAGCAGGAAGCAGGACTCAAACCAGCCACGCTGTTAGGGAATGCAGGTGTCCCAAGCAGTGACTTATCCATGGTGCCAAGCATCCACCCAGTTTTAATGACTAGTCCCTTATAATGCATTTTTATGTAAGTGTTTTTTATTGTACATTTACTCATTGTAGGAAGTTAGATGTCAGCTTTTCAGGCTTTGCTTCTTTTTAATTATATTAGAATTTTGCTTGGACTATGCTGAACTACTAGATTCATTTCCACATGGGCATTTCTGTGCTGTTTCACAGGGATATTTTATTCCTTTCTTTTGATGAATAGAACTTTAATTTTATTCTATGATAAAACTACTGAGTATGCTGGGTTTTAGTTTGTTTTTTTTTTTTTTTCATGTGTGCTAATGTTGTTTTCCATAATCATTTTCTGCTGCAGATTATAACTACACCAACCAAGGCTTATCAGCTTCGTTCTCTGCTGGTGCCAAAAATGAGCCCTGAAATAGGGAGCTTTACTCCTGCGCACACTGAGGAGTCCAGCAAAGTAGATAATGACATCGCAAATGAGCCCATTCCCCCTGAGATGAGCGAGCAAGCATTTGAGGCCATTTCAGAAGAGCTGAGAACAGTGCAGGTAATGCTTAGTTTTAGAAATAGTAAATAATTGAACACTTATTTAAATAAAGTTGCTTTATCTGCCATTTTACCTCCCTGTAATTTGTGCTGTTCAAACCTGCTTAGTGCTGTAATTGTCTTGCTAAGTCTGCGTATGTAAAGGTCCCTGGCTAGGAAATCAGCCTGCCCTTCTCTTTTAATTCACTTTGCAGTCTTTAGCAAGTCATTTTCCAACCTCTGTGGATTTAGTTCCTTCATGCATAAAATGACCAGACTGCCACAAGCAAACCAGTTCCAGAACTGACGTGTATGGCATGATGCTGAGTCTTGTACAGAGAGTGAAAATAATTTGAAAAACTGTTACACATGAGATGTTTGACAGCTTTTAGAGTATTTGAAATAACATGTGAAATTTGATTATTTCAGAATTTAGTCATTTGGCGATTTTTTCACAAAGCTGTCCAATAAAACTTGGAATGGACCAGACTGCTCCCCATCCCAAGTCTGCCCCTCCCAGGCCTTGGACGTCCTTGGATGAGGTTATCTCTTGCAACCTGAGGAAGCTTCTTAGAAGTCTCAGGTGGCATTTGGTTTAACCCAGGATATAAAATTGTTTTAAAGTTTTTACTTATTTTATTTAATTGAAAGATAGCGCTCTTACCTGCTTGTGCACTTAAATGCCCATAACAGCTGGGTCTGGGCCAGGCCAAAGGGAGGAGCCTGGAACTCAGTCTAGGTCTCCCACATGGGTGGCAAGGACCCCAGTACTTGCCCCAGCCTCTTCAGTATGGGATGAGGGAATCTCAAATGACATGTTAACTGCAGCCCCAAATGCCCACCCCAGGATGTCAGTTTTAATCACTCTGTCCTCTGTGTTTCACTTGTTACCTTTGATGGAGGGTGTTCTGAAGCATGAGACACTCTATAGCCTTTTGAAATGGTTTTCTACCCCCAGTCAGGCCTTGGATACCTTTTTTCAGTGAAACTTTGAGTTTGCTTTGTGTGTGGTCTCTAATGCAGAAGAAAAGGTGGGGTGGTTGAGAATTCCATTGGGAGAACTTTGGTGACTGAAGTCTCTGTGTTGCAGGAACAAATGAGTTCTCTTCAAGTCAAGTTGGACGAAGAAGAGCACAAAAACCTGAAGCTGCAGCAGCATGTCGACAGACTGGAGCATCACTCCACACAGATGCAGGAGGTGAGACAGGCGCCATGTGCCCCATGGCCTCAAAGACAGAGCCCATGGGAGGCCATGATGTCAGCTGCACGTTCTGCCCTGAGAAGGAGACAGAGAGCACAAAACAGGTTAAGGATCTGCAGCGTGTCGTGGCTGACCAGTGTTCCTTTTCCAATAAATGCATGTTTTTCCCAAAGCTTTTCTCATCAGAAAGAACTGATTGGGCCAAACAGCAGCAGGAGCATCTCTCACAGTTGAACATCCTTGACAAGCAGCTGCGAGACACTCAAACCAAGAATGACTGTAAGTGAGAGCGCCGACGGGCTTTGTGGCTCTGTTCATTTACATAATGCTGCCCTGGCTTTTGCTTGGTTCCATTTCACTGTTACTTGTCGTGAGATGACTAGACATAAGCTGTGTGTGTGGTAGCTGAGTAGTATATCATAAAAGGTAGTAATTACCTTCAGCATTGTCAACACATAAATGATTCAATTGTTTGCTTAAAGTTTTAAGTAAACTGCTTTGAGAATGAAGTCTCTTCAATTCATAAGATGAATATTTTGCTATTGACAACAACACATAAATTAGAGACTTGTAGATATTTGTAGATGTGAGAATCTTATTTGATGGCTAGTTTTTTATTTCTCCCTTCATCAGAGTATGTGCAAGTAGTTTATAATACAGCTAAAATGAAAGCCGATCTGTTTCCTTTAGAGTTATTTATTTATTTGAAAGGTAGAGTTAGAGAGAAAGAAGGAGAAGCAGAGATCTTCTATCTACTGGGACTCCCCAGATGGTCACAATGGAAGGGCTGGGCCAGGCCGAAGCCAGGAAGAGCCTGAACTCCATCCTGATCTCCCACGTGGGTGGCAGGGACCCGAGCACTTGGGCCATCTTCTGCCGCTTTCCCAAGTGCATTATCAGGGAGCTGGATCAGAAGTGAAACAGCTAGGACATACATCAGCACCCCATGTGGAAAGCTGGTGTCGCAGGCAGCGACATAACACTACACCAGGGTGCCAGCCCCATTTTTGTTTAATTACCTAATTATATTTGCAAGTGGAGTCTCATTAGGACACCAGAAATGCTTAACCTGTATTGTGAAGTTCTGATACATTTCCAAGGGATTTGTAATTCATGAGATTATATTGGGGCCGCCGCTGTGGCGCAGCAGGTTAACGCCCTGGCACGAAGCGCCAGCATCCCATATGGGCGCCGGTTCTATTCCTGGCTGCTCCTCTTCCCATCCAGCTCTCTGCTGTGGCCTGGGAAAGCAGTAGAAGATGGCCCGAGTCCTTGGACCCCTGCACCCATGCGGGAGACCCAGAAGAAGCTCCTGGCTCCTGGCTTTGGCCTGGCCCAGTCCAGTTGTTGCAGCCATTTGGGGAGTAAACCAACAGATGAGAAACCTTTTTCTCCAACTCTGCCTTTCTAATAAATAAGTCTTTAAAAAAATTTTTTTTGATGCACATTCTGTGGGAGAAATCTGCAGAAGTCTAGTTACCTGTGAGCTGACTCTTCCTTTTTGATAGAAATGTTTCAAAAAGCATAAGCAGGGAAGAAGAAAATGAGAAGAGACAGGCCCCTCTCTGAAAGAGGTCCCTTACCTTGAATGTGCGGATTTGGCAAGGGGACCTCCCGAGTTCATTTGCCTACTTTATGAAACACACTGGTGAAGATCGCCGTTGAGGATTTGTTTTGTTTCTGCTTAGTCCTGAGGAGCGAGGTGCATGACCTGCGGGTGGTGCTTCACTCTGCCGACAAGGAGCTGTCCTCTGTGAAACTGGAGTACAGCGCGTTCAGAGCGCGCCAGGAGGAGGAGCTCAGCCAGCTTTCCGAGAGGCACGTGCACGTCCAGCTGCAGCTCGACAGCGTCAGGTACCCAGCTTCCTCTGCGGCTCCAGGCTGTTGCTTGGCTGTGACCTAGGACTGCTGGAAATACACGTGTTGTAAGTCCAGCGCACGCTGGGGAGTGCAGAGGGGATAAACTAGCCTGCAGCTCAGGATCGTCGGTCTCTCTCTGTCTCAGCCCCGCTTCCCTCTGTGGGGTGTGCTTGTTTTCTGCTGCACTGAGGACCAGCCTCGAGGTGACAAGGAGCAGTATGCCTCAGACAGATAGCTCCAGACTTTGGCTTTTGCCCTAACAGTTGCCAAGAAATGTGCTCTCCTATTAGCCAGATGTTGTTCTCGAACAATTGGAGCCGGTTCTGCTTGAGTCACCCGCCAGCCTTTACACCGTTTCCTTACCGAGAGTTTGGGGTGGTTGTTTGCTAGTTCTTGCCTGAGCTCTGAATGTTTGGGTGGGCAGCAGCATGCTAGGGAGGAGAACGAGAGCATGAAAATCAAAAACAGCAGTAAACCATTCTTTGCCAAGGGAATTTTTCATTTCTGTCTTGCTCAGATTAAAGTCACATTGGCCATCTCAAGAAAAAAAAAAACACCTTTCTAGAATTGAGAAAGTAAGTGATAAATGGCTGGAGTTGAGCTGTCAATAAAACTTGGAAATTAATAGCCAGTAGCCTAGCTTATGGCTAAGTCTAGAAACCCCTAAATGAGACTGATCTCCCTACCTTGCCACCAGGTAAGCATGTCTGATTGAAACCACGGAGGAGATGATAGAAGAGATGCCCATAGGCTCACTCCCCACACACACTGATGCAGCGGGCCCCGCACGGGCACTTACGGCAGACATTTCACACAGGTCTGCGCGGGGCCTTGGCATTGGTCAGGGCCATGCAAATTGGGCATGGCCTGTGGATGGCAGAAATGGAAGTGCAGGTGATCCGACTGGCAGAGATGCACGCAATGGTACACTCACGTTGTCTGTGTTTTCTGATAAAGATTAGAAAAGGAAAAGCTGCTTGAGAACCAAGCCTGCCTGCAGGACTCCTACGAAAACTTACAAGAGGTGATGAAATTTGAAATCGACCAACTGTCGAAAAACCTCCAGAACTGCAAAAAAGAGAATGAAACTCTGAAGTCTGATCTGCACGTGAGTTGTTAGAGGTGTTGGTAACTGAGTCACTGGTGCTGGCTCTGCAGCTGTCCCCTGTGTACAGGGCGGAGACCATCCTAGCCTCCCCCCTGCCCTGCCCCAGTTCCACTGCGGGCCCCAGGGCCTCCCACAGACAAGGTGCCAGACCTGTTTGTTGATTCCACGTTGCCGGTGACAGTTACCTCACATCTGACATTGTGCTGTCTTGTAGAATTTGATGGAGCTTTTGGAAGCGGAAAAGGAGCGCAATAACAAGTTATCGATAAAGTTTGAAGAAGATAAAGAAAACAGTTCTAAGTGAGTGCTGTGAGTCTCTGTGAGTTACGTGTCACAGTGGTCACTGCCACGTTCCTCATCCTGTGTGGGCTTTATTGCTGATGTCTTATAAAGTGTTCCAAAGTGGACATCAGAATCTTTTGTATAACTGGCTGTGTGGAGACGCGAACGTTCTCCGGGCATTCGATGCTAACTCGAGTCTTTTTTTTTTTTTGGACAGGCAGAGTGGACAGTGAGAGAGAGAGACAGAGAGAAAGGTCTCCCTTTGCCGTTGGTTCACCCTCCAATGGCCGCCGCAGCCAGCACGCTGCGGCTGGCGCACCGCACTGATCCGATGGCAGGAGCCAGGTGCTTCTCCTGGTCTCCCATGGGGTGCAGGGCCCAAGTACTTGGGCCATCCTCCACTGCACTCCCTGGCCACAGCAGAGAGCTGGCCTGGAAGAGGGGCAACCGGGACAGAATCCAGTGCCCCAACCGGGACTAGAACCCGGTGTGCTGGCGCTGCAAGGTGGAGGATTAGCCTAGTGAGCTGCGGCACCGGCCTAACTCGTGTCCTTTTAAGTGAACAGCAGCTGGTGGTGATCAAGCTCAGAAGCTGGTCTCAGGATAGAGAATGACCTCTATTTGTTCCTTTTGTTGGAACATGGGGAGATTTGGTTTCTCTGCCTACTGTTTTTCTGGCTGTTCTGTGTTTCGTGGCCTCTCGGTATGAGTGCTGTCGTCTTTGTTCCCTCTCTCCAAGTCCTTTGCCTTGGTGCCGTCAGGCCATCTCTTGGCCTCAGCCACTAGCTGATTATCCGTCAGTGAGAAGAACGTGCTGTTCAGTAGACGCTTCCAGAGCTCTCCCAAGGTGTCAGGTTCTCTCCTGGGCCCTGGGTTACCTGGTGCACACGGAGCAGGTCACTAGTTGGGAGGCAGACGGTTATCACTTAGCCACTCAGACACTTTGCGATGTCCAGCATGCTGACACTGTTCTGGTAAATGCCGGAACATGGACAGGTAAGACATCAAACAAGGTGGCCCTGTCCTCACAGATCTTACACTCCAGCATACAGATAAATACCTACTGCCTGTTAGCCGATATGTCAGGCAGCAGTAAACACTGAAGAGAGAAACAGGGTGGGGTGTTCTGTGTCTTCTGTACTAACAGATTCAGTAACCCTTTCCACTGAATGAGATTAGGGCTAAAAGATAATTCTTCTCTTCCAGAGAAATCCTGAAGGTTCTTGAGGCTGTGCGTCAGGAGAAACAGAAGGAAATGACCAAGTGTGAGCAGCAGGTGAGTCTCCTACACCTGTAGGATTTGGCATTTGTAACTTTTTTTTTTTAAGATTTATTTTTATTTGTTTGAAAGACAGAGTTACAGAGAGAGGTAGAGACAGAGAGAGAGGTCTTCCATCCGCTGGTTCACTCCCCAGATGGCCACAACAGCTGGAGATGTGCTGATCCAAAGCCAGGAGCTTCTTCCGGGTCTCCCATGTGGGTGCAGGGGCCCAAGCACCTGGGCCATCCTCCACTGCTTTCCCAGGCCATAGCAGAGAGCTGGATTCGGAGTGGAGCAGCCGGGTCTGGAACCACCACCTATAAGGGATCCCGGCGCTTCAGGCCTGGCTTTAACCCACTGCGCCACAGCACCGGCCCCAGCATTTGTAACTTTTATTCCTGATGCCTCAAAAACTTTATTATAAACTTTCAAATATTGGAAACTGGTAGTAAAGTAGTGAGTGTTTGACATAGCAGTTAAGACCTTCCTCAGAACAGCCATCTCCAACAACACCGACATCCGTAACATGGCAGGGACCCCTCCCATAAACGCATGAAAATGAGAGGTTGAGTTGTCAAGGGGCCTGGCTAGGGCAGATGCAGCAGGGGCATTCCAAAAAGGGCCTTCTGGGAACAAGAAGGTGACGGGGACTTTCTGAGAAAAGCCACCTTGCAACTTGAACATTTTTAATAAACACATGTGCAGCCTTGTAACAGTTATGTAAGCAGTGCTACAGCTCTAAAATATACAATCCAGATTTGTGTAACTGGGGCCGGCGCTGTGGCATAGCAGGTAAAACCACCGCCTGCAGTGCCGGCATCCCATATGGGCACTGGTTAGAGTCCCAGCTATTCCACTTCCGATCCAGCTCTCTGCTGTGGCCTGGGAAAGCAGTGGAAGATGGCCTAAGTCCTTGGGCCCCTGCACCCACTTGGGAGACCTGGCATTGGATCAGCTCAGCTCCAGCCATTGCAGCCAATGTGACCAATTGGGGAGTGAACCAGCAGATGGGAGACCTGTCTTTCTATCTCTGCCTCTCCTCTCTCTGTGAAATTCTGCCTTTCAAATAAATAAATAAATCTTTAAAAAAAAAAAAAAAGCTTGAAACAGGATAGTGATACTAAAAAAAAAAAAAAAAGCTGTGTGACCAAATACATAAAGGAAAAGCAGAGTTGTTTGTTATCGGGTGTTATCTTATCGGGTTGTAAGGCAATGCCCTGCTTTATTCAGTGGCCTGCCAGCGTAAAAATGAAGCTGCTAGGGCTGGCCTTCCAGCATAGAAGGTTAAGCCTCCGCCTGCAGACCCGGCATCCGTGTGGCTGCAAGTGAGTTCCAGCTGTTCCACTTCCAGTCCAGTTCCCACTAATGCACCTGGGAAAGCAGCTGGGGATGGCCCACGTCCTTGGGCCCCGTCCCCACGTGGGAAACCTGGAAGAAGCTGGCTCCTGGCTTCGGTCTGGTCCAGCCCTGGCCATTGCAGTCAGTCAGCAGATGGACAATCTCTCTTTCTCTTTCATTCTCTGGAACTCTGCCTTTCACGTAAATAAAATAAATCTTTAAAAAAAAAAAATCTGAGCCAGTGTTGTTGGCATAGTGGGCTGAGCTTCCAGCTGCAGCACTGGCATCTCATATGGGCGCTGGTTCTAGTCCCGGCTGCTCCTCTTCCCATCCAGCTCTCTTTTATGGCCTGGGATAGCAGTAGAAAGCAGTACTTGGGCCCCTGAATCCACGTGGGAGACCTGGAAGAGGCTCCTGGCTTCAGATCAGCTCAGCTCCCTCCATTGTAGCCATTTGGGGAGTGAATCAGTGGATGGAAGACCTCTCTCTGTCTCTCCCTCTCACTGTCTGTAACTCTACCTCTCAAATAAATAAACAAAATCTTAAAAAAAAATCAGTGATAAAAAGGTAGATTTTTTGACTGATTCTGTTATTTTTCCTCACTTATATCTCTTAACTCTCAAATTGCTGTAGTCGTAATTTGTTGACAGAGATCCTAAAAAAGTATTTTCTTTCAGCCTAGTTCATCATTTTCAAGTATTTTTCCTAGTATAGATTCTATCATATCAAAAGCAGATTTCCACATTTTTTCTCTATGTGTTATTCACTTTGTAATTTATTTCTTTTTCTAAAAATATGTGGTTTTCCCATAGATGACAAAAATACAGAAACTGGAAGAGAGCTTGCTTACTACTGAAAAAGTGATCAGTTCTCTGGAGAAGTCTAGAGATGCAGACAAGGTAAGTGGAGTTTGAAGCGTCATCCCTCTGCGCATTTTCCCTATAAATGCATGTTTACCGCTCTGTCTTCTGCCGCATCTGACTCCTCCGGAGTTTCTGGTGGCTAGCATGTCTGTATGCAGCTCTGCCTTGTTCGTCCTGCAAGGGTGCCAGAAAGCACAAACCACCCTGTCACCTTGCACGACAGTGTTTCTAAAACATCTTTACCTGTACACCAGGGTGCTGGTAGTAGTGTTACCCATTCTTGTGGACTGTTAAGTACCATGATACAAACTCTCAACTCTCGTGTTGACTTTAACTAGACTAACAAAAAAAATACTGGGGCCGGCGCTGTGGCATAGCGGGTTAAAGGGCGGCCTGCAGCGCCAGCTTCCCATATGAGCGCCACTTTGAGTCCCAGGTGCTCCATTTCCAACCTAGCTCCCTGCTAATGCACCTGGGAAAGGAGCAGAGGATGGCCCAAGTGCTTGGGCCTCTGCACCTACGTCTGAGTCCCAGAAGAAGCTCCTGGCTTCCGGCTTCAGCCTGGCCCAGACCTTGCTGTTGCAGCTATTTGGGGAATGAAACAGTGGATGAAAGACCTTTCTGTCTCTCCCTCTCTTTGTAACCCTGCCTTTCAAATAAATAAATAAATCTTTTAGAAAATGTATACCCAAGCATAAGATTAAATATAAAATCCTTTCTACATTTAGCTTTTATTTATTCATGAAACCAAAGCAAATAATTACAGAAAATAATGCAAAGCCGTTAAAATATACATTGATAACATTAACAGGTTGTGAGACATGTATTGTTTCTGCTGAAATAAAAATGACTCCTGGAGCCGAGTGTTTGGCCTCGCAGTTAAGCCTCCCTCTCAGAGTACCTGGGCTCAGTCCCTGGCTCTGCTCCCGTCCCTGGCTTCCCAGTACAGCCTCGAGAGGCAGCAGTGATGCTTCAGTGATGGGATCCCTGCCCTGGCTCAGCCCAGGCCAGCTGCAGCTGTTGCAGGCTTTTAGGGAGCAAACCAGTGCTGAGAATGCACTTGTGCACTCTTTTTCTTTCTTTTTTTTTTAAGATTTACTTATTTATTTGAAAGGCAGAATTACAGAGAGGCAGAGGTAGAGAGAGAGAGAGGTCTTCCATCCGATGGTTCACTCCCCAGATGGCTGAAAAGGCCAGAGCTGCGCTGATCCGGAGCCAGGAACTTCCTCCAGATCTGCTACACTGCTGCAGGGGCCCAAGGACTTGGGCTTTTACTGCTTTCCCAGGCCATAGCAGAGAGCTGGATTGGAAGTGGAGCAGCTGGGAGTTGAACCAGCAACCATAACGGGATGCAGGCACTGCAGGTCTACCCGCTGTGCGACAGTGCCGGCCCCATTTTTTTGTATTTACTTGTTCTTGTAACTGCTCTCTGTCTTCATTTCCAGCTCTTTCCCTCTCCTCCCACCCTCCCCGCCCCCGCCTCCTCTCCCTTTCCCTCTCCCCCTCCCTTCCCTTTCTCTCACTGTCTCCTTGCTTCTCAACCGTTTATTTGCTGTTGCTCTTAGAAAAAAAAAATGCCATCACTTAAAATTGACCTCCGTAATGTCATGGAGAATGAAGATACTGTTTGTGTCCTTCTTAGGAAGTTGTAGCTGACCTCATGAACCAGATCCAGGAGCTGAGAACATCTGTCTGTGAGAAGACGGAAACCATAGACACCCTGAGACAGGAGCTGCAGGACATCAACGTAAGTCCAGGCAGCAGCACGATGCCACGCTGGCGCACGAGACGCACATCACACACTCCTCGCAGTGTTCTAGTCGCAAGAAGATACCAGGGTCACAGCGGTCTGGGGAAGCCAGTTAACCTTGGTGGCGGCCGCAGCTGTAGGCCGCCGACAGCACCAGACAGTTTTCCACTGACACCTGTGGGATTTTTTTTTCCATTTCTCTTTGCCATTCATTTGTTCTTCCACAAGTATTTCTTGAATTCACCTGTGTTAATCTGGTCATTACCCTGAAACTCAGGCTCATCCTTAAGGTATTTCAATCTACAAATAAGCAGGGAATACAGTAGCCAGCTTATATCATGACTCTCTAATCTGCAGTGCAAATACAACTCTGCCTTGGCTGACAGAGAAGAGAGCAAAGCACTGATCAAGCGACAGGAAGTGGATATCACGGATCTGAAAGAAACCCTGAGGCTGAGAATACTCTCTGAGGACATAGAAGTAAGTGTTAACATGTCATGATCTTTTTAAAAAAAATTATGTATTTATTTGAATAGGACAGAGAGAGAGGGAGACGCTTGGGACGCCCACATGACCCATCTGACTCCAGCTTTCTGCTGAGAGGCAGCAGGTGATCGTCCCAGAACTTGGGTCCCAGCCAGCCGTGTGGGGCCCCAGATGGAGTTCTTAGGTTTGGCTCAGACCTGGCCCCGCCCCTGCTATTGTATGCACTTTAGGAGCAAACCGGTGGGTAGAAGATCTGTCTGTCTCTGTTTGTCTGCCCTTCAAATAAATAAGTAGATAATATTTTAAGTAGGGTTTTCTTGCTAAAGTATGCTACCCACAAAGCACATTCAACAAATAGGTACTGAATGCACCTGCTCTCAGCCTGTCCCCGCCCGGCATTCGGGAATGGAGGAGTGACTGCCAGCATGTTGCTTACATCAAAGTGTGCACTCCAGCTTCAGAGATGTGTGTATGATGATAAAGTCAGCAATGCAGGAGCACAGAAAAGAGGGAGATTGTGCCCGAGGAAGCTCCCAGGAGCCCCTCAGAGAAGGCTTTGCCAGGGAGGGAGGCTGGGCACTGGGATATGCGTGGGAGTGCCCAGCACAGTGGGAACCAGGGCGAGCAGCGTGGAGCTCGGAAGCTGGGGACAGATGGGACCTGTGGAAAGTGCCTCAGGGAGCTTAGCTGTGACGTTTAGGAACCCAGTGCATAGACTTTGCACCCATGCAGAAGGTGAGGTGTGAGCTGAGAAGAGAAGTGGACACCGAGCTGGGGTGGGGAGAGGACTGGCAAGCGTTTGAGAACCACAGAGCTCGGGTGTTGGCATCCGGCTGCCTGTGGGCTGCGCAGAGGGGATGCAGGCAGGCAGAGTGGGCCCCAGGGCTTGCTAACTTGAGCACATCTAAGATGGAGAGAATAGAGGCCACAGAAAGTTACTGAGTTGTGTTTTATGGATTCCAGTTCTAAACTTGAAGAACGCATAGGGCCAGCTGTCCAAGAGGACATTGAGTCTGAAGCAGCTAACATAGGACGATATAAGTCGATTTAAAGAGATCGCTGAAATCCTGAGTGAAGGGAAACTGAGTAGAATAGCAGCAAGTCATTGAGAGCCTCGAGTTGGAATTCTGGCGGTGTGACCTTAGGGGGGTGCCTTTCTCTGGGCCTCCTTTGTCCCGTCTGTCGTGACGGCACTGCCTGTTGCACAGGGCCTTGTGAACATGAAACAAAGCAGGAAGTGGACAGCACTTAGAATGCCGTCTGGCACCGCACAGCTGCTCGGGACCTGCTGGCTGGGAACTGTCTCAGGGGCCGGCTGGAAGTTGCACCCAGTAGCCACAACCTAAGGCCTCACACAAAGTCTAGCGGGCTAAAAATTCAGTTCCACACTGCCTAGTGCCAAAGCAGAAAGGGAAGTGGAGCTGCCCCAGGGGGAGTCCTGAGTGATGGAAGTCCAAGGCCATGTGTCGAGAAGCTCTGCCTCCCTCCCCTCCTCCCTCCTTCTGTTTTTCCTTAAGAACAGTATGTCTGGATACTGAAGTATCTCAGGTTCCAGACCCTTCGTGTTCCTCTTATGCTTCCCACTTTATTGTCTAAAAAGCCATTTTATGACTAGAGTTTGTGAACTGTCAAATCATCTACATGTCACTGTTGTAATGATACATGTTGCAAAGTTGCAAACCGATGCAATAACATGGGAACAGTGAGTGAGATATAAATACTGTAAAAACTGAGTGAAGGAGACTGTTATTTGCAGTGGGTATGAATGTCACCATTGCCTGATTATCTGTTAGAGTAAGTTTAGTAATGGGTTACAAATTAATTGTTAAAAATATGTTTACTATACACCATCAATAATCATTTTAACAGTTTAAAGAGACTAAAAGAATTCCATTCACAAAGACCACCAAAAGTATAAAAACCTTAAGGAAGGATATATAGCTATTTTTTTTAAAGATTTATTTTATTTATTTATTTGAAGGACAGAGTTACAGAGAGAGGTAGAGAGAGAGGTCTCCCATCCGCTGGTTCACTCCCCAGATGGCCGTAACGGCCGGAGCTGAGCTGATCTGAAATCAGGAGCCAGGAGCTTCTTCCAGATCTCCCATGTGGACTTAGGGGCCCAAGAAGTTGGGCCATCTTCTACTGCTTTCCCAGGCCATAGCAGAGAGCTGGATCAGAAGGGGAGCAGCTGGGACTAGAACCAGTGCCCATATGGGATGCCAGCATTTCAGGCCAGGGCTTTAACCCACTGTGCCACAGCGCTGGCCCCTGTAACAACTCTTAAAGGCATTATTCCTTAGGGATGGGAGAAAAATTAAGTATAAAGAAACCCAGCATGTAGTGTAGTAGGTTAAGCCTCCTCGTGTGGCACCAACATCCCATCTGGCCACTGTTTCAAGTCCTGGCTGCTTCACTTCTGATCCAGCTCCCTGCTAATGGCCTAGAAAAGTAGTAGAAGATTGACGAGGTGTTTGGGCCCCTGCACCTGCGTGGGAGACCTGGAGGAAGCTCCTGGCTCCTGCCTTCAGATCAGCCCAACGCCAGCTGTCACAGCCATTTGGGTAGTGAACCAGCAGATTTAGGATCTCTCTCTCTCTTTCTGTCTCTCTCTCTCTGCCTCTCTGTAGTTCTGCCTTTCAAATAAATAGCTAAATCTAGATAAATCTTTAATATAAAAAAAGGAAACATCACAAAATTATTTTAAAGAATTGTGCATAGTAGTGGTTTGCAAATCTCCATTGGACTAGCTCCATTAAATGTTTCCTTTGTGTGGTTGTCTCCTAACAGAGGGATATGCTTTGTGAGGACCTGGCTCACGCCACTGAGCAACTGAACATGCTCACAGAGGCTTCAAAGAAACACTCGGGGCTGCTGCAGTCTGCCCAGGAAGAGCTGAGCAGGAAAGAGGCCCTGATCCAGGAGCTGCAGCACGAGGTGAGATGCAGAGGTGTCCTCCAGGCCGGGGGTGGCCACGGCCGGGTTGTCAGGACTTGCCTGCCTTGGCTGACTTTCCCATGTTCCAGAGGTGAGCTGACGGGGTGTGTCAGTCACCAGCAGACTCGTCAGGGATCCTGAGCCTGGAGCCTAAGCGAAACAATGTGGGCTTGCTCCCGTGAGTGGAGATGTGCTTGGCTGCCTCTGCTCCTGCTCTGGGCTCTTGCCACAAAGCACGAGTCCTGCCCCGGCGGTGTAGGCATAGCCGATGGCTCTGTCAGCTGTTGGCTGCGGCTCTTGTTTTATGTCTTGCGTTTTTCTAAAACGACTCTTATTGCTTGTCAAATGTAATCTTTAAAAAGTCTAAATACTGTGAGAGAAAGGGTACTGAATGGATTATAGTAATGGCAAAATTAGGTACAAGAAACCACTCCAGACTTTGCAATGTATTACTTTAAAAAATGTTCCACTTTTATAATTTCATCTTACTGCTTTTCAAACTGTTAATCGAGTTCTGAAAAAATGTCAAAGAAATATTTCTGCATACCTTAGGAAAGTTGTCTTTTTGTATATACAAAGATACTTCTGAAAGTTGATGGAAAATGGAATTAATTTGGGAGCAAACTTTTTTTAAACCCATAGTATTTCACAACATGCATTTTCCACAGACATCCTGGAAGCCCCGATTTGAGTAGAATTCTAAGAAACACCTTTAAAAAAAACTGAAAATGGTTGTATATTTATGGGGTACAGTGTGACACTTTGATATATGTATGCATTATGGGATGATTAAATCGACATGTCCATCACCTTGCATTTGGTTTATGTGCAAACATTTGAAATCTCTCTCAGCAAATTTGAAATATACATTACCAATGTATTCAGTTGCCATGTAATAAATCTCAAGAATTTATTTGTTCGTTCTACCTGAAACTTTGTAACCTTTAACCAACATCGCCCCACCTAGTCCAGCCTCTGTGAGTTGGGAGTCTTTCTGGGTCTGGCTTATTCCATTCAGCAGGATGTGCTCCAGGTTCGTCTGCATTGTTGCAGATGATAAAGTTTGATTTTTTCCAGGCTGAGTAGTGTTCCATTACGTGTATGTACTATATTTTCTTTGTCATCAGCTCCTTTGTCAGCTGATGGACACTAAAGTTGATTGCAGATCTGGGCTGTTGTGAATTGTGCTGCAGTAAACGTAGGAGTGAAAATGTCTCTTTAGCATATTATTTCAGTTCCGGTGGATGTGCACCCAGAACCAGGGTTGCTGGGCCATGGGATAGTACTATTTTTAGTGTAGTTTTTTTTGTTGTTTTTTAAGATTTTATTTATTTGCGAGGCAGAGAGGACTTCCATCTGCCAGTTCACTCCTCAAATGGCCGCAACATCTGGAGCTTGGCAGATCTGAAACCAGGAGCCAGGATACTCTCTGGGTCTCCTACGAAGGTGCAGGGGCCCAGACACTTTGGCCGTCCTCCACTGCTTTCCCAGGCCATGTCAGGGAGCTGGATCAGAAGAGGAGCAGTCAGGAAGTGAACCAGCACCCATATGGGATGCTGGCACCACAGATGTAGACTAAGCCTACTACCCCACCACGTCAGCCCCTGTTTTTTAAAATGTATTTTATTTCTTTGAAAAGCAGAGTTACAAAGAGAGAGGGACAGACAGAAATATTAAGAGAAGAAATAGGGCAAGGGATACAGGTAAGCAGACAGATGGGGTATGAGCCCCTGTTTTTTTGTCAGAGTAGCTAAATGTAGAAAACTGCATGCCAAGCCATTTCATTTTTTTGTTTGTTTGTTTTTTAATGTATTTGAAAGGCAGAGTTACAAAGAGAGGGAGAGACAGAAATCTTCCATCTGTTGATTCACTCCCTAAATGGCCGCAACAGCCGGGCCTGAGCCAGGCCAGAGCCAGGAGTCAAGAGCTTCTGGGTCTCCCATGTGGGTGCAGGGGCCCAAGCATTTGGGCCATCTTCAACTGCTTTCCCAGGCCCTAAGCAGAGAGGAGGATTGGAAGTAGAGCAGCCAAGACTGGAACCTGAACTCATATGGACTGCTGAAGTCGCAGACAGTGGTGTAATCTGCTGCCCCAAGACACGGGCCCCCTATTTTTAGTTTTTTAAAGAACCTCTATACTGTTTTTCATCATAACTTACACTCTGTAGATAGTAATTGACATGCCCACCAGGAGTGTTCAAGCGTTCCCTTTCTCCCCCTCATTGCCTGCCCCGACCTTTGATCTGTTCCAACACGTGTGAGGTGGTGCCTCGCTGTGGCTTTGATTTCCATGGCCCTGGGATTGGTACGGTGGAGCGCGCCCTTTTCCCCGGACCACAGGCCCCACATTGTTTTCTGACTTGTAACCTTTCGTCTGCTCAATCCTCCCAGCTCAACCAAAAGAAAGAGGAAGTAGAACAGAAGAAGAACGAATATAACTTCAAGATGAGACAGCTGGAGCATGTGATGGATTCTGCTGCCGCGTCTCCCCAGGTACTTGCCAGAAAACCAGTGCGCGCCCGGAGGAATAAACAGCTTTGTGAACGATAAGACTTTGGAAATTACTAAGGCCAGAGCTGTGTCTTCCTGAAAGACAGAGATTACCCTGCCCGCTTTTCACGTGATGAAGGCACCAGTCTTTGTTCCGCTGGGACACAGCTGGAATAATTAGCGGCATAGCCTGCGTATTTCCTGTGTGCTTGGCATATATACTTAAAATGAGATTGTCATAGCAACACTTAGTCGGCTATTTGAACATGATGTCATTTTATTTTATTTTAGAGTCCTAAAACACCACCGCACTTTCCAACGCATCTGACAAAACTTCTGGAAACACAGGAGCAAGAGATGGAAGACGAAAGGGCCACTAAGACTTCCTTGCAGTACCTCGTGTCGAAGCTCACAGAAGACAGGGAAGTCAAAAATGCAGAGATCCTCAGAATGAAGGTAACGGGGTCTTTTCTCAGCACACTTAAGTTTTAAAACAAGCAGCGTCCTTATGGTTCCTGAGGGTACGGATTGCAAGAGGCACAGAACTGAACGTAAGCAAAAAAGTCCACACTTCCCCCCCACGCAGGCCCCAAGCTCCCTAGCCTGCTGTTCTGGAGGCTCCCGGGGCAGCAGGTTTTGATGGTTGGGGTCTTCAGAGCCTGTCAGTGCATCTGTACCCCCATGGGGTCCTCTCAGCTCGCGGCAGCGCACTGCACTGTGCGGGCAGGGGAGAGCCGGCTGCCGCACGCCTCGCCGCATGGTGCTGACCCGCCTTCCAGCTCTCAGCCGGTCGACTGGCACGTTACCTCCGGGCAGTTGCTCAAAAGTTGAGCAGCTTTTGTTTTTCTCCGACTGATATCCTCCGCTCATTTTTCTGTCACTGAGCTTTTTCTTACTGACTTACATCCATTCTTTATCTGTTGGTGAGGTTTGCTTTTATCTGTTGTAAATCTGAAGCTTTCTTGTTTCCATTCCTGTTAGCTTCGAGGTTGCGTTGTTGGCCCAGTCACTCGGGAGCCTAGTGTTTGTGAGTGGAGGGCATGTGTCTGGTTAGGGTGAGGGTGCGTGGGAGTGCAGAGGGGGTAGGGAGGACGTGACGCCCCCCAAAGGTGGCAGTGCTCGTCACTGTGAGCGACTTCCTGTGTAGAAATGTACGTAGCTCACTTTAACCATGGGCTGCACGTGGGTAGAACAGTGTCATGCCTCAGCCGGGCTCCTCGCGGAGGAGATGGCCTTCGTAATGAGGACAGTTGTCAGTGCTGTCTCAGGAACATGGTTGCTCTCCAGATTGGAATGATCTTGAAACTTAGAAGAAACTGGGTCACGTTACAAGAAATCAGACATAAGAAGACAGAAATGGCTACGGACACCCCTTGCCAACCAGTATTTGTTTCTTGGATCCATGATTTTCAAGTCAGGATCCGAGTAAGCGTTCTTGAGAGATGTGCCTTGGCATCAGTTTTGTTTGCTTTCACTGTAGTCTATCAGATAGAATCTTTCCCAGAGTAGAGACTTTTGGCCATCTTTTCTCATGAGGAATTTCGATGAGTTCTGGGAAACCGTGTCCAGGACACCGTGGACTTGATCATGAATCACAGGCCCAGGCTCCCAGTGCTCATCCTGGCCTGTTTGTGCAGTGTCCCCAGGGCGGTGTGTGCCTATAGGAGGAGCTTGGCAGAAGGATGCCAGTCTCACTGCTGGCCTTGGGGAGGAAGTAATGCCTGTCACACTGTGTTTTCTGAAGAGATGTGATCTGTGTGTTACCAGGAGCAGCTGTGTGAAATGGAAAACCTGCGCCTGGAGTCTCAGCAGTTACGAGAGAACACCTGGCTCCTGCAAGGTCAGCTGGATGCCATGAAAAGGCAGAAGGACAGCAGGTGAGATGGCGCCCCCAGAACTCTGCCCTCCATCTTGGCCAGCCTGCGCACAGCTCGGAGAGAGAGGTTGGAATTGAGTTCACGTGGGCCCCGTGTTCCCGGTGACTCAGGAGAGGCCCACTGGTTGGTTCTGAGTCCAGTCTGAGGAAGATGTGCCTTTTCCAGAGTGGGAAGATCAGGCCTCCATAAGCTCACCCATCTGTTAACTTTTGCACTGTTATCAAGGTATTGAAATGACTAAGGGCCAGCACTGTTGCTTAGTAGGTTAATCCCCCGCGTGCAGTGCTGGCATCCCATATGGGTGCCAGTTCGAGTCCCAGCTGCTTCTCTTCCAATCCAGCTCTCTGCTATGGCCTGGAAAGCAGCAGCAGATGGCCCAAGTCCTTGGGCCTCTGCGTGGGAGTCTTGGTTCTATGCTTTGTGTCAGTGCAGCTCTGTCCATCGTGGCCATTTGGGGAGTGAACCAGGAGATGAAGACCTTTCTCTCTGTCTCTCCCTCTCACCCCCTGTAACTCTACCTCTCAAATAAATAAATAAAATCTTAAAAAAAAAAAAAAAAATGAATTTAAAACAAATACTTGATCCAATCTTCTACTAGGGGGTTTGTTTTTTAATTTTAATTTACATAGTTTTTTAAGATTTATTTATTTAAAAGGAAGAGTTACAGAGAGAGGAGAGAGGAAAATTTTCCATCTACTGATTCACTCCCTGGGGCTGGGCCAGGCTGAAGCCAGAAGCCAGGAAGTCCATTGGAGTCTCCCACGTGGGTGGCAGAGACCAAGCACTTGGACCATCCTCTGCTGCCCTCCCAGGCCACAGCAGGGAACTGGGTTGGAAGTGAAGCAACTAGGACTAGAACCAGTGCCATTATGGGATGCTGTCATTGTAGGCAGCAGCCCGGCCCACTGTGCCAAACAGAAGCCCATTGTTTTCCAAAGTTTAAAGAAGAAAGTTCAAGAAGTTCAAGAAGAAAGAGTTCTAGAAGCCCTGCAGAAAAAGGGAGAATTCCCTACAACTTGGCTTTGCTTTGTGACTCGTGTTCTAGCACTTCATAGGGGAGCAGTTCCTGAGTTCAGACTTGTGTGTGTGTGTCTGTCTGTGTTGGCTTCAGCTAAGGCAGTCTTCTGTTTGTGTTTGCTGATGGCACAGCACAGTGTCACAGGGGCAGCCATATCGGGACTTCTGTGTCTGACACTTAAAAGTCATGTGATTTTGGACACATTTTTTCACCATCTTAGTGCCTCAGCTTCCTTAGCAGGAACGTGAGCAGAATGACACCCTCTTCACAGGTGTTTTGTTGATGAATGGAAGCAGACAGAAAGTGCTGGTGACCGTGCCCGGCAGACGTGTGTCACTCCGTGCTACGAAGTTTTTAAGTGCACAAGGTAGAATCAGGATATGGCCCATTGCTAACTCAGGTGAGGGCTTGGAGATGGATCTGGCCTCTAAAATTACACAGGGGATAGAACAGAATGGAAGGGGCCCTGTATGAGGGGTGTTTGCTGTCCTTGCTACTGCCACAAAGTCTTGGACAGAAACTTGCCCACCCCGCTGCTCCCCAGCCCTTCCCAGAGCAACAGAGATGCACTGTCCAAACCTAAACGTGGCCACAGAGACATGAGGATGGTAGTGGTGGCCGTGCTAACAATCCCTTCCCAAGTGGCTCTCCTCACGTTTAGTGAGATTCTGAGGTCTGATCTGGTAGGGCTGGAGTGAAGCCAGAGATCTGCATTTTCGTAAACGGCTGCTCTCCCATTGCAGGTGCCTCTAACGCAGGTAGTGCAGTCTGCGGGTCTGGTTTCTGTGCTGCACCTGCATGCTCCATCACACTAGGGAAAAGCCTAGTAGTTGGCATACTGGCCTTTCAAGAGTTATTCTGAGGGGCTGGTGCTGTGGCACAGTGAGTTAGGCCTCCTGCAGCACTGGCATGCCTTCTGGGCACCAGTTCAAGTCCTGATTGCTCCACTTCCATCCACCTCCTTGCTAATATGCCGGGGAAAGCAGCAGAAGATGGATCAGGTGTTCGGGTCCTACGCCCACATGGGAGATCCAAAAGACGCTTCTGGCTCCTGGCTTTGGTTGGTCCCAGTCCTGTCCATTGCAGCTATTTGGGGAACCAGTTGGTAGAAGATCTCTCCCTCCCTCTCTCACTCTATAACTCTGCCTTTCAAATAAATAAATAAGTTTGGTTAAGTTATTATGACATGGAACATCAAACGTCTCTGGAATGTTAATTTTTCAAGATTTAGTTTTATTTGAGAGGCAGAGTTACAGACAGAAGAGAGGGAGACGCAGTGAGAGAGGTCTTCCATCCACTGGTTCATGACAGCCAGAGTTGAGCAGATCCGAAGTCAGGAGACAAGAGCTGCTTCGGGGTCTCCAGCGTGGCTGCAGGGGCCCCAGCACTTGGGCCATTTTCCACTGCTTTCCCAGGCACATTAGCAGGGAGCTGGATCAGAAGCGAAGCAGCCAGGACTCAAACCTGTACTCATATAGGATGCCTGTGCCGCAGGCAGAGACTTAGCCTACTATGCCACAGCACCAGCCCCTGGAATGTTAATTTTAAACTATAACTTCATAAATGTTAAACCATAAACTTCATAGCCTCACGTCCCTCATAGGAGGAGCGGTGCAGAACCCTCTTGGTGAAACATCAGTACAGGAGTGAACTGTAGTCCCAGCCCCAAATCCAGCTCAGAGCCTGTTTTGTAGACTCGTTTGGGGGTCATGTGGCTGCATTTGCCCTCGAGCAGCCCAGCTGAATTGCTGTGGCAGGGTCACGTAGTTCCCAAAGCCCAAGGTATGCACCGTGTGCTTCCTAATAGAAAGCTTGCCCACCCCGATTAGTGTCCAGAAAATATATTCCCCGATGATTTAGAGGGTTTCCTCACTGTGTTCTTGTTACCACTTTTGTCCAGGCTGCCAGATCCCTTAAGGGAAAGAAGCTTCACTGAAGCTTCTGTTTTCCTTCAAGAAACGGTCTGTTACTCACCAGTGAGACAGCTGCTCCTAGGGAAGCCCGAGGCAGGTGCTGCCGGGGGACCTCCCTGGTCCAGGCTGCCCACGGAAATGCCCGTGCCGTGCTGACCTGACCGTGCTCCCAGAGATGGATCAGTCTTACCTGCGCTGTGGGAGGCTGGTGCTCAGGGAATCCCTTCCCTGCGTCTGCACACACAGTGATCATCAGAAAATGCCAGCTGCTGTGGCACCCAAACAAAGGCAGCCTGGGCTCGGGCCAGCCTGAGGCCCGGGCGGCCCTCCCCAGCTGATCCCATTCGTACCACGCTGCCCGCCTACCTGCCTTTCCCTCCACCCCCTTTAGTTCACATTTGATCTGCCGACGTTACCACTTTTAACTAAAGTTTGTAGTTTGTGTGACTCTCCACCAAGCCTTGGTTGAATTTCCCCTTCTGCTCATCTTGCTTTTGGACTGGGAGAAGTCCTGCGTTCTGGGGAGGGGCCCCATTTCTTCCACCTGTGTCAGTCATGTTTATCAACTGTGCTAACTTGACCTCATCGCCTTAGCGTCAGCTTTCCTTCGCACAGCTCAGCACTGGTACCCGTGATTGACTGGAAATTGATCCTTGAATGTGCTTGACAGTGTTTGCCTGTCCCCACCCAATCTGTACAGTGGTCAGCATCCAGACCATCAGCAGCTGAAGAATGAACAAGAAGAGGAAATCATCAAAGAAAGGCTTGCTAAAGTACGGGTTTGTTTTTACATGTTTCTTGTCTGAGAAATGCCTTTATAGTCGGCATTTATAGGTGTATATTTCAGAAACCATCTTGTTTCTTTTCTGCATTCCCCCTGGTTAGCATGATATTTACCATCCATATAGCTGAGAGTTAGGAGTGAAGTTGTCTTCATGCCTGGATAATGAGCCTTGCTGCTCAGGATCCTCGCAGCTGTCCACTTACAAGAATCGGCAGGACCTCCCAGAGCCCTCAGGGCACAGGGCGTGTGTGCAGGCGGGACTGTGGGAAAGGACACTGGTTATTAGCGCAAGGGAGAGCGGGCTGGTTCCTTTGGGTCTTTTCTCAGCAACGTTGCTTAAGTGCCTAAGCCATCTTTTGCTTTTTTTATCTTATTCTAGAGTAAACTAGTGGAAGAAATGCTGAAAATGAAAGCAGAGTAAGTGTACTGTTTTGTGATTCTGATTCTTGATCATTTTTATTCTCAAAAGAGAAGAAATCTACAAAGTAAGTGCCTTTCTGCCTCCTGCACTAAGAGGGGAACATAAGAGATGTTTACAAAATGCTTTCCTAATACCACTTAGTAAAGGGGTTCCTCGTGTGACGCCGCCCCTACAACAGTCCGGGTAATGAGCTCCCCCGCAGGAGTGGGGCTCCAGTTCCCTCTGATGGCAAACCTTGAGCTGGCCTGGAGCTTTGGGATCAGCACTGGCTCCTCCTGGTCCCGACGTGGCTCTCATTATACAGTGGTTCCTGAAGCCAGGATTTGAACTGACTCATGCAGTTTTCATGCTGATGATGCAGCCTTACAAAGTGCCTTGCTCTTCAATGAGTCAAGCATAGAGCGTGTTCTGTGTGGTTCAGCATTGGTGGACTGCTCGGTTACCCCACCCCCAGCGTCGAGGCAGCATCAGGAAGGTACTGGACTTTCCTCATAGGGTTTCCTTGTCATTTTCACTTCCTACACTTCTTAAGAGACTCTTCGAGCACTAGATTAGAGCCAGTTTCGTGAAGAAATAATAGGTCAATTATAACAAGGGCTGCAAAAGCTTGGCGTCTGGCATGGTAAAAACTTGACATTGTAAAGAAAGCCTATTAAGGGCCGGCGCCGCGGCTCACTAGGCTAATCCTCCGCCTTGCGGCGCCAGCACACCAGGTTCTAGTCCTGGTCGGGGCGCCGGATTCTGTCCTGGTTGCCCCTCTTCCAGGCCAGCTCTCTGCTGTGGCCTGGGAGTGCAGTGGAGGATGGCCCAAGTGCTTGGGCCCTGCACCCCATGGGAGACCAGGATAAGTACCTGGCTCCTGCCTTCGGATCAGCGCGGTGCGCCGGCCGTGGTGGCCATTGGAGGGTGAACCAACGGCAAAAGGAAGACCTTTCTCTCTGTCTCTCTCTCTCACTGTCCACTCTGCCTGTCAAAAAAAAATGAAAGAAACAAAGCCTATTAAGTGGCGTGCGCTGCCTCCTCAAATGTCTTGGGTTAAAAAGAGAGCAGCGAGCCTGTTCTGTCGTGTAGTGCGGTCTTCCCGTGCTCACAGCGGGGTCACCGGAGACGAGTGAGGCTTGAAGGAGGCCTTCTGGGCCCGGGACACCCGCCTCGTGTGCGTGCCGCTCCGTGCCCGCGTTCCCTGGGAGACCGTGAGGGCGTGTGTTCCTGCAGCCTCGGCGAAGTTCAGAGTGCCCTTCACAGCAGCGAGGCGGACTGCCTCAGGATGACTGCCGAGGTGGAGCGCACCAGGACGCTGGAGGCCAGGGCGTTCCAGGAGAAGGAGGAGCTGCGCTCCAAGCTGGAGGAGATGTACGAGGAACGGGAGAGGGCGCTGCAGGTGCGTGCGTGCGTGCGCCTCCAAGCCGCCCTTGGGCGAGCCGGACTGAACGGCCGAGGGCAGGGGCGTGGGCGGGGCGTGGGCGTGGGGCTCCCTCGCCGGCTCCCTTCAGTGGCCCGCAAGGCTGCGAGGGATGTGATGTCAACAGAGACTGAGGCTGCCTCGCTGCCCCGCCTGCAGGAGATGGGGCTGCTGAGGAAGCAGGTGGAGTGTCTGGCTGAGGAGAACGGGCGGCTGCTGGGCCACCAGAACCTCCATCAGAAGATTCAGTACGTGGTGCGGCTCAAGAAGGAGAACGTGAGGCTGCTCGAGGTAACCGCCGGCCGTGGGGGGGGCAGCGGGACGGGCCCTGAATCCCACCGCAGATTTTTGGTCGTTGCAATTCAGATTCTCGTAGGTCACACATGCTAAGTGGTTCACGAGCTGAAAATTCGAGTCTTAATTTGAAATAAAAACAATGAATGCCAAGTAACTGTCCCTTTAAGAATTGGAGGCATGATGTTCTTTCTTTTTTAATATCTTGCCAGGACATAGAAAAATTGCGTGCTGAAAATGTATTTTTAAAGGAGAAGAAAAAGAACGAATCCTAAGGATCCTCATCTCATCTCTAGGCATCACGATATTTGGAGACTTCTTTTTTTTTTCTCTCTCTTCTAACAGTAAGACCTACTCCTGCCCTCTTGGGAGAGCTGAGTTTAAAAGCCTTCATTCTCTGCCGTGCTGTGGCGGTGGGAGCCGGCTCAAGTTGCTAGTGACGATTCTGCTTCTGTCCCCGTGAGGCCAGCAGTGCCAGCCACGGCCCCCTTTCACGGTGTAATTCAACCCGAAGTTCTCACTGGGAAGACCTTTTGGGATTTGTGAAATAAAGTCCTGTAGCTGGGGCTTGCAGTGGACGCTGGTGCGGTCATGTCCTTCTTAGATAATCAATAACCTCGTGACTGGTGCCGAAGTTCTAACAGTGTGGGGTAGAACTTACCGTGAGTTCGAGGACTGATTTTGTAGCATGAATGAGAAGCAGAATTTGTTAATAGAGATTATTTTTTATATTCTTTTAAGTATTTTCATGAGCATTTTCTATGACTGTAAATATGGACATTTTTTCAAATAAAATCGTGAAAAAGGAAAACAGTTGACTGGCGTGGTTTCACCGTTCACTCAGCACGTGCTCCGTGCACACCTGCCGTGTGTCGGGTGCTGGTCACCCGTGACCTCCACGGGTGAGAAAGAACGCCTATGTTATGGAACTGTCGTGCGTCCTGACCTCACCGGCTTTTACTGTGCGCACGTGGTGTCTCCGTCTCCGAGCAGACACCGACTTGTGCAGTGCCGGGTCTCTAGGAAGCACGTGGTGAAGGTTCAGGACGGTGCACCGTGCGGCCGCGCCCCCGAGGAGCCCAGCAGCGGTGCGTTCCAGGCGCTGCACTCCCTTCCCGGCACGGGCTACCGTCTGCTGTCTCTGCAGCCCCTCTCCCGGTAGTGCTTGGCCACCGCGTGCACCTGACGGCCCACGTGTTCATCGTTCTCCCGCTGGTGGGGGACTGCGGGGCAATCAGAAAGCGAGCCCGCCCCAGGCCGGGGCGGGGCTGGAGCCCAGGTACGCCCAGTGGTCAGGTCTCGGGTTGGTCCGCCCGCTCACGTGAGCGCTGCGTCACGTGACGCCGCCGGCGGGCGCCGAGCAGCGGCGGCCGGCACCATGGCCGAGAGGCCGCGACTCCCGGGCGGCGCCGTGTCGGCCGCCGCCTACCCCGACGCCCCCGCCGAGTTCCCCCCGCACCTCCAGGCGGGCGCGATGCGGCGCCGCTTCTGGGGCGTGTTCAACTGCCTGTGCGCCGGCGCGTTCGGGGCCCTGGCCGCCGCCTCCGCCAAGCTGGCCTTCGGCAGCGAGGTCGAGCCCGGGGCGCGCTGCTGCGGGGCGGGCGGCGGGCGGAGGAGGAGGAGGGGCGCCGGGGGGCGCGGGGCCGGGCCGGGAGCGCAGCCTTTGATCCCCAGTCACGCCACCCCCTCGGCCCGCGTGGCCGGTAGACACCTTGGGGACTTGCGGCCTCCTGCTTGGCGGGGCACGCGGACCTTCCCTGTGGCCGGGCTCAGTCACTGGTTCCGCTCGGGCAGGCCCTCCACTCCTGCGTCCGCCCTCTAATTCGTGGTAAAAGCCCCTGGGCCCGAGCGTTTCTCTCCGCGGGACTGGCAAGGTGAGAAGCCTGTTGTCCATCTCCCGACCCCGTGGCCGCTGGCCCCTGCTGCCAGGACGAGGGGCCCGGAGGGGACGGCTGAGAGCTGCCCCGCGCCCCTCGTGGAGTTCTGGGCCGGTCGCAGGGGCACAAGGCTTGTTTAGAGCGCCCTCTCACGCAGTGGGTGCGGATTGTATCCGTTGCCTGTCATTCTTGGGGGCACTCGGGCCCGTGAGGGGTTTGGTGCTGTCAGCTGCGTATCTGGCCCCCTGGAACCCGCGCTAGCCCGGCGCACATCAGCACATCCGTGCATCCGGGGCTATGTTGTTAGAAGCCTCCTCTTCCTCCGCAGGGAAACGGGGAGGTGTCTTGGACCTGCGTAGGAAGCCTGGGGCACCCAGACCCACACTCAACAGCTGCTGCCTCGGGAAAGGATGCTGCTGGCATACAGAGGCTTTTGCCTTAAAAAAAAGATTTTATATACTAATACATATACACACATACACAAACATACGTACCTACATGTATGTATCTGCGTGTTCTCCGAGTGAGGCTTGGCCTCGCCAGTCAGAGTCAAGGGCTGTGTCCTGGTGGAGAGCAAGGAGTGACCCTGCCCAGGTTTGAGCCCCAGCCCTGTCACCTCTGTCACCCTTAGGCAGGTGGCTTTCTGCCTCTGGTTTCCTATCTAAAATGGAGATAAGGAATGGAGAAGGCAGGGAAAACCCTCAGGGCTAGTGCGTGGGCAGAGGTGAGTAAAGCCCCCGGATTGCGGATTGCGGTGGCTGGGGCATGGCTTGCACAGGGTCGAGGGCCTGGGGGAGGCAGACAGGGTGAGTTCAGCCTGAGCCGGGGCAGTGGGTGCTCCAGCCCTGCTCTGTTCATCCACTGTGTGGAGCAGCTGCTTGGCCCTCTGGGACTGGTCTGAAAGCCTTGGTCCCTGTGGGATCCAAAAAAAAAAAAAAAAGAAAATAACTGCTATTTTCAATAGAAAACGCTGGTTCTGGATTAGCATTTGGCTTGTGCCCAAGGTCACGCAGCCTGAAGAGTGTCTCCTGAGTGTTTGCTCTGTAGGATGCGTCCCGCGGGCGGTGGTGAGATCCCAGAGCTCTCTGGCTCCAGGCAGCTGCGACCGTAAGCACCGTGGTGCCGTCCCGGGGGCGCTGTCTGGGCTGGGCATGGCTGCAGTGGCACTTTGTCCTGCAGGTGCACATGCTCACGTGCGTGGTGGGCATCGTGGTGATGGCGACCACCAATTCTCTGATGTGGACCTTCTTCAGCCGGGGTCTCAGCTTCTCCATGTCCTCAGCCATCGCGTCTGTCACCGTGACTTTTGCAAACATCCTCAGCTCAGTGAGTAGCCCGAGGGAGTGGTGCTGAGTGCGTTGGCCCAGGGGGCTCCGGCTTTGACCCCCAGACGTCGTGAGAAGCCCGCTGCTGGCTGAGCCCACGGGGAGGGGCCCTTGTTTTGAGGTCCTGTGCAGCCTGGCTGTGACTCAGGGAGACTCTAGGGTCCGGCGTGAGCCCCGGAGCATGGAGGTGGCGGGGGGCCTTGCTGGTCTGGTCGGCCAGGCAGAGCCTTGAAGGGGGTGAGGAGGACTTGGGAGCCCAGGCTGGGTCAGGCAACGCGGAGGTGGCAGCTGTGTGCCAGGCGCACCTGCTGGCATCTGCCGGGTCCCTCTCGGGTACTTTGCTGAGGCTGATGCCGTGAGGGAGGGAGACCAGCCGCATCTATGGCACAGACAAGTGGGTGGGGTGACTTTACGGTGTCCCTAACACGAGGCTGCTGGCCCCCTGTAGGGAGGGAGGCTGTGTCCACCTGAGGCCCTCACAGCTGTCTCTGGCCCGCAGGCCTTCCTGGGCTACGCGCTGTACGGAGAGTGCCAGGAGGTCCTGTGGTGGGGAGGAGTCTTCCTCATCCTGTGCGGGCTCACGCTCATCCACAGGAGGCTGCCGCCCACCTGGAAGGCGCCGCCACGCAAGCAGCAGTAGCGCCACTCGAGCCCCACGCACCAGCCAGGACGGGTCAACGGCGCCCAGGGCAGCCGCGCCGCACAGCCCTCCGACCGCCAGCTGTGGGGGGACGCTGGGCGTTCGGGCCAGGCCCGGGACCCTGCAGCCCGGAGGGTGCCCAGCCCCGGCCCCTGCAGGAGGAGCTGCAGCCGCATTGGCAGTGTGCCCCGGATGCTGCCCGTTGTCTGTGTCACCCTTTCCATCCACACAAGCCCAGCCGTGCCCAGGCCTAGCCGACTCTGGAGGCCCTGGGCGTGGTTTGCTTCATGTATGGCACCGGAAACCACACGTATTCTGAGTCTCGTTGCCTAACCAGGGCCGGTCACACAGCAGAGTGCACGCCCGAGGGGCTGATGGCCCAGGCCATTCTGTGTCATGCTGTTGTGTTACAGCAAGAGGAGGGAAATGGTTAATAAATACTTTTTTGTAAGCTAAAACTCTCACGTGTGGAGTCTTAATTCTTTTCTCCCGTGGGGAGGCAGAAGGGGCAGCCAGAGTTGGGGCTGGAGAGGCAGGCAGAGGGGCAGGCCCAGGGGTGCTGCCCAGTAGCTACCCTCACAGGCTGGTCCCCAGCTGCCCTGCCTGCAGGGGCCTGCAGTCACCCAGACTAGGGGGCTCCTGGTCTCCACACCAGATCACCCGCCGTTCCCCGCAGGGGAGAGGGCCTTGGTGGCCAGGAGGCTGGAAAGGGGAAAGGGCTGGTCCCAGCTGGGCCTGCCCCGCTCTCTTCCTCACCCGTCCACATGAGACAGAACGAGCTCACTACTCAAGTTCTCGCTCTAGAGAGCTGCTTCATCCCCACCCCCGCCCTAGCCGCACACGCTGGACTCAGTTCCCAAATCCAGCTCGCCCCGTCCTGCCATTGTGCTGTTCTTTAGGTTTGGTTTGTTTGTTTGTTTGTTTGTTTGTTTTTTATTTATTTATTTGAAAGAGTTACACAGAGAGAGGAGAGGCGGGAGGAGGGGGGGAGTCTTCCATCCACTGGTTCACTCCCCAATTGGCCACAACGGCCGGAGCTGTGCCGATCTGAAGCCAGGAGCCAGGAGCTTCTTCCGGGTCTCCCTTGTGGGTGCAGGGGCCCAAGGACTTGGGCCATCTTCTACTGCTTTCCCAGGCCATAGCAGAGAGCTGGATCGGAAGTGGAGCAGCCGGGACGTGAACTGGCACCTATATGGGATGCCAGTGCTTTGGGCCAAGGCGTTAACCCACTGTGCCACAGCTCCAGTCCCATGGTTTGGTATTTCTAAGATTTATTTCTTTGAAAGAGTCGCAGAGAGTGAAAGACAGAGATTGTCCATCTGCTGGTTCATCCCCCAGGTGGCCGCAACAGCCAGGGCCGGGCCCGGTCAAAGCCAGGAACAGGGAACTGGTTCCAGGTCTCCTACGTGAGTAGCAGGGGCCCAAGCACTCGGGCCGTCCTCTGCTGCTTTCCCAAATTATCGGGGAGCTGGATGGGAAGTGGAGCAGCTGAGACTTGAACCGGTGCCTATATGGGATGCCAGCATCACAGGCAGTAGCTTTACCCACTACGCCACAGCGCCGGCCACATTGTGCTTTTTTAAAATAAGGCAGGAAGACATAGACATGCAGACAGAGATGTCCTGTCCCTTGTTTACTGCTGAGATGCCCATGACACTGGGGCTGGGCCCGGCTGAAGCCCAGGCCCTAGAACTTGAACCCCCGCTGCCTCTCAGGTCCATGTTCCCGGGAAGCAGGAATCAGGAGCAGAGCGGGGCTTGAACCCCAGCACTCAGCGCCGGGTGCATCCTGACCTCTGCACCGCGCCTGCCACGTGCGCTCT
The DNA here is from genome assembly GCF_964237555.1 of Oryctolagus cuniculus. Lineage (NCBI taxonomy): Eukaryota > Metazoa > Chordata > Mammalia > Lagomorpha > Leporidae > Oryctolagus > Oryctolagus cuniculus. Next base: position 102,692,182 of record NC_091441.1, read on the forward strand.
CCTTTGCCGCGGATCCCCTTCCCTCACACCTCTCCCCGGCAAACTCCTGCTTCTACTTCAAAATCCCTTTGACTGAGCTCCCGTGAGGACCAAGGCAGAGCTGTGGCCCTGGACCGCTCCCGATGAGCTGCCCACAGCAACGCTACGTCCCCAGTCCCAGAACCCACCCGCCAGCCCTGCCTTCTCTGTGGTGTCTAGTGCTGCATCTCCCTGCTCTGGTCTGCCCCCACATTCTACCAGCGAGGAAGAGGAAGGCCCCCACATGGGTCGGACACCCAGCCAAGGCCAGCGATGACGGCTGCTGAGGGTCGGGGCTTGGCCCTGCTGGGCAGCCAACAACAAGGGCGGGGAGGCGTGTGCTCGGGAGCCCAGATAGGAAATGTGAAATTGGATCTTATAATTTTTTTTATTTTTGGTATTTTCACAAGGTTTTCATTCCCACTTTAAATGCCAGAACATTCCTGTCGCTCACAGTTCCCCCACCCTCCTGGCAGCTCCTGGCCGTCACTGACGTGCTTTCCCTGTGCACTGGCCGGTTGGACATTTCGTGTAGATGCACTCACTCGCCCTGTGGCCTTAGGTGTCTGATTTTTCTACTTGGCATCGTGTTTTCAAGACTCGTTCCTGCTGTGGCATTCACCTTTGTGTTGAGAGCCAACTACAGCAAGAACAGACACAGTAAGTAGAAATGGAAGTAGCATCCCCATAAGCCCGAAGCAGAGTAGAAGGAACTGCCTCAGTCTGTCACTCCTTCCTTTTCTTGGCTGCATAGTATTCCTTTGTGTGCATCAGTCACGTGATGGACACATGAGGTATTCCCACTTTTTTGCCATTAAGAATGTGGCTATGAACATTTATAGACAAATAGCATGGATGTGTGTTTTCAGCTCCACTGGGTATATATCTAGAAATGGCATCACTGGGTTATATGATAATTCTATTTTTTTTAAATTGTCTTTTATTTATTTGAAAGAGTGACGGAGCTCTTCCATCTCTGGTTCACTCCCCAGATGGCCACAATGGCCAGGGCTGGGCCAGGCCAAAGCCAGGAGCTGCTTCTGGGTCGCCCACATGGGTGCAGGGGCCGAAGCCCTTGGGCCATCATCCACTGCTTTCCCAGGTGCATTAGCGGGAGCTGGATCAGAAGCAGAACAGCCGAGACTAGAACCCAATAACTCAACTCAGGAACTACCAGACGTTTGCCAACGCAGCCACACCACGTCACTTACCCACCGTCAAAACGTGAGTGTCCCAGCTTCTGCAGACCCTCGCCGAGTGCTGTCTGGCTGTGGTTTGGCATTGCCTTGCCACAGTGACCCGTGCTGCAGGCGCCTTCGCTGTGCTGTGTGGTCGCGTGCGTGTCGTCTTGGCGGAAATGTCTGCGTAGAGCTTTCGCCCACTTTAAAACCCGGCTGTTAATAGTTTCGCTGCCGTCCATTCCCTCTTAACGTTTCAGTACTCACTCTGGAACCTGTGATTTCCTGGCCTGGAAGGCACCGGAGGAAGCTCATCTTGTTCAGGCTCCTCCTCTGTCACAACAGGGGAGACCCAGAGGGGCAGAGCGGTTAAAACAGGACCCTCTGCCCTCAGGCCGGGACTCCCTCCAGAGGCTTCTCTTTCTCTGGTTTCAGTTGTGAATTGAATTTTTTTAAAGCTTTATTTATTTATTTATTTATTTGAAAATCAGAGTTACTCTGATTTTACCCGCAACGGCCAGGGCTGGGCCAGGCCAAAGCCAGGAGCCAGGAGCTTCTTCCAGTTTCCCATGCCGGTGCAGGGGCCCATGGACTTGGGCCATTCTCCACTGCTTTCCCAAGCACATTAGCAGGGAGCTGGATCAGAGTGGAGCAGCTGGGACTCGAACTGGCGCCCTTGTGGGATGCCAGTGTCACAGGCAGCTTTACCCAGCATGCTACCACACAGACCCCAGATTTAACTCTTGAATCAGTAAGTCATGCAGTTGGTGCTAAACTCGGATGCTGCAGAGGAATGCGGAGAAAGCAAGCACCCTCTTCCCACCCTGAGCCCGCAGTAGCAGGGGCCGTGACCTCCCGGCAGACAGAGCCCGGCCAAGGGCCAGCGCACTTCAGCCTGGCTCGTCTTCATCCGGGCACGCAGCACTGAGAGGTGCCCTCGGAGCAGCAGGCAGCTGCTGGCCGCGTTCCTGTCGTCAGAGCGGCCCCAGCAGCCGAAGCACCGCTGGTTCCTGGGCTGTTAGGTCTGGAAGGGACCTTCAGCCTTACTGTTCAGTCCCCTGCTTTTTGGATTGGGAACCAAAGGAAGCCCCCAGTGACACACAGCAGGTTCTGCTGGGGCTCGGCCTCTGACCTCCCTCCTGCTCTGGGACTACGGCTGCAGTCCCAGGCTGGCTCCTTTCAGTAGCATTAATGTCATTAGAGAAACAAAAATGACAAGTGTCCCCAGGATAGCAAAACGTGGTGTCTGTCAAAACGAAAATGTGTATGCCGCAGACCCAGCATTTGCACCTGGCTTCTGTTCTCCCAGGACCCACACCACATGCAGCCAAAGGCCCGTGTGTAAGCTCGTTCTGTACAGCACCGATTTTAATAACGAAAGACTGAAAGGTGCCCGGATGCCTGCGGATAGGAGGACAGCTAAGTAAGTAAGTGATGGATCAGCTGCACATAGAATACTGCACTGCTGGGGCCGGCGCTGTGGCGTAGCAATGCCGGCATCCCGTATGGGCACAGGTTCCAGTCCCAGCTGCTCCACTTCTAGCCAGCTCCCTGCTAATGCACCTGAGAAAGCAGTAGAGGATCGCCCAAGTGCTTGGGCCCCTATACCCATGTGGAAAACCTAAATGGAGTTCCTGGATCCTGGCCCAGCCCTGGCTGCTGCAGCCATCTGGGAAGTGAACCAGCAGATGGAAGACTCTCTCTGTGTCCCTCCCTCTCCCTCTCCCTCTCCCTCTCCCTCCCCCTCCCCTTTCTCCCCCTCTCTCTTTCTCCCTCTCTCCCTTTCAAATCAATTTTTAAAAAAAAGTCTTGAAAGGAAGCAAGCAAACAAGCCGGGATACATCTGGGTGGCCAGGGCACACTTTTTAAATTTTGAACCAAATGGAGATACTATGTATGCAAAATATAAAATAAAAAACAAAGCCAGAAGCATGGCTTCCTCTTTTAAGTTGAAGAGAATAAGAAGACTGTGAAGACGGCAAAGATCAGCGCAGCTCTGCTCAAGTCGACTGAGATGGGAAGCAGAACGCTGGGCCGCGCGTGGCTGAGATGGCAGGTGCTGGCCGTGGTTAACTCCCTGTGGGAACACAGAAGAGACAAGGAGGCGACATTCTCTGCATATTTTTTTTTGACAGGCAGAGTGGACAGTGAGAGAGAGAGACAGAGAGAAAGGTCTTCCTTTGCCGTTGGTTCACCCTCCAATGGCCGCCGCGGCCTGCACGCTGCGGCCGGCACACCGCGCTGATCCGATGGCAGGAGCCAGGTGCTTCTCCTGGTCTCCCATGGGGTGCAGGGCCCAAGGACTTGGGCCATCCTCCACTGCACTCCTGGGCCACAGCAGAGAGCTGACCTGGAAGAGGGGCAACCGGGACAGAATCCGGCGCCCTGACCAGGACTAGAACCCGGTGTGCTGGCACCGCAAGGTGGAGGATTAGCCTAGTGAGCCACGGCGCCGGCCACCATTCTCTGCATTCTTTCCCTTCAAATCAGCTCGCCTTGACTTCTGGTTTCCTGGGTCTGATATGGGAGGTGCCGTGGTTTCGTGGTTTATCATTATCTTTAAAGATGTATATATTTATTTAAAAATCAGAGTCAGAGACAGAGGGAGAGACAGAGAGAAAGGTCTTCCATCCACTGGTTCACTCCCCAAATGGCCAGAAACAGCCAAAGCTGGGTCAGGCTAAGCCAGGAGCCTGGAATTCCATCCGGATCTCCCTGGGTGGCGGGGGCCCAAGCACTCGGGACCTCTTCCACTGCTTTCCCAGGTGCATTAGCAGGGAGCTGGATCAGAAGCAGAGCAGCTGGGAGTTGAGCCAGCACCCATATGGGACGCTGGCATCGCAGGGCGGGGCTTTACCTGGTACACCGCAGCACTCACTCTGGTTTTGTGATTTCTAAGGTCGGCTCCCAGTCCTGGCCCTGGGCAGTCACAGCAAAGTCTCGGCTAACCCAGGATGGTCCATAAAGGGGCTGTACCCTCCCCTCAGGACAGACCCTGGGGAGGCACCAGCGCGGGGCTCACAGGAGGGTCGAGTGGCGAGTGGGTGACATTTCTACGGAGCCCATGGCCTGGCCGCTGGGCATCAGCCAGCTGGGCCGGGGTGGGGGTTGGGGGCTGGGGCCTGACCCGTGGGTGTGCGGCACCTGCGCGGCCTGCTGTGTCACCAGCACCTGTCGGTTAAAGACAGGAAGAGAGCCTTCCCTCGGGCTGTCATGTGCGGGGCGCAGACCTCAGCAAGGGGGGGTCTGGCGGTCTTAGGCAATACTTTGAGAATCTCAGAAAGATTCCAAGAACAGGAATCCCCATGTGCCCTTCAGCTGGCCTCCCTAAATACGGATCACACTCACTGCACCGTCTCAGCGATGAGACACAGGTGGGCAGACAGGCGGCCCATAAACCAGAGAGGAGTTCCTTGGGCTGCGGGCCCGTGTCTTCCCCAATAGTTCCCCCTAGGAACTGGTCTGAGTGCCAAGAACAGGCAATGAACTCTGCACCTGCCCGGCTGCAAAGCCCACAGGTCTTACTCCGGTTTTGCCAGGGGTCGCAGTCCTGTCCTTACTGGCGGAAGAAAATGCAGGGCCCACTTCACATCTTGCTGTCGTGGCCCTCTGCCTCCTTCAGCCAAAACGTGTCCGGGGTTGTTCTCGGGCTCCGTGAGGTCAGCACATCGGGGCGTCCCTCGGTGTGGGCCCGGTCCTTCTTAGCCTCGCCTGGGGAGCCGCACCAGCCCTCTGCGGGGCTGCTGTGTTCCCAAGGCCTCCCTGCTGGCTCCAGAAGACGAGTTTGACCTGGTGGGTGAGCCCTGGACCCGGGGATGGGGGGAGCCTGCAGCTCAGCTGGCTCAGCTCGCTCAGCTTGCTGGGCCCACCGCAGACCTACTGATCGTACTCTCTGGGAGCGGGGTGCACCCAGGAATCTGTGTTTTAATGCGTGATTCGGGAGCCCCTGCAACACGGTTCCCTGCTGTGTAACCAGAGCCAGCAGTTTCAACCTTAGTGGCAACACCGGAGTTATACCCGGATGGATCAGAACAGGGGTTGGCATCAGCAGGTGACCCCAACGTGCAGCCGAGATAGAGACCCTCGGCTGGGGCTGGTGGGTGGGGTTACGGCACAGTGCTAGCAGCTGAGCAGTTGGTGCCAGGAAGCATTTTACTGGGGTCCTCTCCCCCACCCTTTTTTCCCAACATTGATTCATTTATCATTTGAAAGGCATAGTTACAGAGAGGCAGAGGGCGAGAGGTCTTCCATGCCCTGGTTCACTCCCCAAATAGCCACAACAGCCAGGGTGGGGATAATCCGAAGCCAGGAGCCAGGAGCTTCTTCCAGGTCTCCCACGAAGGTGCAGGGGCCCAAGGACTTGGGCCATCCTCTACTGCTTTCCCAGGCCACAGCAGAGAGCTGGATTGGAAGTAGAGCAGCCGGGACTCAGACCGGCTCGCGTATGAGATGCCGGCACTGCAGGTTGTGGCTTTGCTCGCTAGGCCACAGCGCTGGCCCTGGTCCACTGGAGACTGGCGGGGAGCTGAGAGTCTGGATGGACAGACGGAGGCTGATTGTCATGCTGAGGCCACTCATGCTGAGGCCACACCAAGAGGCGTTAGAGAAGCACAAAGGGGACATATGCGCATGCGGCTGGGGTGGCCTTGAACCGCCTGGGACCTCCTCTCTAGGGAAGGCTCACCATACTGCCCTTGCCCCGTGAGAAAGAACATTCTAGGCCTTGGTGGTGGCCTCAGGATAGACCTCCCCGGCCCCCCAGGTAGGACCAGGTAGGGAGGGCCTGGTGTGCTAATGCAGCTGTGCCTTGTGGAGGGGATGCCAGCTGTTCCGGCCAGGGCTGCTGGTGCTTGTTTGCGCCTGTGCTATTTAACGCAGCGCGCGGGGCGGGGCCTTGTGGGTCACTGCAGGCAGCTCAGCCACTGCCGTGAGGGTCCCTGCACCTCCCAGCCGGACTTCCGGTCACTGGACGGCACGTAGGACGCCTCCTGGTCTTTGGGTTGGTGCAGCTGTGACATGCCATTGTTTGGGTGAAAAAGCTTAACCCCAGCTGCTTCCCACCTTCTCTTTTCTCTGCAGAGTGTAAGTTCCTATCCCAGCATGGCCTGGGCCGCTCAAGGAGGGGGAGCAGTCCCAGGGGTCCCCTGTTCCTTCCTTGGTTTGCCCCCAAGCTCTTTGACTCCAGCTCTGTCCCTGCAACAAGGGGCCTTGTGGGGACTCCAACCAACAGCTCCCAACAGGTGCCTGGCTGAGCGCTTGCTGTCCGTCCAGCGCTTCCCTGCCCCATCCTGTAAAGCAGCCATGTGCACACCTGTTCTCCAGGTGGGGACGCTGAGTCCTGGGCCCACGGCCAGAGAAGGAGGGAGCAGCGACACTGCACTGCAACATCGGATTTTAAAGCTGGAAAGAGGCAATTTGGGAGTGAACGTTGGCTTTCTTTGCCCAGGAGCCACGTTGCTGACCAAGCTGCAGGTTCTCCCCGCTGGCGTCTTGAAACCTGTGCGTGCCAGAGCTCCAGAGGCCAGCCCGTGTCCAAGCAAGGACAGGTGTTTCCCCTGTGCTGGTGGTGACCAAGCCCCTGCAATCCCAGGGCCACTTACACCTGCCGTTCCGCACAGGTGAGGCCTCAGCACTGCTCGCAGGTTTTCATGCGGGCCCACGTGGCTTCTGTTCCCCGAGAGGCTCTGTCTGATCGCCCTCAGCCTGGAGTGCCTTTGCTTCCCCCAGCCTCCGTTTCCCCATTTGTGGAGTGGAATTAATAGGATAGACTGGGAGGCTGATTTGGGGCCTGGCCCATAGTGAGTGCTCCATCCACAGATGATGTCACTTCCTGGCCACTGAGTGCAGGTGACTGGGGAGGGGCTGGAGCAGAGAGGGGTGGTGGCTGAGCCAGGCAGCAGCCCTAAGAAAGGTCTGGAACATTCTCGATGGATGAATCATAGGGTTGGCTCTTGCTGACACCACAGCTGTGTGGGCTGGAAGCAGGCCTGCAGTGGTGTTTTTAAAGTATCACATTTTGTCTGCAAAGATAATAGGAAATGGTCCCTCCAGTGTTTACAGCTAGGTAAATGCACGTGTGTAGGCACACTTGGGACGGCAGAGAATGTACTGGCTTTTGCTCCAGGAGGTGGAGCAATGGGCAAGGTGTAGGAAGTCTTGCTTTGAAACAGTGACTGGGCAAGAGCTATCTTCCATCTGCTGGTTCACTCCCCAGATGCCTGTAACAGCCCGGGCTGGGCCAGGCTGAAGCCACAAGCTGGGAAACTGTCCAGGTCTTGCCCAGGCACGTGAGCAGGAAGCTGGACTTGGAAGTGGAGTTGCTGGGACCTGAGCCAGTGCTCCCATCTGGGATGCTGGCGTTGCAAGCCAAGAGACGGCTTAACGCACCTTGCCACTGTGCCAGCCTCTTTGAGGGTATTTTGAGCTGTAATAACACTGGAGTCAGTCAGCCTTACACAAGGGTGTGCGTCTGCCCCTGAGTGAAAAACTGGTACCGGGGTTCCCCCAGGTGCTGGCAGGGGTCCCCACCAGAACAGCTCCCGTGCCCCCCAGCTGGGATGAGCTGAGCGCCCTCTCCAGGCCATGCCCTGAGCTGCTTGCTCAGTGGGTGGGCCAGGGCCTCCATGTCACCAGCCCCCGGCACACACGTGCCCTCCCCGCCGTGTTTACCGAGGGAGCCCAGCAAGCTCAGTGTATCTAGCTGGCCCTGAGTGTCTGTGCCTTCACCAACCCTGGGGAGAAAATCCTAGGGAAAAGGTAGGTCGATGACGCCGTGTTCTGCGTGGTCAGGCCTGGCGCGTGTGTCAGCCTCAAAGAGGTGTTCTTGGCGTTGTTCCCCAAGAGCCTGTGCGGTGCACTGGGTGTCGCAAGGAATGCAGAGGCGACATCAGTGTCCAGGAGGATACACTAGGGTGTGAGCAGAAGGAACCGGAACATCAGGATGAGGGCATCCACTGGAGTCCTGGAACCCATCTCCCTGGGTGCTCCAGGACCACCACGCAGCCCTGTCTCAGCAAGCACTCGCTGAACTGCTGCGTGCCACAGGTCGTCCCGGGCCCGGGAACCTGCGGGTCAAACCGGCCCCTGCCCTCTAGACCTGACCAACCAGGTCACCCCAGGCGTGCCCCTCTGCCACCTCCCAGTGCGTGTGTCAGAACCACCCACTCGACACTTGCATCACAGTTGTAATACGGTAACTGTGTTGGTGCAGACTAGGCTCAGTCGGGAGGGCGGTGTTTATAGAAGCCCTTGGTGTGGAGTCCTCTGAGTGACAGCTGACTCTCTGGGCAGCCCCGAGGCAGAGCGACAACACAGCAAGGTGTAGGGCTCCGTGACTCTATGGTCCCCGGTGTGACCGTTCCCAGCACCAGAAACTTAGACCTTCCCTGTCGCCTGCAGGTTGGGAAAGCCAAGTTGCACACACCTGCTAGACGTCCTCCCCCTGCTCTCCCTGGGCCCTCCGCCAGGTGGACATAGCCATGGGGGCAGCAGAGGAGGGCCCCTGCTTAGCGGGGCTGCCATGGGCCTCGTGCAGGGGCATCACACAGAGCCTCTCCCGTGCCCTCACCATCCCTGTGAGGCTAGTCCCCATCGCCACCTTCCAGTCGAGCAGAGAGGGAAGCAGTGATTGACAGGCAGAACGGGTGGGGGTCGGAAGCCGAGGGAAGAAGGAAACGGCCAGGGTGATGATCTGGAAGTGGGGGCAGGGGAACACCGGCCGGATCCTAGGCAGCTGCCTGTCTTAGGAAGTCCCGAAGACGAAGACGTAGGCCCACAGGTCCCTAGCTGGAGGATGACGTCATTGTCTATTTTGGTAGCCATCGTCCCTTAAGACTACAAATGTATCACGTGAACTTGAGCTTGGTAAATGTGAGTGTGCCCAAACCTGTAACTGTCAGGTGTAAGGGCTAGGTTTTATAGGATGTACGATGTATCTTAGCAAAATAGTTTAAAATAGGATTTTTTTTTTAATTTATTTACTTGAGAGGTAGAATAACAGAGAAAGATCTTCTATCCACTGCTTCACTCCCCAAATGGCTGCTGGGCCAATCCAAAGCCAGAAGCTGCTTTTCAGTCACCCACAGGGGTGCAGGGGCCCAAGCAGTTGGGCCATCTTCCACTATTTTCCCAGGCCATAAGCAGAGAGCTGGATCGGAAGTGGCACAGCCAGGACTAGAACCTGTGCCCATCTGGGATGCCAGTGCTCACAGCGCCAGCCCCTAAACAGTGTTTTTCAAAGTAGCACAAAGACTTTGTGCTTGTTATCACAAAGACTTAAAAAATACAGTGAAGTGGAAAGTCTCCTCCCTCGTTAAGAATGACTTCCCATTTTTGGGGCGTTGCTACCCAGTGGTCCTGTAGTTGAAACACTGTTACCAGGACACAACTTTGTAGCGTATTTCCCTCACCTGATTAGGATGGACTTCAGCCCTGCGGTCCTGAAACCTCTGATGGTGCCTTGTGGTGGCTGCGTCCGTCCTGTGGCTCTGGACTGACTCAACTGTTGCTGGGTGGCTGGCACTTGAATGTTTCTTGCTCTCGCTGCTGGTTTAGTGGACTCCTCTGGGAGGCGGCTGTTCTGGCTGGAGGGGATGGGTTACCCCAGAGTTGTGGCTGCGAACTGCAGAGCAGGTGGCGGGTTCTGAGTTTCAGACTCGGGGTGAGCCCTTAAGTGCCTGTGCGCTCATTTCTCAGAAAGCTCTGAGGAGAAAAATCCAGAACCGCTGCATCTCCCGCCTCAAGGAGCCAGAGCCCCAGGAGGTCACAGATGGGCAGGGGACCCCCCTGCTCCCGTGCAGGCAGACCCGTGGCCGCCGTGGTGCGTGCGGGAGGCCGGGGAGCCTGCAGGACGATGCGGCTCCTGCTCTGCTGCTGTCCCGTGCTGTCTACCAGCTGCTGAGTCGGACTCTGAGCTCTGCACCGTGGACGGTCAGCCTGCACTATCGGCCATGGACGTGCACGAGCCGAGGTTGCTCTTCGCGCAGGTGTTCAAGTGGGACCTGAGTTGAGAACCCCCGGCCACGCTGCCGCTTACAGCTTGGTCTCAGGTAAGCAGTTCCGCCTCCGAGCCTCACCGAGGGTCGTCTTCTGACAGGTGAACGGTACTCAACCTAGGGTGGGCAGTAGTTCCAGCTGACTCGGGGCTGCCCTGGCCATAGCTCTGAGCCTGCCATGCCCCAGGAGCCCCTTGGTCCCGCACATGCAGGAGCTCGGTCCCCAACGTCCGCTCAGCCATTTGCGACCCAGAGCAACGCTTGTCAAACGCCGTGGGCTCGGGACCATCTTACATCCTTAAAAATCCCCAAGGCCCCTTTCATAACATTTGTGCTGATTTTATCTACAGATGCTTACTGGATTCAAAGCTGGAGAGGTTTCAGAAATGTTAATGTATTCAAACAGAATAATGCAGCCACTGTTCTTCAGTGAGGGAAAGCTTGTCGAATGGCGAGACTGGTAGGGAGGAGGAGTAGCAGCATTGTTTGACATTTGGGCATTATTATTCTAATGCACAGTTAAACAGACGCCAACTGTGCTCATCAGCTTCTGTGCAGGATCTGCTGAGATGCCTTGTGGAGGAAACGCGGGGTGCACCTGCCCTCCTGTGGGTGCACGCTGGGGAGGCAGACCTGTCGCAGTTGCTTTTTCGTTAAGGGGAGCTGCTCTGCTTTGAGTGGGCGGTGGGGGGAAGGCTAATCCCGCCTTGGGATTTTTATGCAGATAGTTTTGATCACAGACCTGGGTCTCCCAGCACACTGGAGAGGTGCCCTGCCCAGGCCCGAAGAGCCCCATTTTGACCAGATAGTGATATGGCCAAGAACTATGTGCAGACTTTAATATTAGAGGCTCGATTTACGAATAAACATGCATATACCCATGAAAGTGGAGAGATAAGGTTTATTTACCAAGACTTGTCCGTTTAGAAACTTAAGACCACAGCACTGGAATAAGGCATCACAGGCAACACATGTAGCATTTGACCTTAACCTTAGTAGTGCTTGCCAATCGGCCAGAGGCAGATGTTTTTTTAAAATTGTTTGTGAACTGGCCTGGCCAGAGCCCTATTCCCACCCAATTTGATTAGAACATTGTTTGGAAGAACAGAGGGCGCTCTCTATTCCCCAAACAGCCTCTGCATTCACCCAAGGTTTTACAGACCGATTGGGTCTTATTTACTTACCCTTGAGTCAAGCTTTCTCTTTCTGCTTTGACCAGTGCTTTTTCATTTTCTTTACAAGCCGTCAGCCTATGGGAGGTGCGCAGGCTCGGGCTGCCCTGCATTTGAGCCTGGGAGCTGGAAGTCCTCCCGCCAGCAGCCTTTGAAGAGCTGTGTTTACAGGGGCGTTGCTCTGTGCAGGGGGCTCCCTGGAGGACTGTGGCTCCTGGCCCGTCCCAGACCTGCCTGTGGCTGCTGGGACTACGTGGAGCCCTCTGGCTGAAGCCCTTCCTCTCTGCGCTGTGTCCACACTGGCACGTTCATGCTGCGGCCCTGGGACAGAAAGCGGACAGAGGTCAAGTGGCTGGCAGGGGCAGCCTGGGTCGGCAGGCCTCAGCTCTCACAGCAGGCGCACGTGGAGCACCCGGCTGTTGCTCTCCTTCCAAGCTCTGTGACTGAGTCATTTATTTGAAAGTCAGAGTTAAAGGAGAGGCAGAGAGAGAGGTCTTCTATCCACTGGTTCACTCCCCAGATGGCCACAATGGCTGGAGCTGTGCCAATCCAAAGCCAGGAGCCAGGAGCTTCTTTCTGGTCTCCCACATGGGCGCAGGGGCCCAAGGACTTGGGCCATCCTCCACTGCTTTCCCAGGCCACAGCAGAGAGCTGGATCGGAAGTGGAGCAGCCGGGACTTGAGCTGGTGCCCATAGAGGGTGCTGGCACTGCAGGCGGTGGCTTTACTTGCTACGCCACAGTGCCGGTCCCCCTCCCGCGTTTCTGTTAGCTCATCTTTTTGGGCGATTATGTGGACTGAGTAACTCAAAACAAGTGCCCAGCCCGATGCCTCCTGAGCATGCTGCAGGCTCATATTAGTAATGTGTTGGCTTGGCTGGCGCCGTGGCTCACTAGGCTAATCCTCCGCCTAGCGGCGCCGGCACACCAGGTTCTAGTCCCGGTCGGGGCGCCGGATTCTGTCCCGGTTGCCCCTCTTCCAGGCCAGCTCTCTGCTATGGCCAGGGAGTGCAGTGGAGGATGGCCCAAGTGCTTGGGCCCTGCACCCCATGGGAGACCAGGAGAAGCACCTGGCTCCTGCCATCGGATCAGCGCGGTGCGCCGGCCGCAGCGCGCTGGCCGTGGCGGCCATTGGAGGGTGAACCAACGGCAAAGGAAGACCTTTCTCTCTGTCTCTCTCTCTCACTGTCTACTCTGCCTGTCAAAAAAAAAAAAAGTGATGTGTTAGCCTGTTATCCTGACGAGTGTGCAGTTAGGGAAGCAGTGCACCAAGCAGCTGCTTGTCTGAGAACAGGCAGTTGGCTCGAGGACCAGGGTGGCTGGGCCAGCTTTCCTGGCTCCTGTGCTGTGCTCCCCACCCCCCACAAACCTTCCAAGCTGCCTCTGCCAGCCATCAGCTGACGGGAGCACCCCAGCACTCCCGGGTGTCACAGGAGTCGCTTCTCAATTGGGTTATCAAGGGGTGGCGTCCATGTCTGGGGATCGCCGGGGGCCCCAGCTTTGACCTGACAGCTTTCTGTCCTAGGTTCCTTGGGGCTTCTTCGCCCCCTGGAAATCCTCCACCATCCGTGGGCTTGCTTGACCAGCTCCTGAGCAGCTGGCGGGGCTTCTGGCAGGGCCACAGATGAGGAAGTGGATGCGGCGATGGGTGCATTAGGTGTGTAGTGACCTAAGCCATCTGCGCCTTAGGGTGCAGGTGCTGTGCCCACGTGTGTCTTCAGACTCCATCTTCACTGAGGCTGCAGGCATCTCGGGGCCAGCCTAGGGGAGGAGCCACTGCCAGACTCCCTCATCCAGCCATTGGCAGCCTCAGGGCCTCGCCACGTGGGTGTCCACACTGGGCACCTCACAGCCGGCTGCTAACTCAGCCAGCAAGTGAGGGGCAGTGCCCGTGGTGGAAGCCACAGCCCCTGGGACCTCTGCTCAGGAGGGGCAGCCCATCGCCACAGCAGTGCTCCTGGCCTGGGTCCCCACACCTGTCACCAGGACTGGAGGGGCGGGGACCCGATCGTCTTAGAGGCTGCTGCACCTGGCCAGAGGAATGGGCTTGCTCTGCAGCACCGCGGAGCCCGGTGCCCTGGGAGATCAGCATCCTTGGAGCTCAGTGGAGCTCCTACTCCCCTTGTCCTTACCTCCCCCTCCCTTCCCCTCCCCTCCCCTCCCCTCCCCTCCTAGGCCACCAGGTCAAAGATCTGTCATCTTTAGAGTTTTCAAGGGGTCCCTGTGCATCTGCTGGTATGAGTGTTCATTTTTGCTTTGGTTTTTAAGATCAATTTGAAAGGCAGAGTTAGGGAGAGACAGACCTTCTGTCCACTGGTTCACTCTCCAAATGGCCATAGTGCTCAGGACTGGGCCAGGCTGAAGCCAAGAGCCTGGAACTCCATTTTGGCCTCCTACGTGGGTGTCAGGGGCTCGAGGACATGGGCCATCCTCTGCTGCCTTCCCAGGCACATGAGCAGGGAGCTGGATGGGAAGTGGGGCAGCTAGAACTCGAATTGGCACTCTGAGCTGGGATCCCCTGTGGCAGGTTGCTGCTTCCCCTGCACCGTGACACTGGCCCCTTGGCAGAACCCTTTTAGAAATCGTGTAATAAGGGGCAGGTGAAGCTGTTGCCTGCAGTGCTGGTGCCGGTTCAAGTCCCAGCTGCTCCACTTCTGACCCAGCTCCCTGCCAATGGCCTGGGAAGAGCAGCAGGAGATGGCCCAAGTGCTTGGACCCCTGCCACCCAATGGGAGACAAGGAGGAAGCTCCTGGCTCCTAGCTTCAGCCTGGCCCAGCCCTGGCCGTTAGAACCATTTGGGGAGTAAACCAGTGGTAGGAAGATCTGTCTGTCTCTATCTCTCCCCGGCCCTGCTCCCTCCCTCGATGTCACTCCTTCAAATAAATAAATATTAGGGGGGAAAATGCCATGGAAAATCTGCACCAGGGCCTTTGGCTCACTTGTTGGTTTTCATTGTTTCTACAGCATTTGCTTGTGCCAAGACACTCCCGTGAGTGCTTGCAAGATGAACTTGGATGACTCTGCCTTCCCTCTGGTTTTTATTAAAACGTGGACGAAGAAATTTTCATCCATGATGTTTTTCTTCAGATTCTTAGTTAACTATGTGAGACATTTCCGTTGACTGACTGGCTCTCCAACTGCCTGTAGAAGTCAGGGCTGGGCCAGGCTGAAGCTGAGAGCTGGGAACTCCATCTGGTCCCCTATGTGGGTGACGGAGAACCAAGTGCCATCACCTGCTGCCTCCCAGGGTGCACATGAACAGGAGGCTAGAACCAGAAGTGGGGCTGGGACTCCAACCCAAGTGCTGTGACATGTGACGTGGCTGTCCGCTGCTGTGCCACACACCTGCCCATCTCTGGCTTGAATGAAATGCAATTGTCTGGCTGGCGCCGCGGCTCACTAGGCTAATCCTCCGCCTGTGGAACCAGCACCCCGGGTTCTAGTCCCAGTCGGGGCACTGGATTCTGTCCCGATTGCTCCTCTTCCAGGCCAGCTCTCTGCTGTGGCCCGGGAGTGCAATGGAGGATGGCCCAAGTCCTTGGGTCCTGCACCCGCATGGGAGACCAGGAGAAGCTCTTGGCTTTGGATCAGCGCGGTGCGCCGGCCGCAGCAGCCACTGGAGGGTGAACCAACGGCAAAGGAAGACCTTTCTCTCTGTCTCTCTCACTGTCCACTCTGCCTGTCAAAAAAAAAATGCGATTGTCCAGCCAGGGCTCCTTGGAGGAGGAGAGATGCAGGCCACTGATGACTGATGGGTGTATCGGTAGAAGGCACCAAGACAGACCTAGGCTCATCGTCTAAATGACAGAAGGGCAGTGTTGCAATGACCATCATGTGGCAGGGGGGAAGCAGAGGCACGGAACATGGGCATCTTCCCCAGGCTCCCCTATGCACCCGTGCTGCTGGGCCCTTCTGGACGCCTCCTGTCCTGTACTAAGCGTGGCCTCCATGCACCCCGAGATGCTCTAGGACATCTGTGCTGGGGGCTGGGTGGCCAGACTGGGCTGGCGACCCCTCGTTCCCCAGCACCTCTGCTGGCCCCATGTGCGTGTCAGATGCGGGCTGAGAATGGCCACGGCATGCTCCTCGGGAATCCAGGGAACTACAAGGGTGGCACAGCCCACCGTGGGACTCCTGTGGACGAGTGGCCTCCCCCCAGCAGCAGTACAACACCACAGAGCAGCCTGTGTCCTCTGCCAGTGCCGAGTGTTCTCGGGGATGCTGGCCACAGGTGGGTGGGAGGCCAGGGGCGAGGCAAGGTGCTGGGGAGGGGCTTCCGGCCCTCGCAGTTGCCAGTCGACCTTCCCACAGGTCATTTCAGTGCTGAGCGACTGGGCGGTCCAGTGCAGTATGATTGTGTCCCCAGTGTTGGAAACGGACCTTATGGTAGATGCAAACTGTGTGGTAGTCCTTCCTTCTCGCCCTGCCTTGCCTTCCTCCCTCTCCCCCTCCCTCTTCCACTCCCTCACCCCCTCGCTCCCTTTCCCCTCCTCCTTTCTCCTCCCTCCTCCCCCCACCAGGCATTTCTTAGCCCAAGCCCCCATCTCCAGACCCCCTGCACCTGCAGAGTCCACTGTCCTGAGGCTGTCTCAGAGACTGGTGTGTGTGGTAGGCACCACTCCAGAAATTCAGTAACTTTTTAAACTTGGCCTTAAACAACCTGCAGTGTCAAAAATTCAGATTCATCAAGCTGGCATTATGGTGTAAGGGGTAAAGCCACAGCCTGGGTTGCCCCCATCCCATATGGGCGCTGGTTCAAGTCCTGGCTGCTCCACTTCCAATCCAGTTCTCTGCTAATGTGCCTGGGAAAGCAGCGGCAGATGGCCCAAGTGCTTGGGCCCCTGCACCCGTGTGGGAGACCTGGATAAAGCTCTGCTTCAGCCTGGCCAAGCCCTGGCTGTCCCAGCCATTTAGTGCGTGAACCAGTGGATGGAATATAAACCTTGGGGGCAAAATTTCAGGTTCCTGGCAAAGAGGTGAGGGCCAGGACCTGCTTTCCTGTTTGTACCCGGCTCGGGAGATGGGGTCCGTCCTAGCAGCCTTTCCCTACCTGGTATCCATTGGCAACAGGGCGCTAGCTAGTGCTTGGGTCTGCCATCTGATCTTGAGCGCACAGGTTTGGTTTTGTTTTGTTCCCCAGAAACCTTTTATTTAAGGAATACCAACTTCATACATTTCAGAATTACAACTCGAGGAACATGGTGATTCTGCCCACTGTACCCACCCTCTCGCCTCCTTCCCACCTTCCCTCCCCCTCTCTTACTCCCACTCATTTTTCATTACGATGTGGTTTTGTTTTTTTGTTTGTTTGTTTGTTTGTTTTTGACAGAGTGGACAGTGAGAGAGAGACAGAGAGAAAGGTCTTCCTTTGCCGTTGGTTCACCCTCCAATGGCTGCCACAGCTGGCGCCCTGTGGCCGGCGCACTGCACTGATCCGATGGCAGGAGCCAGGTGCTTCTCCTGGTCTCCCATGGGGTGCAGGGCCCAAGGACTTGGGCCATCCTCCACTGCACTCCCTGGCCACAGAAGAGAGCTGGCCTGGAAGAGGAGCAACCGGGACAGAACCAGTGCCCCAACTGGGACTAGAACCTGGTATGCTGGCGCCGCAGGCGGAGGATTAGCCTAGTGAGCCACGGCGCCGGCCCACGATATATTTTCAATTAACTTTATACACATATGATTAACTGTTAAGTAAAGAGTTCAACAAATAGTATGGGGAAAAAAAACCACTGTTCAACAGTTGAGACAAGGGCTGTTCAAAGCCATTGCTTCTCAGTGTCAATTTCATTTCTACTGATTGCCCTTTGGGTGCTCTGAGTTATCACAGGTCAGGGAGAACATGCGGTATTTGTCCCTTTGGGACTGGCGTATTTCACTAAGTATGGTGTTTTCCAGTTTTATCCATCTTGTTGAAGACGACCAGATTTCATGGCGTTTTTTTCACTGTGTAGTATTTCATGGTGCACATACCCCGTAACTTTATCCAGTCTTCAGTTGATTGGCATTTGGGTTAGTTCCATGTCTCAGCTATTGTGAATTGACCTGTGGTAAACATGGGGTGCAGATAACTCACATAGGCTGATTTCATTTCCCCTGGGTAAATTCCCAAGAGTGGGTTGGCTGGATCACATGGTAGGGCTATATTCAGATTTCTAAGGTATCTCCGTATTGTCTTCCATAGTGGCTGCACCAGTTTACATTCCTGTGAGCAGTGGATTAGGGCACCTTTTCCCCCATATCCTCGCCAGCATTTGTTTGTTGATTTCTGTATGAAAGCCATTCTAAGGGGAGTGAGGAGAAACCTCACTGTGGTTCTGATTTGCATTTCTCTCATGGCTACTGAGCCTGAGTATTTTTTCACGTGTTGGCCATTTGGATTTCCTCTTCTGAAAAATGCCTGTTTAAGTCCTTTGCCCGTTTCTTAACTGGGTTTTTTATTGCTGTGGAGTTTCTTGATCTCTTTAAATGTTCTGATTATTAATCCTTCATCAGTTGCATAGTTTGCAAATATCTTTCCCCATTCTGTCGGTCGTCTCTTCACTTTCCTGAGTGTTTCTTTTGCAATGCAGAAGCTTCTCAGTTTGACGTCACCCCATTTGTCAATTTTGGCTTTGATAGCTTGTGCCTCTGAGGTCTTTTCTAAGAACTTTTTGCCTGTGCCAATATCTTGCAGGGTTTTCCCAATGTTCTCTAATAATTATATGGTATCAGGTCATAGTTTTAAGTCTTTAATCGATTCTGAGTGGATTTTTGTGTAAGGTGTAAGGTAGGGGTTTCTTTCAAACTTCTGCATGTGGAGATCCAGTCTTCCCAGCACCGTTTGTTGGAGAGTCTGTCCTTGCTCCAGGATTTGATTTTAGCTCCTTTGTCAAAGATGAGTTGGTTGTAGATGCTTAGATTGCTTTCTGGTGTTTCTATTCTGTTCCAATGGTTTAATCCATCTGTTTTTGTACCAGTACCAGGCTGTTTTTATTATAACTTCCCTGCAGTATGTCTTGAAATCTGGTATTGTGATGCCTCCAGCTTTGTTTTTGTTGTAGAAGATTGCTTTAGCTGGGGCCAGTGCTGTGGCATAGTGGGTATAGCCGCTGCCTGCAGTGCTGGCGTACCATGTGGGCACCAGTTTGAGACCTGGCTGCTCCACTTACGATCCAGCTCTCTGCTGTGGCCTAGGAAAGCAGTAGAAGATGGCCCAAGTCCTTGGGCTCCAGAACCCACATGGGAAGACCCAGAGGGAGCTCCTGGCTCCTGGCTTTGGATTGGTGCAGCTCCAGCCATTGTGGCCATTTGGGGAGTGAACCAGTGGATGGGAGACCTCTCTCTCTCTCTCTCTGCCTCTCCTTCTCTCATTATGTAACTCTGACTTTAAAATCTTTTTTTAAATTGCTTTAGCTATTCGAGGTCTCCTGTGCAGTGTCTGTGTATACAAAGGCTGTCGATTTGTTAAAAGGTTCATTTATATACTTATCTGAAAGGAAGAGCTACAGAGAGGAAGGTCTTCGATCTGTTGGTTCACCCCTCAAATGGCCTCAGCAGCCAAGACTGTGCCAGGAGCCAGGATCTTGATCTGGGTCTCCTATGTGGGTGGCAAGGCCCTAAGGACTTGGGCCATCCTCTGTTGCCTTCCCAGACACATTACCAGAAAGCTGGATTGGAAGCAGAGAACTCAAGACTTGAACCGGTGCCAATATGGGATGTTGGCGTCACAGGTGTCCGCCTAACCCGCTATGCCACAGCACTGGCCCCTGAGCACAACTTCTAATTCTCTTTGGCAACTGTGTCTGCTGCTAAGTTGCAGGCTTCTGTGTTTTAGGAGGCACCTGCTGACCCATTTTCTGGTTGTCCTCCTTGTGCCTCAAAATTGGTACCTCTCAGAGTACTTAAAAAAGTACTTTGTTACTTTAACCTTCAAAAACTGAGATGGCTTCCTTTGTATCAGGTCAGCCGGGATTGTCTCCGAAAGCTCAGAAAGAGCCATTTGCAAACACTGAGAAGTTAAAGTCGCACCTCCTGCAAGTCCAGACAGAGCTGAATAATTCAAAGCAAGAATACGAAGAATTCAAGGAACTGACGAGGTAAAGTGTGGTGCGCACGCGTGCTTGCCTGTCTGCCTACAGTCTGACTCGCTGCAGTGTCGCTGCGGATGGTTCAGTTGGTCAGCTCTCATCCGGGCAGCCAGCTTGTGTGGACAGAGAAGGAGCTCGCTTTCCGCTCTGGCGTGTATTTGGGGTGAGCTGGGCGGGACAGACGTCGTGGGCAGCGCTCTTCCGTGGGGATGAGCATCCAGCACTTGCAGAGTCAGGTCTCTGTCAGGTTACCACATGTAAACCACAGTGGTCGCGAACTAATGTTTTTAGAAATTTGAAGTTTTATGATATTCTCACCTGATGCTCATTGTGTAAAAAGAAAAATGATAAACCACATGCACATTATAACTCACATGAATACGATCCTAAAATATAAAGATGCATTGATAGCTCATTTATTTGGTGCCTTTCTAACTTCTTTCTTTCTTTCTTTCTTTCTTTTTTTTTTTTTTTTTTTTTTGACAGGCAGAGTTAGTGAGAGAGAGACAGAGAAAGGTCTTCCTTTTCTGTTGGTTCACCCCCTAAATGGCCGCTATGGCTGGCGTGCTGTGCCGATCCAAAGCCAGGAGCCAGGCGCTTCCTCCTGGTCTCCCATGGGGTGCAGGGCCCTAGGACTTGTGCCATCCTCCACTGCACTCCCTGGCCACAGCAGAGAGCTGGACTGGAAGAGGAGCAACCGGGACAGAATCCGGCGCCCCAACCGGGACTAGAACCCCGGGGTGCCAGCACCACAGGCGGAGGATTAGCCAAGTGAGTCACAACGCAGGCCAACCTTTCTAATTTCTTGATGTAGGCACTAATTGCTTTCAACTTTGCTCTTAATGCTGCTTCTGCTGTATCCCATAAGTTTTGATATGTTGTGTTGTGATCTTCATTTGTTTGCAGAAATTTTATTTCTCTTTTGGCTTCTTTTATGACCCCTTGTTCTTTCAGAAGCATATTGTTCGGCCTCCATGTGTTTGCCCTTGCTCTAGAGATTCCTGAGTTGCTGATTTCCAGCTTCATTGCCTTGTGGTCAAAAGACGCCTGGTATGATTTCGATGTTTTTGAATTTGCTGAGACTTGCTTTATGGCCTAGCATGTGGTCTATCCTAGAGAAAGCTGCATGCACTGGTGTGAAGAATGTGTATTCTGCAGCTGAAGGATGGACAGTTCTGTAGGTATGTGTTATGTCCTTTTGGTCCAGAGTGTCTATTAACTGTTCTCTGCTTGCTGAGTTTCTGTTGGGTTGATCTGTCCATTGCCGAAAGTGGGGTACTGAAGTCCCCCATTACTATTGTGCTGGAGTCTATGTCTCTCTTGAGATCCCTTAACATTTCATTTGAATAGCCTGGTGCTGTGGTCAGCACTGTGGTGTAGTGGCTAAAGCCACCGCCTGCAGTGCCAGCATCCCATATGGGCGCCCGTTTAAGTCCTGGCTGCACCACTTCGGATGCACCTCTGTTATGGCCTGGAAAAGCAGTAAAAGCTGGCCCAAGTCCTAGGGCCCCTGCACCTGCTTGGGAGACCTGGATGAAGCTCCTGGCTTCGGACTGGCACAACTCCAGCCATTGTGGCCAATTTGGGAATGAACCTGCAGATGGAAGACCACCCCCTTTCACTCTATCTCTATTTCTCTGTCTCTTTCTCTGTGTAACTCTTTCAAATAAATAAGTTCTTAAATAGCCAGGTGCCCTGTAATTAGGTACATATGTTTATAATAGTCATATCTTCCTGTTGATTGATCCCTTAATCATTACATAGTGACCTTGTCTCTTAACAGTTTTTCTGTTAAAGTCTATGTTGTCTGATACTAGGTTGGCTATCCCAGCTCTTTCTTGGTTTCTGCTGGCATGGATTATCTTTTCCCATCCTTTCACTTTCAGCCTGTGTGTATCTTTGTTGGTGAAATGTGTTTCTTGAAGGCAGCAAATAGATTTTTTTTTTTTCTTTTTAATCCATTCAGCCAGTCTGCCTTTTAACTGCAGAGCTGAGCCGGTTACATTCAAGGTGACAATTGGTCACTTTGCCCTGCCATTTTCCCATAAACATTCCTATAGCTGACTTTGGATTTCCTTTGTACTTTTCCTGGGAGATTGTCTTCCTTTACCTTCTTCCGTAGTGATGGCCGTGACTCTGTTTCCCTGTGGAACACGTCCGTGCGCATCTTTTGTAAGGCTGCCTGGGTGGTGACAAATGGGTACAAAAGGTCTTTATTTCACCTTCATTCATACATGAGAGCTGTGCAGGCCATGGTATTCTGGGTTGACAGGTTTTTTCTCTTAGGACTTGGAGTATATCTCGCCATTCTCTCCTAGCCTGTAGGGTTTCTGATGAGAAGTCTGCTGCGAGTCTAATTGGAGATCCTCTGAGAGTCATCTGGTGTTTTTCTGGTGCCCATTTTAGAATCTTTTATGTTTTACTGCGGAAGGTTTGACTAGTACGTGTCGTGGGGAAGATCTTTTCTGGTCATATGTTAGGGGTTCTATGTGCTTCCTATACGTGGACATCCCTTTCTTTATCCAAATTGGGGAAGTTTCCTGTAATGATTTCACTAAAAAGGCCTTCTAGTCCATCCTCTTTCCACACCTTCACAGACTCCTAAGACTCCTATGTTGGTTTATTTGATAATACCCCAGAGATCTTCACACTGTTAGTTTGTTTTGTTTCGTTTTTGACAGGCAGAGTTAGACAGTGAGAGAGAGACAGAGACAGAGAAAGGTCTTCCTTCTGTTGGTTCACCCCCCAAATGGCTACTACAGCCAGCGTGCTACGCCGATCCGAAGGCAGGAGCCAGGTGCTTCTTCCTGGTCTGCCATGCGGTTGCAGGGCCCAAGGACTTGGGCCATCCTCCACTGCCCTCCTGGGCTACAGCAGAGAGCTGGACTGGAAGAGGGGCAACCGGGACAGAATCTGGCGCCCCGACCGGGACTAGAACGCCGGGGGTGCCGGCGCCGCAGGTGGAGGATTAGCCTAGTGAGCCGTGGCACCGGCCCACACTGTTAGTTTTATAATTCTTTTTTTTTGTCTGACTGTAAAATTTCCAGTGATTTTTTTTCCCTCTAATTTGGATATTCTTTCTTCTGCTTCACTGAGTCTGTTCAAATAAGAAATGCAGTGAAAAATTTTATCTATTCAATCCCGGATTCTGTCCCAGTTGCCCCTCTTCCAGGCCAGCTCTCTGCTGTGGCCAGGGAGTGCAGTGGAGGATGGCCCAAGTGCTTGGGCCCTGCACCCCATGGGAGACCAGGATAAGTACCTGGCTCTTGCCATCGGATGAGCACGGTGTGCTGGCCACAGTGCGCCGGCCGCGGCAGCCACTGGAGGGTGAACCAATGGCAAAAGGAAGACCTTTCTCTCTGTCTCTCTCTCTCACTGTCCACTCTGCCTGTCAAAAAAAAAAAAGAGTTATGAATAATGTTACTTTATTTTATTTCATTCTTTTTTTACAGAATTTATTTGAAAGAGTTAAGAGAGAGGTTGAGACAGAGAGAGGTCTTCCATCCGCTGGTTCACTCCCCAAATGACCACAACAGCCAGAGTTGAACTGATCCGAAGTCAGGAGCCAGGAGCTTCCTCCAGGTCTCCCAAGCAGGTGCAGGGGCCCAAGGACTTGGGCCATATTCTACTACTTTTCCAGGCCATAGCAGAGAGTGGAATTGGAAGTGGAGCAGCTGGGACTCAAACCAGTGCCCATATGGGATGCTGGCACTGCAGGCTGGGGCTGTAACCCACTGCGCCACAGCGCCAGTCCCTGAATTCTTCATTTCTAAGATTTCGTTTTGCTTTCTCTTTAAGATCTCAATTTCATGGGAGAAATTTTCTCTCATGTCACGTATGAATTTCATTAGTTGGTGGACTTGCTTCTGATTATTTCTAATCAATCCTATCAATTTTTTGAATTCCATGTCGGGAGTTTGTTCGATCTCCTCATCTTCACATTCTAGTATTGAAGTGTTGTGTTCTCTTGGGGGTGTTGTGTTGTCTTCCTTGGTTTCCTTTCTTAGATTGCTACGTTTATTATTAGGCATTTGTAGAGATACTTCTTGGCTTCTTTTTTGTTTTTGCCCTGTGATGGCTTTTCTCTTTGGACTGTGCCTCTGTAGCTTTGTGGAGTTGATGCTTTTTAGTGAATACCCAGAGGTGTGTGGTAGATGTGGCCAGGAAGCAGTACTCCAGGGTGAAGGGAGTATGCAAGGTGGCACCCAAGGTGGACTTGGTAAATCGGAGGGAGGATTGTTCTGCTCTGTTGGTGTAATCTCACCCTCACCTCCTCTCCTCAAAGGAGACCAATGTCTGCACCTTAGAGCCAGCGAGTACAATATTTGTCTGCACTACCACAAAGGATCCATGCTGTCTTCTGTGTCAGCATGGATCCCACAGCGATGACCCTCACCAGAGACTTGGGGAGCCCCGAGTGTGTGGAGCCTCCCACAGTGACTACCCAAATCCCCAGCCACACCCTGTGCCCTCACATGCAGCCTCAGTATCTTCATAGTCCTGGCACACAAGCCTCCCACAGTCATGAGCACCCAGCCCCCCGTCAATTCTCCCAGCCAGACTCCAGCATCTCCTACTTGGCTGGTTGCTGAGCACACAGACATGAGCTGGCGCAGCTGTTAAGTACATCCAAAATGGTGCCGCTGTCTCGGCCAGTCACAGGACACTGGTGCATGGTGGTTGGGGAGAAAGAAAGTGTCCCCTTTCGTCTGCTCTAGGTTGGCAGGTGCACTCTCTCCCACAGGGCTCCAAGCAGACTCGTGCCGGGCTCTTCCCACAGCTTATCGCCAGTGTCCCGGGCTGCTGAAGTCTGGTCTTGCCTTACTCTCCAAGCCTGGTGCTGAGGCTCTCAGCTGCTGGGGTCCTGAGATGTGCACGTCCACACCCTGCACATAGGTCCACGGTGTCCCTCTAATCTGCATGGAGTTTACTCAGCCATTTTCTCTTTAACTGTTCCCTGAGACTACGTGATCTAGTTTTTTTTTTTAAGATACTTTAATTTTTTAAAAAGATTTACTTATTGTTTGAAAGTCAGAGTTAGAGAAGCAGAGGAAGAGAAAGGTCTTCCATCGGCCGGTTCACTCCCCAGTTGGCCACAATGGCCAGAGCTCTGCTGATCCAGAGCCAGGAGCTTCTTCTGGGTCTCCCATGTGGGTGCAGGGACCCAAGAACTTGGGCCATCTTCTACTGCTTTCCCAGGCCACAGCAGAGAGCTGGATGGAAAGTGGAGCAGCCAGGAATCAAACCAGCCCCCATATGGGATGCTGGTACTGGAGGCGACAGCTTTACCCACTATGCCAGAGGGCCGGCCCCAAGCTCTAGTGTTTTTTTTAAACTGTGTTCCCCTAGACTAGAAGAGTAAGCTCCCTCCGTATTGCTGCATCTTGGATCTCCTCTGCAGAGGCCCCTTGCAAGCCAGAAATGACCACAGGAAAAAAAAAGAAATTAGAAGGCAGAAGGGCAGGGCATGTCTGTGCACACCCTGGGCATTCCAGTGAGACTGGGGCCAGGCAAGGACGCTGGTTCCTACTATAGCTGTCATTCAAACGTGACTGTGAACTTCCAGGGCAGGTATGAGGGTGGGGCCGATGGGGCGAGACTTGAAACTGGTGGAAAGGAGGCAGCAAAACTATTACTTGCAGATGGTAAAGTTCCAGAAAACCAACAGAGCCAGGTAATAAGAATTAACCTGAGAATTCAGGCACTGGCCGATGGCCCATCCACAAAGGCAGGGTCCCAGCAGGTGGCCGTCTGCGGCACAGGGAGTGACTGTGATGACTACTAAATTGATCACTTACTCATCAAGTGCTTATTCCTGGGTGCCTGTCGGGCCTCAAACCCTGGAGCCACGAAGACCCCGGAGAGCCGGTTCCGCCTCAAGTTCACTGCACGCAGAGGTGGAAGCCACGAGGTCATAGGGAGCCGTCGGTGGGGTGGGGGCTGATGCGGTTTCCCCCACTCCCTTGCATCAGATGCCCTGTGCGACTTCCCAGATAGGGCAGTTAGGGCTTGCAATGGCCCCTCTCTTGCCAGTGCTGACAAAGGCCCCCCAGCCCCCGGGGGACAACGTTGGGGGGGTCCCTTGCAATAAACAGGTCTCCAGCAGTTCTGGGACGTTGGTCCCTATGTGGGTGGGCCTGTTGTCCACCTGCCACAGGAACCGCCACGTGTGGACGGAGGCCGAGATGAAGTGGGCTGCCAGCTGGCAGGCAGGGGACAGCTCACTGTGGGAGCTCAGCAGGGGTGAGTGCGGCTGGGGGACGGGCGCTCTGCGTCTGGGTCGCTGTCCTGACCTGGCTGTGGGCTCTGTGTGTCTCGGGCACACAACCAAGCAGATGGGGAGAGTTTGGGTACGATTTCCCCAAACCAGGGCTGGCCCCTTCGTTGCTGCCATTCCCAAGGAAAATGCTGATAATACCGAGAGCGGTCATCACAGGGTGGTGTCTCGGGGTCCCTACCCCATGCACTGACCTTCTGAAATGGGCTCAGTTGTACCCCAAGTTTACAGGAGGCTGAGGCTCAGAGGGTGGAGTGAGTTGGCCGAGGACACGCAGCTCCCAGTACCAAGGTCTGCACCCTGGGGAGATTAGCTGACTTGGTTATCGGTTGCTGACTCCTAGGTGAGATGGTCGCCCCTTACAGCTGCAGGAATGTTGGGGGAAGTCACTGTACCAATGCGGAAACAGAGGCAGGGTGCTGGGCTTGAGGTGACTTGGAAAAAAAATTGTATAGAATTGGTGATTGTGAGTTAGGAGCCCTGGTATTAAGAACAAAGGAGTTTGCCCAACAGAGAATGGATGGGACGGCGAGTTGTTATCCAAGCCATCAAGGGACCCCGCATGGCACGTGAGAGCCAAGCTGCAGCTGAGGTGTGACCGATCAAGCGGCCCCAGCGGCTGCCACCCCACAGCTCCCCACGGAAGGCCGGGCAGGTGCCTGAAGGAGATGCCCGCGAGGCCCCTGCTGGGAACAAGGCTGGAGTTTGCTGTGAATCTCATCCCGGGCAGCGTGCATTCCCCTGCCTGGAGGGAGCCAGGCTGTGCCACGGGGGAGGTGGGACCCAGGGCCAGGAGCACGAGGGCCCCCAAGGGCGTCCAAAGGAAAAGGGGAAAGCATCTGCTGGCCCAAAGCAGTCTGTGCAGGGGGCCTGGATTCCCCCGGCGAGGCGGGCCCCGTGGGTCCCCACCCAGGGAGTCCCCGCAGCACCCATGCAGGTGGGGACAGTGGCCATGGCAGCCGGGTGCTGCTGGAGCGGCAGATGAGCCCTGCTCCCTGACCAGGGCCAGACCTCGAAGCCCTAGAGCGCTTGTGCTGTGTGTGTTGGGGGCGGGGGGTGTCCCAGGTCCATGGATGAGGCAGGGCCAGAGTTAGACTGAGGGTGCAGTTCTCACGTGTCCTCCGCCTCTTCCACCCTGAATTCACAGGCGTGGTGGTGTTAAAGAGACAAGGGAGTGAGCAGCGTGGGGAATGTTGGGAAGTGGCTGGCGCAATGCCCAGGACACCGAGGTGAGTGACACGGGGGCAGGGCTACTAGATGAATGCCCGCTGAGGGAGGGACCTCTCCCCCCACCTGCCAGACACTTATTTGGAAGATAATACTTAAAGGCTCCCATCTACCAGTTCGCTCTCCCAAATACCCTCACCAGTCAAGGCCGGGTCAGGCCAAAGCCCAGAGCCTGGACCTCCATCCGGGTCTGCTCCTTAGGCAGCAGGGATCCAGTGAGCCTCCCAGGGTGTGCGTTCGCAGGGAGCAGAGGCAGGCACTCGGCTGCACCAGACGCCCTCCCCTCCGACGTTTGGAGAGGACTTGGAGTGGAAACGTGTTTATTAAAAAGCTTGGGTCGTGGGCGGCAGTTTGCATCCGCGGCAGCCTGCACCGATGCCCAGTGCGTCTGTGCACTCTGCTTAGCTCTTCCCGTAGCCTCGGTGAGGGCAGCTTGACCCGTTTTCCAGGACCTGGAGGCACAGAGAGCTAAAGTGACGTGTTCAAGGTCACGGAGCACCACGTGTGAAGCCAGGACCGGACCCCAGATCACAGGACTGCATGCATCCCCCCACCCCGCCCCCAGGCATGGGTCCTGTGGAGCAGCTGAGGATGGCCCAGGAAGTGAGCACCTGAGGCTCGCGGGCAGAGCTTGCTTGTCCATCTAGCATGGGTCTGGGACTCTGGGGAGGGGAGGGCAGGGACTGGGGGACACCAAGGGAGACGCAGCATGGCCGAGGCAGGGTGGGCGGGGCAGCCCTCTGAGTGCGCCCTCGCCGGCTCCCCTGGGCATCTTCTGCTGTGGGTCATCGCCCTGACCGCCACCCGCAGATGCGACACCTCCGTGGGCTGTGACTGCAGGATCCTCGTAGAAGCGAATGCCTACAAGCTCACCTGCTGGTGCAGACGGTCAACGGGCAGGAGGGCTCGGCTTGTCTCAGTGGAGACCGCGCATGTCGGGACAGACATCAGCCGGCGGAGGGGGCCAAGCCCACAGACTAACGAATGATGTCACCCACCAGCGCAGGTACCCATGGGCTGGCTCCCTGGGTCAGCAGGCCATGATGGGTGGGGCCAGGGTCCGAAAACCTCTTCTGTGAAGGACTTGGCTTTAGGCTCTGTGGGCCGTACGGCTGAGCGCAGTCGGACTCCGCGCCAGTGACAGGGCTGGCTGTGTTCCTGGAAGTTGGCAAAAATGGGGTGGGCTCAGGCCGAATCCTGGGCCGCAGTTGGCTGACTCCTGGTCAAGTCCTTGATGGTGACGATGTAAACATTGAGAATGACCAGGTGGGTTTTGTTAGTAGCTGTCATCCACCACCAATAGCTGCTACTGTTATTAGTGTTTTTTAAAAAAAGACTTGCTTATTTGAAAGAGTTACAGAGGTCTTCCTCCTGCAGATTCACTCCCCTGATGTCTGTAATGGCCAGTGCTGAGCTGGTGCAGAGCCAGGAGTCTCCTCCAGGCCTCCCACGTGGGTGCAGGGGCCCAAGGACTTGGTTCATGCTCTGCTGCTTTCCCAGGTGCATTAACAAGGAGCTGGATCAGAAGGGGAGCAGCCAGGACTTGAACCGGCACCCATGTGGGATGCCAGCATCCAGGTGGTGCCTTTACCTCATGCCCCACAGCCTCTGAGGATACCTCAAAATTTGGGGAAAATGAATTAAAAGTTAACTTTGGTGCAGAAATTTGAAATCTGTACAGAAATTTGAAATCTGTGCACATGAGAAGCCTTCAAAAAGTTTATGAAAAATGTGTACTGTGGGGGAAAAACTGCACACAGATCTCAAACACTTCTGCCGCAGAAGAACCATTTCTTAATTCCATTTTCCAAACTTTTTTTTTTTTTTGAAGCTCCCTCCTTTTGCTTGAACACCACACGGGCCAATGTCCCTGCTAAACGTGTTACGTTCCTCACCGTCCACGAGGCCTGTACTCAAATCCAATTTTGGGGAGGCAGAATTGGGGCTTGGAGGTGTTGAGCTGTGTGCCCCGGCTCACACAGCCAAGTCCTGAGACCCGGGGTGTCCTGCTGCAGAGCGGTCTTGCAGGTGCAGTCTGGGCTGGGGGCTCCTCCGCAGGCAGGTCTGGCGTGGTGGGGGGCGTGGGGGACCTGGGGTCTGCAGCAGGTGCCCTCCTTGGCTTTTGGTTGCAGTGAGTCACTACCTGCTGGCCCTGGGCACACCCAAGGGGGCGGGGTAGCCAATCCCGAAAGGGGAGAGGCACCACCCTGCAGGTGAGCCCTGGGCATCTGGGGTGGAGTGGGCAGAAGGTGAAGAAGTGGGCCCACAAGTACTGCCCATGCATTTCCTTTGTCCCAAGATGGCCCCTGGCTCTGCTCGCTGACCACTCCTCACCTACGTCGGGGTGCTCGTTCTACAGTGGCTGGCTGGGGTCTCCTCCCTGCCTGTAGCCAGCGTGACTGTCCCCGGGGCTTGCCCTCATTGCCTGAGCCCCAGGCCCCCGCCTGGCTGCCCGCCCCGGAGTTGTGGTTGTTTGGCTGCCTCTTCCCTCCAGTAGGCTTCTGAGACTGGGGGAGGGCAGGCACGAGTGCGCTTCTCTTCACAATGTCCTGGTGGAGGCGCTGCACTCCACCTGCTGGCTCGCTCGGCCCCGCCCCCTGGGTTCCCCAGTGTCCACCACAGGAGATGCTGGTCCCCTCGCCCTCTGCCAACCATGCTGCTCCCGGTTCCCTGAAATGGCTGGCTGGCCGGCCGGCTCTCCCCTCTCCTCCTCTCTGCTTTGCTTCCCCTTTTGGAACTTTGTTGCAAAAAACTACACTCCCTCTGCTCCTGCATTGGCCTTGTTCTCAACCCTCCCCAGTCTGCAGGGAGCTCTCTTTGCTCTGCGACCCCTAGGCTGCGGCTTCCCTTAGCGGAAGCCCCTGCAGGGCTCAGGAAGGCTCAGTTGCCGTGAGTCCGAGGGAGGTGGGACCTGCGCGGGGCTCCTGGGGTGCTGACCACTGCCCCACAGAATGTCAGCATCTCCACGGCCAAGAAGGCACCTGAATCGGGTGCGGCCGAGGCCTTGGGCACCAGGAGAGACCAGCATCCCCGCCAGCAGAGCCTTTCTCCTCCCTGTCACCTGTAAACTTTTACTGAGCGCCTGCCTCTCGGTGGTCCCAAGGAAACCAGGTAGGAGAGAAACATGGGCCAACAAGCACCCTGGACCAGGAGCCTGGGGGCTGCCAGAGTCGCAGAGGACAGGGGCTGGAAGGGCCGTTAAATGCATTTGGTGACGTCAGATTTTCTCCCAGATGCCCCGGCCTGTGAAGGGGCCATGTGTGCCTGGGGCAGAGCTGAGATGCACAGGCATCAGCGGTCGGATGGGCTGTTCTCGCACTGGCCCAGATCAGCCCGCGCGCACCTAACCACGTGCTTCCTGGATGCTCTCCTCAGGGGCGATCAGCAAGGGCTCCCGGGCAGTCTCTGACCTGCCCTTCTCTTAACCACAGCCCCAGCCCCGGCTTTATTCCACCATGTGCCGGGCGCCAGAGGTTTCTCCCTCGGGGAAACTGGGGAATCCAAGGAGAAAATTGTGACGGGTCCCTGGGTCCCCACTACCCTGAGCTCTCTGCAGGCCAGGAACGGCCTCTGGCGGGAGCTTGGCCTTGGACTGGGGTGGGCCCTGATCCTTGAGCCCTTTGGGAGTCCCTGTGTCTGAATTAGCTCATCAGTGTTGCCCGTGGGGACTGTGTTGGGGGAGCAACGAATTTGGGCAGCAGTTGGAACCTGAGCTGAGGCCTGAACTGTGAAGTAGCCAACGCGAGCTCTGGGAGGGGGATTATGTGTGGGGAGGCGGTGGAGGGAGGGCTGCGCCCCGTGCAGCGATGTGGTGTTTTGGGTCTTGCGCAGTGGGGAGCACATGCAGGTCTTAAACCCTGGAGCTGGGGCAGGGCTGCTTGCACCCCAGCTTCCTGCTGGAGGGGGTGTCTGAGCCACAGGCTGGGTCAGGGCAGCGCAGAACGTGAGGCTGTAGGAACTGCGCCCTGGAGCCCTTCTGACAAACGTTGCGGTCTCTGGAAAGCTCGGGGCTGCTGTTAGCAGCAGGAATGTACGGCCGGGCCCGCGCACACGCGCACACACGCACGGTCAGACTGGAATTGCCGCTCTGGGGTTACAGTGAATGCAGGGACAGCGCTTGTGCCACACTGCTGCCAGGACGACTGCACGGACTGCTCCACTAACGAATGTTTGTGATTCTCATCAATGGAATGATGTCTTTTTTTTAAGGATTTATTTATTTGAAGGCAGTTGCAGAGAGGCAGAGAGAAAGAGGTTTTCCGTCTGCTGATTGACTCCTCAAATGGCCACAACAGCCAGAAGCTTCTTCCAGGTCTCCCACGTGGGTGCAGGGGCCCACGGGTTTGGGCCATCTTCCACTGCTTTCCCAGGCCACAGCAGAGAGCTGGGTCAGAAGCAGAGAAGGCGGGACGCGAACCGGCACCCATATGGGCTGCTGGCACTGCGGGTGGTGGCTTTTCCCCCATAATCGTGTTTTAATGTGCATCTCTGATCCTTCGTGAGACTGAGTATTTTTCTGGACTATTGATCCTCTGGGAACTGCACATTGCTATCTTTTGCTTTTCTACTGAGTCTTTTAAAAAAACTTATTTAAAAGACAGTTACTCAGAGAGGTAGAGCCCGAGAGACGTCTTCATCCACTGTTTGACTCCCCAAGTAGCTGCAAGTGTTAGAGTTCATCTCCTCGGGTTTCAGCACAGGAGCCAGGGCCCCAGGACTTGGGCCGTCTTCTACTGCTTTCCCCTTGACAGCAGAGAGCGGGGCTGGAAGTGGAGCAGCCGGGACTCGAACCGGAGCCCATAGCAGGTGCCAGTCTTCCAGGGTGAGGCTCTAACAGCTTTCCTGACTTGGGCATCTTTTACTGCTTTCCCAGGCCATCGAAAAGAGCTGGATTGGAAGGGGAGCAGTGGGGACTCGAATCGGCGGCCAGAGGATGCTGGCCTTCCAAGGCAAGGTTTTAAAATCTGCACCATGGGCTGGCGCTGTGGCTCACTTGGTTAGTCCTCCGCCCGTGGTGCCAGCATCCCATATGGGCGCCGGATTCTTTCCCGGCTGCTCCTCTTCCAGTCCAGCTCTCTGCTGTGGCCCAGGAGGGCAGTGGAGAATGGCCCAAGTGCTTGGGCCCCTGCACCCACGTGGGAGACCAGGAGAAGCACCTGGCTCCGGATTGGTGCAGCACTGGCCATTGTGGCTATTTGAGGAGTGAACCAACGGCAGGAAGACCTTTCTGTCTCTCTCACTGTCTGTAACTCTATTGTGGTGCAGATTTTTATTTTACTATTATTAGTCTCATTTTGTTTAGAGGTTGCAAACTGGGCATCACAGTCTGCATTTTAAATACTAAAGCATCTTTTACCATTAGAATTTTTTTTTTTTTTTACTTTTATTTTTTGACAGGCAGAGTGGACAGTGAGAGAGAGAGACAGAGAGAAAGGTCTTCCTTTGCCGTTGGTTCACCCTCCAATGGCCGCCGCGGCTGGCGTGCTGCGGCCGGCGCACTGCGCTGATCCGATGGCAGGAGCCAGGAGCTTTTCCTGGTCTCCCATGGGGTGCAGGGCCCAAGCACCTGGGCCATCCTCCACTGCACTCCTGGGCCACAGCAGAGAGCTGGACAGGAAGAGGGGCAACCGGGATAGAAACCCGGTGTGCCGGCGCCGCTAGGTGGAGGATTAGCCTAGTGAGCCGCGGCGCCGGCCCTTACCATTAGAATTTTTAAATTTCAATGTAAATAAACTGGTCAAGTTTTCCTTTGTATGTACTAAGGTTCAGGTCACCCCAAGGATTCAGACATAGTCTGCTTTTTTTAGAATTTCTGGCCTTATTTATGCAACTGGTATTTATCTGGAATGAAATATATGGGGTATAGACAGAGAATTCCCACTGTGTCAATCTATTACTTTTGTAGTTTTTACAGCACATACATATTTCAGTGAGTATTATATGTTAACTTTTTTTCAAGATTTGAGAGAGCAAGGTCTTCTATTTGCTGGTTCACTCTCCAGATGGCAGCAATGGCCACAGCTCAGCTGATCTGGAGCCAGGAGCTTCCTCCGGGTCTCCCACATGGGTGCAGGGGCCCAAGGACTTGGGCCACCTTCTACTGCCTTTCCAGACCATAGCAGAGAGCTGGATCGGAAGTGGAGCAGCCGGGACTCGAACTGGTGTCCTTAGGAGATGCCAGCATTGCAGCCTGGGGTTTTAACCTGCTGAGCCACTGCATGGGTCCTGTGTGTTTATCTAAAAGGTAGAGAGACAGGGATTGCAGGGGAATTGTTCATCCACACTGATGAACTCCCCAGATATTCACCAAAAAACAGGCTGAAGACTGGAGCCGGGAACTCCTCCTCAGTGGGCCGAGTGGGTGGCAGAAACCTAAGCACTGGGGCCATCCCCTGCTACCTCCTGGGTGCATCAGCAGGAAGCGGGACTGGAAGCAGAGGTAGGGCTCTATCCTGTGCACTATTATGGGGTGCAGGTCTCCACGCTGTGGCTGAATTCTGTGCCACGGTACCCACCCCAATGATTGTGTTGTAATATTTTCTGTTCCTCTGCCTTTCAGTTGAGATTAAAGATCTGGGCCGGCGCCGCAGCTCACTAGGCTAATCCTCCGCCTTGCGGCGCCGGCACACCGGGTTCTAGTCCCGGTCGGGGCACCGGATTCTGTCCCGGTTGCCCCTCTTCCAGGCCAGCTCTCTGCTGTGGCCAGGGAGTGCAGTGGAGGATGGCCCAGGTGCTTGGGCCCTGCATCCCATGGGAGACCAGGAAAAGCACCTGGCTCCTGGCTCCTGCCATCGGATCGGCGGGGTGCACCGGCCGCAGCGCGCCAGCCGCGGCGGCCATTGGAGGGTGAACCAACGGCAAAAGGAAGACCTTTCTCTCTGTCTCTCTGTCCACTCTGCCTGTCAAAAAAAAAAAAAAAAAAAAAAAAAAAAAAAAGATCTGTTGGGTCACAACCCCGAGGTCTGCAGCAGCTGGGGCAGGGCATCGCCCAGATGAGTAGCAGGGACTTCATTCATGGCCTCACATGTGGGCCGCAGAGACCCAGACCCTTGAGTCGAAATCTGGTGCCTCCTGGGGCCTTAACCAGAGGCAGAATGAAGGATTCAAACCCAGCATTAATGACAAGCAGTCGTCCCGAGTGCCATCTGCTGAAGATCTGACGAGCAGAGGGACAGACCTCTTCCATCTGCTGGTACAGTTCTCCAATGTCTGCATCCGCCAGGGCTGACCAGAACTCCATCCAGCTAGGCCTCCCACCAGGAGGTCAGGCACCCAAGTATTGGGACCCTTACCTGTTGCCTCCCAGGTGCACTCGCAGGCAGCTGCATCAGAAGCAGCAGCTGGAACTCGGCACTCTGATGGGCGCTGCAGGTGTCCCAAACACTGGCTCAACCCACCGAGTCCCAGCAGTCGTCCAAATGGCATCTGCACCACTGTGCCGGACACCGTTCTCCCTTATTGTACTGTTAATTTTCCTGAGTCTTCAGACTCTGTAATTGGCTATTTGTCTTCTACTGCAATGACGATGTCTAAGTGGAGTTCTGTAGGACACATTGATATGCAGTAGGTTCATGTCCCTCTGTTTTCACTTTCCTTGTCCAGACCTTTAAATTTTTTAGAGTATTTATTGGCATGTGGTACAGCGGGTTAAGCTGCTGCCTCTGATGCAGTCTCCCCTGTGCATGCCAGTTCCAGTCCTACCTGTCCCACTTCTGATCCAGCTCCCTGCTAGTGCACCTGGGAGAGCAGAAGAGACGGGTGATGTGGATGGAGTTCCGGGCTCCTGGCTTTGGCCTGTTCCAGCCTTGGCTGCTGTAGCTATTTGCACAGTCAACCACCAGAGGGCAGAGCTGTCTTAAAAAAAAAATTGAGGGGCGTGGCTAAGAGTATTCATTTTGAAAGGCAGAGACAGAGGGGGAGAGAGATCTTCCAACCTCTTGTGTACTCCCTAAGTGGCTGCATCGGCCAAGGCTGGGCCAGGCCGAAGTCAGGAGCTGGGAACTCCTCCTCCCCTTACGTGGACAGCAGGGGACCAAGCACTTGGACCATCAGCAGTACCAAGAGCTCGATTTGGACGAGTAGCTGGGCCTTGAACTGGCACTGTGTGATTTAACCCAGCCCGCACACACCTTGTATAATTCTACTGTCCTGTCGTTTAAAATCTGTTCGGTTGGCACCGTGGCTTCGTGAGTAACACCGCCGCCTGCAGCGTCAGCATCCCTGAGAGGCGCCCCTTTACAACCAGCTCTCTGCTGGGCCTGGGAAAGCAGCGGAAGACGGCCCACGTGCTTGGGTCCCTTGCACCCACGTGGGAGACCCAGAAGCAGCTCCTGGCTTCAGCCTGACGCAGCCTGAGCTTGTGGCCATTTGAGGAGTGAACCAGTAGATGGAGGGTAACTGCCCTTTAA
This sequence comes from Oryctolagus cuniculus, assembly GCF_964237555.1. Classification (NCBI taxonomy): domain Eukaryota; kingdom Metazoa; phylum Chordata; class Mammalia; order Lagomorpha; family Leporidae; genus Oryctolagus; species Oryctolagus cuniculus. The sequence continues at coordinate 102,727,520 of NC_091441.1, forward strand.
ATAATCTTATAAAGTTGGAATTTAGGTTGGCACTGCACTGAATTTATCTGTGGGAAAATGGGGTTCCGGGGAGGCACGAGGGCCATCTACCAGTGGCTTGGGCCATCTTTGTGCCCTTCTAGACGTGGGCCGCACACATCCCTAGTTGGCTAAGTTTCAAGGCACAGTACAACTTCGGATTTGTATTTTTCCTTCCTGGGGTTTCCACCTGTTGGCTGGTCTGCAGGCAGATGCTTGCTCTGGCTCTGCTGTCCATCCAAACTCTAACGCTGCGCTCGGGGCAGGCTCCCAGGGCTCTGCGTGTCCCGTGGAAACGGCCACTTTTAATTCCCTTCTGCCCTTACCTCTCATGCCAGCTGCCAGGGGTGGAGCCTCCGCTCCCCTGTTTCTACAAGCTGCCCACTGTGGGCAGGGAGGGGCTGGCCCAGCCCTGCAGTGTGGTTTCACCAGAAAGCAGTTGCTAACATGTATGGCGCAACACCAGCTGTCAGCCGGGCCGGGACTCCCAGGAGGGTCTGGGCAAAGGCTGGGTCAGCCATCCTGCGGCCACAGGGCGGAGTCCTCCGTGCTATGCCCAGGGGTGGGGCCACTCTCCTCCATCTCCCCAGGGCACCCTTGGGTGACTGTGGGACCGTGTGCCTTCGAATTCCCCAGGACGGTGCAGTCTTGGGAACGCATCCAGCTCCCACCCAGTGAAGAGAGTAGCTGAAGGCACACGTGATGACGAACTGGCGCAGCCCGCACAGGGGCCTGTCCTTGGACACTTCCGGCTGACCTTGGCATGTTGGGGGGTGGGACTCCACTGCCTCCATCACCTTCTACACAGCAGGCAGGGTGAGAGCTGGGGCCGGCCCTTCTGCTCACAGACCCTTTGCTGGTCCTGCCCTCTTCAGCGTCGCCCAGGGACGCACCTGCTTTCAACTGAACTGCGATGTCCCGCGGCCGGCGCAGTCCCGAAGCACTCTTCTCTATGCCGGCCAACCGTGCTGTCTTCCCGTCGCATCCTCTGAGCGCCCCAGGGAGGGGTCGTGTTCTTTCCTCAGCACAATGGCCCCCTCTCAAAGGCCCCACCTCCCACTGCATGCAGCCGGTGGCAAACCTCGCGTGGAAGTAGAAAGGTGACTTGGGTGTAATGTACAGCCACAGCCACGGAACAGGGCCTTTTATTCAAAGAGAGAGGCCAGGTGTGCACCTCCGTCTTCCCTGTAAGACCCGGGCACATTGTGACATGAGCTGCACTGCTCTGTTTGGGGCTAAGCACAAACACACCCTGGAGAAAAGGTACTGCGTTGCCTAAGCCAGGGGTGGCTCTGGCGAGCAGCTCCCAGGCAGGCTCCACGTGGCCGGGGTCAGCACGGAGGGGAGGGTGGGGCCTTGCCCCAGGCCTCCGGGTCACCGCCTGCGGAGGGAACGGCTGACGGCTGCATTCTGGCACTTCTCACACACCCCTGACCTCAGGCACAGGCTGCAGGGACCAGCGAGCCTTCTCCCTTCGTTCTAACTGCTGCTTCTGTCTGGGGCTCCTGGGCGCTGGCTGGCTGTCCTCCTCCTCCTCCTCAGCCTGGGGTCTCTTTGGTCCACAAGCCTCCAGAGGGACAACAGCTGGCCCCCCTGGCCAGAGCACGGCTCTGTTCCACAGCAGGTAGGGTGCAGGCCTGGGCCTGAGGGCGGACTCACGAGGACTAAAGCTGACAGCACCCAGCAGCCGGGTCTGCAGAAGACTTGGGGTCTCCAACGGATCACTCCCTTCATGGAGCACCCCAGGATGCCAACCACGAGGTACACGCAGTGGCTTCCCTTTCTCGGTGCCCTCGGGCCGACCTCCAAATGCTGACCACAGGCCCCTCGGGGTGGGACTCGGCCCTCGCTGTGGGTCAGTGCCAGCTAGGGCAGTGGCCCCAGAGAGGAGCAGAGGCCGAGCGAGGGGCACAGGGACTCCATTTCATGGACTCTGTGCTGCTGCGGTGACCACGGGACTGGGGTCAGAGCACAAGAACCCCGGTTCAGACTCTGAGGTGTGCCTCAGGCCTGAGGGTGACAAGGTCTCCCTGTGTGCCGAAGCTGTGCACCACGGCTCTCGTCCACCGTGGCAGAAAGACGAGGGGGAGAGGTTTCTGTCAGAGGCTGAGCTGCCCGCTGGGAGGCAGCAGGCGAGGGCACCAGTACTTGGGTCCCTGGCCCAGCCCTGGCTGCCAGGCAGGCTCGCTCCAAGCTTGTCTGTTCGGGGCAGGTTCTAGCATCTAGGGGATGGTCACACACACAGGCTTGGGTCCGTGTGTACCCAGGGATCCTGCCTCAACAGCTGAGCCTTTTTCCATTACGCCCATTCTAGGGATGAGCTGGGATGTCTGCTGACCTCTCCCGCCACCTGGGTCCTACCCCAGGCCCCTAAAGCTATGGTGACATCAGGGCCTGTGCTCTCTAAAGCAAGGAGCCCAGACGCCAGCCTCCTCCGAAGAGGACAGGCAGCCCCCGCCTGGGGACAGCACCCCTCCCCCCCAGCTGCATCAACACAGAGAGGGAGGGGGAAAGGGGTCCCAGGGGTGGTGAAGGAGCGTGCGCAGTCGGAGGGAGGCAGCACGCCCGCGAATGAAGGCCGGGCGGTCAGTGTCGGGCTCTCCGCGGCCACCTCTATTCGTCTATCACCTCCAGAGAGTCCTCTTCCTTCGTCTCCTCCGAGGGCTCCGCCGTCGTTGTCGTCGTGTCGGTGATGTCGATGTCTGATAGGGACGGCCCCTGCCGCACCAAGTCCTTGTCGCTGGGGGTCTTGGGCTGGCACGGCGTGGAGAAGGGGTTGAACCAGTTCAGGGAGAAGTCCCCACCGAAGGTCTCCTTGACGGCCTTCCAGCTGCGCCTGTGCGCCCGGGGCTGACCCTTCCGTTTCAGGCGCTCGATGCCCTGGAGGCAGGAGGGGAAGAAGCGGTCAGGGAGGCTGCGGGCTGTGCATGGCTGGGGCCGGTCGGGGCGGGGGGCAGCAGCAATGGAGGGCAGCAAGCAGGGCCTGCACAGGGCACCGGCCTGGCTCCCACTCCCCTCCTTCCCCAGGCGCAGATCTAGCTTTCAGGGCAGAGGCTGGTCTGCTACGTGGGCAGGAAAACCGGCAGTCACAACCTAGGACTGTCCAGGCATGGGCTGCTCGGCCACTGCACGTACTCCCAAAGGCGTCTGCTCCCCCTTGGGAGGAGCAGCAAGCTGAGCATGAGGGACAGCAGGTTGAGAGGTGAGCAGGATACGGCATGCAAGGGGAAGGAGCAGGTGCAGCCCCCTCTAGTGCTAACATGCAATGGCCACTGAGGACTGCGATGCAAGACCCCTGCAGCCTCACTGGGCTGCCCACTCACCTGCCTCTGCTGTCGGCTGCAGCTCGGCCATTGGGCCCCGGAAAGAGGGAATGGGGTAGGGAAGCCCCAAGGAGTTAATGACGCAACTAGGCCAGCTCTCTCGGCCCCTACCCCTTCCTTCTGTGGGGTCCCTGCTTTCTCTTCTCTCTTCTGCCAGTAGAGTGTTTGCTGTGGCTTCACTAGACAGGAGTGCCACAGCCTGCCTGACATGCTTCAAGACCACCGCGTACAGATTTGTTTCAGGGGTTGGCGCTGTGCCACAGCAGGTTAACTTGCTGCCTATAACACCAGCATCCCATGTGGGCACAGGTTCAAGACCCCACTGCTCCACTAGTGATCCAGCTTGCAGCTACTGGGCCTGAGAAACTAGCGGAAGAGGGGCCAGGGATGTGGGCCCCTGCAGCCATGGGAGAGACCCACATGCAGCTCCTGGTTTGGCCGAGCTGCGGCCATCTGGGGAAGTTAACTGCGAACGGCAGACTCTGTCCTGTCTCTAACTGTACTTTTCAAATAAATCAACCTTTAAAAAACAAAAAGTCTGAGCTCTAGGTTTCGTCTTCCGGACATCACTGGGCTGAGACTTCCTGCTGTGCAGAGCAAGGGAGGCACGCGCGCAGGCCGCTCCCAGCACCTCGCCCTGTTCTTCACCCTTCTTCCCATGCCACCCCTGAGGTATAAATTCCTGGACTTTGGAAAACAGCAACACAGTGGTAGGGCAGTTTAGAAACCCCATCTTGACCCAACAGCGCAGTGAGCGTGGCCTTAAGGAGGCACATCAGCCTCCTGCGCCTCTGGACACCTGCATCCGTGGTGCTCTTGCCCCTACGCGCGTCCCCAATACAATCAACACCAAATTTCCGACAAACACAAACTCCAGGCCTTTCTACACAGTCTCTGGCCTCTTGTCACCAAAATCGTCCGACTCAGATAAAAGCCACGCTCCGGAATCTGACAGGAGTGCGGGGGCACAACCCTGCGAATGCGGTAAATGCCGCTGAGTCGCATGCTTTGGAATGGTGAATTTTATGAGTTTCACCTCATTTTTTAAGAAAAGACAAGGTCAAAAACAAAGACTGAGGAAGTGTCAGAAATCAGAGTCGCAGGGCCAAACCTGGAAGAGAAAAGGACAGCTGGAGGAGCTGGAATCAGACGGGTTACGAGTGGTATCACAGCAGTACAGTTCCAGGGTCTGACGTGTGCATTACGGTTGTATAAAAGGTTTACCTTTGGCAAGGCTGACAGAAGGGCTTATGGGTACTCTCTCCTATTTTTGCCACTTTTTTGTAATTCTGAAATTACATTTCACAATGAAAAGTTGAAAGACAATGATCTGAGACCCCAAGATTCATGCAATATAAGCTGTAACACAATTATAATAATGACAAGCAGGAAGCAAGTAGAATATCCCATAATGATGGCCACGTAGGCAGTTCTATGAGGCAGAACTCTATGCAGCTACACAAACTGGTCTTAATGGTTTTAGTGACATTGGAACACCTGTCTGGTGTCAAGGGCACAAAGGTGTGTGTGATGTCATCTTGGAACCTTGAGTTTAACTTTGGCCATGGGATTTTCTGTTTATTTCTGTGAATTCCCCCTACGCGCCACGTTTTCACTGAGTTGTTACTTCGTCTCCAAGGGGGGCAAGAGCACGGGGCCGAGCTGCTCCCTGCCAGTGGCGGTGCCAGTCCTCCCTGAGAGGAGGCGGCAGCGGCCAACAGAGGTGGCTTGCTTTGGGATCCTGTCAACAGATACTTTAACTTGGTTACACGGCAGACACTCACAAACGACCAACTGGCTGCGTCCGTAAGCCACCCTAGGAGGCAGCGGCGGCGGCACTGGTACTGCCCCTTAGTGGGTGGGGAAATTGAGGTTCTCAGAGGCCACGGCGGGGACCAAAGCTCACCATCCGCGGGTTCTGCCTCAGGACTGCTGTTGCCTTTCTGCCCAACACGTTCTACCACCACAAGGCCCTACTCGGCCCACGCCGACCTCCAGTGGGGAGAAAAGCCAAGAGCCCACAGGATCACTGGTTCCACACGTGACCTCGACAGCCACCTCTGAAAAGACTTCCGGACAGAAGCTGGTCTGTCCACAAAGTTAACTGAGCAAATGCCTGCAGGGTGTCGACCTTGAGTTTGGAAAGAAATTTCAAATGGCTGACGCATGCGAAGACCCAAGGACTCCCCTGCCAGGACTCGATGCTGAGTGCTGTGTGGGTCTCGAGCTGTCCCGAAGCCGAGCTCTGCAGCTTGAAGCTTGCAGAGCAGCAGGGTCCACTTGGGGCTGAGAACGAGGGAGGGGGCATTCGTCAGGGGGCAGCGGCCAACCGCAGCACCTCGTAGAGGCTTGGACCCATTCGCACTGGAACCAAAAGGTGACCCATGAGCTATGAGCTCTGTGAGCAAACACAGCCATGTCCCCAGATCAACAGCCCGGCACTAAGTCTCACCCCGGCACTCTGCACAGGCTCTGCTGGGCCCACACCCAAGAGCAGGCCTTCTCCCTGTGCCGCCATCAGATGGAAAAGGCAGAGCCTCACAGAGCAGCCCGCGCAAGTGCACCTCTTCACAGCTGGCCTGACGACAGTCTCCCTCCGTCACTGGTTCCACATGGCTTTTACTGTCCTCCCCAACAGGATATATTTTGCGATTGCAACCCAGAACATGTACATGGCCCCTAAAAAGTTTCCTGAAATGAACCCTACACTGTGTAATGCATTTCATAAAAAATATTTAGAGCTGGCTGCAAACCCCTCAATCCACGTCACAAATCATCAACAGCCGTGTCCACAGCAGGCAAAGCACCTCCAGTACAGCTCACACTGGCCGCCGCACCGCGTGCCAGCCACCACCGTACCTACCAACATCGGCATCAGGATGACGGTTCCCATTTCACAGAGGAGAAAGGGAGGCTTACCGAAGCGGTCGTCTAGGGTCACACCCCGTGGCAGCAAGCTCAAGTAGGATGGAGCCAAGCAGGGGGTTTGAACCGAAGATGGCGACCATATCACCGTGGCTGCAGGCGTTTGGGGTGTCTTTCAGATGCAGGTCCGAGCACGCGCCTCGCCCCAGAGGCTTCTGAGTAACTCTCCCCCCGCAGAGCTCAGCACACTCCGGGGCCAGCTTCTCCAACTCCTCCTGCGTGTGCGTGCAGATGAGCCCCAGGGGCACTCAGCTGTGCTACCCGACCATGCGGCTGATTGTCAGCGACGCAGACGGAGATGGGGAGGAAATGAAGGCTCCGGTTTGAGGGTAGACGGGTCAGTTTGTCTTGCTGTGAACCCTTGGCCTTCTCGCAGGTTCTTCTCAGGTCGCTAGGGTGTGGCTGCTGAGGGCAAAATGCCCTGGCTGTGAAGGACTCACCGACCGCCCCGCCATCTAGAGGTGTTCTGATTCCGCAAGTGCCTCCCTCCTTTCTGGGCTGCCTCTTCGCCTCCAGGGGCCAGAGCGGGGCTCCGCTTCAAGCGCACATTCTTTGTTCCAAGCCAAGAGGGGCTCGGTGGCTGCTCAGGCTCACGGTCAGCCCCCCTCACTCTGCGCCACACGGCGCCCAGGTCATCAGCGATCGCCTGAAGGCCACCCCTGCAGCCCACATGGATTCTCGAACTTGAACACTGTGAAAGTACAGACTGCCGGGCCCCACTCAAGTGTCTGGTTCAGCGAAGTCCTCCTTTCCTCCTGCTTGATCTTTAAGGGCCCTCTCTAGCTCGCCTCTACTTGCTCCTTGCCTCTACTGCTAGTTGACCCTTTAAGCTGGTACACTCCAAGTCTGGAAATCCCCACTCAAAACCCGTTAGTCTGACAGCAAAGTGCAGTCCGGACTCTAGGAGAGGCATGTCTATGTGATGCCAACCTCACACGTGTTTAATAAGCGCATGTTTGGGGGGTGGACGTTATAGCACAACGAGTCAAGGAGCCACTTTGAGATGCCCGCATCCCGTATCAGACTGCCAGTTCGAGTCCCAGCTCTTTCACTTCCTATCCAGCTTCCTACTCATGCATCCTGGGAAGGCAGCCGATGATGACTCAAGTGCTTGGGCCCCTGCCACCACCGTGAGAAACCCAGATGGGAGTTTCTGGCTCCTGGCTTTGGTAGGGCCCAACCCTGGCTGTTGCAGGGGGGATGAACCAGCACATGGAAGAGTCTCTCACTTTGTTGCTCTGCCTTTTGAATAGGTGAAATATTTTTTTAAGAGGGAATTTTTAAAATATTTATTTGAAAGGCAGAGTTCAAGAGAGGCAGAGGCAAAGAGTTATCTTCCATCTGATTCACTCTACAAATGGCTGCAACGCCTAGAGCTGGGCCAATGTGAAGCTAGGAGCTTCTTCAGGATCTCCCACTCGGGTGCAGGGGCCCAAGCGCTTGGGTATCTTCTGTCTTCCCAGGCCACAACAGAGAGCTGGATGGGAAATGGGGCAGCAAGGACACACACCAGCACCCATATGGGATGCTGGCACCACAGGCAGCAGCTTCACCCGCTACGCCACAATGCTGGACACATCTTTGAAAAACATTCAAATCCAGCATCCTGATAGAAAAACAACCAACAAGCGGCCTGGCCTGAATGAACAAAAGCTGTTAAGACTCTGGGCTCCCCCAAGAAGCAAGTCTTGGAAAGCTTCCCAGATGGAGACGTAGCACATGCATTTCTTCCCGAATGTTCTCTGCATACTTGCTGTCACCAAGCCCATGCAAATATGCATCATTTGTTTGGACCTAAGCCTTTTTGTAGGTTCAGTCTGATGGCTAGGTACATAAACCTGAAGTGGACAGAGGGCAAGCAACCCAAGGATCACCGAACCCAACGCATGCCACATCTTTCTCACCGACATCTGCCAGGGACCACGTTCTGAAAGACTGTGGCTCCTGCTGCTTCATTTCCCGACGAGTGCACCGTCCAGAACTCTCGCACCCAAGCCAAAAAACTGCGTTAGTGGACACAGATGCCCTCTTTCACTCCATCTGGAAATACTGGGGCGAGCCTCAGGGGTACTCTCTCTTCCCATGTGGATGCCAGGCTGGGAACCTCTCTCGGTGCTCCCCACGAGGGCGGCATTCCTCAGTCACAGTGCTCTTGGCAAAATGTTACAGGGAAAACCAGGCAGTCGTGGTGGTCAGGGGGGCAGGACTCTCTTCTGAGGGCAACAATGCCCTCTGCCTTGAGAGCCGGGGGACATGCTTTTTCTCCAAAGAGACCTGCACAAACCCCAGGGGACAATCACATGGGCTCCATGAAGGACCCCTCTCTGTGAAAGCTATACAACGTATGATCCGTTTGAAGTTTGTCTTCAGGACTCCAGAACAGAAAAATTCAACAGTGCATCTTCAGCACCATCTACTGCATTCCTCAAACTCCACCGGGGCAAAGCAGCAGCCCCGGCCACTTGAAAAAGGGACCTTGAGGATGGAGGCTGTAGGGCATCCAAATACTTAGAAAGAGGATCTCCAGAGTCCCGGCTCCGCTTCAGCACTGCTGCACGGGGGTGGACCCCGGGCCAGCCCCTCCTCAGCCGCTCTGGAGTGCTTTAGCTCTACCACACTTTGTCCCTGCACCTAAGGGAACTGGGAATGCAATGCACACGATGACAGCGAGTGGGGCGGGCACGTGACAGGTTCTACGATGCAGACCTAAAGGCGGCACAAGAAACCAGCCAACACAGCCCCTCGGCCTCTCTGCCACGTCGGCAGCAGCACAGGCAGGCAGTGCCCCTCACAAGCCTCCAGTTCTCCGGCCCAACACCCGAGGGTGAGCGCTCTTGGTGCGTGCTCGGCACTTAACACCGGGGGCCACGGCTCTGCTCGGGTGGGGGCGCCATTCAGCTGTCTCGGGTTAGACTTTGCTTCCTGATCGGTGGGCAGAGGAAGATGGGTTTCTCTCTACCCGACTCCAGTAACAACTTTGACTGTTTCCGCATGCACTGAAAGGATCCAATTCCAGCTGCAGAAGCCGGGAGGTTGGGGGGGGGGGGTGTTAGTGGGAGGGGCTAGAAACACTTTCAACAAAATCCTCACTCGAAAGAGACAGCAACAAACATGCTCCCGGCACATAGGAAACGACTCTTAGGTCCAACACCGAGAGACAGGAGGGCTAAATCAGAACAGGTTTTGGAAAAATTTTATTGCATTTTGTGTCCATGTGGAAGCACTGACAGTTGAAAAGAGGCAGCATGTTCCACTGACGTTTCTGAAAAATCACATGGTTGGATGGAGTTTCCCTCCCCAGGGCTGGATTGAATAAACTTTCCCCTACTCTCACCCCAAGCAAGAGCTACAAAGGGCCACTTGTGGCAACTGCTGGAAGAATCCAATCAATGTGTCCGAGTCACAGAGGGCCACGTTCGGACGCTATGTCTGAGCTGCAGGGCCTCCTGGCCTCCTCTCTCCCCACACTGACTCCAGATCTCGCTCCCGTTCTCACCACCCCTCTCACATGAGACTTCACACACCCAGTGCTTCCCACATGAGAAAGCCAGTCAGCCTCAGCACCACAGGGTTAGGTGTATGTGCCGACTCCAGATGCCGGGATGGCCCCCCGTCCTCTTTAAAGAGGCTGGGGGTTGTGATGTCTGCCCAGCATCCCGACCAGCCCAGAGCCAGGTCAGGATACAGGAAAGACATGGCTATGTGCACATTTAAGGGCCTGAAATATCCAAGCGTGAACCCACTTTAGAGATTGACAAAGCAAGGAGGAGCTGACAGTAGGATTTCTGTGTGTTTCATCAGGAAGTAACACTGCTTAATCGGTATCTTGCTAGGAAGGGAGAGGTGGGGTGGTGAGAGGAAGTAAGTGCCACAAGGAAGACATACCTCACCTGAAACTGGGTTAACTTTTTTCTCCGCAGATTGTATAAGGCATTTTGAACCGGAAAAACTTCTTTCCTTCACCCTCTTCCCAAACACCAGAGCGGGCCTAACCGCTGATGCAGGATACAAATAAGACCCCTTGCATTTCTCTCCTTACCCTCCCCAAATCCCCCTTCCCACCCCGAGCTCACAGAGTACAGGCAGGCAAGTGGCTTGGCCAAGCCGGAGGCGGGTCACATCCATGGGGAGGAGAGGAGGCCGCTGCACCAGGGCCCTGCACCTGCCCCTCTCAGGCCTCTGAGTTTGAGCATCCGTCTTCGCTGAGGTTCCAAGTCCCACGGGGGCGCCTGCCCGTGCCTCCTGGGCAGCGGGAGGTCAGCGCCCTCCTGGCTCTCCTACAGAACTGGTCCGTCCACGCACAGCATCACAGATCGCGCAATTAGCAGAAGTGGGCTTGGCCGGGAGACAGCACCCTCCACGTTAGTCACGCCAGACAGACAGCAGAGAGGAAACCAGAGCCCAGAGAAGTGATTTTAAAAGGAAAAAGAAGAGCGGCTTCAGTCACCGGAAAAAAATATTAAAAGGATGTTTTCAAAAATAAAATATGGGCTTTTTTTTTTTTCTCTGCAATGCTCAGCCATTTCGAGACATAAAAAAAGTTTTTAAGAGTAGCTGTTTTGCTTTTCATGAGAGCGGGTCGGACGGTACTGCTGTGATGTGGCTGGCTGGGTGGCAGGGCTGCCCGGGGTCCTTCAGACCACATACTGGTACGGGTCTGCCTTCCCGTGGTCTGGCGTGGCAAAGGGGCTGGCCCAGCCTAGGGAGAAGGGGTGGCCAAAAACGGCTTTCATGTTCATCCACTTTGTTTTTTTAGCCCATCTTCTCTCTTCCTTTTTCAATTGTTCTATTCCCTGAAAACAAGAACAGTCAGACTTTCAGTCACACGCTTTACTGCTGTGGCCTCTGGGGAGGGCGCTCCCCCAGCGTGGGGCGACTGCAGGCCATGCTGCTTTCCACGGCCCAGCGCTAGCTACTGAGCACGCCAGCCTCCCCCTCTCTCCTAAGGAGCATCACTGGAACGCACCACGCTTGTCTGGCAGGGCACGCGCTTGCGAGACCCGCCTGGGAGGGAGGGAAGAGCACATGCAGTCGGCAGGCCGCGTCTCCTGACCGGGCTGTTGTGGGGTCCTGACATTCTGGGCCAAGTCTATGACAACTGGATGCTGGTGGGGCTCTCCAGAGCTGCTTCTAAGGCACCTCGAGCCATGCTACATGTGGGAGTACTGGGGAGGCTTGGGCGGGAAGAACCCCAAAACTGGGGGGGGGGGGGGATGGCAATCGTGAGACCCAAAGGTGGCTGTGAATTTGGAGTAGGTTCACACAGGAAGTCTGAAGTTCCTATGACCACTTTGCAGACAAAAAAAAAAAAAAAAAAAGAATAAAATGACTGCTCTGGGACTGGCGAGACACAAATTGAGAAGGTTGACAGCAGGAGAGACTGGGGGTGAGGGCAGCAGAGTCACCAGAGGAGGAAGGAGAGGGGGTTAGTACAGCTTGGAGGGGGCACGGGTGGCCCAGTCGGCCGCAGTCGGGACACGGGTCTTCAGCACGGCGGAGGGCGGTGCCGCTCCTGTCACTGTCACGCAGCCTGCACCACTTCTCCTGCTGAGCCTCCCAGGGACACTGGGAGCCGAGGACAAAGCGGCTTCCTCCCCTGTGCCCTTCTTCAGTGGAGCTGGTCATAGCACAGGACCTGGCAACGGGGCCCCAGCCCAGAGGGAGGCAGCCTGGCAGGAACCTGGCCATCTACTGTGGTCTCTGGAGAGGGGACCTGGGGCACAGTGTGGTCCAAGTCTTTCTTCCCAGCCCAGGGACCCAGGCCAAGGGTGAGATGCCCCTTTGCTCCTTCCTGTCCCTTCATACACGAAGCACTTTAGGAACGGCCTGGACAAAAAGAACAAGTGGACCTAGGGCCAAAAATTTTCCTCCTGGCCCCCAGGGCTAGGTCCGTGTGGCCTGGCAGAATGCTGTGGGTGGGCAGGAGTCGCCTCTGCGTTCCCTGCAGGTGGACAGGCTGGCCCAGTGACAGGCTGGATCCGTGGCTGGGTCCATGCCACGGGCTACCAGATACAGAAACTCTTCTGCTGCGACGTTATTTCTTACAGAGAAGTTCTTGAGAGCTGCCAGCCCTCTGCACTGCACCCCTGAGCCGACCCCAGCAGGGTGCTTCAGCGGAAGGCCGCGCTGAGCTTGTCTCCTCTCTGCACCGCTGTGCCACGCCTACAGCCAGGAAGGCCTTCGTCCTCCTCTGAGCCTCCAGTGACCGCTCACAGCCCCCAGACCCAAAGCTCCCACCCAGAGCACCCAGACCAGTGCCGAGAGCTGTGCCTGGGGAATCTAAGGAAGCCAGGGGTGTACAAGGCTGCACCCACAAGCTCAAGGTTCTGCTCCTTCCATCCCAAGCTGAATGCTGCACCATCTTCCGGAGCCCCTTAGTTGAACCCCAGAGCCTTCACAGCTGTCAATCAACCACCTCAAGGCTTCTGGAAACCTTAGAAAGGTCAAGAGGTGGTAGCAGGGGCACTGGGGAAGAGGGCTCCAGTCTGGCTTACCCAGTAGCTTCGAAACTCCCTAAAGGGGTCTGTGAGTAGGACAGGAGGTGAGGGTAGAGGTGGGGAGAGGGAAGCGGACAAAGACCATAACTGGGCCAAGCACAGATGACCAGGAGGCCAGGCCAGAGCTTGCTGTCTTGGGGGCTCAAGGCAGATGTGCCTTCTGACCCTGCTCTCTGGAAAGTGGACAGTACTTGTCCCAGCAACAATGCCATCTCCATGCCCGTGGCCTCCAGGTGGCAAGGGTGCCCCTGCTGCCTAGGAGAGTGCCCGGTGCAGCACAGTGGGTATTATGGGGGACTCAACGAGTGGTAGCACAGGCTGCCTTGCAGCTGAGGACAGCGAGGGCATTTTGGGGTGATCTGCTGCACATATAAGCCCTGAGCCCCAGGGTAAGGACAACAAGAGCCAAGTATCCCTGCAAACCAAGGAACTGTGCCCTGCATAGCCTAGCTACTGGGCTCTGAGCAGGTGTGGAGGTGGCGGCCAGGGCTGGCACTTACCGTCTCATCTGTGCAGATGGAGTGCACCTGGGTCCCAAACATGACTGACGTGAAAATGAGGAAGAGCAGAGCCTCAAAGCACAGGAGGATGAGGAGGATCACGGTGGTAGGTGGCGAGAAGGAGCTGCACTCTGAGAGAGAAGGCACTTGTGAGCTTGGGCTGCCACCCAGGCCTAGTTCAGCGCCCCACCAGGCTCCCACTCTGTTGCCTGGGCTAAGTGGGGACCATCCGGCCCCACCCCTGGCTACATCTCACTCCCCCAGAGAAGCCTGGCTCCAGGCCCTAAAACAGACCATTCCTCACTTGTTGGCCCCGGCGCCAAGCACCCTGCCTGGCACCCGAAGGACCCAGGAACTCCAGCATGAAGGTCTGATGGCACCCCAGGAGCCTTCCTCTCTCCGAGCATAACAGGTCGAGGATGCAGGTCGAGAGGCCTGTCCAGGGATGGTTTGGTCAGGGGTTCTGGGCAACCCTGTAGCAGGTGTCGCCCTTCTCTGGGCCTTCAGAGGGCCTCTGCATTCACAGCGTGGCAGAGAGCAGCCTGTGGGGCTCAGTCCCAACCATGCTGAGCTCTGAGCTAATGCCCCCACTGAGGGACAGCTGTATCGCTTAGACCATCAGTCCCCAAAGCTGGGAAGTCAGCTGAAGAGACGCTGGCCCAGAGTAGGTTCACTGTCCTGGCCCTCACTGAGCCCACCCTGGCCTGCCCTATGCAGACTCCTCCCTCTCCACTGGAAAGCAAGGAGATTTGACTATAGGCATGGCTTGGTTTTAAGCTACACTGGATCAGAAGCCCAACAGACAGACGGGAAAGAGGTGCTCCACACTTCAGGCTAGAGTTTCAGACACCCAGTTGGGAGACTGGATGCAGCTGGGAGATGCCTGGTCCAGTGCAGTGTAGGTCCTTTGGTTGGCACTCATTACCCAGTACCACATGGTGGAGCCAGGGTTGCTCCCTGCTCAGGCCTGTTCCCTGGCTGCAGAGATCGGATCCTAAGGGCTGAGCTGGGCCTCCCTGGCTGGCTCCCTCACAGTTATGGCAGGAGGGGCAAGGGAGGGACAATGTGCCAGAGCTTGAGAAGGTACCAAGCGCCATCTGGGTGGAGGGCAAGGAACATCTCAGCTAAATGCCCGTCTCCTCTCCTGGGAGCTTAATGCCCTGAGACAATTTTTCTTCTTGGTTCCTTGCTGGGCTGGACTTGGCTGGACTGGCTCTGGGTGGCTACAAGTATGGCTGTTGCCTGGCTGGCCTGGGCAGAGTATTGGCAAGAACTAGGGCTGTGAATCCTGGCACCAAACCCTGATCACTAGCCCCACTGGGATGCCCGTGAATGTTCTGTTTCTGGCCTGTGTCTAGGAAAGACATTGCACTATATTCCCTTGCACTACGGAACTGCCTGTTTCTATGTGCAGACATGTCCCACCAGCTCCACCAAGGCTGAGCAGCAAGGGCACTGTCACCCTGTCCACTCTCAGGCTTCACTTTGGGGACTGTCCTGTGCCTTCCACCCTATCAAGGATCTCAACCAACAATAGTTGTCAAGACCAGGGCTGGTGGCCAGCGCCGTGGCTCACTAGGCTAATCCTCCACCTTACGGCGCCAGCACACCGGGTTCTAGTCCCGGTTGGGGCACCGGATTCTGTCCCGGTTGCCCCTCTTCCAGGCCAGCTCTCTGCTGTGGCCCGGGAAGGCAGTGGAGGATGGCCCAAGTACTTGGGCCCTGCATCCCATGGGAGAACAGGATAAGTACCTGGCTCCTGCCATCGGATCAGCGCAGTGCGCCGGCCGCAGCGCGCTGGCCATGGAGGCCATTGGAGGGTGAACCAACAGCAAAGAAAGACCTTTCTCTCTGACTCTCTCTGACTGTCCACTCTGCTTGTCAAAAAAAAAAAAAAAAAAAAAAAAAAAAAAAAATGGGGCTTGAGGGAACCTGGGCACTAGAGTTAGGCAGACAGAGGTGCAAAACTTAGCTTCAGCCCCAGGCTTGAACTGCAAGATCTCTCCCCAGCTGACAACCTTGGGAACCCGCTCAACCTCTGAGAGCAGCTCTCGTCATCTCACAGTGAGCAGTGCTTCTCTACTCCCCTGCATGCTCGTGGAGCGCCTGAAACAAGGCGCTACTCAGCCCTCTGAGCCGTGCCTGGCTCCCGGTAGGCATTACCAACAGAGACCCTGCCAGCATCATTTCAAAGCCAGAGACATCGGGCCTCACGGGCAGTCAGTCTGCTAACCTGACAGGCGGGGGGTGTCTGATCAACCAGTCAGGTCATCGAGGCGTGCACCTGGAGCTGATCTGATCCTCAGGGCCTAGCAAAAAGAGTGCACTCTCCAGATTCCCACACAGCCAGCGACTTGCCAGTGACTCACGCTGCGATCTGCAGACACCCTCCAGCCCCCAGCCTCCTCTCTGCTCCTTACTCCCCACTTCTTTCCTTTTACACAGCAAATGGCTTTCTAAGCCTAGATGGTTCTCCCCTCAGTACTGAAGACATGTCAGACAAGTTAAAGGTGATGGAAGAGAGGGACTCCAGCACCAGGAGGCCACGAACCACCTGAGCCATGTCTGGCTCACGCCCAGACTGTGGAAAGGAAATGCGTACGTCAATATGCACAGAAAGAACAAAAGCACTTCAGGCGGTGGACAAGGAGACCCGTGGAGGGCACAACAGTGGGGCTGGGTGTTCCTTGCTCAAGCTGTCTGCACACAGCCTGTGGGCTCTGGGAAGACCTAGCCCTGGCCCCTCCAGCATCTCTTCTCCCTTTAAGATTTTGCAATCTTCAGGCTGGGGTTTCTTCCTCAGCATTTGCACACTTAAATGCGGTACTTTTAAAGCAAAAAAGATTTTGTCTACAATCTTAAGGTCAAATTATCAATACCAGCAACGTAAGAACAACTACCACAGACAACCCCTCATGTCTTAGCCAGAAGGTGGAGCACGGGTTCAAGTGCCCCATGTGATGACAGAACCCTAAGCACTCTGCTGGCATGGCCCCACTCACTGGAAGGGGCCTCTGTGCTCCCCCAGGGCCTGCGTCCTCCCTGGGCACACTCAGCCAGGGGACCTGTCTGACTCACTACTTTCCTGTCCAACTGACGAAGGGGCTTCAAAGGGCCTTGACCGTTCCTTCCCTGCTTAGTGCATGGGCTTGCAGGACATGGAACAGAATGAAGCGGGGCCTCCTCCCCTGAGGCCACACCCTTACCCTGGGGCAGGGAGGGGAACCCTGGCACATACTCACTTGTCCAGTCGTCTTCAAAGCAATGCAGGAAGTGAAATCCCACCATGATGAGGGCGTGCAAGGAAATGAGAGCTATGTACATCTGAAACGGGAAGCAGTGCAGACACCATTGTCATGAGAACCTTCTGCGCATGCAGGGTCCAGGGACAGGGGCCTCAGAATCTGTCACTCAAGAACACACTCAGGCCGGCGCCATGGCTCACTAGGCTAATCCTCCAACTTGCGGCGCCGGCACACCGGGTTCTAGTCCCGGTCGGGGCACCGGATTCTGTCCCGGTTGCCCCCCTTCCAGGCCAGCTCTCTGCTGTGGCCAGGGAGTGCAGTGGAGGATGGCCCAAGTGCTTGGGCCCTGCACCCCATGAGAGACCAGGAGAAGCACCTGGCTCCTGCCATCGGATCAGCGCGGTGCACCGGCCGCAGCGCGCCGGCCACGGCGGCCATTGGAGGGTGAACCAACGGCAAAGGAAGACCTTTCTCTCTGTCTCTCTGTCACTGTCCATTCTGCCTGTCAGAAAATAAATAAATAAATAAATAAAAGAACACACTCAGCTAGGCCGAGGCCTGACTGGCATCCAGTGACTCCTAGCAGGTGCCCCAGTCTCCTGCCCTGGGTCTGAGGCGAGCAGCCATCCTCTGGGAGTGCGTGGAACCAGAGAGAAGCAAAGTGTGAGCACAGGGCATGAACTGGGCTCCTGGAGGCAATCCCAGCCTGCTGCCGCTCCACCTGATAAAAGTCAGGATGCCGAATGCCCAGGCCCTTCCAGGCCCCATACTAAATGCAGTCTAAATACCTACCAGCAGCTCAGGATCCGAGATCCGTGCCAATACCAGTTTCTTTAAATGCTGGAGATGCAAGCCCTTATTATCGCTATTGACTTGAATCCATTTTCTAAATGCTCAAAAGCCTGTCTTGGGGGGCCAGTGCCGTGGCTCACTTGGTTAATCCTCCGCCTGCAGTGCCGGCATCCAATATGGGCACCGGTACTAGTCCTGGCTGCTCCTTTTCCAGTCCAGCCCTCTGCTGTGGCCCAGGAAGGCAGTGGAGGATGGCCCAAGTGCTTGGGCGCCTGCACCCACATGGGAGACCAGGAAGAAGCACCTGGCTTCTGGCTTCAGATGGGCGTAGCTCCAGCCGTGGCGGCCATTTGGAGGGTGAACTAACGGAGGGAAGACCTTTCTCTCCGTCTCTCTCAATGTCTAACTTTATCTGTCCAAAAAAAAAAATTTGCCTGTCTTGGGGACAGGCCCTTGTTGACCCAGGGAGATCTTTGGCAAGAGGCCGTCTACATGGTCAGGCAGTTTCCTCAACAGCAGCAAAGAACACGGTGGACGCTGAGCATTTTCAAAGGAACAAGGGGCTCCCCGGCTTTGTGGCGGGTGGGCCCCAAGTCGCAAGCTGACTTACTGTAAACAGGACGAAGTACTTCTGGTTGTTCTCGCCGACACAGTTATTGACCCAGGGACAGTGGTGGTCCATCTTGCGAATGCACCGCTTACAGACACTGAAACAGCCCACAGGTCAGACTGTTAGGGGCATCCGCATGGTGTTGGGCGGCCCCGAGGGGAACTCAGAACTCATGGCTTCCAGCGCCACGCCTCTCACACAGCCCTCAGCTGTTTAATGAGATTATCTGATCAACAGCACCGCCAAGGGTTTTTGCTGTGCATGTGTTGCAGGGGCCTGCAAGGCTAGGTCAGGACTCCCAGGGTCAGTCATTCACCTCCCAGGCCTCTCATCTTGTTTAAACTATAAACAAGAAGGAACCAGCAGGGCTGTACAGAAGTAGTAGTTTCACAAACTCGGCAGAGCAGGATGGAATACAGATAATGGTTGCTCCTTATTTCCACAAAAGACCAAAAAACCAAGGGTCAGGCACAAGTTCCAGAAGCAGTGCCATGTGCAACCGAGGGCAGCACAGCCTCCACCGAGGAGGGACAAAAGAGCAAGAGAGGGCCGTCTCAGAGCAGGGTCAAGAAAACAAGGAAGCCCAGCTCCAAGAACACCCAGCTCTGAAGTACCACTGGAAAACCCAGGAGAGCTTACCTGCTGATGAGGTAATCTCATTAATTTGCATATTATGGACTTGTTATTGGGATCATTTTTGAGATTGTTTCAACCTTATTTGATAGTAAACACCACCTCTACTTGACTTTGGGCAATACAAAGTAGTACAACCAAACAGGAACACGGGACTCACAGGGCTTGAAAATCACAGCTTTCCAAAGCTGCAGTCTAGAGTCACCTGCCATAGACGTGCTCATCAAACACTTCTCAAAGGCAGAGAGCTTGACTTCCCTTCCAATTTTCCAATCTTCTTTCCTTCCTTCCATCCATCTACCTACCTATCTGCTGGTTTGCTCCTCAAATGCCCACAATAGGCCAGGCTGGCCCAGGTCAGAAACAAGCCTGGAACTCACTCTGGGTCTCCTGCATGCACAGCAGGAACCCAAGCACTTGAGCCATCACCTGCTGCCTCTCAAGGTGCACATTAGCAGGAAACTAGATCAGAAGCAGAGCCAGGGGGCTGGTACTGTCGCACACAGTATTAAGCTGCTGCCTGTGAGGTGGGCATCCCAGTAACAGCATGAGTTTGAGTCCTGGCTGCTCTGCTTCCAACCCAGCTCCCTGTTAATGCATCCAGCCAGTCAGTGAAAGATGGCCCAAGTACTTGGGCTGTTGCCACCAATGCGGGAGACTTGGATGGAGTTCTAAAGTCCTGGCTATTGTGGCCACTTAGGGAGTGAACCACAACAAGAAAGCAAGCAACACAGCCAGGTCTTAAATCCAGAGACTAACATGTGCTGTGGGTGTCCCAAGCAGTATCTTAACTGCTGTGCCAAACGCCCACTCCAAAAACTGGTGGGATGGTTTATTTTCATTTCATTAAAATAAGTTCACAACAACAACATCGGTTCCCTAACATTTATCTTGTGGGTATTATTTGTTCAAAACAGCTTGCAATCCCATAAATACAAGCTTAGAAATAACACAGATTGGCCGGCGCCATGGCTCAATAGGCTAATCCTCTGCCTTGTGGCGACGGCACACTGGGTTCTAGTCCTGGTCGGGGCACCGGATTCTGTCCCGGTTGCCCCTCTTCCAGGCCAGCTCTCTGCTGTGGCCAGGGAGTGCAGTGGAGGATGGCCCAAGTGCTTGGGCCCTGCACCCCATGGGAGACCAGGACAAGCACCTGGCTTCTGCCATTGGATCAGTGCGGTGCGCCAGCCGCAGCGAGCTGGCCGCGGCGGCCATTGGAGGGTGAACCAACGGCAAAGGAAGACCTTTCTCTCTGTCCACTCTGTCAAAAAAAAAAAAAAAAAAAAAAAGAACGAACGAACGAACACAGTTTGGGCATTCTTAACTTGAAAATCTAAAACCTGAAACATTTTGAGTGCTGACTTGATGCTCAGTTTCAGATGTGGGGCATTTCAGATTAGGGATGCTTGATCAGCCAAGTCCATACGATGCTCCCAAATCTGAAGAACTCCAAAATCTAAAACACTCCTGGTCCCCAGCATTTGGGATGAGGAATACTCAGCAAGTTCAATTAGATTTCGTTTGTACAAGAAGCTCCTTGGTTCACACCAGCTTTTCTCGCCAGTCATCGCCGTAACTGACTTTAATTCAGATTTCTGGATCCAGTGGGTTTATTGCCCGCTGTGTCACATTCACCCCTTGGCACTGGGAAGGATCTTGCTGACAGGCTGGAAGGGCAGGGAACGCCCAGGAGCAGCTCTTCCAGCCGCGCAAGTGACCTATTCCATGGGCTCTGCTTTCCAGGAGTAGGTGTGTGTTTTCTTCAGCCCGGAATGAATTATGGAGAGAGGCAGACAGGGTCTGAGCTACCCCGGCTACTCAGGCTTCCCACGTATGAAGCTGCTACTATAAGGAACGTGAGGGCAGACACTGAGCCTGGCTCAACACAGTGGTCTCCACATCGCTCTTCGCCACCACTTCCAAGGGCCTCGGTGACACTGGCGTGCTAGGAATGGACATGTCTCAGAGATAGCGGCCTGGCTCCAGAATCTCTGTGCCCAGGAGTGCAAGGTGAAGAAAAGGACGTCTGACATGGACACAGAGGGAAGCAGAGAGCCGGGGACCAGCAACACCACCACGCCATCTCTGTCTCTTCGTTTCTCCTGTTAGCAATCTTAAAGATACATATGAGCGGAGAATCTGGCACAGCAGTTAAGATGCCACTCGCGACACGCATATCCCCTGTCAGAGTGCCGGGTTCGAGGCCCGACTCTGCTTGTTAATGCAGACCCTGGAGGCAACGGTGTCAGCTCAGGTACATGGGTCCCTGCCATGCATGCGGGAGACCTGAGTGGAGTTCTGGGCTCCTGGCTTTGACCTAGGCCAGCCTCATCTGTTGCTCACACTTGGGAAGTGAACCAATGAATGGAAGAGCTCTCTGCCTTTCAAATAAGTCAATTTTAAACAATACGTATGAATATGTATAGATCACACAGAGGCTGTCACTGGCCAGTTTTTACCAGCACAGTGAAAGTACAGACAAGCAGACAATCAAGAGTAAGGTGTCTCCTGCACTCCAGGCCTCAGCCCCAGGCCACCCCCCTGACCCGTCACTCTAGGGGCTGCCATGGTAGTCCACTCCTTACATGTTCTCCCTGAGCTCCTAATCCCCTGTGTCTGGGGAGCCAGCTCCTGAGGGTAGCTGCCTTCCGGCTCCAGGCTCCCGAGCAGTTTCTCTTCCAAGCCCACTTCAATTTAAAAGGGTTTTAAGTGGGTGCTCTTGAGACAGCGTTGGCTCTGTGGCAGAGAGGTGCCAAGTGGCCAAACATCCTGAAAGCTGCCCGAGAGTTTAAACAAAGCCCTCAGCAAATGCCGGCCTGCACCCTCCTCCAGGCTCTTGGAAGAGACAAGGCGCAGGCACCAGGAAGTTCGGTTTCACAATGGGCTGCCACTCAGAAAACACACAGCTGCCCGTGCTGCAAGAGCTGCTCCGAAATACTCACCCTGCATTTCCTGTTTTCAAAGACATGAAAAGCCAAGACAGCCCTTCTTTTAAAAAAAGAAAATATTTATTTGAAAGGCAGAGTTACAGAGAGAAGAGGGGAGATATACATATAGAGATTGTTCATCTAGTGGTTCTCTCTCCAAATAGCTCCAACAGCCAAGGCTGGACCAGACTCAAACCAGGAGCCTTGAACTCCATTCAGATCTCCCATCCCAGGGGCCCAAGCATCTGGGCCACCTTCTGCTTTCCTGGGACAATCAGCAGGGAGCTAGACTGGAAGTGGAATACCCAGGACTCGAACCAGCATTCACATGGGACAGTGGTGTCGCAGACTGCAGTTTACCCCACAATCCTGGCCCCAGGAGGTGGTGGGAGGCAAGGTGGGAGGCACCGCCTCTCACACTGTGGCTGGAGGCACTGCTCGGAGGCCGAGTTGTGGTGCACACGAAGGCTCAGGGGCTGGAGCAAGTCAAGCAGAGGTGGGGCCTGCAGGGGCGCGGTGAAGGAACACACCTGTCCTGCTGTTTCACGCCAGGCAGCAAGCACTCCTTGAGAAAAAGCAAAAACGGACCTTCCACCTCCACCCGCCTCTTGGACTCTGAGCTCAGAGCCAAGCCCTTCCCACAAGGCAGGCAGGGGGCACAATGAGCACCCTCCCCAGACACAGTGGCCAGGGAAGACTCCCAGTTCACACAGACCAGGAGCCCTCCCCACACCACAGGGATCCACCCGATTCTTTCGTGGGATCCTTACTGTGTCCAACAGCCCTCTCCTCGCACGCCTCTCTAGCACCAGCTCGAGTCCTGGGGCCGGGAGCTGGGGGCTGCTGAGCACTGGGGAGCAAGGATGCAGTAAGTTGACGAGGAGACCCAATGTCTGCAATGGAGTGCCTGTGAGACTTCCAGGTCCCTTCTCTGTCCCCAAATCAGTGTTTTTAGAACACTTCTCCCTTCTTCCCTCAGGTTCCCTATCCCTTTTTCAGGCCCCAAAGCACAGCAGAACCCAACAAGCTCATTGGTCCCATGCATTCAGTTTCTCTTGGGCTTCTATGTCCCCTCCCCAGGGAAGCACAGGAGCTGCCTGACACTGTTGCCCATCCTGGGTGACAGCAGACATGGGGACTGTGTGTCTCTATACAGCAGCACCTGCTGAACGGTATCCTGCTGAACCAGTGCTCCTGCCCTGCTGGGGAGGCCGCTGGGGTCAAAGGCTATAAGCCCAGAGCCAAGCCCTGGGCTCTGCTGGGCAAGGATCAGCTCATGAAGGCCCTGACAGCAGACAGGGAGAGCAGGCCTGGAAAATGAACTCAATCCCACTGGCTCCAGGGATGATCCAGCAGGGAAAGTGAAAACATAGCAAGAAGGCATCAAGTTGGTCACGGCTTGCATTGAGGTTTTCACCTCACACCTCACTGGCTATGACTAAAATCAGAAGCAAAAAGAACATCTACGCCACAGCCTGGCCCAGGTCAGAAACAATTTTAAGAAAGGTAGTGCAGTGCAAGAACAGAACAGGGTTCTGAGGTTGGTGCTGCGGTGTAGAGGGTAAAGCTGCCATCTGCAATGCTGGCATTCCATTAGGCACCGGTTGGAGTCCAGGGTGTTCCACTTCCCATGTAGGTCCTTGCTAATGTACCTGGGAAAGCAGTGGAAGAAGCCCCAAGTCCCTAGGCCCCTGCACCCACGTGGGAGACCGAGAAGCAGCTCTTGGCTTTGGTCAGGCCCAGCCCTGGCTGTTGCAGCCATTTGGGGAATGAATCAGCAGATACAAGATCTCTCTCTCTCTCTAACTCAGCCTTTCAAATAAATAATTAAAAAAAAAAATTTGAAAGGCACAGATACAGAGAGGAAGTATGGAGCAGGGGGAGAGAGAGACCTTCCACCTGCTAGTTCATTCCCCAAATGGCCACAACAGCTGGAGTTGGGCCAATATGAAGCCAGGAGCTTCTCCTGGGTCTCCCATGTGGGTGCGGGTCCAAGGATTTGGGCCATCTTCTGCTGCTTTCCCAGGCCATAGCAGAGAGCTGCATCGGAAGTGGAGCAGCCGGGACACGAACTGGCTTTCATATGGGATGCAGGCACTGCAGACAACAGCTTAATCCACTGAGCCACAGTGCTATCTCCAAAACAAAACTAAAAAAAAGGGGCCAGTGCCATTAATCCTCTGCCTGCGGCGCCAGCATCTCATGTGGGCCACGGGTTCTAGTTCCGGTTGCTCTTCTTCCAGTCCAGCTCTCTGCTGTGGCCAGGGAGGGCAGTGGAGGATGCTCCGGGTGTTTGGGCCCCTGCACCCGCATGGGAGACCAGGAGGGGGCACCTGGCTCCTGGCTTCAGATCAGT
Source organism: Oryctolagus cuniculus (assembly GCF_964237555.1). NCBI lineage: Eukaryota > Metazoa > Chordata > Mammalia > Lagomorpha > Leporidae > Oryctolagus > Oryctolagus cuniculus. The sequence goes on from NC_091441.1 coordinate 102,751,346, forward strand.
GCAGCACCGGCCATGGCGGCCATTTGGGGAATGAACCAATGGAGAGAAGACCTTTGTCTCTGTCTCTTTCTCACTGTCTATAACTCTGTCCAAAAAAAAAAAAAAAAAAAAAACTTAAAAAAAGCAAATAACAGGGTTCTGAGACAAATCTTTACTTTACTTTGGGCTCCAGGAAAATAAAACTTAGCTTTAGGGCCGGCGCTGTGGCACAGTGGGTTAACACCCTGGCCTAAACCGCCAGCATCCCATATGGGCACCGGTTTGAGACCTGGCTGCTCCACTTCCAATCCAGCTCTCTGCTATGGCCTGGGAAAGCAGAAAAAGATGGCCCAAGGCCTTGGATCCTTGCACCCACGTGGGAGACCCGGAAGAAACTCCTGGCTCCTGGCTTCCCATTGACTCGGCTTCAACCGCTGCAGCCATCTGGAGACTGAATCAGCGGATGGAAGACCTTTCTCTGTCTTTCCCTGTCTATAACTCTACCTCTCAAACAAATGAATAAAAATCTTTGGGGGGGGGGGGGGGACTGATCACATAAGCCTAATGCCTTGGCCACCTTGTGGGCAGAAGCGGCTCCTCCCACAGGATTTCCATGTGCTTCCATGTCCTCACAGACAGGAGACTCCATGCTGGCAGCCAAGGCATCTCCCCTAGCGAGCAAAGGCCCAGTTACATACATCCCAAGGCTGCAAGCTCTGGATGCACCTGTGGTGCCCACAGGAGCTTGGGGGGTGGGGACAACCTCAAATTCTGTGGACTCCTTGAGAGGGGAGGAAGCAAAACACAGTGCAAACACAAGCACAGGCGCACACACCTCTGCCCTGTGGGCAAGGGGGACTCGGCTCAGCCGCACACACACACCCAGTCTAGAGTGTCACGGAGTCTGCTTATCCGAAGCCGTGAGTCCCCAGACGGCCTGGGCCAGGGTGCGCCATCATGAAGCAGCAGCTGTGCGCACACACTGCCGGTGGCAGGAAGAGTGAAGTGCACCTGAATCAGCAGCTCTTGTTTAGGTAAGCCGACTTGTTCACTAGCACTCGAGTCCCTTCCTTGGATCATGCTGGGCGAGGCGGAAAGGAAAATGCCGAGCAGTGGAGGCAGCTGAGAGCTCGGGGAAAGCAGAGTGAAGCGCCATCGAGGTTGTCCAAAAGTTACTTTCCACAGACTGGGTGCCTCCCTGTTTCTGGTCCAGCTTTTATGAACCGGCACATCCCTAACTGCTTCCACGAACAAGCAGCTTCGACTGAGAGCCAGGTGACTCACACGCCTGTCCTACTTAAACCGCACAGCAAGCTAGCAAAGGCTCTTTCGTACAGGGCAAAGAGCTGAGGCTGAAAGACATGCAGTGCCTGGCCTAAGGGCCCACAGTGTGGCAGAAGCAGCACTGGACTTCCGACTCTGACCTCTCCAAGGCCAAGGCTACCACGAGGGATCACATTAACAAGCTGGGCCTTTTCAACCAGGGGATGCCTAGAAACAGCTGCTTCCTGAGCCCCACGGTGGCAGGAAAAGCTAGATTGACAACTCCATCTTGTGGACAAGAAGTGAGCCTTGAACAAGATCTCAGAAGCCAGTGATGCAGACAGAAACTCTGCAGGTGGCAGCCATCACCAGAGGCCTCTGCCCAGGCTCCTGAGCTGTCACCATCAGCAGAACGCAGCTAGCTGGGGAGGCACGCGGACCTCTTACAGAGAGAGGGGAAAAAGCATACACGTGATCACATGAAGGCACACAGGCCATCCCATGTGAGAGTGCCAGTGCAGAGCCCTGCCTGGACTTGGAGCCAGAACCACTGAGCCAAGCCTGTCTACTACCCTCTGCAGGTGCGACTCTGAGCTGTCACTTCCCCCCACGAGCCTGCATTTCTGCACCTAGGGAGAGTCGTCCCTGAGTAACCCCTACCTTGGGGGGGTGACCATCAAAACAAAAATAAGACTGATGCTAAGACCGGCGCACTGAAATGCCTGGGACACAGCCAGTCCCAGAGGTGACAGGGAGGCCCATTCACAAACACTGCCTGCCTCACTCAGATCTCCTACAGCCCAAAGGCCTCGGCAGCCTTAGGCTGAAAGGACGACCTCCCAACAAAGGGAGGAAGCAAATTCATTCCTCCACACCCACTCCAAACACGCACAGCCATCTCAAAGGGAGACCCAGTAACACTTTTCTATTTCCATACCTCAGCACTTAACGTTGCCTTCAATCAACAAAGCACAATTTTTACCTGACTGTTATTACACTAAGACCCAAAACAACAAAGAAACCAAAAAACCAAAAGGGAGAAAATCACCACCAAGAAAGAAGGAAAGTGGCTTTTGTGGTTGAGTTCTACATTTGTCATAACCTCTGGTTCTGTTGTAGAGCAAGGCCTTCACTCAAAGGCAGCACCTTCAAGTACTAGACGTTGCCAGAACAATTTTCTGAAGCTTAGTCTCATGGTACCCTTGAGACAAAGCTGCAAAGATCAGGACTCCCCTCACTGTGACACACATCTGAACAAAGGTGTGGGTAGGCAGAGGCCTGCCAGGTCCTGCATCAGAGGCGGCACAGCCAACTCCCTGGACAAGTGTCCTGGGCCCAAACCAATTTGTGAGCACACAGGATCGGTCACTCGTACCTGCAGCAGGAGGACAGCTGGCAGCTGACAGTCCTGATGCTGAACTGGCACCTATGGGTGTGTGTGTGTGTGTGTATGTGTGGCGGGGAGGCAGGGGAGTAGAAGGGAGACAGGGCGTGTACCTGCAGTGGTGGGCTCGGTCAGGTTTGATGCTGCAGCATTTGGGACACTTGTACACCACCTGCCCGGGCTTCAACTGCAAACTCTCGATAAATTCTTTAGTAGCATTTCCTTTGGGCACTGCCCCCTGGAAGAAAGAGGAAAGGCGTCAGGGTCAGACTGGTGGTTCTGTCCATTCCGACACGGTGCAGTGGAGAGTATCACCTCCAAGGAGCAACTGTACACATGTGTGGACTCGATGTTCAGAATTATGTCAACGGCCAGAAATAGTTATCAACAAAGAACTGTCCTCAGTAAATGCCATTAAGCCACATTAATCCCTTGGCTAAATTTTTACATTGAACATTGGCTCTGACCTCTATTTTCATTCTGTTACAGTCATTTTCATTGAACTTTTTTTTTTTTTAAAGATTCATTTATTTGAAAGGCGGAGTTACAGAGAGAGGAAGAGAAAGAACAATATTCTATCTACCGGTGCACTCCCTAAATGGCCACAATGGAAGGAGCTGGGCTGATCTGAAGCCAGGAGTTTCTTCCAGGTCTCCCATGTGGGTGCAGGGGCCCGAGGATTTGGGCCACCTTTCCACTAGTTTCCAGGTGTATTAGCAAGGAGCTTGATCTATGCAGAGCAGCTGGGATTCTAACTGGCAGCCACATGAGATGTTGGCACCGCAGGCGGTGGCTTCACCTGCTAAGTCACAGTGCTGGCCCCAGAACTTCTTTCCTCTGTAAATATTAGTGATGATCTGACTCACTGACTTCTTTTGGTTTACATTAAACTTCCGGGTAACAGCACTGGCCTTTGCAACTTGTCATTGCTCAGTCTCCTATCTAACAGTTCGGTTTTCCTAGATCCAAATTTGCAGCTCTACATTTTAATGGGTTCTGTTAAAATTGCAATCAAGGGGTGGTACTGTGCCACAGCAGCTTAAGCTGTTGCTTGGGATACCTGTATCTCATATTGGAGTGCCAATTCGAGTCCAGGTCCTCTAATTCAGCTCCCTGCTGATATGCCTGGGCAACAGCGGATGATGGCTCTCAAGTATTTGAGTCCCTGCTACCCATGTGGGAGACCCAGATGGAGTCTGGCTCAGTGCCAGCTACAATGGCCATTTGGAGTGAACCAGTAGATGGAAGATCCCTGCCCCAGCCCCGTCACTCTGCTTTTCAAATAAATTTCAAAAAAGTAAAGAAAAACAGCTAGAGTTCTAGAGTTTTCTTTAAGATTTATTTGAAAGAGTTACAGAGGGAGGTAGAGAAAGAGAGGGGTCTCCTATCTGCTGGTTCACTCCCCAAACGGCTGCAACAGATGGAGCTGAGCTGATCCGAAGCCAGGAGCCAGGAGCTTCTTCTGGGTTTCCCATGTGGGTGCGAGGGCCCAAGGACCTGGGCCATCTTCTACTGCTTTCCCAGGCCATAGTAGAGAGCAGGATCAGAAGAGGAGCAGCTGGGACACAAACCAGCACCCATAAGGATGGGATGCCAGCACTGCAGGCCGCAGCTTCAACCCACTGTGCTCCAGCACCGGCCCCTAGAGTTTGCTTTCTTCCCTTCTTCCTTCCTTCTTTCTTCCATCCCCCCTTCTGTTAGGAAGGACTGGCACTCTCCATTTAGTCCTCAGCGAATGCACTGCAACTGTGAGCGGCTGCGCTTGGGCACTGGACTGGCTATCTGGCCAGGCCACCCCAATGTGCTGTTTCACCCATGAATACGCGGCGAATACTGGGTACTCTTGTTCTAAGGATGGCAGAGAATGCCATCAGCATCTGCTCTGGCTGTGCACCCTTCCAACACATGGAGACAGGCAGCATTCAGAATTGAGCAGGGCTTCAACGGCCAACCTTCACCACTCACTGCTTGGCACTGAGCCCTGTGCTCCCACACTCCGTGTTACGGGCTCAGGAATCAAACCCACCGTCTTTGCTCTTCAGGAGGCACGAGGCCTCCTAAGCTGACAAACACTTCTAGTGAAGGGCAGTATACACTGTAGAAGACCTGAAGGCGGCACGGAGGAGGCAGCAGCCAACAAACCAGAGGAATCGGAGACATTCTCCAAGAGTGAGGTTTCAGGAACATGCAGGGGCTTGTGAAGCAGAGCTATGGGAGAAAAGTGGTTCCAGCTAGGGGGAGCAGGGTGACGGGGAAAAGGCAAAGCAGTGAGAGTGAAGCCAGGGAAACGCGGTGTGCGCAGGGAGGCTGGGCTGACAGTTGGGGCCTGTCTATGTAGAGTGGCCACCAACCTAAAGGAAGGAATGGATTTTTCTGTACAGGCTGCCCAGAACCATGAGGCGACATTAGGGCTTCCAGAAGAACCCTTAGGTGCCTGTGCTATTTGGATCAGATAGGAGAGAAGAGATTAAAATCTCAGAGACCTATGATAGAGAGAGTGACAAACAGAACAGATGAGCACCAGTAGAATCTCTGTATTAATTGCTAATAAAAAATGAAAAACAAAAAAAAAACCCCTACTTTTTAAATTTATTTTATTTACCTGAAAGGCAGAGTGACAATGACAGAGGGAGAGACAGAGATCAAGAGATCTTCTATCTGCTGGTTCACTCTCCAAAAGACTGCAACAGCCAGGTCTGGGCCAGGCTGAAGCCAGGAAACAGGAACTCCAATCCAGGGCTCCCACCTATGGGCAGGGGCCCAAGTACCTGGCCATCCTCCACTGCTTTCCCAGGCAAATTAGCAGGAGGTTGGATCCCAAGCACAGCAACCAGGACTTGAATCAGCACGCTGATATGGATGCCAGTGCAGCAAGTGGTGGCTTAACCTGCTGCACCGCAGCACCAGCCCCAGTGCTCAAGTTCTCAAGAAACTACAGATGCCCGGCCTCTGATACGGCACTGCTGCATACAACTGCCCAGGTCCCAGACCCTGTACTTACGCTGTAGCAGGGCCAAGAACAATCATGCCATCCTGGTAACTCCTCTTGCTTCTCTTAGCTCCCAAGTACTATCTGACACCAGGTCAAGCTGTGGCTGTCGGATGGGACTGACATCCCCCCCACCGTGCCCACAGCCCCCGTGTCAGGTCTGTGTGACCAGGCTCCAATCCTCAGTGGGCATCCACAAGCTACTATGATCAAGGAAGTTAAATCTACATTAGAACAGCAGAGCCTGGGACTTCCTCCAAGTCCTGAGAGGGCCCACAGTGAGTGAGAACACAGTTTAACAGGCCAGAGGGTCTCCTAGGGCAGAAGGAATGAGGATGGGGTATCAGAACTTTTTCTACAAAAAAGGAATCCTGGAAAGGGAAGAACCACTAAGAAACAGAAAAACCTTTAAAGGCTCAGAATGCAAGGAAGCTGTGGTTTTGTCTTTTGCTAAGAAAATGACTCGCAGGGGTTAAAGATCGCAGCTAAGGCAACTGCAGAGACAGATCAACCAACAGCTCTCTCCTCAAAGTCTATACCATGCCAAGCACTGTGGAAGCACAAAGGGATGGGAACTCGGAGCTCCCAACAGCTGGTGGAGTAGCCAAGGCCGAGCACCTCAAGAACAGCTTGGTCACCAGTACATCAGGAGCTAAGCAAGAGGAAGGAGGACTCAGGGCGGGGGTCCTGGGAATGCCAGCAGGATCCTGTTGGAGGCTGAGCTGGTAGGGGTACCTGGCAGGGGAGGGGCGGGAATCAGTCCCAGCACAGATCCAGAGCGGGGATCTGGGCCTCTCCACCTCTCTTTGCTAGGGCCCAATTTCTCCCCTGCTGAGCCTCCTTCTGCCTAGGTGAGGACTCCTGAGACGCCACCAGGCTGACATGTCCTTTGGAGGAGGAGTCAGTTTCCCACAGCTGTGTCCTGAGGCTTACAAGGGGCTGGAGACCAGCAGAGCCTGAGGAAACACAAGGCTACTGTTGACACGCATGCTCGTCTCAGGAGCGGGGCCTGATGCCCTTTCAACTCACTCAAGGGGTTCATTAAGTTTTTTTTTTTTTTTTTTTTTTTTTATGACCTGTTGTTGTGGCACAGCAGGTTAAATTGCAGCTTGTAACTCCAGCATCCCATATCAGAGTGCTAATCTGAGTCCCAGATGCTCTACTACCAACCTAGCTTCTTGTTAATGTGCCTGGGAAGGCAGAAGATGGCTCAAGCACTCGACTCCCTGTTGCCCATGTGGGAGACTAAGATGAAGTTCCTGGCTCCTGGCCCAGTCCCTGCCACTGCGGCTATTTGGGGACTGAGCCTGAGGATAAATAAATAAATAAATCTTAAGGTGAAAAAAACTTTAAATACATAAATCTTAAAAAAAATTTTCAAAAATAGGAAAAATGATTCTATAAATTGCATTCAGCTATCACAAAAGAAAATAAACTTTTGTGGGCAAGGATCACATGGTATGTACAATGCCGTTGAGAATGTTGATTTGACATTAAATATGCCACAAAAATACATGGTGACATGAGAAACAGTACCAATTACACACACAGACACAGAGGGAAAAAGGCTACCTGCAAAAAGCATTTGTAGTTATCTCATGTAGTAGGACTGCAGGTACTTATTTTCTTGACCTTCTGAAATGCTCTATTATGAACATGTAGCTTTTGTAATATGGAGAACACTTATTAAAACACACAAGCAAAAACAAACTGCAAGAACAACCCAAAGTAGGAGTAAGACCTCCTCTACTGAAGTCTGTAACCAAGTTAGGACTGTCTCATCCAGGGGAAGAGGGTCCCACAAAGGCCACAGGGCCTTAGTTGCCATTTTCTTTCTTGTAAAAAGCAATCGAGATTCTGAAACTGATATCTCTTGTGGATCCATTGTCTCATGTACAAGAGGAAAAGTGTAAAGGGACATCATTTCTCCAAACAGATGAAGGGGCTAAATTTTCCAAGCCAAGACCCAGGTGCCTCATTTTATTTGGGTTATTATTTATTTGGGTTATAATGTATTTTTCAGGCCCAGTTTTTAAGCAGGTCCCCGCCCCCAGAATTTGCTGTGAAATTCAGTTGATCCTACATGCAAGGCAGCAGGAGGAAAGAGCAGTCAGAGCTCTTGTTCAATGGTCTCACTATTGTCTTTTTGTTGTTGTTGTTGTTGTTTAGGTTTTATTTTTACTTATTTCAAAGGCAGAGTTGGGTGGAGGGGGAGGGTGAGACATTTAAAGAACTCTCATCCACTGGTTCACTCCCTAAATGGCCAGAACCCTGGTGGGGTTGAGCTAGCCTGAAGCCAGGAGTCGGAAACATCATCTGGGTCTCCCACGTGAGTGGCAGGGGCGAAAGACTTAGGCCATCTTCCACTGCCTTCCCAGGCTCATCAGCAGAGAGCTGGATCAGAAACAGAGCAGCTGGGACTACAACTGGTGTTCTCACGTGGGATGCCAGGATGACAGGAAGCAACTTAACCCAGTATGCCAGAACGCAGACCCTTTGCCTTTCTCGTAGCGCAAGCTTGGAGACATCATGTAGCAGAGCTTGGGCTTTCTAACAGCGGCCCTCTAACAGCACGCCTCCACGCAGACACCTCTCAGACGCCTCATCCCATCTAGGCAAGACTGCACCTGCCCAGCCACCTGAGCCCATCTCTCAGAGCGAGATGCCAGCTGGGCCAGCCCCAGAGACACAGCAGTTGGTACAGCTGCACTTTCCAGGCTCTGCTTCTAGTGACATTTTTTTCTTCCGTTCTTTCCCTCCCTCCATTTTCTGTTTGTGTTTTTTATTTATTTATTTATTTATTTATTTATTTATTTATTTATTTATTTTGACAGGCAGAGTGGACAGTGAGAGAGAGAGAGAGAGAGAAAGGTCTTCCTTTGCCGTTGGTTCACCCTCCAATGGCCGCCGCGGCCGGCGCGCTGTGGCCGGCACACCGCGCTGATCCGATGGCAGGAGCCAGGAGCCAGGAGCCAGGAGCCAGGTGCTTTTCCTGGTCTCCCATGGGGTGCAGGGCCCAAGCACCTGGGCCATCCTCCACTGCACTCCCTGGCCACAGCAGAGAGCTGGCCTGGAAGAGGGGCAACCGGGACAGAATCCGGTGCCCCAACCAGGACTAGAACCCGGTGTGCCGGCGCTGTTTGTGTTTTTAAAGAATGTGTTCTTTCGGACCTATCTCCACAGACTCCAGCCCTCTAGCCGGCCAGGCACCTCCTCGCCCCACCCCTTTTTAAGATTTTTATTTATTTATTGCAAAGATAGTTACAGACATAGAGTGGGAGAGACAGAAAGGTCTTCCATCTGCTGGTTCATGCCCCAGATGGCCACAACAGCAGGAGCAGGCCGATCCGGAGCCAGGAGCCAGGAGCCTCTTTCGGGTCTCTCATTCAGGTGCAGGGGCCCAAGCACTTGGGTCATCTTCCATTGCCTTCCCAGGCCATAAGCGAAGAGTTGGATTGGAAGAGGAGTAACCAGGACTTGAACTGGCATCCATATGGGATGCTGGAGCTGTAGGCGGTGGCTTTGCCCACTAGGCCACAGCGTCGGCTGCCTCCTTGCTTCCTGCACCAAAGCCAAACCCCTCACCCAAGGATCACCTTCTCTGCCCTCTTCCTCACAGCCCCAAGACAACCCAGGCAGAACCCCTGGTTCAGCCTCGCTGTTTCCGCGTGAAAATACACAGCACTGACTCAATCGCACACCACCCCTGCGAGACTGCAGACTCGGCAGCCAAGAGAGACTCTCAGCTCCTACCCAGCAAACCGCCCAGGGCCTGCTATGCGGCCTGTGTCTAATAAACCCAAGCTGAAGAACCATGACGTGACACATGTTTACGGAGCACTTCTGTGACAGGCACAATTCCAAACGCTCTCCGACAAAACCTTACTTTGCCAGCCAATTCTGACAAGGAACCCATGAGGCAGAGACCATTATGTTCCTCACAGGCACACAAGTCCCACCACGTCCCAAGACCACGCGGCCAAGAGGCGGCAGAACGACATTCACATCTCAGTGACCCAAGTCAAAAACCTGCGCCTCTACCCGAAGGCAGAACACATTTATCAGGGCTTTCTGGTTTGTCCTGGAGAAGGCTACTTTAAAAACTGTCTTCAGGGGCCGGCATTGTGGCATAGTGGTTAAAGCTGCTACTGGCAGTGTCGGCATCCCATATGGGTGCCAGTTCAAGTTCCGGCTGCTCCATTTTCTTTTCTTTTTTTTTTTGACAGGCAGAGTGGAGAGTGAGAGAGAGAGACAGAGAGAAAGGTCTTCCTTTGCCGTTGGTTCACCCTCCAATGGCCGCCGTGGCCGGCGCGCTGCGGCCGGCGCACCGCGCTGATCCGATGGCAGGAGCCAGGTACTTCTCCTGGTCTCCCATGGGGTGCAGGGCCCAAGCACTTGGGCCATCCTCCACTGCACTCCCTGGCCACAGCAGAGGGCTAGCCTGGAAGAGGGGCAACCGGGACAGAATCCGGCGCCCCAACTGGGACTAGAACCCGGTGTGCCGGCGCCGCTAGGCGGAGGATTAGCCTAGTGAGCCACGGCGCCGGCCCCAGCTGCTCCATTTTCAATCCAGCTCTCTACTGTGGCCTGGGATAGCAGTGGAGGATGGCCGAAGTCCTTGGGCCCCTGCACCCACATTGGAGACCCGGAAGAAGCTCCTGGCTCCTGGCTTCGGATCGATGCAGCTCTGGCTGTGCAGCCATCTGGGGAGTGAACCAACAGATGGAAGATCCCCTTCTCTCTCACTTTCAAATAAAAATATAAATCTCTTAAAAAAAATACAAACCCTTCAAATCATCACTAGAAACAGAAGTTGCAGTAAAGCAGACAACAAACCCAAACAAAGCTATTATATCACTAAGATCAAAACCATCTTTAAAAGAAAAATCGCCTTCATGCCACACCATTCTTCTGTCGATGACATTGTCACTCCTAACATTAAGACTGGCACAAGGGGCCAGTGCTTTGGCGCAGCATCCCATATGGCGCTGGTCTGAGTCCCAGCTGCTCCATTTCCGATGCAACTCCCTGCTAATGCTCCTGGGAAAGCAGCGGAGGATGGCCCAAGTCCTTGGGACCTTGCACCTGTGTGGGAGACCAGGAGGAAGCTCCTGGCTCCTGATCGGCTTGGCTCAGCTCTGGCAGTTGCAGCCATTTGGGGAGTGAACTAGCAGATAGATGAAAGACCTCTCTTTCTCTCTGTGTCTACCTCTTTCTGTAACTCTGTCTTTAAAATAAACAAAACACATGAAAGACTGTGTGGGGAGCAGCCCGGACTAGACTGTTACTGGAATTAAGACTTATTCTATGCATCTGCTCTCCCACAATATGGCGCTGGGAGAGAAGTAAACAGCTTCCGCACAGCTGCCTCCAGTTCAACCAATTAACTGTAGGACTTGCTCCTGATTGGAGAGCAGCGTACTCAGCCGAGTTGGGATTGGCGGAGAAGGACTATAAAGGAGGAGAGAGACGGCATGCACCAGGAACATCTATGGGGAACATCTAAGGGAACCCGTGCAGCCCCCGAGAGAGCCGGCCGGCGGTGTGCCGCTCCCCTGCGGAAGTGGGGAATGCGGCCAGGGGGAACTGCCCTTCCACGGAGGTGGAAGGGATAGTAGCCAACCCGGGAAGAACCAGCAGCAAACCCGGGGAGGGCCGAGCAGACGAAAGAACAGCGCAGGGTCCTGTGTCGTTCCCCCATGAAGAGGGGGAGCGACAGACTGAAACAGGCCTAGGATCACAAAGCCTACTCTAGTAAATACCTAGGATACCACAACAATGTGAAAAGGACACCAAGGAAAATGGGGGGAGGTGGCACTGTGGCATGGCGGGTAAAAGCAGCCGTCTGCAGTTCCGGCATCCCATATGGGTGCTAGTTTGAGACCCGGCTGCTCCACTTCTGATCCAGCTCTCTGCTATGGCCTGGGAAAGCACTGGAGGATAGCCCAAGTCCTTGGAGCCCAGCATGGGGGACCCAGAAGAAGCTCCTGGCTCCTGATCAGCTCAGCTCTGGCTGTTGAGGCTATCTGGGGAGTGAACCAGCAGATAGAAGACCTCTCTCTCTGCCTCTGCCTCTCTGCAACTCTGCCTTTCAAATAAATAAATCTTATTAAGAAAACCGTGGGGCGGCCAGGCGCCGTGGCTCACTTGGTTAATCCTCCGCCTGCGGCACCAGCATCCCATATGGGTGCCAGATTCTAGTCCCGGTTGCTCCTCTTTCAGTCCAGCTCTCTGCTGTGGCCAGGGAGGGCAGTGGAGGATGGCCCAGGTGCTTGGGCCCTGCACTCCATGGGAGACCAGGAAAAGCACCTGGCTCCTGGCTTCGGATCGGCACAGCACTGGCCGTGGTGGCCATTTGGGGAGTAAACTAATGGAAGGAAGACCTTTCTCTCTGTCTCTCTGTCTATAACTCTATCTGTCAAATAAATAAAATAATAATAATAATAAGGAAACAGTGGGGATGGGGCTAAACTAACACTAATGATTTTCTAGGACCACTTCAAAGGACTTCAAAATCTCTAGCCATTTCAGACAATAGCAATCAAACATGCTGAAACAGTTCCAGGGTTGTGGAGGACGCCTGCACACTCCTGCAGGTCGGGCAGTAACTCTCCCTCCAACAGCTCTCCCAGGGACATGGTGAACAGCCCAGGCCTGTGCCATAGACCCCTGGTCTTCTCCAAGGAAAGGCAGGAGGTAGGCAAGCCCAAATTCAGTCACTTCCTTTGGTGTCTGTAGTGGGTCAGCAGCAGGTGTGAGAAGGTGCCTGTCCCACGGGAGAACGCGGCTGCCTGCTCCCACCTGCCCCTGACCCGGCCTAAGGCAAGTAGGCCGAGGCCCTCTAGCTGATCATCGGCTGCTCTGGGAGGACCAATATTGCCACACCTCCTCCCAGGAAATATCCGTCTTCCAGCTGTTTACAGTGCATGCTCAGGTTGCCAAGAGACTCCAGAAGGGAACTCTAACCCCACATCTGAAGTGAGCCCCAGCATTTCCAAGGATGACCTTGGGCAGCGGAAACTACAGTGAATGCCCACAGCAGTGTGTGTGGTGAGGTGGTCACAAGGTGGGCCACATGGGAAGGGGGCTGTGGTAGGTAGACAGATGACGTTTCTTCTCCTCAGCAAGGCAGTGAAGTTTAATGGCTTTATATTCCTCCTTTTCTCCAATCTCAGAAGTGAAATAATTTATGAGGTTAACAATTAGATCCAAGGGAATGTAGAGCAAAGATATGTTGATGGTGGGAGTTTTTACAACTGCTCTGATTACACAGCGCTTGTCTTTGAGCTTCCTAGTAGCCCATACAAAAACAGTCTCTCAGCTTTATACATCTGAGAGACAGACACTGTCCTCCATCTAACTTTGAAAGGGAGTCCCTCAGGATTCCACAGGGAGTTCACAGGATGAGGAATCAAAAGAAAAAATAGCGAAATCGGCAAAGGGGGAAAACAGAGGTGCCACGATAAGGTGCCGGCGTCCAGGGAGTGTGCAGAAGGCTGACTCCTCAGGGCAAGTCGAGTCATGCGAGGCTTCCAACACCTGGAGCGCTACAGGAGCCAGAAGTCCCCTGGATGCCATTACACAACCTCAGGGTGTGCAGGGAGCAGATGCCAAGAGCCCAGCACCAGCCTGGCTTGTGCTCCTCTGTCCATCTAGCCTCTTCGCTCTGTTTACAGGCCTAACCCCGAGAGCCTGCTTCTCCAGCGGCAACCTCACTTCTAAGGGGGCTGCAGACACACTGATGAGTCATTTCCCCCTTTCCTTTTCTGCACCAGCTCTATGCGGGCCCAAATACTGCTGCGTTGGAGTCAGTGACTGCTACAGTCCAGAAGGCTGTGGGGGGTGAGATGGTTCTGATGTTACATTTGGAGTAAGAATTGCAAAGCTGCAAGTGGTACAGTTACTGCTCTAGCTGAAGAACATTAGAGTATTTTATGTTTTCTAAATCAGTAACAAACCAAAATGATACACAATGCATACACTGCTGCATACGCCTATGGATGTTTTGAAAAACTGTGGGCAACAGGGATTCTTGAGATACAAACATTTATAATCCACCAGGGAATGCCTTAGTAGAACCTTGCAGCAACTCCTGTCTATAAACAGACTGCCCTCGCTCCTACAGCATTAATAAGGAATCCCTAATAGGTCTGCTTGCAGTTGGAGGTAGAGCTCTCAACTCTGTTCATCGGAAGCCTGGTGCTGCAGTGGGACCTCAGGGAGCCCTTGACAGCAGCGCTGCCGTTGTTTTACACACTGGGTTCTCTCCATTCTCTTAACCGCAGTCCATAGGCCTGACTGACCATGAGACATGTGGAAGCTTTCAAGATCCCAACACTTAGGGTCTGCCTCCAGACCAGTAACAGCAGAACCTCTGGGGGTGGGGCCCAGGCATCCATACTTTTTAAAAGCTCTCCAAGGGATTCTACAATGCAGCCAGCCTTGAGAATCGGTGGCTTAAAATACACAGCGGGGCCGGCACTGTGGTACAGTGTGTTAAACCACTGTCTATATCACCAGCATCCCACACGGGTGCCAGTACAAGTCCACGCTGCTCCACTTCCGCCTCTCTAAGTCTGCCTTTTGAATAAAATAAATGAACCTTAAAAAAAAAAAAAAAAAAAAAAAAGGACTGTGAGTTTCCTAAGTAGCTCCTCTCTCAGGTATTAAAAAAAAAAAAAAAAAAAAAAAAAAAAAAACAACAACACAGCAAATCCAACTGTTTCTCTCCTGCTTCACTGTTCCTGCCCTGGTCTCAGCCACTGCAAGGTCTTGTCTCAACCTCCAGTTCCTGCTTCTACTCTTGCCAGCTTGCACCAAGCACACAGCAAATCAGATCACGCCCTGCTTCTGCGGGCTTCCCACCACACTTATAATAAAACCACAGCTCTCACAAGACCTGCAAGGTCCCGCACAACCTGGCTTCTGCAGCCCCCTCCACCTCTTATAACCCCTCTGCCTGTCACCGTGCTTTGGTCAGCCTGGTCTTAGTCCTTATTTCCTGAACATGCCACGCACAATCCTGCCCCTGGGCCTTTGTACCTCCTTTCTCCACTGCCTGGCAGACCCTGTGCTTGGATCGTCCATGCCTAGCTGACAGCTCCGTGTCATTCAGGTCAGCTCAATGGGACCGCCTCAGAGAGGTGTGCTCTGACCACCTGATCTAAAGTAACCCCTTCAACGTGCAGTCACACTATTTTACCATCCTTAAAGCACCTGACACTTTCTGCAGTCTCTTGATCCATCCGGAACATGAGCTTTAGGGAGGCAGGAACTTGGCTCAGGAAGGACCTCTCACAGAGCAGGCAGTCAATAAACACACATTCGTGTCACTTCCCCATCAGTGCCACTCCTCACTACTCCACGGTGATCCATGAAGAAAGACAGCCCAGGCCGGCGCCGTGGCTCAATATGCTAATCCTCCACCTTGCGGCGCCGGCACACCGGGTTCTAGTCCCGGTCGGGGCGCCGGATTCTGTCCTGGTTGCCCCTCTTCCAGGCCAGCTCTCTGCTATGGCCAGGGAGTGCAGTGGAGGATGGCCCAGGTGCTTGGGCCCTGCACCCCATGGGAGACCAGGAAAAGCACCTGGATCCTGGCTCCTGCCATCGGATCAGCGCGGTGCGCCGGCTGCAGCGGCGGCCATTGGAGGGTGAACCAACGGCAAAGGAAGACCTTTCTCTCTCTCTCTCTCTCACTGTCCACTCGGCCTGTCAAAAAAAAAAAAAAAAAAGAAAGACAGCCCGAGGCTGCCACCCTTCTGTCTGAAACCCTCAGGGGTTCTAAACTGCCTCTCACCAGTAACCCGGACTCCCCTGCTCTGGCAGCGCACCCGCACCAGCAACCCAGACCCCTGTTCCTCCTAAGGTCCCACTGTCCCCAACTCCTCGCTGTGCACAGCAGCCACACAGCTGCTCTCCCGTCTTTGTGTATGTCTTCCTGCCCTATCTTCCACCTCCCCTAACAGCGTCCACTGCTCTGACACGAACTGGCTGGGACAACACCTCCTCCAAGCAGTCACCCTCAATTAGACAAACACCCACTTCTTCGCTCTCCCACAGAAACCCACGCTTCCTCCTGCCATCACATGGGGCTCATCATAGGGGGCTCCCCTCCCATCTCTTCTCTACACAGAGGTTCCCTCAACACCTGGGCTTTGAAGACACTGGACCACGAGTACAAGCTGAGCAAAACACTATCTTTTACTACTGTATCCCAGTAGCAAGGGCATCTAAAAACTTCTGAATGAATCCTTAACTTGTTTTCAGTATGACCAAGTTGGTGCTGTGGGAAAACTCTCCCGGCCCCTTGTGTTCGGGGGCACTTTGAGTCTACACTTCTCCCTCAGGCGATGGCCGCTGTGTGAGCCCGTCAGCAGCACTCACACCGGGCCAGCAGGCCCCTGCCTGCCAGCGCGTGCCGCCTCACCGAGACACTCGCCTGTGAACAGGCACTGGCTGGACCAGTCACTGATGCGTCATGGGCCGGGGAAAGCTGCCTCCCTTGGGACAGACTCCCAATCTACCACCTGAGCCAGCAGGAAATGGAGCCTTTTGATAAGGGAGGACCCACCCTCCTTATTGTGCTTTCCTGGGGGCTCACAGAAACAAAACCTGTGCAGCCAGGCCCACTGCCATCAGCGGTGCCTTCCCTTTCCCGATTTAAACACACATGCCAGGAACTGAGACATGAAGCCACAGGAGGTCTTTATCAACACTGCAGCCCCTTGATAATGAATAGCAATGGGTGTTTTAATACCAGGCTGCAAAAACCTCCAATAGCCACTTGTGTGGCTTGACATATTTAGCTAAGTCATCACACAGAACATCACTGCTTTGCCATAGATACAGATATTCACCAAGAGGCGTCTGCCATGGTCCATACATGCTACTCCTGTTTTTCAGGAAAAGATAAACCACACTTAAGCAAAGTGAAGGTCATTTCTGTCTAAGTTCCTGGAACTGTTTGTAGCTTTCCTTTCAAATCTGCCTGGCTCCAGTCCTACATGTACTGGAAGCCTCATCTTGAACGAGCCCTTCAGCATGGCTCAGTTCCCAATCACCTGGCCCCTGAGTCCAGGGTCATCTGAGTGTGTCTTTCTAGCCAGGTCTGTTAGGTCAAACCCCTCCCACAGAAGGCTCCATCAACGTATTTATCAATGCATGGATGGTATCATTCAACCAAGACAGACAGCTGTGGTACAGACATTAGTCTCTTCCCTAGTTGGAGTTCCAGAGAATTCTGAATAAGGGGGAGGGTACACTCTCCCACCCAGTCCTGGCCCCTCTGTTCTCCACATTCTCAAGGTCCAGGGGGTACATGCAGGCTGTGGCCATGCCAGGGCCAAGGAGGAGAGTGTGGGCTGGTCAAAACGAGCCCAGACATACTCACGGGGTCCGTCAGCATGGCCCGGCAGTGGGAAGCCAGGGCCAAGAAGGCCAGCACGTTGAAGATGACTCCATTGATGATGCTGTACACGTAGTCTCGGGATGGAAGCAGCATGACGAAGAGGACCACGAACTCCGCATAGAGGACCAGAAACCAGGTGACAATCGCACAGGCAATGCCACAGCCGTCGCGGATAAACCACATGGTTCCCACAGGACCAGGGTAGGGAGGTGGGGTGCACTTCTCTGGCTGGAGGTATTCTGGCTTCCGCTCAATGTCTCGGAAGTGGTGGGTGGGGATGAGCATCATAAGCTATTCTGTCCATACTGGCATCTGAAAGAGAAAGCACCCAGGAGCTCGATGATGTCCTTCAGTTAGGGGACGGACAAAACCACCTTTGCAAAGCGAGCCCCAAGTATCCACGTGCGAACCCCCGGCTGAAGGCTTCCTGGATGCCTTTTCATTTAAAATACGAGTTGTCTTCTCTGTTCCTGAGTTTCCTTAGCCTTAGAGCAACGGGACCATCTTGCCCCAAAACTTCCCATGATGAGAATGAGAAGGCTGCACGCTCGGCCAGAGCCGGCTGCAGCAGAAGCAGCAGCACAGCACGCCACTTAGAGGCAGAAGGGGAACCCAGGCCTCTCAGCTGCTGGAGATCTGTGCAGACCGCGCTTCAGTGGCTAAGTTCAAGCTTTGACTTAAAGCAGAGGAAGAGGGGCAACAGGGCAGTGAGGTACGCCAACTGCTTAGGGCAAACCCCCCTCAGCAGACAAGGGCAAACCCAGACACTGCTGAGGCTGCTCAGGAGTAACAGGGATGAGTATGAGAAAAACAGTGGTGACCTAGGACTAGTGTTAGCTGTAACCATTAGGACATTCAAGGTCACTGCACTAGTCAATGATAAAGGCACAACAGTCACTAGGACAGATAAAGTTCTTGAAACCAATCAACTATTTCAGCCCGATTGGCCAGTAAGGTTGTTTTCTGGAGTAAGACACCTTGAGTTCTGCTGACCCTGTGGGTGACGGAGCAAGGGTAGAACGTGCTGGACGAAGAGTTCAACGATGCTCTCCACCACCTGGCCATGCGCTTTCATGAACCTTCGTTTCCTCTCCTGTGGGAACACCCACATTCCAGCCCTGGCCACCACCTCCCAGGGCTGTTGGTGTCAAAGCCAAGAGCGCCGGTGGAGGCGTTTGTGTGAGTGATGTCGACTGTTGCACACTGCACACCTCACCGACCGTGCACACACTCTCTAGGAAAGGCTCCTACTCCTGCAGAAACAAGCACAGAGGGACAAAGCACTCCTCCCTGCTGACAGCTTCACCCAAGTCTCTGGAGACAGCAGTGACACAACTAAGAAGCAATGTCTGAAACCTGTTCTGTGCCACAGACACAGGGAAGAGAGATGTCCCTGCTCTGTCTTCACGGTAACCTCTCTGGCTTACTGCATCACGAGCCACCAGGTTTCTCAGAAAATGAGATGGTTTTAGTTCACCATCAGATCTGAGTGCCATGGACAAGTCACCTGTGGCACAGGCTATGGCACAGCAAGTGACAACTCAGTCTTGAGAACTCAGCAGAGGCAATCACTCAGAAGCAGCACTGGCTACATGCACTGTCCTCAAGACTCTGGCTCTGAAGGGCAAGGGCAGGCTTCAATGCCTGCAGCGGAGGACGGCTGGGCCAACATCAGGGGCCAGGAGCCCAAGCTGGATCTCCCATGTGAGCAGCAAGGATTCAGTAGCAAGCTGGGATCAGAAGCCGAGTGGAGACTCAAACCCAGGCACTCCTACAGGGAAAATGCCTACCACACCAACCAGAACTTACAAACAAAGCAACCTGTGCTCTCCAGAAGGCAGGGACAATGTAGTGCAGCCAGGGACAACCTAAGGGCATTCAAAGAGTGGGCCCACCCTCTGCAGTATCAAACAGGACAGCAGGAGATGGCAGATCAGGGATGTCTGGGACCTGACCCGGGCTAGCAAAGATCCTGACTTCTGTTCAGCCAAGGCAGGACAAAGGCTGACATTCCACACTGACTCCAAAGGGCAACATTTTAACTACTTCTACAGATGCAGGAATTCTTTTTTTTTTTTTTCTTGCTACCACAGATTCCTAAGTATGTCACCTATGTTGCCACAATTACTATTTAAGTTCTAAACCACTAAAGTGTTATTGGCCCAAAGCCACACCACTGGATTATATACCATCTCTGTCTGCTTTTGTACTATACTGGCTGGTAAGAAGTGAGTAGCTCTGAAGGAGACCCAATGACCCACAAGCCACAAGCATTTACTCTAGAAAAGTTTGCTGATGTTTGTTTCCAAGCAGTGGTGACCCACCAAATGAACAATACACTCTTCATGACTCCTGCTTTCCCTGCAGAACAGCGTGGTGTGATCAACATGGTGACAACTCACCTGCCTCCTCCCATCACTTGCACCCTGAGGGCCATTTTAAAAATGTATTATTATGGGGCCTGCACTCCGGCTTTCTGGTAAACCCGCCCCCTGCAGTACTGGCATCCCATATGCGTGCCAGTTGGAGTCTGGCTGCTCCTCTTCTGGTCCAGCTCTCTGCTATGGCTTGGGAAAGCAGTTGAAGATGGCCCAAGTTCTTGGGGCCCTTTGCCCGTGTGGGACACCCAGAAGCAGCTCCTGGCTTTGGATCCACACAGCTCCGGTTGTTGTGGTCACATCTGGGGAGTGAACCAGCGGATGGAAGACCTCTCTCTGCCTCTGTCTGTGACTTTGCCTTTCAAATAAATAAATCTTTTTTAAAAAGTATTATCCTTTTTTGAGAGGCAAAGACACGAAGTGAGAGAGTGCGTGAAAGAGCAAGTGCACACAAAAGCATGACCGAGTTCCCATCTGCTGGTTCTCTTCCCAAACGCCTGCAATGGCTGAAGCTAGAACTCAGTCCAGGTCTCCCTTGTGGGTGGCAGGAACCCAATTACTTGAGTCCTCACCTGCTGCCTCCCAAGACCTCTATCAACAGGAAACGGAGTAAGGAGCCAGAGCCCAGTACTGAACAGAAGTACTCTCGATGGGGCATAGGCATCATTTTTTTTTAAACTTTGTTCAATAAATATAAATTTCCAAAGTACAACTTTTGATCATAGCGGCTCCCCCCCAACCCCATAACCGGCATAGGCATCTTAACTGCTAGACTACACCTGCCCCATGAGGGCTTTTTGGATGGCTGAGATGAATCCTAAAAATGAAGCAAAAAAAAAAAAAAAAAAAAAGGCGGGGTGGGGGGGACAGAAGATTTTACAGCTGTTCCTGTCTTAACTACAACAGTCATCCATTTCTTCTGGAATGATGTGTAGTCATTACCAGGAACATCAATTACTGGAATGTGTTAGGAAATGATGTCCTCAGGGGTTACCCACATTCACTGGGCCTCAGCCTTCCACCAAGTGGCAGTTCAGATTATAATTATAACCCTGGCATCTCCTTTGTGCAGTTCTTTGTCTTCTTCCTCCACTCCTGGATACTGTCATTTCTCTGTCTATAGTTACCAATCCTCCCAACATAGCCTCCATTTACTCTTGCTAATTGGCTGTGGGCTGTTTATGAAGCAGGTAGTTGTTCTGGCTAAGAAGTCTGCAGGAAAAGCCTGTTGCTCACCCACCACACAGATCTTAAGGGCTAGAAGCCCGTACCTTATCATTAACCTGCTGCCTGGCACATAACAGCCACTTAATGTATACATTCATGAAACAAATGCATGAGCCTTGGGATCCCAGAACTCTCTCTAGAAGGCCGTGTCTGCTTACTCTTTCCTTCTTTCTTTCTTTCCTTTAGATTTATTTATTTGAAAGTCAGTTATACACAGGAGAGGCAGAGAACGAGAGGTCTTCCATCCAGTGGTTCACTCCTCAATTGGCTGCAACCGGAGCTATGCAGACCCAAAGCCAGGAGCCAGAAGCTTCCTCCAAGGTCTTCCCACTTGGGTACAGGGGCCCAAGGACCTGGACCATCTTCCACCACATTCCCAGCCCACAATAGAGAGCTGCACGTAAAGTGGAGCAGCCGGGACTTGAACCAGCGCCCATATGAGATGCTGGCACTACAGGTGGCAGCTTTACCCGCTACACCACAGCGCCCACCGTATCTGCTTACTTTCATGGCTGTGCCATAACCTGATTGGAAGAGGGTACACCAAACAGGTACACCAAGTTGGTGGACTAACCCTTACTCAAGTAAGCAGAGTATCCCATCCTTGAACAATGTGGGACCAAGGAGTGTACAGAGGAGCTGTGTTTTCCCATCACGCTCCCTAGTGAGCGAGGTTCTGTGATCTGGGAAAGGACGCAGTGCTAGACACCAAGAGCTGAATAGAACGGAGCATCCCAACTCACTTACAAGCTTCACAGTCTCACAATTAAATCAGGCCTCCCAAAACCACCCAAGTACTTTTCCTTATATTAGTCAACTGAAAATCTGAGAACTAAGGGGGAAAACTCTCCTTGAAACAAACTCCACGTTCCCTTCATCCTGCCCCTAACAAAGAGCAAAGCCAGACCCCTTTTCCTTTTCTATTTTCATCTGGGGACACTGCAGTCCCTTGAGGTCAAACAGAGGCTCTCTGCTAAGAACTCACCTCCCCACGCGAGTCCTTGCTTCTCAGGGGCTGGGCAGAATGAGCAGCTCGGGTCTCCCGAGCAGGTCCCAAGCCCCCAGTACTCCTACTGCCAACTAGCTCTCGCCTTCAGGGGGCCACCTCCAATCCCTAAACCCCATCACCTCGCCCTATTTGATCACTAAAGGCTCCTTTACTGACCTCAACTCAAAAACATTCACTGGGCTGCCACTAAATGTGACCAAGCGTACAGGGGCTCACACCTGAGTGATGAGGAGGACAGTAATGTGTGTGCGCTGCCCTGCTCTGGCTCCCAGTCCAGTCAAGTCTAGTTTTATTTGTTTTCCTCCACCAACCTGCAAGTCTCACCTGTTCATTAGCTCTGTAGCCTGGTGTCTGGCCAGGCAGACACACCCACAATAACGCTCACAGTTAGTGACCAGCAGAACAGCCCATCAAAGGGGCGGACAGTGCCGAAACCACCACCAGCAAGTGCCACAGACTTATTCACAGTGAGGACTTCTGAAGCAGTGGGGTCTGAGCAGCTCAGCTAAAAGCAAGGCACCAACTAAGTGGTGGTGTAGCATGGATGGGCTGCATGCCCAGAACCAGGTGCATGGCTTTACTGGGAAGTGGGAAGGGAGTGGAAATGAAATTTTAGGGGTAAGAGGTTATGTTTTAGAACCTCTGAACTTCCCAGAGTTGGCATTTCACCCTGGAGGAGCTGGCAAGTCACCACTTTCTGGGGCCAGTGGTACAGGGATCACCACCACACTGTAAAGAAGCCACACTGGGCCGGTGCCGCGGCTCACTAGGCTAATCCTCTGCCTAGCGGCGCCGGCACACCGGGTTCTAGTCCCGGTTGGGGCGCCGGATTCTGTCCTGGTTGCCCCTCTTCCAGGCCAGCCCTCTGCTGCGGCCAGGGAGTGCAGTGGAGGATGGCCCAGGTGCTTGGGCCCTGCACCCCATGGGAGATCAGGAAAAAGCACCTGGCTCCTGCCATCGGATCAGCGCGGTGCGCCGGCCGCAGCGCGCCGGCCGCGGCGGCCATTGGAGGGTGAACCAACGGCAAAAGGAAGACCTTTCTCTCTGTCTCTCTCTCTCACTGTCCACTCAGCCTGTCAAAAAAAAAAAAAAAAAAGAAAAAAGAAAAAAAAAAAAAGAAAGAAAAAGAAAAGAAAAGAAGCCACACTGGGGTGACACATGACAGATGAGGGCTCAGCTCAGAGGTCCCAAGCCCAGGGGTTGTCCTAGGTCTTCTATTCCTCTAAGGCAGGAGTGGGCAATCTTTTTTCTGCCAAGGGCCACTTAGATAATTCTTACTTTACTTATGGGTCACACAAAGTTATCAACTGAAAAATTAGCCTGCTACAGATTTACTGAGTTTTGAGTCCTGCCTGTGGTTGCCTTGGCAGGGCCAGACCCCATGATTTGGTGGGCCTTATGAGACTATAGGCCACTGCAGGGGCTACCCGCTTTCCAAAGACCCAGAACAATGATCATTTTGTCATTCATTACGTAATCAGCACTGTCCTTTTGGCTAAGGGTTTACAGCACTAAAAAAGTTAGTTCCTCCATGTCAGCAACCCATGTTCAAATTCTTATTCTCATTGACAAGAGAGGCTCAGAGAGGCAAGGGGACCAAGCCTTGAGTGTTAGGGAAGCCACGGGGGACAAGGATTCCCAGAATCACAGGAGTTCTGGAGTTTCCTAGAGGTAGCCACCCTGCTAAGATGCAGGGTCAGAGTGATGACCTGAGCTTAGCGGGGGCAGTATGCTAAGTCTAAGAAGTCTGCAAGTCTTCCTTGCTGGAGTTTCAGAAGTCCCCCCACCCCACCCCCAATAAAAAAGAAAAGAAATGAATCAATTAGTGCTCATTTTCTAAAACAAAATAAACCTTGTTCGGGGCGGCACTGTGGCACAAAAGGGCGCCGGTTCTAGCCCCGGCTGCTCCTCCTCCAATCTTGCTCTCTGCTGTGGCCTGGGAAAGCAGCAGCAAATGATCCCACCTTTTGGGCTCCTGCACCTGCGTAGGAGACCTGGAAGAATCTCCTGGTTCCTGGCTTCAGATTGGCCCAGCTCCAGCCATTGTGGTTTCTTGGGGAGTGAACCAATGAATGGAAGACCTTTCTGTCTCTCCCTCCCACTGTAATTTTACCTCTCAAATAAATAAAATCTTTTAAAAAAATAACTTTGCTTCTGGTCCACAGCATTGCCTCCAGATCCATGTAAAATACATCTGTTACATCACATCTAACCATAATTATGTCCTCCCACTAATCCAGACAAGACAGAATCCAATGTATTCAATGAGCCCCAGGGACTGGGCTGCCGGGTCAGCCGTAGGGCAGTTCAAAGGGTTTGAAAACAATGGTACTTGGGCCAAGCTCAGAGGTCTCATCCCACTATGGCCCATCATCAAGATGGCCAGGACGGACACCTAGCGGACTCAACCCTTAGGCTATGCCTTGTGGACAGGAGACAAAGGCATGACTGTCACACAAAAGTTCTGTGTTAGAACCATCAGAGTCCACTGATCTCAATCCAGCAAGTGTGCCAAGGAACCCCAATCCTCTCAGACTGCCAACACATCCTACTTCATCTGCTTTCATTAGACAAGATCCAACACTGAAGACATGGAATAGTTTAGCCAGTTCCAATATCATATCCGTAGAAGTATCTCAAAGCATTCTGTGAGGACCGCTTTTCTAAAGCATCATTTACATCCACGTGTGCATTCATGAACACCATACAAGTTGATCTTGGGACTGCAACAGATTAAAGGAGCATTTTTAAAAGGGCAAAGAACCCAACCATTAAGGCCTAGATGAAATGTGTGTACACAGACCGGTTTAGCAATTATTTCTCTGCTTAGAGATAAGGATCACCCAAATACTTCAACAAAAATTTAGAGGTTAAATTTTCAGGGTTCCTACAAGTAGGTACTATAAAGTTCAAATTCAAAGGCTTTTTAAAAATATTTATTCATTGATTTGAAAAGCAGGGAGAATGGGTTAAGCTGCCACCTGCAATGCTGGCATCCCATATGTGCACCAGTTGAAGTTCTGGCTGCTCCACTTCCGATCCAGCTCCTTGCTAATGCTCCTAGAAAGGCAGCAGAGAATGGTCCAAGCACTTGGACTTCTGAACCTATTTGGGAAACCTCAATGGAGTTCCAGGCTCCTGGTTTTGGCCTGGCCCAGCCTTGGCCATTGTGGCCATTTGGTGAATAAAACAGCAGGTTTAAGATCTGTTTCTCTCCATAACTGGCTTTTACATAAATGAAAAAAAAAAAAAGTAACAGTTTCCACTAGTTGGTTCACTCCCCTAGTGACTGCAATTGCTGGGGCTAGGCCAGGCTCAAACAAGGAGCATATAACTCCATCTAGGTCTCCCATGTGATGGCAGAGGCCCAAGCACTTGGGCTATCATCTGCTGCTTTCCCAAGAGCATAAGCAGGGACTTGATTAGAAGTGAAGCAGCTGGGACTCAAACCAGCACTCTGACATAGGTAGGATGCTGGATTCACATGCGGCAGCTTACAACTGCTCCCAAAAGTCTGGGGCCGGCGCTGTGGTGCAGTGAGTTAACACCCTGGCCTGAAGTGCCGGCATCCCATATGGGCACCGGTTCTAGTCCCGGCTGCTCCGCTTCCAATCCAGCTCTCTACCATGGCCTGGGAAAGCAGTAGAGGATGGTCCAAGTCCTTTGGCCCCTGCACTCATGTGGAAGACCCAGAAAAAGCTCCTGACTTCTGATATCAGCACAGCTCCAGCCATTGCAGCCATCTGGGGAGTGAACCAGTGGATGGAAGACCTCTCTCTGTCTCTCTCTCTGTAACTGTCTTTCAAATAAATTAATTAAAAAAAAAAAATTCAATTTCATCAGCTCCTTACCAGATGTCAGGATCATCAGCAAGCTGGTGGAAATTCATAAAGACTTTTGGCTTAAGTCATAATCTATCTGAAGTGCATATGTGAATTTTTTTTTAATTTATTTTTTGACAGGCAGAGTGGACAGTGAGAGAGAGAGACAGAGAGAAAGGTCTTCCTTTTGCCATTGGTTCACCCTCCAATGGCCACCACGGCTGGCGCGCTGCGGCCAGCGTACCATGCTGATCCGATGGCAGGAGCCAGGTGCTTCTCCTAGTCTCCCATGGGGTGCAGGGCCCAAGCACTTGGGCCATCCTCCACTGCACTCCCTGGCCACAGCAGAGAGCTGGCCTGGCAGAGGGGCAACCAGGACAGAATCCGGCGCCCCGACCAGGACTAGAACCCGGTGTGCTGGCGCCGCAAGGCGGAGGATTAGCCTAGTGAGCCGCGGTGCCGGCGCAACATTTGGTTTAAAAGAAAAAACATAGGGGCTGGCGCCGTGGCTCAAACTAGAACCGGAGGTGCCAGTGCCACAGTCGGAGGATTAGCCTATTGAGCTGCGGCGCCAGCCTCTCTCTCTCACTTTCTGTAACTCTACCTCTCAAATAAATAAGAAATCTTTTTAAAAAAATCATGACACATGTCAATATTTTATAATTATTAAATACTCAAAAATTTACCTGTCTGATTTACAATTATGGTGCATGGTGTTTGCTGATTTTAAGACTTCTTTTATATATATATATATATATATATATACATTTTAAGATTTATTTTATTCCTTTGAAAGAGTTACACAGAGAGGTTGAGGCAGATAGAGGTCTTCTATCCGCTCATTCAGTCCCCAGATGACTGCAATGGCCAAAGCAGCACTGATCAGAAGCCAGGAGCTTCTTCCAGGTCTCCCACATGGGTGCAGGGGCTGAAGGACTTGGGCCATCCTCTACTGCTTTTCCAGGCCATAACAGAGAGCTGGATTGGAAGTGGAGCAGCCAGGTCTAGAACCGGTGCCTATATGGGACAGGCCAGGGCTGTAACCTGCCACGCCACAGCGCCGGCCCCAGCTCAAGGACTTCTTACATTGGAGAGTAACAGGCTCAAAACACACACGTATGTACAAGCCATCCTGCACTTTCAAAAATAAATGATCCATTCCCTAGAAGCATTAGAAATGAATCCGGTCAAGCAGATAAATCCATTTCTCTGTGCTACAATGATCTTAACTTGTGTAAGGAGCCAAAAGGATTATAAAATTTATGCCCACTTTTAGAGGAGTTTCAGAAACAAAGAATAACCATGAATCACCATGTTTGAGAGTGAGTCACCCAATTTTTCAAAAAGGTAAGGGTGTGGTAGGAAGCCCCAGAGGCGAGGCCCTTATCTTGAGTCACACTTGCCAGCCAGGAGGCGTTGAGACAGGCAGAGCCCGCCTGCTCTGTAAGGGCTTTCCCAGCAAGGCTGCCCTAACTGCCGGTCTGCTTCTCTCCGCCTCCTGCTGCTTTCTGTGGCACTCAAGCTTCAGCAAAAGATGCAGAGGAAAAAGAAGCAAACTACGGAGCCCCTAAACCAAGCCCCATATGTATTCAAATTCATTGAGGAACTGAGCAGTCAGGAAGCTGGATTTTCTGTCTTGCTTCCTTACCAGTGAGGTTCTCATAAAACCCATTCATGGACACACTCACACTCCCAACACTCACCTTTCTTTCAGAAACAAAATCTGGGATTCAGACAGGCCATGGAGACAAACAGCTCCTCCACTTACTACAAAAGATTTCATTACAACTGGCTATCTTGTGGCATTATAAATCTACCTAAAAACATACCCACCTCCACATCTCTCTGTAACTCTTTCAAATAAATAAATCTTTAAAAACAACAACACACATCCAGTTGGGGCCAACGCTGGGGCGTCACCTGCGAGGCCAGCATCTCGGCACCAGTTCAAGTCCTGGCTTGACTCCACTTCCAATCCAGCTTCCTGCTAATGACCCAGGAAAAGCAGTGCAAGACAGCCCTAGTTCTTGGGCTCCTGCACCCACATGGGAGACGCAGATGAAGCTCCTGGCTCCTCTCTTCGGCCTAGCCCTGTCCCAGCCATTGTGGCCATCTGGGGAGTAAACCAGCAGATTGCTTACTCTAACTCTTTCAAGTAAAAAAAATACGTCTTAAAATAAAACAAAACACACACCCACCTACATACACATGTTGAAAAGGTTGGGACATCAGTAGAAAGTACCACACACTTGGGTAAGATGCCCTACTTTATCTTTTTTACTGGCATGGCTTATATATGTTACAACAATGAGAAAAACTGGGAACATTTAACAAGATCACATATAAGATTAACTGTCTAAAAAAAATCACTATCTGAATCTGTACTTTAGAGCTGGAAGGGACACTAAAGGTTATCTAATCAATTTTAGTCAAATTCTCCTGCTTTACAGATTAAAAAACCAATGTTTTCAACAAGAAAGTAGTACAGATGGAGCTGGGCGCCACATTACCGGGATCCCCATCACGCGTGAGGATTCACACCCAGCAGCCCATTTTAACTTGTACCAACCCAGCACAGAAGAGGTCTGCTTGCAGACCTGGGCTGAGTCCTAAGGTCACAGAGCCAGTGCTCCACAGGCCCTCTGAGCACACTGCCCCTTTCTCTGAGGGGTCGGGGAGGAGTGACCAAACAGGAAACGCAAGTTCTACTTCCTCTTCCCTCACTTGGATTTGAGCAGAAGTCACTTCAATTTAGCTTTAGTGCTTTCACGTCCAAAGTCAGAGGGGTGGACAAGGTCTCTAATCTTTGACTTTTTGGAACTCCATACTAAGCACACTTTTCCTTCCACTAGCTCCTGGGAGCCTATGACATCCATTGTTTGAGGGGGGAAAAAAAGAGCATTCCTTCCTCCATGAGCCACTTCACTTCTGGTACCTTTCTCTTTAATGGAGCATAACACCCACTGGCTGCCTTATACATGCAAACCGCAGCCTTAGGAAAGGGATAGTGAGGACTATCAGGCCTCTTCCAAACTCTGGTTCAGCCAGTTTGACAGGCAAGTAAAGAAATGAAGCTCAAGGAGTCAGGGGGTTTTCCACAAAATATTTAGAGAGGAAGTCAGCTTGCTCTTTGAGTCAAGTGCTTGACACCTTCTGCACAGTTTAATTAGCTGAAATGCTGCCGCCTCCCAGCACTCACTCCTTGCAGGAAGTTTATAACCCAGTAGCAAACTCTTCATTAAGCCAACAATAGATTACTGTTTCAGCTACGCACTGAATACTTGTCAAGAGAGTGGCACTCTCAAGGCTCGTGAAACCCTATGTAACCAAGGACATGATCTCATGTGACACTGAACTGACTGCCTCCTGGCCTCTGTCAGGGTGGGCCCCCAGCTAGACACTGCTCGACCGCTGCCACCACACAGAGCACGGTCAGTGCTGCGTGGGGCCCTGCCTCTTACTGAGTGTCCCCCATCCCCTAGGCACTGGGTTGCACACCAGACGATCTGCCCACCTACTCTATTTTGTAGGTATAATCCCCCACTGAGAAACGAGGAGTCTGCATCATGCAGGGATTTGCCTCAATGCATCCTTCCAGAAAGCAGGAGACAGGATACATCCCCAAAGCCTGCTCTTTCTATAGTGCCCTAGAGCCTACTTTTTTTTTTTTTTTGGACAGGCAGAGTTAGAGAAAGAGAGAAAGGTCTTCCTTCCATTGGTTCACCCCCTCAAATGGCCGCTATGGCTGGCGCGCTGCACTGATCCGAAGCCAGGAGCCAGGTGCTTCTCCTGGTCTCCCATGCGGGTGCAGGGCCCAAGCACCTGGGCCATCCTCCACTGCACTCCCGGGCCACAGCAGAGCTGGACTGGAAGAGGGGCAACCGAAACAGAACCAGTGCCCCCCAACCGGGACTAGAACCCGGGGTGCCGGCGCCGCAGGTGGAGGATTAGCCTAGTGAGCCGCGGCGCCAGCCTAGAGCCTACTTTTAACTGCTTACTGCAATCAATAAATTTTGCCTAATAACCGACAAATAAGACAGAAAGGGTGCTGAGGTTTCCACCAGTGACCCTGGGTTACTTACAGTTTAGCTCACACATGGTTACGCAGAGATGGTGCTACTGGGTGGGCTGCACGCAGTGGTGTTCAGAGGCCACAGGCCCGAACATACGCATTTTGGACTCTAAGGCAGAGCCCTGGCTGAATTACCAGCTAACATTTAGAAGACTGATCCTCCTAACCGAGGCGGCAGGAGGACTATGAAGCCGCAGCCAGAGTCACCTTAAGATCGGATTCCTAAAATCTGCTGTGAAAGACTTCCTGTGGGGCCAGGTCCTGAGCTGCAAGGCACTGCTTTTCCTGAGAGAAAGCCCACCCATGCTAGGCAGAGACCTATCAGCAGAGGTTCCCACCTGCGGGTGCTGAAAATGGCATTTGCCCCACACTGTGCCATGGGCAGACCTGCAGCCACTGTGACATCATCCAGCCAAGAGCCTGGCTTTTTTTAGGGGCTAACAGCCAAAGTGCTTCAAGGGTCAGAAAGAATAGAGAGGAAGAGAGAACTTTATTAGGCACCAAGACAGGGAGCCATGTGCTGTCAGGTCTCTGCTGACCCTCCTTGTTCCAGGGAGTACACCCCCAGAGTAGGGCACAGGGAAGAACCCGGGATGGTACACATTAGGAGGTAGTGTGCTCTCCAAGAACACAGCCTCTCCCTGCCAGGTGAGGGGTGTCTGGCACCTACTGCAGGGCTCCGGCGATAGATGAGAAGCTAATACTAAATGGAAGAAGACTTGGCCCAGAACCAAAAGGCTACAGCTTGGTCCTGCAGCTCACTAACCTCACCATCCTGGTGAGGGACAAGATTACCCTTCCTGGGCCTCATTTCTTCCTTCTAGAAAACAAGCACAAAGATCAAGCTGATTGCTAACTCCCTTGCTAACTTAACACGGATCATCTCAGATTTTATATGTCTACTGAAATCTCTTAACTTCCCTGCCCCCGTCTCTGCTAAAACTCAAAAATGAACTATCGGTAGCTGCCTTTGTTAGCCATCTTCCTAAACACATCCTTTTTTTTTTTTCCCAAATCAAAGATGGCACATAGTTCCCATTTCCTTTTTTTTTCAGAGTACAAAAAGCACTGTCAAAACACATCAAACATTATGAAGTGGCAAATGAGAACAATCTTCAAAAACCCAGAGTTAAACGTGGCTATTTCTCAATATCTAAATATTTGCACAACGAAGATCTAGTGTGAGTTTTACAACCCGAGAAAGACACTTGCTCTTGCATAATATGAGGCCTGGAGAGGTTAACTGACTTGCTAGGTCACAAAGTAAGTTAGTGGCAAAGCCTGGGCAAAGTTAGTGGTGCCCAGCTGTTTATACACCATAGATCATTATCTTCCTAACCAACCTGTCTTTCTGGATTTTCTGCATTATTTCTTGATTTAGAGACACACACTTTACAAACCAAAATCAAGACATGTTGCAATAGACTGGTCAGCAGCTTACTGATCCCACTAGGCTTACTTGGCTGAAGTAAGAAATCAATCTCACCCAAAGGCATTCCATCCCCACTGACCCTGATAGGATATTCAGGTCTCCAGCAGCACAGAAAACCCAGAGTCTAACTGCCAAGTCTCTACACACCACGAAGGCTGCAGATCGGAAGAGACGACAGAAAAATGGAGTCATGCCAGCATTTCATCATGCTGGGATGAATAATTGAATCAGGTAAGACATGTGCATGTAGCCCTCTCATCTTCACAACTGACAGCTGGGAATGGCCTGGCCATTTGTCTCTGGAAATCCGAATCCGAATAGGAAAGCTAGCGATTTCGATGTGCAAGACAGGAACCCGAGGCAGCACAGCGTTAGTGCCCTTTTCCTCCCAATAATAGGTCAATATTGAGACGTCACCCTTCCACTTCTAATTCAGACTATGTTGCTTTTCACAGTTACCAGCCTATGTATGTGTTTAGGTATTTTCAGATTTGGTAATCAGGCTGTGTGACGCCTTTTGTCTCACACATGGCCTAATTAGATGTAGGAAGCACCCTCTCACAACGAAACACCCAGAAAGACCTTTCGTGTGATTGGGAATACACTTTATCCATGGTTGTGCCACTATAATCTCAAGTTAGAGTGTCTAGGACAAGACAGACTTATGGACAAGCCACGGCCAGTTATTTTTATCTAGTGTTCTTTAAGACAAGGTACAGGCAAAGTACTTAAAAGAGATCTACAAAGAAAATAATAGCTCATTTTGTGCTTTTCTAAGGTGCTGGGGCAATGGTAAAAATGCAAACAAGAAGACCCCAAACTTGGCCATGTCTGCTTTAGTCTGTGTTGCAACTTCAGCAACACAGACTCAGCACTGCCCAGAAGCGCTTCTGAAACTGGCTTTTATTGCTTTAATTAACCAAGGCGAGGAGGACAGCTTTACTCCATCTCCATAACGCTACTGTTGCCAGCTCAAGGCTAAGGACAGCTCTTTACCTCTTGCACTTGATACCAGGCCCGTACAATTAGCATCTTATTATAGGCTGGCCTCTCTTCTAATTACCACACGACTCAATTAAGCACTTTATTTTATTGTCTTGTTCACGCATTAGGTCAAGGGCTTGGGATCCCTCAACTATAATAAATCCTCAACTCCTTTTAGGCAGGTGCTGTGTTTTAGTTTTTTTTTTGTTTGTTTGTTTGTTTTTTAATCTCTTTAGGCTCACGATGTACTGGGGATTCACAGGCATGCAAACACTCCCAGACTGTTTGAAGAGCTTCTAGATGGCACTTCTGGGAGCATGGCTCATGGCTGGAACCTGGCTTTCCACACACGCCCAGCCAACCACACGTGCTAGATCCCGTGGGCTTCTGTGCTGTGTAGGGACGAGTCCGTAGCCACCTGGAGTTGACCTGCAGCCTGCTTCGACACAGGCTCTTCCTATCGGCATCACATCCGGTGTTCCTCTAGAAAAAGGATTCAGGGGATGTAGGTCTATGTTTAAACGGACTCCTTGTCTCTGGAGTTACAACCACAGCTCAGAGTGCAGCTCTCAATCCGTACCAAGGACCTCCTTTCTGCCCGCGAGGAAGCTGTGTAAGCTGCACTGCCACAGGAGCTGCAAAGCCCACTCTGGTGCTGGCTCTGCCGTTTATGATGTGACCTGTGACTTTGTTCAAGGCACTTAATCTCTCTGTGCCTCAGTTTCTCTATCTGTAAAATAGGGCTAACAGAACCTGTCTCACAGGGTTGTTCTGAGGGCTGAATCCGTCTTTTAAAGTGCTTAGAACACTGCTTGGCACATAGTAAGCACTTCCTAAGGTAAAACCAACAGTACAGAGCTACAAAATAGCATGCTCCCGAAGACTCAGGCGGGACAACCAGCTGGTGTAATGGAATAATGGACCATCCTTGGAGTCTTGATTTTGAAAATATCTGAATGCCCTACTGCTATCCAGGTGATAAAAATGGTCTGTCAGCCTTTAAATACAACGTTTAATGAGGGCATCATTCTCAGAGAATTCAAAACATCCCACTATTCTCACTTCTCCTACCACTTCGCCTAATGCATCCGACATTGCTCTAAGAAAATTCTACTGACCCTTCTCCAGCAAGGAACCTTTTGCCAATTGTCAAGGGGACAATTTAAACATATGTCCTTTATTTTAAAAGGCGAAGAATTTTCATAAAGATGACTCCACAGTATCCAAACTGGGACTTTTCTCCCTGTATCCTGTCTGAGGTGCCAATTTGCTGCCACCTTTAAAATTAGGGGTGAAGAGGTTTTCTTCTGCCCAGGGCCATTTGGATATTGATAACTATTCGTGGGCCCTAAAGAATTATCACCTTAAAAATCAGCCTGCTGTAGATTTACTGAATCTCTGGCCCCACCTGCCACAGCCTTGGCAGGGCCAGACCAAATGATTTCGCAGGCCTTACACACCAGCAGGCTGAAGTTCCCCATGCCTGTTTCGGATCCTCAATCCCTTTCGATGCGCCAGCTACTACAATCCCATTTCCAGAGTCTCTCCTTCCAGAACAATCTCCACTTGTACCGCCTGTGGTCCCTTATCTCACCAGAGTTCATAACACAAAATTCAGCCGCTAACCACACACAAGGGTGTCGCGGCGCCACCACAGGTGGGGCTCCTGTGCCTTCATCAGGGAGGAAACCCTTCCGGTCTCATTCTCGCAGTTTACCTGGAAGGCAAAGTCCAACCCCAGCAAGAAGTCCTCCCTTAAGGAGCGTGTGTAGAGAGCCGTGTGGACGCACAAGAAACGGCGCATGCCCAGTCGACTGAGGCGTGACAGCGAGCATCGATCTCGGAATATATCTTGAGAACGCGGGCACGAACAGCAAAGGAAGGAGAATCAGCGCGGGCGGGCAGGCACTTCCTCTCAACACCCCTCTCCGACCACTCCCAACCCCGCTGCACCAACTGATGCTAGCGGGAGACCACTAACCACCAGGCTCCCTGGTTATGTTGGCCTCGGGGCCTTCCCCTGCCGCCTGGGGAGCTTCCCTGGTGAAGTTGTGTTTCACTTAGTGTAGAAGGTACCCAATAGTTATCTCTGAGTCACTATTTAAAGCTATTGTCTGAGAAACATTAACCCTATTTTGGATGATCAAAAGTTACTTTCACTTTTGAAAACAGGGAGGTTCCTCAAAAATGGGGCATCAGCAAAAGGCACCAGGTGCCTGCCTTACTCCACTCGGTTTGGGTTCACTTTCCCCTGTTTATTCGCATGGCTCCTTTAAAACCTGCAGGGTACCCTGTCTACCCGCCTTGATAGGTTCCTTCGTGACCCCAACTTCACCTTGCAGGTACCGTCTCAGGAAAGCCAAAGCCAATACTCCCGCTCAGCCCCCGCGTTGGGCAGGCTCCCCCTACCCCAGGCCCACCCTCCACCCCCACCCCGCAGGCGTCCACAGCTCCCAGCGACCACCCCCATTAAGCAGGGGTTCCAGCTCCCGCTACGAGGCACAGGTTACCAAGCACCCTCCCCCAGCACTGTCTCTGGGGCAATGGTCCCGCAGCCACACCAGGCCAAGGGACCCTGCAAGGTCCGGGGTCAGTGTCCGGTCGGCGCGAGGGGGAGAGCGAGCGAGAGAACCCTCCTGGGGTGCAGACGCCTCAGACTAGTGCTCCCTACTCCCGGCCCAGACCCTTCCGACCGAGAACGACCCAAAAAGAGCTGCATCGCCTCCTCGTCTCCGGCCATCCTAGGAACGGGGAAGCGGGAGGGGGAGCGAGGAGACAGCCTCCCACCCCCCACCGCCAATCACGACACCCGCTCGCTCCCCTCACTCGCGGCGCGCTCTCTACTTCAACTCCACTCCGAGAAAGCCGCGCGGCGCGCTTCTCCCGCCGCGAGTCCCCCGGCCCCGGTCCATGCCCCTTGCCTCACCCCACCTTCTTCAAGCAAGCCAAGCCCGGTTTCCTCTCCCAACTGACCGTGAAGCCGGAGGCAGTTCCCCAGTCCCAGGCCCCCGGTAGGGTTCCCGCCGCCGTCGCCGTCGCCTTCCTCTGCAGTCCGCGACCCGGGATCCGGCCTCGGGCTGCGGCGATGGCTCCCCGGCACCAGGCGCCGCGGCTTCCTGGAGTCGGCCAGACACCGGGCGGCGCGCAGGAGAAGCCCATGGAGCTCCCGGCGGCGGCGGTGGCGGTGGCGGCGGCCGCGGCTTCACGGCCGCCGCGCAAGCTGATGACGCGCGCGCGCGGGGGGCGCGGTCGGCGAGGGCGACGCGGGTAGATGACGTGACCGCGCGGGCGGCTCTGCAGCATGGCGTCCGTGGCGCTGAGCGAGGCGGAGAAGGTGTACATCGTGCATGGCGTCCAGGTAGCAACAGCATCGGCGGCGGCGTGGCTCTCGGGTTCCCCCCAGATGCTGCGGGTCTGGATTTACCGCGATTGAACCCCGCTGTGGGTGTTTTTCGGGCTGGGAGGCCAGCGTCCCCTTAGGAGTTGTTAGCGCCCTTGCTGCTTCCCAAGCGGGTGAGATCTGCACCTTGGGACCAAGAGAGGACAGGCCTCGAGGCCTGCTTTTGTGGCCAGGCGCACCGATCCTCAGGGCCGCCACCGGACGCGGCCTTGGCGCGTTTGGCCGGGCCGAGCCTCAGCTGTGCGGGGAATGAGGGCTGAGTGGGCTCGTGGCCTGCTTCCCCGCCCTCGCGGTTGGGAATGCCCGCGAGCCGTTAGCGCTCTGCAGGTGTGCATCTTGCCCGCGGAGGCGTGTTTCTGGAAGCCGGCTCAGCAGCCTGCAGGGGGCATGCGAAGCCCCCTAGACAGCGCTCACCGCAGATGGTGTTGTCTTCAGCCCCTGGTTTTGTCGGTAACGAGTCTCCCCGTGTCTCTGGCTCGGGCCCCACTAAGTAACCCACATGGCAACACGCCTCTCCCCCAGAGAGCCCACCCCGGTGGAGGAGTTGCGGGCGCAGCCTCTCCCCCGTGTCTTCACGCACCAACTGCAGCGGCAGGGCCCGTGATGCAGCCGTCCAGTGAAGGAGGCCAGCTATCATTAAAGCTCCACGATGGGAGAGCTTTAAAAAAAAAAAAAAAAAAAAAAAAAAAAAAGATTTGAGAGGCAGAGAGACAGGTCTTCCATCTGCTGGTTCACGCCCCAGATGGCCGCAATGGCCAGAGCTGCACTGATCCTGAGCCAGGAGCTTCCTCCGGGCCTCCAACGCGGGTGCGGGAACCCAAGGACCTAGGCCACCTTCCACTGCTTTCTCAGACCATAGCAGGGAACCCGATCGGAAGTGGAGCTTCTGGGACTCAAACCGGCGCCCAGATGGGATGCCGGCGCTGTAGGCAGCGGCTTTACCCGGTAGGCCACAGCACCGGCCCCTGGAGAGCTTTATTAAAAAAATTGCGTCCTGCTGTTTTCTGTGCCCCTTATAGACAAAGAAACATCAATATTTGGTCGGCAGGTTGCATATTAAACGTGGATAATATAAGCCAGACTTGACAGTTCCGTGAGGTCTTTAAACTTCAGGATCAGGAATACAAAAGATAGTCCTTGGGGAGGCATTAAGGATGATGTTTTGTCTCACTCTAAAAACGTTGGTTTTCTCTCTTGCCACAGCCATGAACTATTGATTCTGTCTTGTAGCCAGTTTTCTCTTACATTCCATTTCTGAACGTGGCACCAGGGCCCAGAGAACAGGCAAGCCAGATGTGCCTGCTCTGCCACTTTGCAAAGTTGGAGATGGTGCCCCCACACCCTGAGCACCTGAAGCAGCCAGCTCTGCTCCCACCTGCCTGAGGTCCCGAGGTCTCCTGATCCTTCTGAGGATTTGGGAGTCAGAATGAGCAGATTTCTTTTCGCAGCTTTGCCCGTCACAAGAATTGATTCCACCTGAATAACAGCTTGCTCTCCGTGGTAAAATGAGGACACATTCACCTGGGGACAGAATGGGATGATGAGAGATGAGATGTTAGGCACCTGGTGTGTGGTCAGGTGCCCTTAGGAGGCTTTCTGAGCTGACAGCTTTTGAGAAGAACCTTCTAGAAGATAGCAGGAGTGGCAGGAAAGAGCCCTGTCCAGAGTGCAGACGCCACTTGCTACGTGGCCTAGGGCCCATCCTCTGGCATCTGCTGGCCCGTTTCCTTCCCCTTTCTAAACGCAGTGAAGAGCACCACCTTACAGGGTTAATACAGAGCTTCGGTGCTTTCACTGTGTGGTGGTCCTGGCACTTCGGTCTGGCGTATGGTGACTGCCCAGTGAGTAGCAGCTGCTGCTATTGATGGGAAGTCACTGTACCGTTTCCATTTAAAGATCTGTAGAAGTAGAGAATCACCTTTGAGACTTGCTCATTCCATGTCGTCTTTGACAAGTGAGGAAGCTAGTCCAGACAGGGAAGGGGTGGGTTCCAGGTCAAGCGTCCGGTTGTCGGCAACCATGTCTGGCAGCCATGACGAGTGCTCCTAGTGGTTGCTCGCACTCGTACCATCCCTGCAAGCCACAAAGCATTCCTCGGAAGTTGTATTTCCCGGCTGGGCTTTCACTCTCCCAGCTGGGCACATCTAGGGAGTGGGACATGGAGTGGGAAGGGTGGGTGTCAGAGGTTGACCTAGAAAGCCTTCCGGGCCTGTGGGGAAGTAGTGGAGACACCTGGTTATGTCGTCCTGGTTACGGGAGCCCTTGATGGACTCTGCCCAAAGGCCTGCTCGCCTGTCACCTTTGCGCATCCATCTGCGTGCTTCTGCTTCCACCTGCCTGACGCTCTTGGCTCGAGGGGGAAGAGCTAAAGCCCCTGCGACGGGGGTGGTGGTTGCTGGCATTTAGGGGGGCCTCCAGCAATATTTTGCATTTCTTTTTATAATTTCTCAAAAGTCAGTTTCCATGTGCAGGTACCCAGGCAGATTTAAGATAAATTCCTGACAGTCGCATACTTTAGAGCAGCAGGTTTTGGGTTTTTGGGGTCTTGGGGGATATTTTTTTTTTAAGATTTATTTATTTGCAAGACAGAGTTACAGAGAGGTAGAGAGAGAGAGGTCTTCCATCTGCTGGTTCACTCCCCAGATGGCAGCAATGGCTGGAGCTGGGTCAATCCGAAGCCAGGAGCTTCTTCTGGGTCTCCCACATGGGTGCAGGGCCCCAAGGACTTGGGCCATCTTCTACTGCTATCCCAGGCCATAGCAGAGAGCTAGATTGGAAGAGGAGCAGCCAGGACTAGAACCAGTGCCCATATGGGATGCCGGCATTTCAGGCCAGGCCTTTAACCCTCTGCGCCACAGCACCGGCCCCAAGATTTATTATTTTCAAAGTCATAATTAGAGGGAGAGTTAGAGAGGGAGGTCTTCCATCCACTAGTTCACTCCCCAGAAGCCACTATGGCCAGGCCTGGGTCAGGCCAAAGCTCAGAACCAGGAGCTTTAGCCAGGTTTCCCACGTGGGTGGCAGGAACCCAGACACTTAGGCCACATTCGGTTGTCTTCACAGGTGCATTAGCAGGGAGCTGGATCAGAAGTGGAGCAGCTGGGGCTAGACCCAGTGCCCCTATGGGATGCTGGTGTTGCAGGTGGTGGCTTTACCCGCTATGTCACAATGCTGGCCTTGGGCAGGTGGGGAGGTTTTTTTTTTGTTTTTTATGTTTTGGTGGTACATCAGCTCCTTTGAATAACTTATAAACTAATGATTCTTTTTCTGAAAAAAAGAAAAAAGCTTCCAAACCTGTTTGGGTTTGACTTTTGGGTCCATATTCTGGTGGTGGTTCATCCTGTGAATTGCAGTGCCAGACACACCAGCTGAAGGACCTGCAGTGAGACTCTTAGTGCCCCCCACGTCTCCATTTCCCTTATGGTAATATTAGCTCAGAGGACGGAATTCTGGATGTCCCACTAAGAGGAAGGGAGAAGCACTGTATACTTCTCGAGCGGAAAGACAGCAGCGGATGGGTCAAGGAGTCCGGTCATTTTGGGGTCACAGCTTTAGGACTGTGGTTGTTGCACTCAGGAAGACCTCCGTGTGGATGGCCGTGGCTGTGAAGACTACCGATGTGTCGAAGTGGAAACCGATGTGGTGTCCAACACCAGTGGGTCTGCCAGGGTCAAGCTGGTGAGTATTGGGGCCACAGTTCATTCCCAGGTGGAGACATGGGTAGGCCCCAGGGAGCCAGTGCAGAGGAGCCCTTGCGGCTTTTGGAATGCAGCTTGCTCCTGGGGACATCCAAGGTCCAAGCCCAGCTCAGGGAGGGGGGTCCATTCAGATCTGAAACACCCTTCCCCTCCTCGGAAGTCACCTGCCAAGTCCTTCAGGGCTACATGTCCCGAAGAGGAGGCTGGTGGTTGGGTGCCTGGCTGCCTGCCTCCAGTGAGGACCCTTCTCGTCTGTGTCTGCAGGGTCATACCGACATCTTGGTGGGAGTGAAAGCGGAAATGGGGACGCCAAAGCTGGAGAAGCCAGATGAGGGCTACGTGGAGTTCTTTGTTGACTGGTCAGTACTAATGCAGTGCTTTCAGAGGGGGTGATTTAACGGGTACAGATGGAGAATGGGAACCCCTGGTTTCCTGTGGCGCATGCTCTTGGTTTGCATTTAGTTGTCGCTCGGCCATCTGGCAGGTATTCACTTGCCTCGTCTTACCTGCCGGGTTCTCAAGAGCCTTGCCCTTGTTTTAATCATCTAGTGACTCCAGCTTCCCACCAGTGCAGACCTTGGGAAGTTGTGGTGATGGCTCAAGTAATGAGGTTCCTGCCACCCACATGGGAGACCTGGATTGCATTCCTGGCTCCCAGCTTCACCCTTGGCCTAGCCCAGGCTCTTGTAGGCATTTGAAGAATCAACTAGCTAATGGGATAGTGTGCTTCTCTGTCTCTTTCTCTCTGCCTCTTCAATAAATCTTTTTAAAAGTTATTTCTCTCCCTCTTGTTATCTCCCCCTCTAGGGGTTGGGAGTGTTTTTGGATTGCTGGCCTGGTCCCTTCTTCTGTCTATAACCATGTTTCTAGAAGCAGGTGGTTGTAGCAGGCCTTCCTGAAGCAGGTAAGCTCCTGCTCCATGTGGGTGTTTGGTGTTGATGCTCCGCTGGGCGTCCCCAGGGCCACTTCCGTGTTTGGAGACTGGCTGCCAGGGCTTAGCACGTAGTTGCACTCCTGGCTACAATTTATGATAGCAATGAAAATAGGAGCAGTCTTCAGAATGTGTGTGGAAAATACATATTATGACACACTGCATGGATTTTAGAATTTTTTAAAAAGATTTGTTTATTTGAAAGAGTTACAGAGAGGGAGAGACAGAGATCTTCTATCTATTGGTTCACTCTCCAAGAGGTTGCAACAGCAGGGGTTGGGCCAGGCCAAAGCCAGGAGCCTGGAACTCCATCCAGGTGTCCCACGTGGGTGGTGGGGGCCCAAGCATTTTGCCCATCTTGCACTGCTTTCTTAAGAGCATTAGTAGGGAGCTGGGTAGGAAGTGGAGCAGCAGAGACTTGAACCAGCACTCACATGGGCTGCCAGTGTTACAGGTGGCAGCTTAACCCACTGTGCCACAGCGTCAGCCCCTCACAATGGTTTTTTTTTTTGTTTTTTTTTTTTTTTTTTTTTTGACAGGCAGAGTGGACAGTGAGAGAGAGAGACAGAGAGAAAGGTCTTCCTTTGCCGTTGGTTCACCCTCCAATGGCCGCCGCGGCCGGCGTGCTGCGGCCGGCGTGCTGCGGCCGGCGCACCGCACCGATCCGATGGCAGGAGCCAGGAGCCAGGTGCTTTTCCTGGTCTCCCATGGGGTGCAGGGCCCAAGCACCTGGGCCATCCTCCACTGCACTCCCGGGCCACAGCAGAGGGCTGGCCTGGAAGAGGGGCAACCGGGACAGAATCCGGCGCCCCGACCGGGACTAGAACCCGGTGTGCCAGCGCCGCTAGGCGGAGGATTAGCCTAGTGAGCCGCGGCGCCGGCCCCTCACAATGTTTTAATACCATTTTCCTATAGCCTTTTCGAAGTGCCCTTGTACACCAGCTACTTGTGACATTTGTGTCTAGGAAACCCCGTGAGACTGAGCACCCCAGGTTTTTGCTGGGTGCTGGTCACATAGACACCCTCTGTTTAATGCATCCCAAGATTCCGGATCCTAGGAGAGCAGGTGTTTAGCATGACCCGTACTGCATGGTCTCGCACAGTGCACTGCCCCATCAGTTTGCTGTTGACTGGGAACTCTGAGAGCCAAGTTCCCAGATGCCAGCCAAGGGCCAGCCCACAGACAG
This sequence comes from Oryctolagus cuniculus, assembly GCF_964237555.1. Classification (NCBI taxonomy): domain Eukaryota; kingdom Metazoa; phylum Chordata; class Mammalia; order Lagomorpha; family Leporidae; genus Oryctolagus; species Oryctolagus cuniculus. The sequence goes on from NC_091441.1 coordinate 102,792,507, forward strand.
GCTCTTCTCAATCTCCCCTTGCCACCGTGTCCGCGCTTTGTACAGTGCTAACCCATGTTCAGGTGGTGAGTTACACAAAAGGTGGTCCTCACAGCACTCCTGCTGTCATCTCGAGAGAGATGACAAATGGAGTTCAGAGAGTAAGAGACTTCCATAATATCACATAGCTAAAAATGCCAGCTCAGGTCTGTCCATTCTCATGCAGCCTACAGAGGCCAGCTCTCAGGAACATTGCACTTGGATGTCAGGAGCTGTCCACGGTCACCTTTCTGCTCAGTTATCCTTCCAGCCGGTTGCTACCATTTCAACTGGCTTCTGGTTCCTCCTAGCTGCTCTCACTAGTCTGAATTGCAGATGGCCCATTCTCTAGGTTCCTGTGGATGCTCCTGGAGGAAGCAGACTGCCTCTCCTGGCCAGGATCTGCCCGATGGAGAGCAGTAAATGGTTCTGAGGAGCAGGCAGCCCGGGTGAGGAACTGTGATTTGCTTTCTGCTTCCTCCCTCTCATTGTGTTTCCCCCATTTGTCTTAGGCAGACTCCGTCACACCAGAAGGAGGGCTCTGCCCTCAGGCTTGGTACTGGGATACTTTTCATTGTGACTGTCTGAACAGGCCTCCTGCTGAGCCTGCTATTGTCCTGTCCCTTTCTTGTCTCAGCCGGAAAAAGGGAAGCTGACTCCAGCGTGAGCCTCCCAGCTGCCCTCCCCATTAACCGGTTTCTGGAAGAAGCCTCACTTCGCTGGCCGAGAGTGCCTGCCTGCTGGTCTCTTGTCCTCCACTGTAAGTCTCAGAAGGACCCCAAGAGGCCAGGAGTTGCGGTTCTCAGGTGGTTTTACTGAATCCGTCTTTCCAGGTGGCACACAGTGGCTGCTGTAAGTGCTTAGGTGGACAGTGGAGATGGGCGAGAGTACCAGGCACGGCCGGCTGCACCTGCATTAGCCTGTCACTTGAGTCTTTCAAGAGTGACTCTTTTTTCATAAACCAGAAAGGCTTCTATTGTGGCCCAGTGACTATGCTATAGGACTATGGGGTGCCATTTACATTACCATGTACTTATTAATAAATTCACAATATTAATAAGCATCGTGTGTTCTTGCTGAATACTGGCACAAATGAGTGGGGCAGCCTGGTTAGTTTTTAAGTTTTTTATTCAGTGGGAAAAATGTGTAGAATAGTGAGGGAAATCTGGATTCATAGCAAGTACCAGGAGCCAGCCATGTGGAGGAGCATGTAGGTCAGGAAGCATGGGCTGGGTGGCCTGAAGGGCAGCAAGGGCCCACAATGGCCAAAGAGGCAAAAGGCCCCAAAAGGGCTGGCCCCTTGGCAGGTGGGCACACAGATGGGGCCAGGTAGGGGCATGAGGTCACACAGGGGGCGTGCTGAAGGCGTGGTCTTTTAGCTCACAAACCTAATCAATTTACCCTGTATGCCTGCCTACAACATTCCCCCCTCAGAGACTCCATTCCCTTAATCCTAAGGGATGTTGAAGGTCATAGAATCATATCTTCTATAGCTGCTTCCTGCTTACGAGGGGCATAGTGCAGGCCCTTCCTGTCCTGGGTCTGGAAGTCTGCCTATCTCATCTAACAAATTCATTTTGTGAGCTGGAGCAGTCTCGGTCACCACCAATGTCTGCGTCCCCTGCATGGTTGTCATTACTCTCCGAAGTCGTGTTCTGAAACATAAGTTTGTTAATTAGCATAAGCAAAACTGGAACAAAACCAGTTGTAAGTGGAGTGCCCCTTAAGTTGAAAAGATGGTATCTTACAGACTCCCAGATAGTGGGTGGAGATGGGCTACCCTTATGTAGATTATAAACACATTTAGCTTGAGCACAGAGAACTATAATGGGAGACCCATTAGGAGTTGTATTGTCAATAACAGTTCCCAGAATCAAAAGAGGCAGATACAGCATGTCTGTCTTAAGGTGCAGCAGTCTTGATGTTAGAAAGCAAAAGCTTTGCTCATTCTTTTTGCTTTTGAAGAGATACTTCAGACCTCTGGTTGGCTTATGGGAATAATCAGGCGTGTCTTTTGAGTTCACCTGGAAGACTTAGGAGGCAGCAGTTTCATCCTAGTTTCACTGAGCTAGTCGTGCTCGGCAGCACTGGTCAGGTTCCTTCCACTGAAGCTGCAGCTGGCCTGAAGAGGATATTTCTACAGAGTGGCTTCTTGGCACCTGTGGATGTGCCCCACCCCCACCTGCACGCTGGCACCTGGGGCCCCAGGCACGCACTCATCCATGGGCTGAGGCCTGGCTGCTGCCCTGTGGGAGGGAAGTAATTGATGGTGGTGAGGGGAGCTTGGTTTAAGTCCTTATCAGCAGCTTCCAGGTTTTAATTATTTAAATCCCCAGTGAGAGAGAGGTCTCTGAAAACTAATTGCTTTTCTGCTAGCTCACCTTAGTTTGGCCCACTTGGAATGACAGTATCAAGAGACAAGGTAGCCACCACTCCCCACCCCCCCCAGAATTTACCCTGTTCTCTGGGAACGATAGAAACTCCGGGTGGAGACCTCACAGCCCTTTGGAAAGGGTCCCTGGGTGTCCTGCTGCCAAGCCCTGCTCCAGACATGCCTGGCAGCACTTTCACGAAGCTGGGAGCAAAACCATGTCTCCCAACTCCTCTCTCATGTCTTTGGTTTGCTAGTTGTAGCCTGAGAATAAGCCATTAAATTTAAGTGAGAACTCTGAAGCCTTAGGAAAAGAAGGTTTCCTTCTGAAACCCAGAAGGAAAGAATTCAATGACTCCGGACTACCACCAGGTGGCAGACCACCAAGTACTCTAATCATGGTGATGGTGGCATCAGGACTGTGGAATCTGGCTTGGAGGAGGAGTTGAGAACATGCTTTACTCATAGGTGTTGCAGTGTGCCCGGTACTGGGTGCTTCCCCTTGGGATCTTAGCTGTTTTCTCTATAATCACTTGTCTTTTTCACTGACAACCAGACCCTCTTTGGAACCCCGCATTGGTGGGTGTGACCACCATACCTCCATTCCTCACCTGCGTAGCGCTGCTTGAAGAGCCTGGGCTGAGGGCAGAGCGGTGAGGCGACCTGTAGGAGCCATTTGAGGCTGTTGTGTTCAAAGTCTCCCAAACTCGGGGGATGATTTCCCCAGAAACTGCTGGTAGGAGCTCCCGATGAAGAGCTCAGGATGTGTGCTGCTCTTCTCATGGTCGTCAGGAGTCGGTGCAGAAATGAGCAGGTGAACACACAGTGCAGCGGGGCTGGCGGCTGCTGCCTGCTAACCCACTTGCCCTGCTCAGGGTCTGGCCAGACCTGCCTTAAGTTTCTGTAGGTCTGCAAGCTAGCTTGATTGCAAGGGAAACAACATGACCAGGTTGTCATGGTCTTGATCTCAACCCGTCTCAGTTGAAGCAGAGATGTGCCACGGAGGAGGAGCAGGGTGGAGGTGATGAGTCAGGAGGAGTGGAGAAGGGGGAGGGGGGTGGGCATTTGCAGGATTTCTTAGTTTGTCCAACTCAGCTCTGGAAGAGGGTTGGGGCTGTGCTTATGAAGGGTCTGGGTTGATTCTGGTAACTGTAAGTGTAGAAAGCATTCGGTTTTAGGCCAAACACCCCACAAGTGTGTTCTCCCCTACTGAGAAGAGCTGTGATGCCCATGAGCAGGGGGCTGGAATTACCAGCCTGTATTTCCTACCCCCACACACACAACGCCCTCCCTGCTTTGTGTATGACAGAAGCTTCCTCCTTAGGGCTCTCTGGCTCTGCGTTCTTGGGCTCGTTTGTGGCCCCAAGACCAGAGAACTTAGGGCAAAAGATAAACCCAAGGGAAAGTTAATCTGACGTCAGATGACAAGCCACGTGAGTGGCATTACACATTGAGTAGGAGTACAGGCATACCTGGCAGGTAAGGGCCAAGGTCAGCTCACCAGGCACTGTGCTGTGACCTTGGACAAGTGCCACCAGCTCTGTGTGACTCAGCTTCCTTATCTTCCAGATAGGGTCGGTACCTCCTAGGGTTGCTGTGAGGATAAAGTGAGTTCATAGAGTGCTGAGAGTGCTAACACAGAGCAGACAATGGCGTTGTTCCCTCCCTGTAAGGTGAGCAAGTGGAACCAGCTGGGGTCTCATGGTGTCATCCTGCAGGTCAGATCGCCACCTGGAGGATTTTCGTTTTAAGGAAATAGAACAGCCTGTGGACAGGGCTAGGAAGGTTGCCACCATCTCCAGAACTCTCCCTCAGTGACTGTGGCCCTTTGCTGTGGTGTGTGTAGTCACTGGACGAGGTCTCTCTCCACCCACATTGCTGTCCAGCTTTCTCAGACAGGGTCCTCGTGCTGTGAGGCAGAACCCTCATTTCTCTGTCCCAGTCCTTCTCTCCATCCGTCATCCGTGTACCCCATCCCCGCGGAGAACATGGGCCTCCTGTTGCCCAGCCTCCTCCCTAGAGTACCCCAAACCAGAGCACTGCCTGTGCGCTCTTGAGTCTGAACCCTGCTCTCTGCCTGCTTGCTCCATGGCCTTAAAAAAGTAACCACCACAAAGCAGTTTTCAAACCGGTAAAATTTCCGCTTTAGATTAGCCCAGGGGCGGGTGTTTGGCTTAGCAGTTAAGACACCCTTGGGACTCCCACATCTCATATCGTAAGTCTTATATCAGAAAGCTCAAGTGCCTGCTTTCATGCCCTGGCTGTGCTCCCATTTCCAACTTCTGACCAGAATACACCCTGTGGGGCAGCAGGTGACCGATAGCTCAAGTGGTTGGGTCGCTGTTGCCCATGAGTTGAATTCCTAACCCCCAGCTTTGGGAGTGAACCAGCAGATGGGGAGACCTCTCTGTTTCTCTGTCTCTCAAATAAATAAGTAAAAAATAAATCAGCAGGGCTGGCACTGTGGCACAGTAGGCTGAGCTTCGACCTGCAGTGCCAGCATCCCAGATGGGCACCAATTCAAATCTCAGCTGCTCCACTTCCAATCCAGCTCCCAACTATGGCCTGAGAAAGCAGCAGAGGGTGGCCTAAATTCTTGGGCACCTGCATCCACGTGGGAGGCCCAGAAGAAGCTTCTGGCTCCTGGTTTCAGTCTCGCCCAGCTCCTGCTATTATGACCACTTGGAGAGTGAACCAGCAGATAGAAGATCTCTCTCTCTCTCTCCTTCTTTCTGTGTATCTCTGCCTTTCAAATGAATAAATCTTTAAAAAGGCAGTAAAAGATGGCCTAAGTGCTTGGGCCCCTGCCATTCTTAAAAATATATATATATATATATATATATAGGGACTTGCATTGTGGCGTGGTGAGTAAGGCCGCCACCTGTGGTGCTGGCATTCCATGTGGGTGCCAGTTCGAGTCCTGGCTGCCCCAGTTCTGATCCAGCTCTCTGCTGTGGCCCGGGAGGGCAGTGGAGGATGACCGAAGTCCACGGGCCCCTGCGCCCACGTGGGAGACCAGAAGAAGGTCCTAGCTCCTGTCTTCAGATTGGCATAGCTCCGGCTGTTGCGGCCATTTGGGGAATGAACCAATGGATAGAAGATCTCTGTCTACCTCTCTGTAACTCTGCCTTTCAAATAATAAAATGAATGTTAAAATATATATGTAGTATGTAATATATATAAGCCCAGTGTCAAAAAACCAGCGGGGCATGGTTTTGTAGGTAGACACGGACATAGACCTGGGAAGTTGTGTGTACCAACCCCTGGGGATGAGTTCATGCATTATTAATTCCCCGGGTCATTCGTCACCCTGGGGAGGGTGTGCCTGCTGCATTCAGGAGAAGGTAAACATCTTGGACTGGATTCGGGTGTGTTTTTTAAACATTTGAAACGTGGAAGTTAGTATTGATTCCTTAGCGTTTACATCAGAAGCAGGCTGTGTTTTGTCGGCTGTGTGAAATGAAGGCTTCGTCTCGTGTGTTGATGATTTCACCGCAGTTGAGCTGCTTTTCACGGCCCGATGCCTGAGTCTGGCAGAGGGAGTTCCTAGTGAGGGAATGGGGAGGTTGCCGTGGCAGTATGAACTTCCTCTTGGGACTTTAAATTAGGCTTCTGCTGGCTGATGGTGCGAGTCTTATTCAGTGGGGATTTTTTTATTTTTGTTTTTTAGCTTTATGCAAATGGGGTGGCCACAGCCTTGACCCTTCACACAGGTTCTGCTTTGCTGGAATCCCCTACCTCTCTTTGGCTGACCTTCGGATCTGAGGTCTCCTCCAGCCCTCACCGTTTGCTCCCATCTTGTAAGCCCGCTTCGTGCAGTGGGACTGCCGGCTTCGGGATCTGCACCGCCCAGGTCGCCCGTGGCCAGCACAGGGCTGGGTCCTCTCTGGGTGGAGGAGCTGGCGAGCTGCAGAATGTGCTTGTGTAGTCCACGCGGGAGCAGCTGGCTGCTCATCTCTCCAGCCTCCACTGTTGACTGGAAAATGGTTACCGTGGTGTTTCCTTAACTCACAGAAAGCTCGTCTCAAAAATGCCCAGTGAGGCACTGGTGAGTGGCGCTCTAGTGCGCTGTCCCATGTTGAGGTAGCTGAGCACAAGTATCAGGAGGCCCCGAATAGCAAATCAAAGGTTCTCACCTAATGTTTAATCAGCAGTAGTCTTTCTCTTGGTTCCATTCATTTTTCCTTCTTTCCAGTGTAATGATGATCTAAAGTTCATGCTGTAACTCTAACATACTCTGTGTCTCCTAAAGCACCCCAGAAAGGCCACTGTACTTATGTTGTGGATTTTGTGTTGAGAGTAAGCCTTGGAAACAGATGAGGTGTCTGGCGGGTAGCCCCTGTGTGAGCCCAGAGTGTCTGATTGCTTAGGCCTCCCGTGCCCTGGGCCTGTCACAGAGGAGTATTTACTGTGCTCTGAAGATGAGAGTTAATCATTACCAGCCAAGGTTCACATTACCATCGCTCTCCTGTGTCATGGCAAGTCCCAGCGCACACCTGACAACCCAGGCACAGCGCTGGCCAGTTCACTGTGCATGTCTGGAGGCCAGCAGGGTGGCCGGTGCCACGCGTTCTTCATCAGCATTCCACTAGGAAAGGCACACACAGCTGGCTGCAGCTGCCTCTCTGTTTGCAAAGGCTTACCCTGCTTTTCTTGTGCCATTCTGTGTAGTTCAGCCAATGCTACGCCAGAGTTTGAAGGTCGAGGAGGTGATGACCTTGGCACCGAGATCGCCAATACCCTCGCCCGGATATTTAACAAAGGCAGCCTGGACCTGAAGTCCCTGTGCATTAGCCCTCGGGAGCACTGCTGGGTTCTCTACGTGGATGTGCTGGTGAGTATCACTGGACGTGCTGGCCACACTCTCCCTGGTGTTGATGGAGGCGGGTGGGCTCCTCTCCGCGCACCGCTTTTCCCCTGTTCAGGCGGAAGCTTCCAACCTCCAGGATGAGATTAGATAAGGAGATCCGTTCTCCTAATCTTGTAACTGCAGCACATATTTAAGTAACATATGTGTGGTACCATTCTGTAATAAAATTATATTCATGTCATAACCCCTAAAATTATCCGCAGGAGTTGGGAGGGGAAAAAAAGCAAGAAGTGCTCTCTGGCTGGCTCCAGAGCTGTTGGGCAGCATTCAGGCGCGGTGGCATGCTTTGTGTGGAATGAGGACCAGCCCTTCCATGCATTTTCATTTAAACCTTAGGCACTTTTTGGACACAGTTGTAGTCCTCATTAATCAGTGAAGAAACTGAGAGTCAGTGACCAGCCCAGGAGGTGTCAGCTTGTGAACAGCGAGGGCTACTGGGTCTGCGGGCCAGTGCCGTGTGATGCCTCCTCCCCGGAAAACACCACTCAGCTCACCTGCTCCGAGCCCCTTGTTTCCCAGCAAGGCCCGCAGCCCCAGCCCTCTGTGCTACTGCAGGGTCTTTTGTCTCCGCCCCCTGCACTCTGCTTCCAGGACACTCCTACCCGCTTCTGGCACTTGGCAGTGACTTCTGTCTGATACGGAGCTGTAATGAATTTTGGCTTTGTGGGGTAATACAGCCACTGGTCACTTGTTTCTGGCCAGGTTCTTGTTGGGGCTGTTTCATTCCTTTTCACTAAATGTTATGAACCTAGAGGTTGGCAGCTACATCTTCCACCTCAGAATGAGGACACAGGGCTCAGCCATGGACTTCTATTGAATGTGTGGGTGAAAGAGCTGTGTGGGCTGATAGAGAACTTCATGAAGAGAGAGTGTTGGCTGTGTCGCAGTGTTGGCCGTCCATGAGACTCAGCCTTCTGGGTATTTTAAGTGACCTGGGTAATGAGTGGAGCTTGGTCAGAAGATAGCGCTGGTGACCATTGTTCAGCGGGTTAGGACACCTGACTACTGACACTCCTGGGTGCAGTGAAATTACAGATCCATTCACTTCTTCTCATCTCTGATAGATGGGCTGCATCTATCCTGGAGTGTGAGTCCTGCCAAGTAGGTAGCAGGGTCCAAGTATTTCAGGCATTCTCTGCTGTTTCCCCAGGCGTATTAGCAGGGAGCTGGATCAGGAGTGGAGCAACTGGGAGCCCAGGTAAGAAGCAGAGATTTGCACTGGGCACATGTGCAGTTCATGAGGAGACATTCCAGATGTAACCTGGAATGTCTTAGGTGAGTTTGAAAGGCTCGCACAAGGGGCTGGCGCTGTGGGACAGCAGGTTAAAGCCCCAGTCTATGGCACCGGCATCCTGTATGAGCATCGGTTCAAGTCCCAATTGCTCCACTTCTGATCCAGTTCTCTACTATGGCCTAGGAAGACAGTAGAAGATGGCCCAAGTGCTGGGGCCCGTGCACCCGCACGGGAGACCCAGAAGAAGCTCCTGGCTCCTGGCTCCTGGCTTTGGAGCAGCACAGCTCTGGCAGTTGCAGCCATTTGGGGAGTGAATCAGCAGATGGAAGACCTGTTTCTCTCTCTCTCTGGCTCTGCCTCTCTTCTGTAATTCTGTCTTTCAAATAAATAAAATACATCTTTAAAGAAAAAAAAAAGATGGCCGGCGCTGCGGCTCAATAGGCTAATCCTCCGCCTGCAGCGCCGGCACACCGGGTTCTAGTCCCTGTCGGGGCGCTGGATTCTGTTCAGGATGTACCTTTTCCAGTCCAGCTCTCTGCTGTGGCCGGGGAAGGCAGTGGAGGATGGCCCAAGTGCCCTGTACCCGCATGGGAGACCAGGAGAAGGACCTGGCTCCTAGCTTCGGATCAGCGTGGCGCGCCAGCCGCAGCGGCCATTGGAGGGTGAACCAACTGCAAAGGAAGACCTCTCTGTCTCTCTCTCACTGTCCACCCTGCCTGTCAAAAAAAAAAAAAAAAAAAAAAAGGCTTCCGCAAATAAGCCCAGCCTCTTCCCTTAACTGTAGTCTGTGGGACTCTGGGGAGAAAGGAGTGTGCAAAACCACAAAGGGCCCCACCTTTAGGAATTCACAGTCCAGATGAAGAGGAAGCAGGCTCAACAAAACACAGAAATGCTTGCGTGCCTTTCTCCCTTAGGACTTGGAGCCGCCCAGTTGGCCTTATTCCATGATGGCTGGCCACAGCTTCTCTAGAGGAGGACTGAAGGACCTCCTTCCTCCTAGGTACATGTCTAGCCTTCCCGGCCAGGTATGGTTGCCTAGGCGCAGCCAGCACCTTTGTTCCTGGGTAGAAGCCTGTGGGAGAGACCTTAGTCTTTACTATAATTAATGTACAACCCGCAGCATTCCATTTTGAACAGAGGTATTCCTCGATGATCACATACAAGATGTTTAGCTAGTAAACGTGAACTTGATAGTAGCTGTAGCATAAGTGGCCGCTATTTCCAACGAGTGTAGAGACCACTTAGAGGTCTGCATCACAAGAGTGACACTTGCGATGCAATTGGGAGCTACTTGGGGCAAAAGAAAGGCAGTCTGTCCTGCATCAGTGCAGGCCCCACTGGCCGCAGTGCCCCTGAGAGGAGCGGCAAGCCTGCCGCAGCCTTGGGTGGTTCCACAGCACGGGCCAGCAGAGACCTTGCGTGCGTGGCCCACGTCAGCACGGCCCACAGCCAGGCCACACTCGAAATGAGGTGAGTGAGTGTGTCACTGTACACGTGTCAGTGCACCGTGGTCACTGGCGGCTCGCTGGGAGACAGCCACATGTTCTCGTCTTTACTGGGTAGACACACATCCAGAGTCCTTCATCCAGGCTAATGCTGAAACTAACGAGTGATGCCCATTTTTTCTTCCCTCCTCAATCCCTGTCTCCTTTAGCTGTTGGAATGCGGTGGAAATTTGTTTGATGCCATTTCCATAGCTGTAAAGGCTGCTCTCTTCAATACAAGGTAAGTCTTCCGGGAAACTGCCCGGGGCACGCAGACAGCCTGGGCGGACACTTAGGATGCAAAACACTGAAGAAGTTGCTCCTGTGGCTCATCAGTGAAGGTGACAGGGCTTTTTGGTCTTGAAAATGGCGCTGTCTCATGTTAAGCTGCAGAAAGGAGGGATTTCCTAAATTAAAGCAAATATATGCAGATACTTGTGCACTTATTGTTATTTTCATGAGCAAACACGTACCACGTAAAAAAGTATCTGAGAACTACCAAAAAGAAAAAAAGACACCAACTACAGGGCAACTGTTCCAAAATGTAGTTACTGGGTGAACTCCATGGGAAAGGGCCGGGCGCCTGCAGCGCAGTGCCTGGCATGGGCTGTGGGCCCACGTGGTTCTTGATTTACGCTTGGGTGTTTTAAAAGCAGGGTAGCAGCCTGCCGTTGGGATGAAGATACGAGCCGGCTGTGTTGGGGCGGCTGTGGTTTAGCTTCCCAGACAGGCTGTAGAAGGGGCCAGGTGCCAAGCTGCGCCGGAGGGCCTTTTCTGAAGCTGATATTGCTTCTGTTTGATTAGGAAGTCTTCCCCCTCCTCTGCGCCAAGCACTTTGCAGCCGTTCACAGTAAATACGTGGGTGGGGGACTTCAGTCCGTGAGGGCTTATAGTAAGGTAACCAGGGATCCTGGTCATTTAAAAATGAGGATTAGAAACACTCAAGGATGCAGCTTAAGGAAATGAGTGAGCAAAGACGCTTACCCCAGGACGTCCGCCAGAGCTGCTGTGTGATGCTGGGAAATTGGAAACAGCCCCAGCGGCCCGACACGGGGGTGCAGTGCACACAGCAGCGCATCCAGAGCCTGTGGCTGTGCGGCCCTGTCATCCTGTTCTCTGTTCATTTGACTGGCAGTTCTCCTTTTTTTTTTTTTTTTTTTTTTTTTTGACAGGCAGAGTGGACAGTGAGAGAGAGAGACAGAGAGAGAAAGGTCTTCCTTTGCCGCTGGTTCACCCTCCAATGGCCGCCGCTGCAGCCGGCGCACCGCGCTGATCCTGGCAGGAGCCAGGAGCCAGGTGCTTTTCCTGGTCTCCCATGGGGTGCAGGGCCCAAGCACCTGGGCCATCCTCCACTGCACTCCCTGGCCATAGCAGAGAGCTGGCCTGGAAGAGGGGCAACCGGGACAGAATCCGGCGCCCCAACCGGGACTAGAACCCGGTGTGCCGGCGCCGCAAGGTGGAGGATTAGCCTATTGAGCCACGGCGCCGGCTCTTGACTGGCAGTTCTTACATTTCACTTAAGGTTTCAGAATTCTTAGATTTCATACATTATTTATATAGAGAGATGTATATAGATGTCCCAAAATAGTCATTGTAATTATTTTTTTAAACGCTCATATGATGGTCAGTTCAACATTTATACTGTAGTTTTTCTGTGGTGAATTTAGACTACGTGTGTAGGTTTTTTTTGTTTTTTTGTTTTTTAAGATTTATTTATTTTATTTGAAAGTCAGATACGCAGAGAAAGGGAGAGACAAATCTTCCATCCGCTGGCCCAAATGTCTGGAATGGCTGGAGCCGGGTTGGTCTGAAGCCAGGAGCCAGGAGCTTCTTCTGGGTTGCCTTTGTGGGTGTGGGGGCCCAAGGACTTGGGCCATCCTCTGCTGCTTTCCCAGGCACATTAGCAGGGAGCTGGATCGGAAGTGGAGCAGCTGGGACTTACACAGGTGCCGACAGGGATGCCTGCGCCTCAGGCAGCAGCTTTACCCACTACACCACAGTGCCCGTCTCTGCTTGTGTAGTTTACAACAAAAGCAGCTAAGTTTAAGGCAGAAATTGCCGGTTGGAATATTTGCTGAGAAAACTTGAGTCCGCCTGCCCTTCGCTGTGCCACTAGATCCCTTGCTGTGACCGTTTGAGGTGTGGGCCTGGCCTCGTGGCCACAGTGGGAGCCTGTGTGTCAGCCCCCCAGCAGCAGCTGCAGTCTGTCTCGGGCCCTGCCAGAGGAGGAGAGGAAATTGCGGCTGATGTTCCTCAGGCCTCAGGAATGACTGCCCGTCTGCCAGCTGGTTGCCATGGGCGCCGGGGTGGAGTGAGAGATTGGGAGCCAGACGAGCTGTTTGCCTGTGGGGGAGGTGTTGGGCAAACTGTGCGTCAGGATGGTAAAACCCAGCTGCTCAGGTTGGCAGGACACCGTCACTGGCACAGCCAAAAGTCTCATCCCCACAGCAGGAGCAGCCCTGCAGGCAGGGGAGAGTGGGGACTCTGGGGCCCTGATTCCCCTAAATGAGGAGAGACCTCTACACAGACAGGGTCTGTTAGAAGGGGAGCGCCCATCTGAGCGCATTCTTAACCCTTCTGCCTCACCATGCCATGGCCAAAGCATTAGGAATCAAGTGTACATCCTACACACATGTATGTGTCCATACTTAGTTTTGAGCATACCAACCAAAAACAGGCCACCTGACTTGCTCAAATAAGATAGCACTTACTACTTCTGCCAAGGGGCTCCTTCTGTGGGGGCTCCAGCCAGGGCGGACCCTAGTAGGACTCCCTGGCCCTTATGGACGTCTTCTGCCTGCAGCCCTTCTGCTCTGGGTGCTGCCTGTGTAGGGGTGGCCAGGGGGCTTTTGTTGGAGGAACTGGAAAAGCACCACCACTCTTTGCAGTACGGTAGCTGGGTGGACCTCCTCTTCCTCCCTGGCTCCTCCTCCCAGGCTGGAGGACTTGACTTCATGCCCTGGCCTCCTCGCAGTCCTCGCTGTCGTTGATGGCCGCTGTTCTAAAACAGCAGATGAGTTTTGGGTTTGATACCAATGGGATCACGCAGTATGTTCTTCTTTGATGTCGGCCTAGTTCACTGAGCGTTGTGTTTGGATCTCTCTACATTGGTGGCTGTGGCCATAGCTCCCTTTTTGCGGCGTGATGTTCTGTTGTGTGACTGTGCCAGTTCTTCCGTTCTACAGCCAGTGGACATCCAGGCGGTTCTCGTTTTGGCTGTTACAGATCGTGCTGGACGTGAACATTTCTGTACATGTCTTTTAGAGGACGTATCTATCCGTTTCTGTGGCGGGGAGTAAAATGTCTAGTTCACAGGGTCTGTGTTTAGTTCTGATAGATAAAGGAAAACAGTTTCCGAGTGCTCTTACCAGTTGATATTCCCTCCAGCAGCGGGTGAGTTCTGGGTTGCTCCCTGTCTTTGCCAATCCTTGGATCTGTGGTTGGTTTGTTTTTAATAGTAGCCGTTCTGGTGAGTGTGTCTTGGTGTTACTCTGTAGCTTTTATTTGCATTTCCCTGATATGTGTTTAAGTGGAGTGCCCGTTTCATGTGTTCTTGGCTAGCCTTTTAGGAGGTCACGGTTAAGTCTTTGCCTAATTTTTGTTTGGTTGCTTTTTTATTATATGTAATGTTATATTGTTACATTTTATGTTATGTTTTATGTAATATACCAGATAACATTTCTAAATATTTTCTTCATTCTGGATTATCCTTTTATTTTTTTAAAAGATTTATTTATCTTTTTGAAAGGCAGAGTTACAGAGAGGCAGAGGCAGAGGCAGAGGCAGAGAGAGAGGTCTTCCATCCGTTAGTTCACTCCCCAGATAGCCACAATGGCCAGAGCTGCACCGATCAGAAGAGGAGCCAGGAGCTTCTTCCGGGTCACCCATGTGGGTACAGGGGCCCAAGGACTTGGGCCATCCTCTACAACTTTCCCAGGCAGGCCATAGCGGAGAATTGGATCAGAAGTGGAACAGCTGGGACTCGAACCTGCACCCATATGGGATACTGGCACTGCAGACGCGGGCTTTACCTGCTACGCCACAGTGCCAGCCCCTGTCCTTTTAATTTTTAAATGATGTCTCTGACAAACAGAATTCATAACCTTAATATAATTGAGTCTAGAGTAGAAAGTAGTAAACACCTTCTGGATCCTTCCTAAAGACTTTGTCTACTCCAAGATCATGAAGAAGTTCTGAGCTTTTCACCTGTGAGTCTTACTGTTTTATTTTCACCTTTATATCCAAAGTCTGTTTGGTATGGATTTTTGTGTATAGTGTGAGATAGGAACTGAGATTTATTTTCCACTGTATGACTATCTTACTGTCCCAGTACAATTTTCTGAAGGGGCCGGTGCCGCGGCTCACTAGACTAATCCGCCTGCAGCACCGGCACCCTGGGTTCTAGTCCCGGTCAGGGCGCCGGATTCTGTCCCGGTTGCTCTTCTTCCAGTCCAGCTCTCTGCTGTGGCCTGGGAAGGCAGTGGAGGATGGTCCAAGTGCTTGGGTCTTGCACCCGCATGGGAGACCAGGAGGAAGCACCTGGCTCCTGGCTTCGGATCGGCGCAGCGCTGGCCTTGGCGACCATTTGGGGGGTGAACCAACGGAAGGAAGACCTTTCTCTCTGTCTCTTTCTCACTGTAACTCTGCCTGTCAAAAAAATAATAAATAAATAATTTTCTGAATGAACCCTTTTCCTCCCTACGCTGTTGCCTCTGCTTTTGACAGGAATGAGTTCGATAAAATACAGGTGTAACATAACTATCTCTTGTCAGACACAGGGATTTCAACTCCTATTCTAGATCCCAAGCCAAAGTTATTTTTCCTCCTCCCAGTAAATAAGAATCTTAACTGTGCTTCTCCCTCCAGGATACCAAGAGTTCACGTCCTAGAGGATGAAGAGGGGTCAAAAGAAATTGAACTGTCTGATGACCCCTATGACTGTATCCAGCTAAGCGTGGAGAATGTTCCGTGCATCATCACTCTGTGCAAGGTGTGAGTTTTGTTTTAAGTGCATGTGGGTCTCCTCCAGCCCTGACCTGTTGAATAGGTTGAGTAGTTACCGTGTCAGAAACCATACAGGAGTAGCTTTAGCCCAAATCCAGTGATTTGGGTATATTAGAAACCACTGCCGGGAGTAGCTGTTTCTTCTCTTTGTAGTCAGAAGGTAGGATGGAGTCCTGGGAGCACGGGCAGGTCCCCAGTAACAGCAGCCAGGTTTGTTAAATGCCTTTCGCTCTCTGCACTTCAGAGACGCACCCTACATGCAAATTTTCTTCACTTTCCTCAACACTGTGGGGTCTTTGGTTGAGTAGTGACAGAGTAGCAAACATTGACCCCCCCTGTGGGCCCTGATGCCCATGACGGGACATGGGGGTCTTGGTGGCAGGTGTGGTTCTCCGAGAGCAGAGTGTGTACAACTGGCCTTCGGCTGAGGTTGCTGTGTGACGAGGGCTGCCCCAGGCTATGCGAGGAGGCTTATGTTGCCTGGGACTGGTGGGTTTCAAATGGGACTCAAAAAACCAGGGCTGCATGACTCGGGTTTAATTCCATTACAATCACTCCATGAACCCGGGGTGTGGTGAAACCTTTGGACGGACCAGTGTTGGGACCAAAGCCACTTGCACTTGACTCCTTCTTGAGCCTGTTCTTCAGCGTGGACCCTCTTGGTGCACCTATGCCACCCATGAAACACACATGTGGCCTCATGAGCGATTTCTTCCCTGTGCCCTGTGTTAGAGGGCCCGGTGGCCTCTGGCCCCTCCACACCCTGTATTTCCACTTCATGGTTTTATTAATAACACAGTAGCGGCTGTAGAACTGTTGAACGCTTCTTCAAATGCTTCCCATGTGAGTCCTATCTGAAACGAGCCTGAATGGGCAGTGCGAGTCCCGCTCCCGGTGTAGCTCTCCCCACCCCCAGGTCGTTGTGGCGGGGCCCTGGCGTGTGCATTACCCTCACGGTGCTGTGCTGCCCGGACATTGCAGATCGGCTATCGGCACGTGGTGGATGCCACTCTCCAGGAGGAGGCCTGCTCCTTGGCCAGCCTGCTGGTGTCCGTGACCAATAAGGGAGTCGTGACGTGCATGAGAAAAGTGGGCAAGGGCAGCCTGGACCCCGAGAGCATCTTCGAGATGATGGAGGTGAGGTGGAGGCGGGGGCTGGGGGCTGGCGCCTGGCTGCGAGTGCTTTCTGCTTCCTGCTCCCTTGGCCATACCAGGCTCAGAGCTTAGAGGGCAGCTGGTGTGGTGTGGGCGGGTGTCTGCTGACCTAATCAAGCGGGTGCAAGTGTGGGCTCTGCCCTGGAAGGGGATGCACCTGCCGTTCGCCATTGCTTGTCCTCAGCAAGTCTCTTCCCCT
This sequence comes from Oryctolagus cuniculus, assembly GCF_964237555.1. NCBI lineage: Eukaryota > Metazoa > Chordata > Mammalia > Lagomorpha > Leporidae > Oryctolagus > Oryctolagus cuniculus. The sequence continues at coordinate 102,808,842 of NC_091441.1, forward strand.
CTGATCCCAGGGTCATCTGTTGCTACATGAGAGTATTGGGCTTTGGTGCGTAGAGGCACTAGCAACTCCAAAATTGCGAGCTGTTGTGCTTTGTGGAGGGAACTGAATTCCCGGCCCCGCTGCTTCCTGTCCCTTGGAGGAAGTTGGTAAAAGTGCAACCAGGGGCAGGCAGGAGGCCAGTCCAGGGTTGGGGGTGGGCTATGCCCCTGGGGACCCCCTGGCCGCGGGCAGCACCAGCAGGGGCCCTCTCCAGTTGCTGTCATCCACTTGCTCCAGCGTTCCTAATGAATGGTGAGCCTAGAGCAGGGGAGAATGCGAGTTTCTTAGAGGAGTTTTCCGTATGTGGAATGTGCTGTGGTGTAGAGGCGGCACCCCCTCCCCCCCCCCCACACACTGCCTTTAGCTTCTCTCTGCACGGCAGTAGCACCAGAAGACCCCATCCAGGGGTGTGTGTGTGTGTGTGTGTGTGTTTTTAAGGTTTTTATTTATTTATTTATCTATTTGAGAGGTGACAGAGGGGAAGGTCTTCCATGTGCTGGTTCACTCCCCAAATGGCCACAACAGCCGGTTTTTGACACTGGGCATGCCTGAGCCCCTCTGCTCAGAGGCTGGGGCGAGGGGGGTCAGAAACCAGTTGCTAAGATGTCCTCACCTGCTCCTGCTCCAGGCGGACCGGGGCATCTGCACGGTGTCCCTGTGCCTTCCCACAGCAGCACAGTGTGGCTGGGCCGAGCGCCAAGCGTGCGCCTGTGGCCCAGGAGGTTTGGCTTCAGGGGTTGCTGTCTCGGTTGGGTTTTTTGGTTTTGCTTTTTTTCCAGTAGGGAGGTTTTCCCAGGACACAGCTATTATGTTGTTGGGGTTTCTGGTTTGTTTTAATTAAATGAGAATCCTCTAAGGTAGACGGGATGGATATAGCACAGGCGAGCCCTGGTGCTGGTGGGCCTCACTCGTGGGCGTGTGCTGTCTCCCTGCAGACCGGCGAGCGCGTGGGCAAGGCGCTGCACAGCTCCCTGCAGAGCCTTCTACACAAGGAGGAGAGCCTGGGGCCGAAGAGGCAGAAGGTCGGATTCCTGGGATGATTCGCACGCCACCGCCTCCACTGTGCGGTCTGTTTGCCCGTTTCCTTCCGAACTGTAGTCTGTATCTATTTTTGTTAAGTGTCACGGATGCCAGGCAACATTTGCACTTGTAAAATTAAAGTCTCTTTTCTGATGTGGCCTGCTGTGGCTCGAGTTCTTAAGCTGTAAGCCAGGAGGTCCATTCAGCTCAGAGAGCTGCCATGAGGGCCCTGGCCACGGGCGCCCCAGGAAGACTCGCCACGGGAGCCCACGGCAGCCACGGCACGCACACTGGCACGCTGGGAGAAGGGCCCAGGGCAGTGGGTTCCAGGAAACACTTATGGTAGGCATCTTGTGATTTTTTTTTTTTTCATTCTCTGCAGAGCTTTCAAAATAAGAATCACTGAGTAAAGTTCATTGTGTGTGATTGGTGTGTATGCTTTGGGGACAGAGGGGAGGCGTTCCTGATGGCCCAGAGGCCCTTGCATAGGCCTGTATTTGGGTGATTCTGGGGTGGGGGTGGGGAGAAAAAGGGGGCACTCTGCACAGGTGCGGACCCAGGGCCGTGTCCGACTCGCGCGTCTGCCAGGGTCTGAGGAAGCCCAGCTCTGGCTGCACACCATCAGGAGAGCCAGGCACAATGCGGGTCAGGGGCTGAGCGGCCGCATTGCCTCCGCCAGCCTCTCTTACCAGTCTTGTTTGGAAACTGCTTTGTGTTTTGTGACCACTCCCCATCGTTTCCTAAGAGTCCGGAGTTTGCTCACCACCCCGAAGCCTGCTTGAGAGATGTTGTCATTTCATTCCCAGCCCGCCTTCGTGCCCTGGGGTAGAAGGCAAGGCCGTTGCTTCCCTAAGCCGGTGCTCTGCTCCCAGGCAGCGTGCTACCACTCGGGCAGCTCACGGGCAGGGCGGCCTTCCGTCCTCCCTCACGGTTAAGGAGCCCTGGGGAAGGAGCTGATTGATGAAGGCGTGTTTGTGCCCTGCATGTTGGCTAGACACAGGCGAGGCAGCAGGAATTTCTTGCCTAATGAAAGCACAGAATGAGAGCCAGAGCCCTCGCAGCCCTCCCAGGAGTGCCGGCCTGGGCCCCCCTCCCAGCCCGGGCGGCTGCCCCCGTGCTGAGACGCTGCTGCCCCGTGGAGAACACGGCCCGGGTTTCCATCTTTTCAGATCTTTTCCCAGTAACTGTCCCTCCGGCGTCACGACAAGGCAGGGGTCAGCCTTGCCCCTCCTCCCCGCTCCGGGTTGGTGCCACCTGGCGCTGCACAGCTTCCAGGCCCTCGGCCGTGAGCTGTGCGTGTTGGCCTGGTCTAGCTCGGCTGTGCTGCCCTTGAGAAGGGCAGGAGGTTCTGCCAGGACAGGTGTGGGCTGGCCAGCCACGCAGTTGTGGTGAGAACAGAGGAAGGGGAGAGAACGCGAGTTAGCATCCCTGGAAGCAGCCTGCACGTAAGACGCGTCTGGCACAAGTGAAGCACCCGGTGGCTTAGGTCTCCAGGAGAGGCGGGTGCTGGCGAGGGCTGATGGTTGCAGGTCTCGGAGAATGAAGAGAAAAAGGAAGGCGGAGACTGGCGGGGACTTGGACAAGTGTCCTGAGAGAGGCCAGCTGTCACAGCCAGCAGGGCCACAGGTGTCTTCAATGGCCTCAAGGGAGGGAACAGCCAAGGGGGCCCGAGTGCAGGTCGGGGTGTAGGGACTGCAAGTTTATGTAATACTAAAGTAGCCTCTACTGTTTGTCATCGCTGGCTTCCCAAGGATTCCCAGCCCCTAGGAACGCAGACCTGAAAGCACACGCATGAGGGCATTCAGAGCAGCTTGATTTCCCTCCGTAGACAGTGGTCTCCTGTAAGCCGCCAGGAGAGCCCGACTTTGCTGTCCCTGGCTCTGGACACAGCTGGGTAGTGTATGTGAAAAGCCTTAGAAATGCTCGTGCCCTTGACCTAGTAATTCCACTTCCAGGTACGTTCCCAAAGCAGCTCGCGATGCAGGGGAGGGAGAACAGCAGGTACAGCGACTTGCATCCCAGTGTCGTTGGCACCTCGTGAGTCACCGCTGTAGGGTCGGTGCGGTGAGGCGGAAGCGGTTCTTGGTGTCCCACGTGTTCGGTGCTCTGGGGCTGTGTCCCAGCTCTCAGACTGTCAGCGGCCTCGCTCCCATTGCTTCCCAGACACTTGCGGGTTTGGGTTCTTAGGCTTCTCTGATCCCACTGAGCAGCACTCGGGGTCTGGGGACTCAGGGCCTCCTGAGGTGACCTGCAGCACCGGGAGGGGAGCCAGTGGGAAAGGCACGGGGTGCCCTCATCAGACTGTGCCGTGGGATCAGGCCCTGGATTCTCTCTCCTTCCGTTTTACTCCCCTCCTCTTCTCTCCTGTGCTTGTGGGACCCCCTCCCAAACAAGCCAGCAGAACAGGAGTCCTTGCCCCAGGCTCTGCTTTCCGGGGGAAACGCAGACTAATTGGTACCCGTGGTCTCCCTAGGCAGCAGGCCCTGCAGGTGGATGAGTCTGTGGCCTGTGAGTGGTGGTGGCTGGGTTCGCGTTGGTGTGACCAAGAGTCGCCTGTGGCGGGAGGCACAGGAAGACAGGAAGTGTTGGGCTGTGAGAAATCTGGACCACACGATGGTGCAGGTCAGTGGTAACAATGAGAACTGCCATGGGAAGTCTCCCCAAAACTGGCAGGCTCATCAGCCAACTTGTCAGCCTGTGGCACGCCTTCAAAACCAGAAGGCTGGGGCTGGCATGGTGGCACAGCAGCATTAGCCACCACTTGGGACGCTGGCATCCCCTACTGGAGTGCCAGTTCAGGTCTTGGTTGTTCCACCTCTGATCCAACTGCCGGCTAGTGTGCCTGGAAAAGCAACAGAAGATGTCCCAAGTCCTTGGGCCCCTGCCACCCACACTGGAGACCCGGATGGAGTTCCCGGCTCCTGGCTTCAGCTAGGGTTTGAGAAGAGCAGGGGACAGATGCTAGCTCCTAGCTATCGAGCAGACTCAGTATCATTTTCATGATGGTCAGCAAGGTTCAAGGCCATCACAGCGCATCTCAGCCAGATGTGCAACTCCACACTCCCAGGTCTGCTTCCCCTGCCACCAGGCCCACCTTGAAGGACAGAACAACCGGAGCTCCGTGAGAGCCAGGGGCAGAGCTGACGCCGAGCGGAGCAGGTGACAGCCCAGCCCCCACCGTTTGAATGGATGCCTTTGCAGGCGGCCATCTTGGAGGCCCAGGTTCCAGGCCCCTCCTGTCTGGTGTTGACCAAGGACTGAGCCTGCCGCCGCAGTGTTCTTGGAGACTGGTGCTCTGCATGCCTGCCCTTTGGAAAGTTCTCGGCTGCGTGGGCTGGGCCGCGGTTCTGCTGACCCGGGGCCAGGGGAGCTAAAAGGAAACATCTGTGCCGGGCGTGGTGGGGGTGGAGCCGCGCTGGGCCAGAAGTTTCCGTGTGGTTCAGGCTGATTGGGTGGAGGGCCCCAGCTTGTTTTGGAGCTCTGAGCCTTCCCACTGTGCCAGAGGGAAAAACAAAGCACTTGAGAACCGAGGGGTGTCTCCCGGGCGTGCTTCCTCTCATTTTCCTGCCCTTGGGCCTTGTTCTTGTTGTGTGTGCAGGGGGAAGTGGATGTGGAGACACGGGGTGCTGAGGGCAGCACCCCTCCCCCGCTGCCCCTGCACCATGCAGGCAGGAGATTCTCACGGCAGGGATGGGATTCGTGGTGGTCCACGCCCGGCCACAGGTTTGACACTGGCAACAAATAAAGCACAGTAGCCACCAAGCCCCCAAAAGCCCAGACGTCGGTGGCTTCCTGAATAAAGGGTCCAGTCTGACCTCAGGAAGTGCAAGGAGGAGAAGGGACGGAGGGCAGGACAGCCAATTCCTGGCCAGCACCAGGGACCCCTGGGTCATGGTTCACCCCCACCCCGGGCGGGGGCTTTATAACAAGCCAAGGGTCCGCTGGTGGAGCCAGCTGCTTTTCAAGTAAATGAGCTCCCCATCCCTGGAAGTGTGTAGGCAAGGCTCCTACCCCTTGTGCCACAGAGCCGACTACTCCCTTAGCCAGATGGGGCAGAGCGGATCCCTGGGAGGCAGAGAAAAACCTGAATTCCTTAAGGACTCTCGTTTCTTTTCCTGAACAATCTCAAGTCAAAATCTGCAAGTGGAAGAACCCCCCCACCCCTCGCCCCCACGGGTGAGTCAGCTGTCACCTGCCACCTCGTCTCTGCCCAGCACTTCAGCGTGCGTCTCATAGCGCCCCCCGCCCCCACCACGCTGGATGGCAGCGTGGGGCTGACACCACCACCCTGTGCCCCAGCGTCCCCCTCATGTCCTTGTCCAGGGTTCCACCCTGCTCGTCCGGCGTCCTCCGTCCCCCAGCCGGCAACTGCCAGCTTCCAGGGCGACCACAGTTGTTGTGGGGTGTCCGATGGTTTGGGTAGGAATTTCAGAGAGGGAGGCTTCATTCCCGCTGCCGCCCGGCAGGTGCAGCAAGCTGTTAATGACGTTAACTTGGTTCACCATTTGCTTGTTTTTCTTTCTGTAGTGAGTAAGGCTGCCGGCTGCAGGTCCTGGGAGCTGAGTAAGCTCCCCAGGGGGCCCTGGGCTTGTGGTGTATTCTCTTCCTCATTCACATCCGCATGAGCCGTGCCTTCTGTTCCCTGTGCTGTGCCTTCTGTTCTGTTGCGATCACTGTTTTGGTGCTCACATGTTGTCCCTGGTTTTGGCCCCGGGCACCTCCTTCAAGATGGCGCTGTGTTCTGCTTTCTCCAGCCCGTGCAGATCCAGCCATTTCTCCAGGGGCTCCAGGCCCTTGAGGGGAAAGTTTTGTTTAGAAGCCAGGACATGGAGGCCCCGAGGACCAAGGCTGTACCAGGGGGAGTGGCCCCACACATTTCCACCTGGTGCAATAGACTGAGCTTGATATGTTCAAATCTGCAGCGGCTCACCAGTCACTCTGATTTTAGCCTTGTAACTCTCCTCTCCACATGTGTAACTCCTTTGTCTGACTGAGAAACCCGGCTCCCTCTGTCCTGCAGAGTCACCCCCGCCCCATGCTCCCGTGTGTGCCCAGCGCCTCGTCCCAGCTGTTCCCCTCTGTGCTGATCGCCCACGCCTCTGCTCTCCCTGATGCCTCCCCCTACCCTGCTGGGCTCGGACCTTCTCCCTGCTCCCTCTCTGACCCCTCCCACACTGTATCACCTGTGGTTGCTCCCCATCCCACTGACTTCAGGACAGGATGGCTGAGAAGGGGGATGCGAAGAAGGGAAGGGCTTTTTTCTTGTATTTAATTTTTTTTTTTCTTATTTGAAAAGCAGAGCGAGATCTTCCATCCACTGGTTCGCTCCCCAGCTGCTCACACTCGCTGGGGCTAGGCCAGACTGACCCCACGAGCCTAGAATTCAATGTGGGTATCCCACGTAGGTGCAGAGACACAGGGCTTGAGCCGTGGCCTTCTACCACCCAGACTGTGTGTCAGCTGGAAACAGCTGGGGCTGAAACTCGGGCCCTGGGATGCGGGACACAGCTTCCCAGGCAGTGTCTCACCACTGTACTGAACACCCACTCCTTGTGTGTTGTGTTGTTTTTTAAAAAAAAAAACAAAAAGTGCAATCATGTACATAGAGACAGAACCCCAAAATGATCATAGCAAGCATTCTAAATCCTTGGGGCGGCCAGCCCAGACCCACCTGGAAGGCCCCTGGCTGCTCTCAAATCCCTGCATGGCACCCAGCCTCAGTTTCCCCAGCTGTAAGGCGGGGAAGTGACAGAGCTTCTGTCGTGTTGCTGTGAGGGGCTGGTGCCAGGCAGAGGCGCGGCCCAGCCCCCACCCAGGGGGCCTGCTCCGCAGAGGCAGGCTCTGACTTTCTCCGTTTCTAGAAAAGCAGGGCCGGGCAGCCGGCTGGGTGTTCCTTGGCCTCGCGGGCCTTCCTCCTTCTGCAGGCCTTAATTTTTGTGTTTTTTTTTTTTTTTTTTTCCTTTTGGCACGCCAGCCGCCGAGTCTGGGAGGGTTTCCTGGACAGAGGGCCTTGCAGCTGCTGCTTTAAGACCGCAGCCCAGCAGGGCGCGGCTGCCACTGTGTCCCGACCCAGGCGCTCTGCAGGCTTCAGCATGGAGCTCCGGGGGACCTCCCTGCTCCTCTGCCTCTTCTCCCTCCTGACCCAGGTGCCCGCCGAGCCGCCAACGTCCAAGCCGTCCCTCAAAATCAAGAAGGCTGCAAATGTCAAGAAAGGTAAGGAGGGGGCAGGGCCCCCCATCTTCCCAGGACGCCCCCTCTGGACCCGGGGTGGTGTTGGCACCGGAACAACCCCTGGCTCTCAGATTCACGAACTTTCCAGATCAGCTAAGTTGGTAGCTGCTCCTCTTCTCCCCAGCATTCCCACAACACTTTCAAAGAAACCATACGTTTGTCCTGGCAGTGTGGAGAGGCTTGGCTCTCACGAGGGTGCACCACACAGGTTGTGCTTTGCAAGCTCCAAGCCTCAGTTTTCTCATCTTTAAAATGGGGATGGTGGCATCGGCCCAAAGGCTTGTTACACAGATTTGATGATGCAAATTATGTGCAGGTGCGTAGCCCAGTGCCTGGCACGGGATATGCTTGATGCATAGGGAGGAAAAAGAGCCAGAGACTTCCCCCTGTCCTAGGGTGTCACAGCCTGCTCCCACCCAGGCTCATGGCCCAGAAGTTGCCCTGCTCTCCTCGGCTACCTCCCCGCGTGGGGTGTCCTGGGGTTGTCTTGGCTGCTGCTAGACCTGTGCCTGCAGCCCTGCCTGCAGTGAGGTCACCCCAGGCTGTGTGGAGACAACATTGCCATGGCAACAAGCTGGGCTGTCACCCTGAGAGTGCTCCTGGCGGGGAACAGTCCCTGGAGGTAGGGCGGGAATTTGGGCAGAGCAACGGGTAGCCGCGGCCAGGAGCCTGGGAAGAAAGGAAAGGGGCTGTGGGGCTGCCCAGGGCCCTCTCTGCATCTCCTCTGTGAATGGACAGTGCCGTCCATGAAGGTCCCTCAGTACCACGGAGCCCCATGGGATGGGAGAAAAGACTCTCCGAGACTCAGTCCACAAGGGAACCAAGGGAAGAAGCTCAAGACAGAATGGGGACTGTGCTGGCACGGATCTGCACAAGACTTTTCTGGAAAGATCCAAGAGCTGGCAACAGTGACCAGTCTCTGGGCAGAAACGCTGTGGGGCAGGGGGCAGCCTCTGTTATGGTGGGGAGGGGGGCTTTCACTCCGCGAGCCAGCTGGGTTTTCAGACTGTATGCATGCATGACCACGCACAGAATGTGGGCAAGGCACGGAGGGCTCAGTGCTGCCGGGGGCACATGACACCTGCCTGGAGTGCTCTCCCTGGGGGGCCCTTTGGAGGCCCAGGACCCTGGGAGCCTTCGATCAGCGGCCAGAGCCTCTGGCTGAAGCCCACTTCTGTGTTCTGACTCAGTGCGCACCTGCCGCCGCACAGCAAGCCTGCCAGAGCTTTCTCCCTGCAGGGACCAACACCAGAGCTTGTGGGAAATGAAAAATTAAGTTGATCTCAATGCAACACATGTTGCAGTCTGTGCCTGGGTTTTTCACAATGTGCATCCTCCACGGATTTCAAAACGTGTTGCACTGCAGTAAACACCTTTTAATTCCATTTTCCTAGGCACTTTCTGAAGTGGCTTCAAATAGGTGCTGGGCACAGACACAGGGAAACACAGCCCCTGCTGTGGTGGCCAGCACTCAGGCATCAGCAGCTGAGCTGGGGGCAGGGCAGAGAGGTCATCAAAACCCAGGTGCCCAGGCCCCGCCTCTGCAGACGTTGGTTCTGGGGACAAGAGTGGGCTCCAGCGCCTGCCTTTCCCATGCGTGGCCAGTGGTTCCTGGGAGCAGCAGGGATTGGGGGGGGGGGCAGTCCTGTTGTAGGGCTGGCACACAAATGTGGAGGAGGGGGGTTCATCCCAGAGGAGGCCACTCAGCAGGTGGGAAGGAATGGAGGGGGGGACAAGGCCTGTGCTAAGTCCCCACTCCAACCCCCAGGGTGGGTGAGAAGCAGGAGCCCAGGGTGCTTCTGGGAGCCCCTGTGCGCTGTGTGCTGAGCCAGCCAGGGGCGTGCACGAAGGGCTCAGAAGGCTGGCATTGCAGAGGCCACACGGCCACACCGCAGAGGGGTACAGGGGACAGGATGGCTTCAGAGGGGCCACCAACCCTTAGAACAGGGACTGGGCCAGGCACGGGGACCTGGAGGGTGTCCATTCCCCTAACACATCAGCAGTCTGAGGCTCAGAGACACAGGGCAGCTCAAGGGCCACCCCCACCAAGCCCCCCTCCCACTCCAAGCCCACCCATGGCTGTAGAGACGCCCCTGCTCCCACACCCCCCTCCACTGAGCCTAATGCTGCCGGCTCCTGGCTGCTTACAGGCCCTGGAGGATGCTTTGTGCACGAGGCACAAGGCACGCCCTCTGAACTGACCCTGTAGGAGGTCACCCTCCTTCTGTCTGACCCTGCCTGGTCATGGCCAGGCTCTTCCCCCATACCCTGAGCTGAACGCCCTTGTGCAGTGTGCATCTCACACAACCTCATGTGCACCCCTGCTAACGTATCCCTGGGCACAGAGCTGCTGGGAACCAGAGGCCCAGGGTGAGGCACGCGCAACTGCAGGGGTTGCTCAGTCCCAACCTCTCCCTGCTCCGTGCCTTGCACGTCTGTCTCTGGGGCGTCTTCCTCGGGTCTGATAAATTGCATCATTAATTTTGGAATGCACTAGTTCGTGCCCTGCTCTGACCTCAGCCCTCACAACCGTGGCCCTTATGCAGGCCCAGCCCAAAGGACCAGGAGCGCAGCTCCCTATTCCCCACCCCATGCTGGAAGCAGCTTTGCTGGAAGCCACTGGGGCTTCAGAAAGGCAGTGGCCTGCCCATGGTATGCCCAGCGGGCGTTCCCCACCTGCTCCTGAGAGCCCCAGCAGGGTGGGGCCGGAGTTGGCCGTGGCCTTGGGGGCGTGGGGACCTAGGGTCCAGGCCAGTCCTGTGAACCACGGGCTCTGTGATCCTGGGCGAGTCACTCCAGCCTGGCCTCGGTTTCCCTGCCTGTGATGGGGTGGCGGGGGACAGCCCAGACCACCACGCAGCCCATGTCACAGGCTGATCTGAGCATGGCAGAAGGTGGCAGAGGGAAGGGTTAGCCCCGAGCCTGGCCCCAGCACTGGCCTCCTCAAAGCGCAAACGCTGGGTTCCCTCTGCTCTCACGAGAGTGGGTGAGCTGTGACCCGTGTCCTTCCCCCACCGTCCTCTGAGATGGGGAAACCAAGTTCAGAGAGGCTGAGCAGTTGCAGGTCACGTGGGGTGTGCAGGCTTACCTTTGGGGCCCTGGGCTGGAGCCCCAGCCTTGCTGGCTGTGGCTGGGGGAAGAGAACCCCACACGGCTCAAGGGACCCTGGCCTTGCTTCCTGAGCTCTGCCCTGCCTGGAGGGGAGAGGGTGGCTGGGCACCCACCCCTGCCCCTGGGGACCAGCAGCCATCCCGAGCTAAGGCAGTAGCAGGAGCGCCAGGCAAACCAAGAGCCATGCAGGAGACGCCGCTACTGCACAGAGAGGACGCAGGCCAAGACTGCAGGGTGTGGGGAGTCACCACCCTCCCTCCCCACCCCGTCCCCTTGTGCTTGGAGGGAGCAGGGCCCACCCTGTCCAGTCCCCAGCACCACCCCATTTCCCCTGCCTTCCTGACGTTTGCCCCTGTCCCCGCTTCCTCTGAACCTTGTCCTAGATGTCGTGAGCCCGAAGATGTTTGAGGAGCTGCGGAGCCGGCTGGACAGCCTGGCACAGGAAGTGGCCCTCCTCAAGGAGCAGCAGGCCCTGCAGACCGGTGAGTGTGGGTGGCCGTGTGGCCAGCAGCCACCTCTCCCCTGCGTCAGGCCGGCAAGTGCAGGGGCCTCGCCCGTCCCCAGCCGCCGCCTCTCCTGGTGAGGGGGGGCTGCTCTGATGTGCAGCCATGCGGCCGAGCCTCCGGCCACAGCTGAGTGTGCAACACAGAAGGTCCCAGAGGACCAGAGGCTCCACAAAGAATAGGCTCCGGCCCTCTCTGGGCCCCGGGCCCTCCTCACCCCACGCACCTCCCCACCCCTCCCAGGGCCTCCCCACCCCTCCCAGGGCCTCCTCACCCCTCCCACCTCCCCACCGCTCCCAGGGCCTCCTCACCCCTCCCAGGGCCTCCTCACCCCTCCCACCTCCCCACCGCTCCCAGGGCCTCCTCACCCCTCCTAGAGCCTCCTCACCCCACCCAGAGCCTCCCCACCCCTCCCAGGGCCTCCTCACCCCTCCCAGGGCCTCCTCACCCCACCCAGAGCCTCCCCACCCCTCCCAGGGCCTCCCCACCCCACGCAGAGCCTCCTCACCCCTCCCAGGGCCTCCTCACCCCTCCTAGAGCCTCCTCACCCCTCCCAGGGCCTCCTCACCCCACCCAGAGCCTCCCCACCCCTCCCAGGGCCTCCTTACCCCTCCTAGAGCCTCCTCACCCCTCCCAGGGCCTCCTCACCCCACCCAGAGCCTCCCCACCCCTCCCAGGGCCTCCTTACCCCACGCAGAGCCCCCTCACCCCTCCCAGGGCCTCCTCACCTCCCCCAGAGCCTCCCCACCCCACCCAGAGCCTCCTCACCCCTCCCAGGGCCTCCTCACCCCACTCAGAGCTTCCTTACCCCTCCCAGGGCCTCCTCACTTCTCCCAGGGCCTCCTCACCTCCCCCAGAGCCTCCTCACCCCTCCCAGGGCCTCCTTACCCCTTCTAGAGCCTCCTCACCTCTGCCAGGGCCTCCTCACCCCTCCCACCTCCCCACCCCTCTCAGAGCCTCCTCACCCCTCCTAGAGCCTCCCCACCCCTCCCAGGGCCTCCTCACCCCTCCCACCTCCCCACCGCTCCCAGGGCCTCCTCACCCCTCCCAGGGCCTCCTCACCCCTCCCACCTCCCCACCGCTCCCAGGGCCTCCTCACCCCTCCTAGAGCCTCCTCACCCCACCCAGAGCCTCCCCACCCCTCCCAGGGCCTCCCCACCCCACGCAGAGCCTCCTCACCCCTCCCAGGGCCTCCTCACCCCTCCCACCTCCCCACCGCTCCCAGGGCCTCCTCACCCCTCCTAGAGCCTCCTCACCCCTCCCAGGGCCTCCTCACCCCACCCAGAGCCTCCCCACCCCTCCCAGGGCCTCCTTACCCCACGCAGAGCCCCCTCACCCCTCCCAGGGCCTCCTCACCTCCCCCAGAGCCTCCCCACCCCACCCAGAGCCTCCTCACCCCTCCCAGGGCCTCCTCACCCCACTCAGAGCTTCCTTACCCCTCCCAGGGCCTCCTCACTTCTCCCAGGGCCTCCTCACCTCCCCCAGAGCCTCCTCACCCCTCCCAGGGCCTCCTCACCCCTCCCACCTCCCCACCGCTCCCAGGGCCTCCTCACCCCTCCTAGAGCCTCCTCACCCCACCCAGAGCCTCCCCACCCCTCCCAGGGCCTCCTCACCCCACCCAGAGCCTCCCCACCCCTCCCAGGGCCTCCCCACCCCACGCAGAGCCTCCTCACCCCTCCCAGGGCCTCCTCACCCCTCCCACCTCCCCACCGCTCCCAGGGCCTCCTCACCCCTCCTAGAGCCTCCTCACCCCTCCCAGGGCCTCCTCACCCCACCCAGAGCCTCCCCACCCCTCCCAGGGCCTCCTTACCCCACGCAGAGCCCCCTCACCCCTCCCAGGGCCTCCCCACCCCACCCAGAGCCTCCTCACCCCTCCCAGGGCCTCCTCACCCCACTCAGAGCTTCCTTACCCCTCCCAGGGCCTCCTCACTTCTCCCAGGGCCTCCTCACCTCCCCCAGAGCCTCCTCACCCCTCCCAGGGCCTCCTCACCCCTCCCACCTCCCCACCGCTCCCAGGGCCTCCTCACCCCTCCTAGAGCCTCCTCACCCCACCCAGAGCCTCCCCACCCCTCCCAGGGCCTCCTCACCCCACCCAGAGCCTCCCCACCCCTCCCAGGGCCTCCCCACCCCACGCAGAGCCTCCTCACCCCTCCCAGGGCCTCCTCACCCCTCCCACCTCCCCACCGCTCCCAGGGCCTCCTCACCCCTCCTAGAGCCTCCTCACCCCTCCCAGGGCCTCCTCACCCCACCCAGAGCCTCCCCACCCCTCCCAGGGCCTCCTTACCCCACGCAGAGCCCCCTCACCCCTCCCAGGGCCTCCTCACCTCCCCCAGAGCCTCCCCACCCCACCCAGAGCCTCCTCACCCCTCCCAGGGCCTCCTCACCCCACTCAGAGCTTCCTTACCCCTCCCAGGGCCTCCTCACTTCTCCCAGGGCCTCCTCACCTCCCCCAGAGCCTCCTCACCCCTCCCAGGGCCTCCTCACCCCTCCTAGAGCCTCCTCACCCCACCCAGGGCCTCCTCACCCCTCCCAGGGCCTCCTCACCCCTCCCACCTCCCTACCCCTCTCAGAGCTTCCTCACCCCTCCCAGAGCCTCCTCACCTCTCCTACCTCCTCATCCCTCCCAGAACCTCCTCACTCCTCCCAACTCTTCACCCCTCCCACCTCCACTCCTCATAGAGCCGCTTCCCCCCCCACACATGCAGACCATTGAGTCCACCATCCACATTGGCCACCATGTCCTTCCTACCACGGGGCCTTTGCACATGCTGTCCTGGCAGCCTACTCATTCCCCGGGATCCACCTGAGAAGTCCCTCATGCGTTACCTTCCAGGGGTCTGCAGCCCCTCCTCTCCAGCAGGCTCCTTGGTTAGCAGCTCTTCCCTTATCAGTTACTGCAGTCTGTCAGGGTAGCCTCCTTTGTTCTTCTATATCTGCTTTTCTTCCGGGGGGGGGGGGGGACTAAGGTTCCAGAAAACCCCACAGTGGCCTCCGCAGGAAGCCAGCCTGGAAGTAGGCAGCTTCAGGTTCTGCTCAGAGGCTTCATTCGCCGTGTGGTCCCCAACTCCAGGCATCATCCATGCACTCAAGGCATGAAGCAGGAGGCGCGCGGCCCAGCCACCCTGCCAGCCAGAACTCTACCACGCGGCTTGAAGAGGGTCCGAGAAAGGGAGCGCATAGCTCTTCCGGCCGCCAAAGCGGGGCAGACATGGGAGACAGGACGCGAAAGCAGGTGGCCCAGAGCACAGATTCAGAACGCACACCCTGCCTCTGCGGGCCTCAGTGGGCTCATCTGTGAAATGGGAGGGTGCCCTTGCAGGGTGAGCTCTCAGCTCCCTCCTGATTGGTGCGCTTGCACAAAGTCAGCAGAACCCGGCGCTACGTGCGCCTGAGGGCGGGGCGAGGTGGGGACCTCCCTGCATGCCTCCCTCCATGACTCACGGAGGCCCCGTCATCCTGCTGGCCTTTCCCTCCACAACCCAGCTCACGCACCCGCCCACGCAGGAGCCAGGGAGGTCCCTGACAGGCACAAGGGGCCAGGCCCGCCCAGGCCCTGCTCTCCGGGAGCCCCGCCCGAGCCGTGACAGCACACCGTGGGATTGGCTGCGGCCCAGGGCGCGGCGGGGGCCGAGTGCAGCGGAGCTGGCAGGCTCGTGCCCTGGCCCGAGCCGCCGAAGGCCAGTGGCCGCGGTCGCACCCGGAGCACCAGCATCCCCCAGGGACCGGGCTCAGCACGCACGGCGGGCAGGCACAGGAGGAAGAAGGCGCGGGCAGGGGCAGAGTCCAGCGGCACCGGAGCCTGTGAACGCGTCCGTTGGCTGCCGAGGGAGCTCGGAGCACGACGGCGACCCGGCAGTGCTGTCCTGAGCTAGGGCAGGAGGGCTCAGTGGCCACTCCCTGGACGTGGGCGCCAATTCGGGCCCGGCATGGGACGTCACGGTGTCCCCAGCAGGCAGGCAAGGCACAGGGCAATGCTAAGCTGTGACACAGAGGAGGCAGGCAGCTCCCTGGGCCGAAGCCCATGAGCGAACACCTCCGTGGGCTCCGGGGGACGCTGAGAGCCACGGGAGGCGGGTCGGGTGCCCACGGGGACGTGGGGACGCCACTGAGGCCGTGTTTGTTGGGTTTCAGCCTCCAGGAGTGTGGCCTTGCTCTGAGCTGGCAGGTGTCCGGCCTTGCAAGGGAGGGGTGTGGCCTGGCTGCTGCCCAGGGTGCCCTGCTCAGGTCTCTCTGGCCTGGGGCTAGGAGTGGGCGGGGCCTGCCCCGGGCAGCTTGGGTGACAGCCACCCCTCCGTCTCCCCTCCCCCCAGTCTGCCTAAAGGGCACCAAGGCGCACCAGAAGTGCTTCCTGGCCTTCTCGCAGGCCAAGACGTTCCACGAGGCGAGCGAGGACTGCATCTCGCGCGGCGGCACGCTGGGCACGCCGCAGTCGGGCTCCGAGAACGACGCGCTCCACGACTACCTGCGCCAGAGCCTGGGCCCCGAGGCCGAGATCTGGCTGGGCCTCAACGACATGGCGGCCGAGGGCGCCTGGGTGGACATGACCGGTGCCAGCGCGGCCTACAAGAACTGGGAGACGGAGATCACGGCGCAGCCGGACGGCGGCAAGGCCGAGAACTGCGCCACGCTGTCGGGCGCGGCCAACGGCAAGTGGTTCGACCAGCGCTGCCGCACCGCGCTGCCCTACGTCTGCCAATTCGCCATCGTGTAGCGCCCGCGGGCCAATAAAATCCGTGCAGCCTGGCGCGGCCTCGGCTCTGTGCCGGGCCCCGGGGGGGGGGGGGGGGGAGGAGGGAAAGGGGTGCTAACCGGGAGGGGAGGGGTGGGGCCCTGCACATGGGGGAGGGGTGAGAGTGGGAGCGCCCCTAAGGGAAAGCGGCCTGGGCAGGAGTGGGGCGCAGGGAGATGTGCACCCCACCCTTTCCCAGCACGGCCGGCCGGGGAGCTGGTCCAGGAGCCCCGTGAGAAAGGGAGTGTGTGTGTGGGGGGGGGGGTGGTGAGTGGGTGTGGCTTGCTGCAATCACCCTGCCACTCACTGAGCCCCTCCCCACCCCCATGCACGAGCTGTAGGTAAGCTGTCTTCTTGGATCTCAGCCACCCAGCACCCAGCACTGGACACCGCGCCATCTCGCTTTTCCAGAACAGGAAGTCCCTGCTCAGGAAGTCCAGGGACTTGTGCTGGCCGCAGAGCCGGGACTTCCCTCGGTCTCCCCAGCACGCTGACCGGAAATAAAGCCCTAGCCAAGGGGGCCCGTGATCCCAGTGGGCCAGCTCCGGGGCGCCCCGGCCCTGGGGTCGCCTCCCCGCGGCTCGGGGCTTCCTTGTCCACCACGTGGACTCGAGCGAGCGCCTCTCCCTGCTGGTCCTGGTGCGTGTCTGGCCCTCAGTGATAAGGCGATGATGACGGTTCGGTTTGCTGGATGGGGACTGGGTGGCTCCGGGGAGGCAGTCCTCAGGGCCCTGGGTCCCTACCTGCTCAGCGCTGTCACAGAAGCATCTCCTGGGATCCGGCCACTGGGAGAGGGAGGTCATGAGCCCGCGGAGTCTCGGGCTCTTTCCACCGCCTACTCGGTCTGCTGGCAGGGTCGAGGTGGCCAGGGGGCTTCAAAGCTCCCGAAGTGGATGGCTGCGGGTGGACGGGGGCCGTGCCTCTGTGGGCAGCTGCGTTGGCCGGCTCGGGCAGGCAGCCAGCATTACCCTCTTCCAGCAGCAGGTGGCAGTGTGGCCAAGCGCAGCCTCCGGAGCCTCTCTCCGCCGCAGGTGCGCTTAGACTGGGGCGACTGGGACTTGCACATTTCTTGTTTACTTACTAAAAACATGGTGTTGGCATATAGTACACATACCAAGAAAGGCACATAAGTCTACAGATAAGCAAGTTGTTGGTCCTCTGGTCACACCCAACTGGAGATCATTTTGCTGAATGAAATAAGCCAGACTCAAAAGGACAAACAGATGTGTTCTTTTGTCTGTGGTAGTCAGTATACAGAGTATAAAAGTTATGTGAATCTCATAGCATTTGGTTTGTAGCTACAAATAGTACTTCAATGAATCTATTTTTTCAAAAAAAAATTTCTGAGTTACAGACACACACAGATACATTTTCTACCCACTGGTTCACTCCCCAAATGGCTCAAATGGCTGGGGCTGGGCCAGGCCAAAGCTAGGAGCCAGGTCTTCCACATGCATGCAGGGGCCCAAGAACTTGGGCCATCTTCCAACTGCCATAGCAGAGAGCTGGATCAGAAGTGGAGCAGCCGGGACTTGAATCCACGCCCATATAGGATGCCAGTGTCACAGGACGCGGCTTAACCAGCTGCTCCATAGCGCCAGACCCCAGTATCTTCTGATTTCCCGTGTTAAAAAAGGAAATGAGTAGTGAGAACTCTTGGGGTGCTAGTAATGCTTTGTTCGTAGTTTGGGGGTTGGCCATGGTGTGACCCTCGCACTTCAGAGCAGGCACACCAGTCCTGCCACCTTGTGATTTGTAACATTGACGTTTTATTCATCGTGGATCTTGGGGACACTCAAGTTTTTTGTTTTAAATACTTCATTTGAGTGTTGTTTATGTGGCTTAGCCGAGTTTTGGGGCGTCTGCCTCTCACTTTACTAGGCCCCACCCCTCTCAGAGGCTGGTACTGGGGAGAACCCTCTAGTGACTACAGTGATGAGAGCTTTCAGGGCTCTTTGGCTCCCACTTCTGCATTACTCTGTCCCAGAACTGGGCAGCCTGGCAGCCTGGCCACTGGATGTGGACACCTCCTTTCCTCTGTCACCACCAGCCCCACCCCACCAGCTATGAAAGGGCAGCAGACTCCTCCACTTACCCTGAGCTGACTTTGGTGTGTGGCCCTGCTTTGGGGTCACCAACAAAGGGACAGCTTGCAATATTGCTACAGGTGTCGAGCAAGTAAAATCTGGGCAAAAAAATCCACTTGCAAATCCAGTGGTTCCCCATTCTTCGTCCTCAGTAACCCAAGGTGGCTCCAGAATGCAGGGTCAGCTGATCACACAGAATTCCAAGCTGTGCCTTAGAAACTCAAGTGTCCGTGACATCACCATAACAAAACTTCTTGCAGTCTCACCAGCTGACCCATCTGAACAATGTTGGTGTGCGCCTGTGATGGCTGGTGCAGAATCCTGTAAGGACACAGTCCCCTGTCCCTGTCCCCTGATTTTCTGAGGCCTTTGCTGAGGTCCACCTCACTGGCTCTCTGCGGCCAGCTCCTGTGCCAGAGTGGTTTGTGAATTTTCTTTCAAGCCGGTAGGCGTAGCGCAACCCACCACACAGCTAACCCTTTCTTCCACTAGAGGGCACTGTTGCTCCACACACAAGGTGAGCATACAGCCAGGAGAGCTACCTAGTGCCTGGGAGATGAGCGCAGACCAGTGGGTGCCAGGTGTGCAGGTTAAGACCCTACCTGGGACATTCATATCCTCTATGGGGTGCATGGGGTTGAGCCCTGGCTCTGCTCCCAATTCCAGCTTCCTGCTAATGCACAGCCTAGGAGACAGGAGGTGAGGGCTCAAGTAGTTGGCTCCCTGCCACCCACATGGGAAACCTGGATGGAGTTCCCAGCATGTGGCTTCAGCCTAGCTCAGCCCCAGTCTTGGGGGCTGTGGTGGGGGGAGGGAGGATCTGGGGAGTGAACCAGCAGCTGGGGAGAGCGTTTCCTCTTAGCCTCTAAAATAAATACACACACATTTTAAGAGAGAGAGAGAGAGAGAGAGAGAGAGAGAGAGAGAGAGAGAGATGCAACCTTCAGATGAGAACTCCCGAGGCCCAGGGAGGGCAAGTGGCCTGCCAAGGCCACACAGCTTGCTGGAGGAAGCTCCGGGGGTAGGGGGAGGTTTCAGGTTTCTCTGTCTTAGCAAAAGGAAGCTTCCGTACAGAGCATTTCTGCAAACAGCCAGCTAAGGGAGCATTGCATGCAGGGATATCTATCCTTGGGGGTCCACCTCTGAGAGTGGGCCCCAGAAGAAGCCACAGACGGACGAGTCTCTGGTGCACATTCCCATCGTGGGACACCATGCTGGGACCAGGTGCAGAGTGAGCAGCCCTCGGGATCTCCTGATGGGCCACCAGCTGCCCCTGGTCCCGCCCACCCCGCTTCCTCTCATCCCTTAGGGGTAGCCTTTAACCATGTGTGGGAAGAGACCTCCCCTGCGGACCAGCGGTCCTTTATCTGGGTGCTCTGCTGGCCAGAGCCCATCCGAAGGGGCCTGGGGGTGGAGAATCTGACCAAGCTCCCCCTGACCCTTTACTCGCCTCCTCATTGTATTCAGAAACTGCTGGGTACAGAGGACAGCGCTGGCCTCAAAGCAACTCATCCCTAGCCCAGCAGCTGCCTCTGGACTCTCTGGGTCCTCAGATAATGTGGGAAGGGCGCCCTGGGAAAGCTCAGTGCAGAGACGAGGGGTGGCACCAAGACGTCTCAGAAGTGCCGCCTCTCCCTGCCCCAAACTATGGTCGGGATGGGAGGGGTCAGGAACTCCCCAGTCCGCTGTCTTCCGTCCTGCCCCGTTCTCTTTATTTCCCTGTCCCTATTGGATGGGAGCGTATCCGCTTGTTTCACCTAAAGGAGCACTGGTTCTCCGTACAGAGGTGCGAGCTGACAGGAGGGTGAGCCTCCCCTTACAGATGCAAACCCAGGGCCTTTGAGCTGCTCGGTGCTCGGCATGCCTGAGGGTCAGGACCCAGCGAGTGTTTTCCCTTGTCAGCATCCAAACTGAAAGCTGTTAAAGACTATGGCTGGAAAATCATTGTAATATGCTTCTAATTAATTTCTAGATTAATGGGCTGTAGTCTGTCCATGTGAGCGGCTTGCACTGTGGTCCACTGCTTTGGGACAGAGCTAGAAACTAAAGCTTGGTAGGCCAGCGCCGCAGCTCACTAGGCTAATCCTCTGCCTGTGGCACCGGCACCCCAGGTTCTGGTCCCGGTTGCTCCTCTTCCAGTCCAGCTCTCTGCTGTGGCCCGGGAGGGCAGTGGAGGATGGCCCAAGTGCCTGGGCCCTGCACCTGAAAGGGAGACCAGGAGAAGCACCTGGCTCCTGGCTTTGGATCAGTGCAGCGCACCGGCCGCAGCGGCCATTTGGGGGGTGACCCAATGGAAGGAAGACCTTTCTCTCTGTCTCTCTCTCTCTCACTAACTCTGCCTGTGAAAGGAAGGGAGGGAGGGAGGGAGGAAGGAAGGAAGGAAAGCTTGGAGTTGGGCAACTGGAATGAATCTCACCCCATTGTATGACTGCCTCTCCAGTCACTGCCCCACCCTCATTCCTCTCCTACTTGAGGGCTGACTTAGCTTAGGAAAGCATCAAACCGAGAGGAGACATCCATGCGGCCGCTAGCCCGGGTTCAACCCTGGTTGAATGGCTGAGCGCATGTTACAGCATGAGATTGGTGATTTCTGGCGCCCCCATCAGCCAACAGCACTGCGCCTTGCAGCAGTAGAGGCTTAATAAGAGCGAACTGGAACAACCTGGGTAGCCAGCAGAACAACTAGCACATGGCTTAGCGCCGCCATCACTAACACTGTCTACGCTGACCAAAGCTAAGGCGGTGCCGGGTCACTGCTCAGCCCCGGCAAGCATCCAAAGATGAGTACACATGCTTTGATATATTCGCGCAAGAAATCTACCGCAGCTGCTGTTAAGTAGCGAGTACAGCTTTCCATCCTAAAGACCCGGGGTGGGGCCGGGTAATCCATATGGACGCCGGTTCCAGTTCCGGCTGCTCCACTTCCGGTCCAGGGGGCGCTTCCGCTTCCGGTTTTCCGACTCGATGGTGAGAAGGCAAGCGCCCAGTGGGCGCCGGGCTTTGAATTCTGGTGCTTTCCAGGGCTGGGTCTAGCGGAGGGGCAGCAGCTCCCGGTCACCGTCGGTTAGCCACCGAGGACACGGGGCCGGAGGTAGGGTCGTTCGCGTGCTGGGGGTACAGGATGGGGGTCGTGGTGTCACCCGGCGGTCGGGTGGGGAGGCGCAGAGAACCGAGGCCAGCAGGCTGGAAACGCAGCAGGGGACGTTGAGTCGCCACGCACGCTTGAGCCATAGCACGTTGGAGAAAGAAGTTTTTATTTTTCTTTAAAACCCGAGATACCTTCTCAAGGCCCAAGTTTGCAAAGTTACAAAAGGGTCTATGGAGGAGAGAAGGCTGCCAGCCATACATACGGTTTCCTTCCCGGAAGGCAAACATTGTTCGCAGTTCCGAGTTAACCAGATTGGTTTCTAAACTTTCTTTAAAAACGTTCCAGATGCTTCTGGGCTATTTCGAGGCGCTGACTTGGCTGTAGGGTGAGGAGGTGATGAGGTTCTGAGATGCTTGGACTGGTTGCTGTCTGTCCCTGGCTTTGGAGGAGGAAGGGGGTGGAGCAAGGAGAAGAGATTGTGGGGTTGCTGTGGTTACCTCAAGCCCCTGGACTGTGACTGTTACCCGCCTTCACTGTCCACGGCTGCAAGGTCCCTCTGTCCACGGGGGCCCAGTCCCATCCCCATCCCAGGCGGGATCAGATCGTCTCTGATCTGGCCGCCCTGGACAGAAGGCCCTAATGCCCAGGGCCACCTTGGGTGCAAGCCACCAAGTGTCTTCTCAGCACAAGAGGTGGCCCTGCCCTTCCCTGTTCCCTGGCTGCTCCTGGGAACGTGGAGAGTTGTGCCAAGGAGCTGACAGCTGGATGAGTTTGGAGAGGAGGAGGAGAGCAGCCTTGCATGTTGACACCGTCAGCTGGAGCACTGTCAGCTCACGGGGAAAGACAGCTTCCTTGTGAAGACCAGGAGACCGGGCCCCAGAAAGCACACCGATGGGGATGCTTCACATCTTCCCGTGCAGATTTAACTGGGCGTGGCTGCTAAAGCAGGCATTGTCAGATCAGGAGCGTCCTCTCTCCGCCCGCCCTCGCACCACCTCCTCAGCCAAAACTTTCTACAGTGGGGAGGAAGTTTTGGTCCAGAAAACTTGGGTTGCTTGTCTGGGTCATATTGCTGGAGCACCACAGCTGCCTCCGAGCAATGCCCACGTCCTCTTCAGTCTGGGCATACGTATTTCCTAAAGACAAGTTTGGGCTGGGTTTAATATACAGCCATGCAGCACGGAAAGAGGCGCTATGTCCTGAGAAATGCATCTTGGGGGATTTCATCACTGCGTGAACCTAGATGGTACTGGTCATCCCTCAAGTTGGCTTTTTTTTTTTTTTTTAAGATTTTTTTATTTATTTGAAAGAGTTAACAGAGAGGTAGAGGCAGAGAGAGAGAGATTTTTTCCATCCGCTGGTTCATTCCCCAACTGGCTGCAATGGCCAGAGCTGTGCTGATCTGAAGCCAGGAGCCCGGAGCACCTTCTGGGTCCCCCAGGCAGGTGCAGGGGCCCATGGACTTGGGCCATCTTCTGCTGCCTTCTTAGGCCATAGCAGAGCGCTGGATTGGAAGTGGAGCAGCCAGGACTAGAACCAGTGCCCATATGGGATGCCGGCACTGCAGGTGGTGGCTTTACCTGCCATGCCACAGTGCTGGCCCCAAGTTGGCTTCTTGATGTTGTCGAGAGACTTAATAAACTTGGCACACCTGAGGCTGCTTTTTTGCCTGCACAACATAGCATGCTCCTTCACAGAGAACTTTTTTTTTTTTTTAATAAGTAGGAGTACACTCTCAAATAATGATCAAGGTATACTACATACATAAGCCACTTATTAGCACTGGGTTGCTTACACTTTCTGCCACTATAACAAAATCCAGAGGGGTGGATAATTGGCAAAGCAAAGAGTTGATTACAGTTCTGGAGATCCGTGAGCACGGCCCCAGCTTCGGCTCGGCCCTGGTGACAAGCTCATGGCAGATGGCATTCTGGCAAGACAGGGAGCTGGAGATGGTGAAGGGGCAGGTCTTGCCCTTTTTATAGCAACCCACTCTCTAAGGAACTACCCAGGGTCCCAGGAGAACTACATTGATCCTTCTGAGGGTAGGTAATAACCCTAATGGCCCAGGACCCTCCCATTGGGCTCTGCCTCTTACAGGTGGCTCTGCCACCCCTACACGGCCACGTGGGAGAGCAAGCTTCCGCACGTGGTGCTCTGGAGGCCTCACTCAAACCATACGCAGACCACAGCATCGTTATCCAGTGCTGTGTGCTGTGCACACCGGAAGTCGTGTGAGCCATGCTTTCACACGGCTGGCAGAACAAGCGGTTTGCACCAGCACTGCCGCACACGTGTGAGCGGTGCCTTACACGGCAGTGCTGTGACGGCTACAGCAGCTTCTCAGCTCCCTCACGCTCTTCGGGGACCACTGTCGCATGTGCAGCGTGGTCTTGTGGCTCCTGGCTGTTCTCTGTCTCTGTAAAGATCACTGAGTCTGGGTGTTTCTTAACGAGAAGACACTTACTTGCCTGGCAGTTCTGAAGTCTCGGGCAGCTCTGCTCAGCCTCTAGTGAGGGCCTGGCGCTGCATCACAACGTGGGGAGCAAGAGTGCGCCTGCAGGGCTGGCGTCCTGGCATGGCAGGTGGATATGGCATCCCGTATGGGCACCAGTTAGTGTCCCGGCTGCTCCACTTCCGGTATGGCTCCCTGCTAATGGCCTGGGAAAAGCAGCAGAAGATGGCCCAAGTGTTTGGGCCCCTGCTACCTATGTAGTGGAAGACCCGGAAGAAGCTCCTGGCTTCAGCCTGGCCCAGCGGCCACAGCCATTTGGGAAGTGAACCAGCGGATAGAAGATCTCTTTCTCTCTCCCTGTCTCTCTCTACCTCTTTCAAATAAACAAACATAGAAAGAAAGAAAAAAAAAAAGAGTGACTGTACAAAGGAGAAAAAACATCGGGCGCAGGCTTGTTGTAATGATCATTGTTTTGAGAACTGGATCACTCTGGCCAGAGACACGTGAATCCCTCTTACAACCTATTTGCCTCTTTAAGGCCCTGTCTCCCAGCACCTCCCCAGTATCAGTGGAATTTCCACGTGACTTTTGAGGGTGGGGGACAGCCGTGTTCAAACCACAGGAACACCTGTGTGCACAAATCTTACAGCCACCTTCCCCACTTCCGCCATCCGCCTCTGACACACCAAGCAGCATCCCGTCGCTTCCACTGTGGGTCCAAGCCACTCAGCAGCCATGATTCCCTCAAAGACCAGCCCCCGCCTCCTCTGGTCCTCTGAGGCCTCCAGGAGCAGCAGCCTGGTGGCAGTGTGACACAGCTGCACCGGGAAGTTGACTCTGAGCACTGTCCTCTGTCACCCAGAGCGTGGCACTGGGCTGTGGCCGCTTGGCGAGGGAGTGCCGGCTGACGTCACCTTGGATTGCCCAGTATCCACTCCCATCTCCCAGTTCTGGTTTGCGGGGGGTGGGGGCCAACATTTATTGGGCACCTGCCTCCCTTCGTGGGTGCTAAAGGAATTGGGGCTTTCCTTTCCCCAGCCTGGGGCAAGCCAGGATGGGCCCTGAGGGCTGGATTCCTCCAGGGAGGCCTCTCCTGTGGGACTTGGGCTCTGCAGCGTGTGGGTTGGCATCCAAGCCTATTCATCACTGTGGCAGGCAGCTCAGCGGACAGCATTTGTGCCCAAGTGTCGGGTTAGAAACGTGACTGCCAAACAAAGTGGAATGACCGTGAGCCACAGGTTGCACTCAGCTCCTCGTTAACTACCTCACATGCTGAGCTGACTGTAGGAGCGTGTTCAAAACTAGGACAGACACACCAAAATGCATTTTTAAAAAGTTGCACACAAGGCCAGCGCTGTGGCTCACTAGGCTAATCCTCCGCCTTGCGGCGCCAGCACACCGGGTTCTAGTCCCGGTCGGGGCGCCGGATTCTGTCCTGGTTGCCCCTCTTCCAGGCCAGCTCTCTGCTATGGCCCAGGAGTGCAGTGGAGGATGGCCCAAGTGCTTGGGCCCTGCACCCGCATGGGAGACCAGGAGAAGCACCTGGCTCCTGGCTTCGGATCAGCGCGGCCGCAGCGCACCAGCCGCAGTGGCCAGTGGGGGCGTGAACCAACGGAAAAGGAAGACCTTTCTGTCTCTCTCTCTCATTGTCCACTCTGTCAAAAAAAAAAAAAAAAAAAAAAGTTGCACATGACAGTTAATATTCTCCAGATTAATAAAACCAAAGGTTATTTCCTGATTTCTAACGTGTGCAGAATCCCAAGCGTTTGTGGAGATGAGATTTCTTAACCTTTCTCCTTCCACTCAAGATTTAAGATTTAGGTAATTGTGTGCCACTTCCTTGCTCTTCTGTTGCTGCCACATAGGGCTGAATAATATCTTTGTTGCAGGGAGTCAGTGTCACCTGAACCTGTCTGGGGATTGCTCTGTGCTTGGGGGTCGGGGTTGTGCATCGCGAGACTAAGAACCCCTAAGAGAGAGGTGGGATTGCTCTCTGAGACCCCAGGGAATCCAAGGCTTCATAATCGAAGACCACATGTTCTGGTGTTTTCCCATGTCTCTCAATACCTGGGTGCTTCTTACAGGGTGTTGGTTGTCATGGTGACGAGAGGCCGAGGCAGCCAGGAGGGCCGTGCGCCATGAGTGAGTGTTAACCTGTGTCGCAGAATGTCCCATTGCTGTGCAACTCGAATGCACAAAGCTGGCCGCCATCGGCAGGTGCGTAACTGCTCCCAAGGCCGTGGAAGCCTGTTGTGCTTCGTGTTCTCATTTTCCTGAGGTCCCGGGGAGGCAGCGGCTGCCGAGTTCTGTATTCGGATAAACATCAGAACAACAGCAGAGTGGCCAGAGAGAAAGTAAAGTTCCTCTCCTGAGCCTCAGAGACTTGCTTCCGGGGGCCACGTGGAAACTACGTGGAGAACTGGAAATGAAACTTTTTTTTTTTTTCATGTAATGAATACCGCGCAGGCACTGGCATTGTGGCACAATGAGTTAAGCCACTGCTTGGGACACCCACATCCCACGTCGGAGTGCCGGTTTGAGTCATGGCTCCTCTGCTTCCCGTCCAGCTTCCTGCCAATATGCCTGGGAAGGCAGCAGCTGAAAGCCCAGAGTATTTGGGCCCCTGCCACCCACGTGGGATACCTGAATGCCGTTCTTGGCTCCTGGCTTTGGCTTGGCCCTGCCCTGGTTCTTGTGGGCATTTGAGAAGTGAATCAGTAGATGGACGATCTCATCTCTAGGTCTCTCATCGCTCTCTCTCTCTCTCGCTCCCACTCTGCCTTTCAATTCAAATAAATAAGTAAACATTTCCCAAAAAGTCACATAAAAAAACACCTTAACTCAATTGTCTCTGGACCCCGGGGTGCTGTAGCATCACCCTTGCAGCCCCACCTAACCCTGAGCAGCAGTACTTCTCATGGACGGTCCTCCTGTCCCAAGGCTGTCCCGCCCCTCGGGCCCACAGCCGCTGTAGGCTCAGCGTGGGAACTTGACCTCCTTCCCCTGGAATCCTGTCCTGGGTTTCTATGGAGGATTGATTACTCAGGCACCAATGGTGAAATCCTTGGCCATCGACGATCGACCTGACTGCAGCTTCTCTCCCTTCCCCAGAGGTTGGGGCTGAAAGTTCCAGGTCTCTCTCTAATCACATGGTTGGTTCCCCTGGCAACCAGCCCCATCCTGAGGAGCGCTGGGCCATCAGTCATCTCATTTGAATATGGGAAGATGTCTTTGGAGACTGCAAAGCTTTTAGGAGCTCTGTGTCCAGAACTAGGGGCGCAGTTCAAATACACATTTCTTTCTTTTCCCATTGGTTAAAGCTTTATTAATTTGAGAGGCAGACAGAGAGAGTGTTCACTCCCCAAATGGCCACAATGGCTGGGGTTGGAAGCCAGGAGCCTGGAACTGCATCTGGGTCTCCCACATGGGTGGCAGGAGACCAAGGACTTGGGCTATCGTCTGCTGCTTTCCCCGCACATCAACAGGGCTGGATCAGAACAGCTGGGACTGAAACTGTAGCTCCACTCTGAGACGCCAGCATCCCCAGTGGGGGCTTACCCACTGAGCCACAATGCCAGCCCTATACACTTCTTTGTATCATCACCGGTGAGTGACACCGAGCCCCCGCAGAGTCCCCAGGTGGCCCTGGGTCTGTTAGTCTTTGTGTGCTTCAGTCTTGGCCTCCGAGCCCCAGCCACTGGCATTGCTGAAGAAGACCCCGGCAGGGCCTTACCCAGGCACACCGAGAACCCATTTCTGAAGAAAGGCCTTGGCTTGCTGGCGACATGGGGCCTCCAGCCCTGACTCCGATGTCCCGGATGCCCAGGACCCTGCATTTTATGTAAGGAGCCCAAGGAACTGGGACACAGGTCCCGGACACCAGAGATTTTGGACTGTGGAAGGGGACAGCCGCTGGTGCAGGACAGAAAGATCCCGAAGCTGTTCTTTTCTGTTAACCGCAGAAGAGCAAACGCCGCATTGAGCGATGCTTAGAGATTTGCTGAGTCTCCGCAGCCCCAGGCCCTGCTCAAAATCAGCGAAAATAAAGATGAACTCTGTGGCACGATGAAGGCTCCCCTGTGGGCACACAGCTCCAATCAGCTGGTCCATGGTCCACATGAGCTCGCTCGGGCCTCCTTGGCGACCACTGCCTTTGTACCATCCATAGACTTTAGGTGACACATTGTACTTTGGGGGTAATTAATGCTCATAACGTAACAGCACAAAGCATCACATTTCGAGCGGATGGAGATCTTTTTATGGTGTTACAATGAGCTGTATTTATCGTACATCGTAGCCTGCATTTCAAGGTTGCTGAAAACATGCTCATTTTCCGGTTTGAAAAAAAAAATGTTAATTGCCAAGTGACACAATACTCGTTGATGGAGACACTGCACGTGTACACAAAGACAGGACAAAACTACAGAAAACGCCTTCTAGATTTTACCTAATCAGCCTAGGTAAGTGACGACGTGGCGGGCTGGGGGAATCTCTTTGGAGGCTGATGACAGGCAGCTGAGAAATGCCGTGGATGCAAACATGATTGCTCTATTGCACTGGAAACAAATGCTTTTGGAAGACTTTATAGTCACATTTAAATGTAAATCACCAAACAAATACACGAGGAACCAGGACGGAAGCTGAGATGTCAGATTCCCTGCCCGGGATCCATTTTGTGACCCACCACCCCACCCCTGTGCTAGTCGGAGTCACCAGAGAGCCCAGCTTGTGTTCCAGGCTTTCCTGAAGATAGAGGTGAGGTGTAGCAGGGGGCTTCCAGGGAAGTCTCCCGTGGAAACAGTCTCAGCTGAGAGGCAGGTCTTCTTTTGTCCTGTGTCTTCCTATGTGGGATTTATGTGTGATGATGGCTGGAGCTCTGGTAGTCATAATGGAACCACGAGGCAACCTTGATGGTAGAAGCCACAGACAGGACTATGAAGGAGAAAGGCAGGGGCCTTGGTCCCACTCCCTAAATGACACAGCCTTGAAAACACTGGCCTCTGTCTTGCTGAAGCCACACTGGTGTTTGCTACTGGCTTGGTTAAAGAAGCCAAGGGGGGCTGGTGCTGTGGCACAGCGGGTTAAAGCCCTGGCCTGAAGCGCCGGCATCCATATGGGTGCCGGTTCGAGTCTCGCCTGCTCCTCTTCCGATCCAGCTCTCTGCTATGGCCTGGGAAAGCAGAAGATGGCCCAGGTCCTTGGGCCCCTGCACTCACGTGGGAGACCGGAAGAAGCTCCTGGCTTCGGATCGGCACAGCTCCAGCCATTGCAGCCATCTAGGGTATAAATCAGTGGATGGAAGACCTCTCTCTCTCTGGCTCTACCTTGCTCTGTAACTCTGTCTTTCAAATAAATAAAATCTTAAAGAAGAAGAAGAGGAAGAAGAAGAGGAAGAGGAAGAAGAAGAAGAGGAAGAGGAGGAGGAAGAAGAGGAAGAGGAAGAGGAGGAAGAGGAGGAAGAGGAAGAGGAGGAAGAGGAAGAAGAAGAGGAAGAGGAGGAAGAGGAAGAAGAGGAAGAAGAAGAGGAAGAGGAGGAAGAGGAAGAGGGAGGAGGAGGAGGAGGAAGAGGAGGGGAAGGGGAAGGGGAAGGGGAAGGAGCCGAGGGAGGCACTTAGTTTCAAAGCTGGCTCTGGCAAGTTGAGTGAAGAACTTTGTGGATGTGGTTATCTGGCGCTGCAGCCGCCATGGAAATAAGAATCTGGATCTGCCACACTTACTGATTAACTATGGAGGATTATACCAAAATCGAGACCATCAGACAAAGTACCTATGGAGTTGTATAAAGGGTAGACACAAAACTATAGGTCAGGTGATAGCTATGATGAAAATCAGACTGGAAAGTGAAGAGAAAGGGGTTCCTAGTACTGCAATTCGGGAAATTTCTCTATTAAAAGAAGTTCGTCATCCAAATATAGTCCATTGTCAAGATGTGCTTATGCAGGATTCCAGGTTGAATCTCATCTTTGAATTCCTTCCCATGGATCTCAAGAAATACTTAGATTCAGTCCCTCCTGGTCAGTTCATGGATTCTTCGCTTGTTAAGAGTTATTTATACCAGATCCTACAGGGGATTGTGTTTTAAATCTCTTCACAATCTATTGATTAAGGACGAAGGAACCATGAAACTGGCTGATTTTGGCCTTGCCCGAGCTTTTGGAGTATACACACGAGGCAGTAACACTCTGGAACAGATTCCAGAAGCATTGCTGGGCTCAGCGCATTACTGGACTCCAGTTTACATTTGGAGTATAGGCACCATATCTGCAGACTTAGCAACCAAGAAACCACTTTCCCATGGAGATTTAGAAACTGATCCACTCTTCGGGATTTTCAGAGCCTTGGGCACTCCCAATAACAAAATGTGGCCAGAAGTGGAATCTTTTTTTTTTCTTTTTTAAGATTTTATCTATTTGGGGGTAGAGTTGCAGGCAGTGAGAGGGACAGAGAGGAAGGTCTTCCGTCCACTGGTTCACTCCTCAAGTGGCTGCAGTAGCAGGAGCTGCACTGATCAGGAGCCAGGAGCCAGGAGCTTCTTCCAGGAGCTTCTTCCAGGTCTCCCACACGGGCACAGGGGCCCAAGGACTTGAGCCATCTTCCACTACTTTCCCAGGCCGTAGCAGAGAGCTGGATTGGAAGTGGAGCAGCCGGGACTTGAACCGGCACCCATATGGGATGCTGGCACCCTAGGCAGAGGATTAACTTACTTCGCCATGGCGCCAGCCCCCAGAAGTGGAATCTTTACAGGACTATAAGAATATATTTCTTAAGTAGAAACCAGGAAACTTGGCATTCCATGTCAAAAATTTGGATGACAGTGGCTTGCATTTGCTCTCAAAAATGCGTCTAGGATACTGCCAAGCGGAATTCTGGCAAAACGGCACTAAATCATCCGTATTTTGATGATTTGGACAATCAAATTAAGAAGATGTAACTCGGCCGGCGCCGCGGCTCACTAGGCTAATCCTCCGCCTTGCGGCGCTGGCACACTGGGTTCTAGTCCCAGTCGGGGCACCGGATTCTGTCCCGGTTGCCCCTCTTTCAGGCCAGCTCTCTGCTGTGGCCAGGGAGTGCAGTGGAGGATGGCCCAAGTGCTTGGGCCCTGCACCCCATGGGAGACCAGGAAAAGCACCTGGATCCTGCCATCGAATCAGCGCGGTGTGCCCGCTGCAGCGCGCCAGCTGCGGCGGCCATTGGAGGGTGAACCACCGGCAAAGGAAGACCTTTCTCTCTGTCTCTCTCTCTCACTGTCCACTCTGCCTGTCAAAAAAAAAAAAAAAAAAAAAAAAAAAAGATGTAACTCTTTGACAAAGTTTCCACATTGTTACATTAAGAATGAATAGTTGGGTTTTTACTGTTTACCCTATTTTTGTCTTGTATATTTTTTCTTTGTTGTAAAACTTAAGCTGTTCTTCACTTCTAATTTCAAAACTAACTTAAAACATAAATATTGTTCTTTTTTAAAGATTTAATTATTTATTTGAAAGGCAGAGTTCTAGGGAGGCAGAGGCAGTGAGAGAGGAGCTGGGCCAATCCGAAGCCAGGAGCCAGGAGCTTCTTCCAGGCCTGTGGGCTCAGGGGCCTCTTCTATTGCTTTCCTGGACAACAGCAGAGCTGGATCGGAAGTGGAGCAGCCAGGACTCACAGGCGCCCATATGGGATACCAGCACTGCAGGTGGCAGCTTTAGCTGTTATGCCACAGCTCAGCCCCATCTATATGAATGTAAACATAATAATTCTGTATATGTGTGTAGTTTTTTTTTTTTTTTTTTTTTGACAGGCAGAGTGGACAGTGAGAGAGAGAGAGACAGAGAGAAAGGTCTTCCTTTGCCGTTGGTTCACCCTCCAATGGCCGCCGCGGCCGGCGCGCTGCGGCCGGCGCACTGCGCTGATCCGATGGCAGGAGCCAGGAGCCAGGTGCTTTTCCTGGTCTCCCATGGGGTGCAGGGCCCAAGCACCTGGGCCATCCTCCACTGCACTCCCTGGCCACAGCAGAGAGCTGGCCTGGAAGAGGGGCAACCGGGACAGAATCCGGCGCCCCGACCGGGACTAGAACCCGGTGTGCCGGCGCCGCTAGGCGGAGGATTAGCCTAGTGAGCCGCGGCGCCGGCCAAGTTTTTTTTTTTTTTTTTTTTTTGACAGGCAGAGTGGACAGTGAGAGAGACAGAGAGAAAGGTCTTCCTTTGCCGTTGGTTCACCCTCCAATGGCCGCCGCGGCCGGCACACCGCACTGATCCGATGGCAGCAGCCAGGTGCTTCTCCTGGTCTCCCATGGGGTGCAGGGCCCAAGCACCTGGGCCATCCTCCACTGCACTCCCTGGCCACAGCAGAGAGCTGGCCTGGAAGAGGGGCAACCGAGACAGAATCCAGCGCCCTGACCAGGACTAGAACCCGGTGTGCCGGCGCCGCAAGGTAGAGGATTAGCCTAGTGAGCCGTGGCGCTGGCCTATGTGTGTAGCTCTTACTGTAACAACTGTTCATTACTATAATAAACAACAAATCTAATATTGACCTCAGGAGAAAAAAGTCAAGAGAGAAGTCAGAAAACCAGCAAGTCAGAGGCCATGGTAGCCAAGAGAAGGAAATTATCTCATGGAGAGAATGAGAGGTGACGTTCAAAGTTAAGTCTGTGGATTGTCTTTGCATTTCACGTTGCTGCAACAGAAGGCCTGAGGAATGACACTGAGTAATTCATACAGTATCGAAGTCCAAGTGCATGGCGTCTGTACCTGCTGGGCTTCCGGTGAGGGCCTTGTAGGGAAGCAGGTGCATGAGGGAGAAGAAGCAAGAGGGAACTGGGGAAGCTGCACTGGCCTCGCAGCGGCCTGCTCTTGAGGGATGAATCCAGGCAAAGTCTCACCACGGTATTCATCTGTCAGTGAGGGTGCTACCCCCATGACCCAGGCACCTCCCACTGGGGCCCCGCTCCCAACCCTGTCCCATTGAGGAATTCAGCTTCAACCTGAGTTTTGGTGGGGACGAATATCATATTGAAAACACAGGATTCAATCAGAGTGTCCATCTAAACATTCTGGAAGAGTTCTCGGTATACAGTAAACAGTATGTAGGGGGTGGTGTTTAATACGTGAGTATGGTATGAGCAATCCCAATAGCATTTTCTGTAATGATGAAAATGTTCTATTACCTGTGCTGTCCAACAGAGTGGCCACTTGGCCAGATGTGCCACTAAGCACATGTGGTTAGCCCAGCGTAGCAGACACCTGGGACACCGCCTCAGCTCAGCCAGGGGAGAAGCAGCCGGAGCATTTAAAGAACCTGAGACTTTCTGTAAATCTTTATTTTAAAAATTACAGGAAATGAATAAAATGCTAAAAGAATCTACAATGAATAAATTATTTCCAGTTAAGCATTACAGATCCGCACACACGAGTCTCTGAAGCTTTACCAAGGTTCTGTCTGATGGACTTGGGCTTGTCCCTGCGGACTCGAGGCAGAGCCTCTGCAGTGAGGCCCGGAGGAGCTGGCCGTCCTCACGGGCGGGGCAGACGGGCATGAGGGCTGCCTGGGCACCCGCTGGCCCGGTGTGCGTAGGCACTGTGCTGGCACACAGCTTCTCAGAACCCGAGGCCCACCTGAGGTTTCCGGGAGCCAACCTCGCAGCCATGTGCAAGCGGCAGGGAGGTGTGTGATGGGCAGCGAGCCCCCAGGTGGCCACCCGTGCCCTGGGAGCGACGCAAAGCGCAAAGAGGTGCTCAGAGAGGCCAGCAGGCGAGGGAAGGCAGACGGTGGAGAGCCAGGGCTCAGCGCATGCCTCCAGACAAGGTTCCTTCAGCTGACAGGAGGAAGCCACCGTCCTCTGGCCCCCCGTGGAGGGAGCTACCCAGCACCCCGGGTCAAGGGGCCAAGGGTAAGTGGGCAGGAGCCAGCCTTTCCGGAGGGAGGGTGCCACAGGTAGCACTGAGGGCACTCCACCCCCGCTCCACCTGCAGAGAGCTCGGGAGACCTCGCAGGACACAGGCTCCTCTGCCAAGGCTGTGGGAACATCGAGGCGCTGCATAATGCGTTTGTTTGGAAGGAGGTTTTTGCCTGACAGACTGAACCTTGGACGGTGCTAAGAAGCCACCACCTAGCCCCTCTCGTCCCAGAAGACATCAGGGACCACAGAGGCCACTGTCCACACAGGAGCTGGCTGGTAGCATAGTGAGGGACCGTAGGACACTACATGCCGGCTTCGAGGTCTGTCTCCTCAGCTAGGGGTCTCAGCCCTTCCTTCTCACCGCGAGCAAAGCAACCCTGCAGGGCACTGAGCTGTGACAGCAAACACTCAGCCTCGTGGTGGGCAGCAACAGGGAGCAGTGGGGACTGTGGTGCACTGGGTGCCCACCCAAGGGCAAAGCTGCTGCTCAGTTCCACGTGAGCCCCAACACACCCAGATCCCCCATCTCCATTTTTATGTAAAATTTTTACAGTCTTAAAATTTGATGTAAAAAAAGGATGCTCTGGGCGAACCAAAACAGCCATGTGGGCTGGATCATGTTGCAGTCTGCAGCAGGCACCAGTGGCAGGAAGGCGTGGAGGGCAGAACTGTGACACCCCAAAGATCCCAACCTGACGGGGCCTTCCGGGCAGCTCAGCTCAGACCCGTGTTGGGATTCTGCTCCCTAGAACTGCAAGACAGTAATACTCTTCTTATGCCATCAAGTCACGCGCTGTGGTGCGCAGGTGGCCCCCCCTCCCGGGGGGGGTAGAGTTAACATTTGCAGAGCATGGAAATACTCAAGTTACAAAGTACTGCTACAGCAGGGACGGCCACACACGGCAACTCAAGGAAATTTCTCCTATTTCTAGGATGAAAGGAAAATGGGGAGCAAAATGAGTCTGGTTTTTGCAATAGGGGACGACCACCTGCACAGTGTGAGAAGGAGGCTCTGATCAAAGTAGACATGCTTCAGGACTGCACGCATGCAAGAAGCACGCCACAGAGCCACCTTCCACACACAGGACACACGCGCACACACACCCTTTTCTGGTTGGAGAGAATGCAGAGTATCCCCCTCCCAGGGGGAAGGGGACTTGTTTACCCAGTGGTCAGCAACACTCAAAACCCAGCCATTCAAATCAGAGAGCCTAAGCTGTGGCAAGTCAGGTAAAAAAAAAGCTGCCTGGTCGTATAGTTGACCTCTTAACACACAGGACCACCGAATAAATCATCACACAAAGGGACTGAGTGGGCTCCTAGCAGCAGGTCTGCCGCCCCTGTCCACCACTGCCAAGTCCAGGGCTCCGGGCAACCCTGTGCCGACGGCCCGCGCCTCTCTCCTCTCTGCTGGCTGGTTTATAGTCCAGCCTGAGTTGAGGACGTGTCTCATGACAACCGGACAGATTGGAATTCACTGTTCGCAGCGTCTCGTCACTGCAGAAGGGGGTGGTGTCCAGGGAAGCCTGCTGCTCCTCCCACAGAATTCCCGTTCTTCCTCAGGATTCCTGGTGAGGATCACCACAGGGAGTCTCCGTGCCCTGCACTACGCATCCACGCGAAGCCCCGGATGGGTCTGAATCACTCCACCAGCTCTGTGGGGCCCTGGGTGTCCAGCAAGGGAATGTCTGCGTGCCCGCTGCCCACAGCCTCCTTCGTGGGCTGGGAGAAGGTGTAGGGTTCACCTTCGGACTCAGAGGGCATGGGAGGAGGTGGATAGTCTGAGGCCAACTTTGAGGTCGGGGTCCTGGAGCACACAGCAGGTGTGGGGGGAGGGCAGTCCCCCATGAGCCCCTGGAAGGGTCGGTAGGTGTCCACCTCGGGCTGCAGGAAGGACCCGCTAGCATCCTGCAGCAGATGTCCGTACACCATGGTGTCGTCGATGACGGCGTACACGTGCGAGTCGTTGTCCTTCCGCTCCTTCTGAAACTTGGGCAGCCTTGGCATCTGGGTGTTAGCGTTGCCATTGTAGACGCCCACAGCAAGGCCCTTGTTCTTCTTCTTCCTGTTAGCAGGAAGAACAGAGGTCAGAAAGAGAACAGCCTTGGCAGTCTGTGTCTCCCCCAAGCCCCTCAAGCCACTTAGCATTTTCAAAAGGAAACTGACCTTCCCCTCCCCCTTTCCTGTTAGATACGCGGGAGTGTCCAGCCCTTCTGAACAGCACCGCATTGCGCAAGCCAACCTTCTGAACTCTCAGTACTTCCTGCAGCGAATGCTCCATCCCTCTTGTCTGTGGATAAAAGTTCTGCCCACCTCGATTCTAAGTGGTGATAGGAGAAAGCTCACGGGAAAACGCTTACGATGAAAAAATTACACAGAGATTTCGATTTCTTTTGCAAAAAAATAATCGTATCCTTGACTCCCTTTTCCACGGACTTTGTGCGGTTTCCTCGTCTCTTGGTTTTCGGCTGGAGCTGGGGACAGCAGGACTCAGCGTCAGCAGAGGAGCCCAGCCCCCTCAGCAGCACTGGAGGAATGAGCTAAGACGCAGCTCAGGCCGCGCGGCCCGGCTCCTCAGTGCCATGCCGAGGTCTGCTTCCTGACGCTCTCCGGCACCTGGGCACGGATGGGCTTTAGCACTTCCTGCCATGGGAAACCGAGTCTGACTCTGTCTCCACCAGCCAAGCAGCCAGGCAGGCTGACGCTGTATCGGCCCAGTGAGCAGAATGGGCCCCGTGATGCCCGGGCTGGCAGTTCTCTCACTGTGGACAGGCTCCCTGCATTTGTGCGCGATAAAAAATAAACCTAGCGAGCTGGCACTGTGGCGTAGCAGGTAAAGCTGCCGCCTGCGGAGCCGCCATCCCATATGGGTGCCGGTTCAAGTCCCGGATGTTCCACTTCCGATGCAGCTCCCAGCTATGGCCTGGGAAAACAGTAGAAGATGGCCC